>NC_090440.1:200782525-201407525 GCF_031143425.1 Pleurodeles waltl | reverse complement strand
AAGTGAGGAAAAAAAGACAAGGGGCCAGGGTAGGTACACCCTGATCCCTTAGCTATGGTGCTGGGTTCCCAGAGGGACCCTGCCAGGACAAAAAAGGCCCTTAAAAATGTTTTGCCACAAACTTGCAAAGACGTAGTGAATTCACGGCAAAAAATGTTAAAAAAGCAAGCGCAGGCTCCTGTGCTTGCTGTTATGGAGCCCAGTCCCAGGGACATTTTAAAATAAAGGAGGGGGAGCCCCTCCTAGGGACTTTTGACGCCCTGGGGATCATCACCTCCCCAGGGCTTTTTACATATAATGAATGTGAATGTGAAATACAATAAGTGCGGGCCGTGTGGTCCTGCTGCAGCCCCGGGGTCTGGCTCCTCCCTGGGGATTTAACGAAATATAATGCAGGGTGCTGTGTGCCTCCTGCAGCCCTGGGGACCACCACCACCCTGGGGCTTTAATCAAATATAATGCAGGGGACATGCAGCCCATTGGAGCCCCTGAGACCACTTCCTCCCTGGGGCTATTTTATGTTAAAAGTGGGCCGCGCAGCCCCCCTTGAGGAGCCATAGATGGGCCATGGGACTGCCACATGCCAGAGCCCACTCCTACTATGTTCCGGGGTGCCCACCCCTGAGACATAGCTGTTTGCTCTGACTTGATGGGAGTTTGACTGAGCAAACACTTCACTTTCTGCAAGTGACAGGTGTCAAACAGCTCTCACTTGCAGAAAGTAAAGTTTTCATCTATTTCCCTGCACTTAAATCTGCATGCAGGGAAAGAGATGAAAACATTACTCCCACATGCAGGTATTTGCTATTTAAAGCATCTCCCCACTTGCAGGAGAAATGCCGGCTCCAGCAGGATGTGGGGAGTGAGCTAGGACCGCGTGGGCCTTCAGGCTCTCACTCTTCTTGACTCATGACTTCCTCATCCCTCCCACTCTTGACTCCCTGACCCCACACCTTTCATGCTGCTGTCACTCCTTTCCCATTCAAGGTGCTCTCACTTCACCCCACTCATGGCACCATCACTGCACCACCCTCATGATGCCCTCACTCCAACCAACTCATGGCACCATCACTGCACAACTGTCATGGTGCTCTCACTCCCACTCATAGTTTCCTGATTCCACCCCACTCATGGTGTCCTGTTTCTACCTCATTCATGGTGCCCTGACTGCACCCCACTCATGGTACATGGACTCCACCTTGTAGGAAAATGGATCCCTGTTGCAGATACCCCTCAATTTTTGCGTGACATGGATGCTGACTTGAATGAGAAGTGTGCTGGGACCCTGCTAACCAGGCCCCAGCACTCGTGTTCTTTCACTAAAAATGTTCCATTGTTTCCAAAACTGGCACACCCCTGGCACACAGATAAGTCCCTTGTAAAAGGTACCAGTGGTACCAAGGGCCCTGTGATCACGGAAGGTCCCTAAGGGATGCTGCATGTGTTGTGCCACCCTAAGGGACCCCTCACCTAACACATGCACCCTGCCACTGCAGATTGTGTGTAATGGTGGGGAGAAAAAGGCAAAGTCGACATGGCATCCCCCTCAGGATGCAATGCCCACAAAATACTGCCTGTGGCATAGGTAAATCACTCGTATAGCAGGCCTTACAGCGTAAGGAAGGATGCACTATGCCACAGGTCAGGGCATAGCTGCATGAGCAATATGCCCCTACAGTGTCCAAGTCTGTTCTTAGACATTGTAAGTACAGTGTGGCCATATTAAATATATGGTCTGGGAGTTTCTCAAAATGAACTCCACAGCTCCATAATGGCTAAGCTGAATACTGGGAAGTTTGGTATCAAACCTCTCAGAATAATAAACCTATACTGATGTCAGTGTTGGATTCATTACAAAATGCACACAGAGGGCATCTTGGAAGATGCCCCCTGTATTTTACCCAATCCTTCAGTGCAGGACTGACTGGTCTGTGCCAGCCTGCCACTGAGACGAGTTTCTGCCCCCCTGGGGTGAGAGCCTTTGTGCTCTCTGGGGACAGAAACAAAGCCTGCACTAGGTGGAGGTGCTTCTCACCTCCCCTGCAGGAACTGTAACACCTGGCAGTGAGCCTCAAAGGCTCATGCCTTTTGTTAAAGCACCCCAGGGCATCCCAGCTAGTCGAGATGCCCACCCCTCCGGCCACTGCCCCCACTTTTGGCGGCAAGGCTGGAGGAGATAATGAGGAAAACAAGGAGGAGCCACCCACCAGTCAGGACAGCCCCTAAAGTGCCCTGAGCTGAGGTGACCCCTGCCTTTAGAAATCCTCCATTTTGATTTTGGAGTATTCCCCCAATAGGAATAGGGATGTGCCCCCCTCCCCTCAGGGAGGAGGCACAAAGAGGGTGTAGCCACCCTTCAGAGCAGTAGGCATTGGCTACTGCCCCCCAGACCTAAACCCACCTCTAAATTTAGTATTTAAGGGAGAGCCTGAACACAGGAAATCAGATTCCTGCAACCTACACAAAGAAGGACTGCTGACCTGAAAGCCCTGCAGAGGCGACGGAGACGACAACTGACTTGGCCCCAGCCCTACCGGCCTGTCTCCAGACTCAAAGAACCTGCACAGCGATGCATCCGACAGGGACCGGCGACCTCTGAGGACTCAGAGGTCTGCCCTGAAATTGAGGGACCTATAAACTCCAGAAAACAGCGGCACTGTTCACCAACTGCAACATTTTTGCAACAAAGAAACAACTTTGAGTGAACTCTCCCTTCCCGCCGGAAGCGTGAGACTTCTTACTCTGCACCCAACGCCCCTGGCTCGGGCTCCAGAGAACAAACACTGCAGAGAAGACTCCCAGGCAACTGCGACGACGTGAGTAACCTGAGTCGACCCCCCTGTACACCCACAGCGACACCTGCAGAGAGAGAGGATCCAGAGGCTCCCCCTGACCACGACTGCCTGGTAACAAGGAACCTGAGGCCTGGACCAAGCACGGCACCTGCAGCCCCCAGGACAGAGAGGAACCAACCTCCAGTGCAGGAGTGACCAGCAGGTGGCCCTCTTCCTAGCCCAGTCAGTGGCTGGCCCAAGAAGCCCCCCCTGTGCCCTGCCTGCATTGCCTAAGTGATCCCCAGGTGCCTCCATTGCTTCCTATAGCAAACCCTACACCAACTCTGCACACTGCACCCGGCCGCCCCTCTGCCGCTGAGGGTGTGTTTTGTGTGCCTGTTTGGGTCCCCCCCAGTGCTCTACAAACCCCCCCGGTCTGCTCCCCAAGGACCCGGGTACTTACCTGCCAGCAGACCGGAACCGGAGCACCCCTGTTCTCCATAGGCGCCTATGTGCTTTGGGCCCTCCTTTGACCTTTGCAACCTGACCGGCCCTGTGTTGTTGATGCAGTGACTTTGGAGTTGCCTTGAACCCCCAACGGTGGACTGCCTATGCCCAGGAGACTGACTGTGTAAGTGCTTTACTTACCTCAAAAACTCAACCATACTTACCTCCCCCAGGAACTGTTGATTGTTGCACAGTGTCCACTTTTAAAATAGCTTATTGCCATTTTAACCTATACTGTATGTACTACTGCTTTAATTTAAAGCTCCTTACTTACCTGTGTGGAGTACCTTGCATTTTATGTATTTACTTCAAATCTTGAATCTTATGGTTCTAAAATAAATTAAGAAAATACATTTTCTATATAAAAACAATTGGCCTGGAGTTGAGTCATTGAGTGTGTTCCTCATTTATTGCCTGTGTGTGCACAACAAATGCTTAACACTATCCTCTGATAAGCCTACTGCTCGACCACACTACCACAAAATAGAGCATTTGTATTATCTAATTTTGCCACTATCAACCTCTAAGGGGAACACTTGGACTCTGTGCACACTATCTCTCACTTTGAGATAGTATATACAGAGTCAACTTCCTACACACCTCGTAAAGGGATGGAAGAGAGAGAAAGATTGTTATTGCAATGGTCTCTCCATACAATGACTTCAAAAAGTCAGAGTAGCAAGATGTTTGGTAAGAATGTTATAGTTACTTTTGGATTCAGAGCAGAACAGAGTCACTTCTGGCCTAATGGTCACGGTCTTGTGCTATCACTCAGTAGGGTGATGTTTCAAATCCTAGTATCGCTTGGCAGTGTGTCTGTATTTTCTAGTGTTTTCACTGTTAGACAGTCCTAATAAAGCAAAGAAATGTTTGGAGAATGGCTAGGAGTGGGATGGAATTAGGGTGCCATGGATGCGGTGGAATGAGGGTGCCATGAGTGGAGAGAAGTGAGGGCACTGTGAAAGCAGAGCAGTGATGGCATCATGAGGGGGGTGGAGTGTGGGCACAATAAATGGGAAGGAAATAGGGTGCCATGAGAGCAGTGCAGTGATAGTACCATGTGGAGGTTACGTCAGGGAGCCATGAGTCTGGTGTAGTGAGGGTGCCATGAGTCTGGTGGAGTGAGGGTGCCATGAGTCTGGTGGAGTGAAGGCACCAGGACTGCTGTGCAATCAGGGCACCCTGACTGGGGTTGAGTGAGAACACAATGAGTGGGCTGGAGTGAGATGTCATGAATGGGAATGAGTGAGGGCATTATGAGAGTAGTAAAGAGCATGTGCCATGAGTGGGGTGCAATCAGGGCACCATGAGTGGGTGAACTTAGCCGTCATGAGTGTGGTTAAGTCAGAGCTCAAGTGGGGTGGAGTGCAGGTGTCATTAGTGGGCTGGGGTGAGGGCACCATGACTGGGATGGACTGAGAGCACAATGAGCAGGATGGAGTGAGTCTGCCATGAATGGGAGGGAGCAAGGGTGTTATGAGAGTGGTGCAGTGCTTGCGCCAGGAGTGGGGTGGAGTCCGGGCAACATGAGTGGGGTGACGTCAGGGCACCATGAGTGGGGTGGAGTCCGGGCAACATCAGTGGGGTGAAGTCAGGGCACCATGAGTGGGGTAGAGTCAGGGCACCATGAGTGGGGTAGAGTCCGGGCACTTCAAATAAGAATGAGTGAGGGCACCATGATAGGGGTGCAGTGACTGTGCCATGTGTGGAGTGAGGCTATCATGAGTGAAGTAGAGCGAGAGAACTAACTGAGGGACGTAATTAAAGCAGCCTGGGATACAGTGAGATTACAAAATGAAAGGATGCAGCGGGAGGAAGAGAGGGCCTGGGGTCGGTAGAGAGTGACAGTGGTGTAATCGACATGGCACAAGAATGAGAATATGGAGGGAGTCGAGTGTGAGGTGGAATGCGATCATCAGTGGTGGAATTTAGAGAATAAAGAAAGTGAGTATAACAGTTGGTGAGGAGGGGGGTTAAATCAGAAGAGCGGTGTGGTGTGAAAGTTCCCGCCATAACAATGGGTAGATGAGAGCTGAGTTCCGGGTTGGAGAGCAACAGAGATGCGATATAAACGCAAGAGACTGACGCGCGTGGGATGGAGAGAGAGAGCACCTGGAGTGGGGTGAAGGTAAGGGTACTGGCATGGACCAAGGCGCGCCCAATCTGAGACGAACGGCATTGTTAAGAAGCAGCGCCCCCTGCAGGCTGAGCGGCGCAGTGGTACACACCTCCTCATCCTCAGTTCTGGCTTCCCAGCCAGGGGCCCATCTGCCGCTCTTTGCATCAAGCTCTCTTGCATTAACTCTGGCTGAGTCAGAAGCTACACTTGATTGAAAAGGCTCCCACAGGCATTTTACTAATAGAAAGAGCTTAATTGGTATGTTGTTAACTTATCAAAGAAAGGTTTAAATTCCCTATTTATTTATCTGCGGCTCGTATAAATTTGAGAGGCTAGTAAAGAAGCCACTGGCATCCCGCGTATTTATCTCATTTTATGCTCATGTTTCTGCACACGACCATCCATTCAGTAACCGCAGAACATGTTCTTCCATATAAGCGTATATCTCCAGTACCACAGCAGGTTACTGTTCATCGCCAGTACACAGTGAGGATCTAAGATATTCCTGGCTGCCCCTCCCGTGTATGAAGGACGGGCTGGAAACTATGTGGGGTCCAAAATACCAGAGGCCCAACACGAATTCCAGGCAACATAGTTCTGGAAGGAGTGTTTGATTTAGGCGTGGGGATGGGGTTTGGCTGGTTAGAACACTTGTGCGTCGAGCAGTCGTTCAACGAAATGTTCCTGCAACCGTGCTCTACAGCGTCACCTGCAGGCATTTGTTTGAACTGCAGAAGCTAAGCGCACCCTCTAAGGCTACAGTCCTAAAGGAAGACACAAAGACTGTAAAACCTTCCAAAACTTAACACTAGATGAATTCGGGTTTATTCTACTACTACAGTTTCCTGGGCCTTTTATGCAAAAGGCAAAATGTAAAAGCTGATATGTCCGCTTTAAATGAATTGCTCCTAGGGCAATCTGTAGGAGGATATCTGAACTGCGAGACTCATGGGCGTTTTCAGGAAGCCAGGCCCTTAAATCGAGATCTACAGCGCCT
Source organism: Pleurodeles waltl (assembly GCF_031143425.1). Classification (NCBI taxonomy): domain Eukaryota; kingdom Metazoa; phylum Chordata; class Amphibia; order Caudata; family Salamandridae; genus Pleurodeles; species Pleurodeles waltl. The sequence continues at coordinate 201,401,128 of NC_090440.1, read as the reverse complement.
CCTTCGGGGAGACACCCGAACTGCATAGCCCAGTTAGTAAACTCAGACTCTTTGTCATGTGCTTAATGCCTCCGACTTGGTGACAATAAGGATGCAAGAGCTATGAGCACACTCCAAAATAAGTACTCCTGCACTATATTCCACTGTGACCCTTACAGTAAGATAGTGGGACTGAGGAACGCATGACCAGCCGCTCATGCTATCAATGTTCTGTTATTGTATGCTTTCGATTTTTCTTTTGCCCACTATAGCATGGGGTAATGGGTCAGTCAACTTCAGAACTGGCTGCCTACATTGTGAGGGACGGCATTCTGCCCCTCCAGAAGGAGCACATCAGCGCACAAAGTAGTTCTCTTATGTGGTTGGCTGGTATGGTAATGTGTTCTTTCTGAGACCAAAAATATTTTGGTCTTTGGCTATTTTTTTTTAAACACTGATGAGTGATCGAAAGTTTGCCCAACAATAAAGCCTTGCAAACACCATGACAAAAAACCAAGCATTGACAAAGCCAAAAGGCGGTGGGCCAATACAAAGCCTAGTGGCCTTGTGAATGTTTGTTTAAGGTTTGGAACAGAATTCTACTGAGTAATATCCTGCTCCACGCAAAGCTTTGATTTTTGTGAAACACTGAGCCTCCAAATATGAGTACATGGGATCCCGTGCCTAATAAACATACATCTTCTTTAAGTAGGAGCTAGTGTGTGCTTTTTCTTAATGTCTGAGAGGGATGAATTTTCACACTACATTTTGTAAGGGTTTCTTTTTTTTTTTCAATTTTTGTTTTTGAGAGCTCTATGTTTGTCACTCTTAGGCCCCGCTCTTGCACATTTTCATGGACATCCTCCTGGGTGGTGAAATCAGTTTCCCTCATAGGCAGCACTCATACACCTTTCCGTGGACTTTCCTCAAGATGTAGAGGCAGACTCAGCGTGAGTTGTTTGGCCCTTTGTTACACAACTTCACTCCCCATGCTTTACTCCACAGTTGCATAGATTAGGTGCGGCTGCAAGCTGCAAATTGTGAAAACTGCTGAGACACTCGATTTCTTTGAGAACGGGTCAGTCAATGCATAAAGCCTATGAACAATAAATGAGCTAAGGCTGTGGCAGAGCTCTGAGATACCTGTGTTGTGCCAGTATTGTGTGTTAGAGAAGCTTGCAGTGCATTTCTGTGCTGTACCAGTTCTTAAAGTGAGTGAATCATACACTACTTTTGCCACTGCCATTACTGTAGATTGTGTATGAGAGTAACGTGTACCGTCTCTACCTGTGCTTTAGCAGTTATGCACATAGACACTCACATGACAGTCAACTATGCATAGGGCTTTAAGTGGGCTGGGTCCCTCCAGGTTTCAGATGAGACAGTATTTAAAAATGGACATTTACACAGATCCAAAACCAAAACACTGATTGATTTCTACCAAGGAATGCTAAAAAACGTGGTTATCCATGTCGGTGTTATAGTTCCTGTTTATACTTCACACTTTACTTAATCTTGCATTCCCAAAGTGTTTGCTTTTTTCCAAGAGGTTGTGTTTTTGTAGTTTTTTTGTGCACTGTATTCCTTTTTTTAATGATCAAACCTGCGATAGCATGCACTAGTGCATGTGTCTCGCTTGCAAGGCACTTTTGTAAACTGAAAAGGCTTGGAGCTCGTCTGTTGCTTACTATATTTTAGCTTGCCTGGCACTCTTCTTTACATCCTCATACTCGACTGCAGGCATATAATAATTTCTGTTCCTGTCTGTGGAGCAGGGACCAAGCACTGATTGACTCAACTTAATCAGTGCCTGTCTGCTGCTCCTAACGTGACTAAGGTACTATTTTTTTCTTTTTAACTAATAGTGACCTGCAAACAGGAGTGTGACTGGCAAAAATGTGCCCAGGAAGACAAACAGAATAGTATTGTTTCTTTAAGTTTGTAAAGTCTTCTTTTCTAACTTAGCACTCATGTTCTCTTTTGTATTTGTTCATGAGCGCTGCTCTCAGAATAATGACAATTATCCTGTTTCAAATATTACAAAGTGACATTGTTTCTTTCTTATGTGAAATTTCCAAAATTATGCTTTAACACATGGTCATGCAGTACACCCCAATCCACCCACTCCAATCCACACCATCTCACCCCACACCAATCTACCCACTCAATCCATTTCACCCCAGACTAATCCTATCCAGACATCCAAACCACTCCAGTCCAAACCGCTCACCTCAATACAGTATAAAACACCCCAATACTCCCAACTCACCCCACAACAATCTGCCCCACTCCTATCCAAAACAATCTGCCCAACTCAAATCTACCCCACTCCATTTTGCCCCACTCAAATCCAAATCAATCTGCCCCACTTAAATTCAAAACAATCTGCCCCACTCTAGTCCAGCAGTCTGCCCTAATCAAATCTGTCCTAATCCAATCTGACCCACTCACCCCAATTGAATCCACCCCACTCCTTTCCAATCCACCTCACTCCATCCCAATTCACCCCACTCCAATCCACACACCAATCCAATCCTTCACAATTCACCCCACTCTAATCTAATCTACCTCACCCGAACCCACCATGAAACAGCCCAATCCACCCCATTCTGGACCAATCCTCCACAGTCCACCCTATTCCAATCCAAAAGAATCTGCCATGATACAATCTGCCCCACACCAATTGACACTACTCCAATCTGCCCCACTCCAATCCAGAACAATCTGTCCCCCCAATCTGCCCAATTTCCAATCCAAATCTCTCTGCCCCATTCTAATCTTCCTCACTCCAGTCCAAAACAATCTGCTCCACTCCAAACCAAAACAATCAGCCCCACTCCCATCTGCCCCACTCCAATCCAAAACAAGCTACCCCACTCCAATCCCACACAATCTGCTCGAATCCAAAACAATATGTCCCTCTCCAAACTGCCCCACTCCAATCCAAAACAATCTGCCCTATTCTAATCCCCCCACTCCAATCATCCCCACTCCAATTCCCCCACTCCAATCGGCCCCACTCCACTCCAAAACATTTCTGCCCTATCCAAAATAATCTGACCCACTCCAGCCTGCCCCACTTTAATCCAAAACAATCTGCCCCACTCCAATCTGTCCCTCTGCAATCCAAATCAATCTAACCACTCCAATCCAAAACAATCTGCTCCATTTCAAAACAATCTGCCCACTCCAATCAGCCCCACTTCAACCCAAAACAATATGCCCCACTCCAATTCGCCCCACTCCAATCCAGTCCATCTCACCATAATCCAATCCACTGCACTCCAATCTAATCTAATCTACTTCACTCCATCCCATTTCACCCCACTCCAATCCAAACCACTACAATCAACCCACTCCAATTCACCCCAATCCATTCTACACAACTCTAGTACACCTAGACTCAATCCATGCCAATCCATCCCATTCAATCCAATCAACCACATTCCAGTCCAATCCACCACAATTCATCCCACTCAAGTCAATTCCACCCCACACAAATCCAACCCACTACAGTCCAACCTGTCCCACTCCAATCAAATCCAGACCATTCCAATCCAACCAACCCCACTCCAATCCATTTCAATGCAACACAGCCCCCTCCAAACCAATCCACTCCAAATCCACCCCATTCCAATCCATCCACCCCATCCCACTCCAATCCACCCAACTCCAATCAATCCACTCCAAACAGCCCCACTTCACTCCAGCCCAAGCTACCACAATCCACCCCATCCAAATCCAGTCCACTCAAATCCAGTCCACCCAAATCCAATTGTACCTCAATCAAATCCACCCCTGCACCCCATCCCACAACATCCCCCCACTCCAATACAGTCCACCTCAATCCAATCCATTGCACCCCAATTGTATCCACCTCAATGCAAACCCCCTTATTCCAATCCACCTCAATACAATGCAATCCACCCACACCAATCCAATCCACCCCACACCAATCCAAATCACCTACTCCAATCCACCCCACACCAATCCAATCCAAACCATCCCCTCCACTCCACTCCAATCCACCCCACTCCAGTCCACCCCACTCCAATTCACCCCATTCCACTCCAATCTGTGCCATCCCACTCCGCTCCAACCCAGCCCATTACAGTCCAGTCCACCGCACTCCAGTCCAATGTACTGCACTCCAAACCAATCTACCTCACTATAAATCCACCCCACCCCACTCCAGCCCAATCCACTCTACTCAATCTAATCCACCCTACCCAATCTACCCCACCCCAATCAACCCCACTCAATCCAATCCACCCCACTCAAACCAATCCACCTCACTCCAATCCACTCAGCTGCAATCCAATCCTCAGCTGTCCATGCCACCCCACTAATTGAATTCACCATACTCTATTCCACCTCACTTTACTCCAGTCAACCTCACTCCAGTCTACCAACTCCAGTTCAATCCACTATATCAAGTCCACCACACTCAATCCAATTCACCTCACTCAATCAAATTCACCCCAATCAATGCAATTCACCCCATTCAGCTCCACCCCAATTTACCCCACTTCAATCTTCTCCACACCAACGTACCCCACACCAGGCTACCCACATCAATTTACCCCACAACAATCTCCCATACCCCCAACCCACCCCACTCCAATGTACTCTGACCCACTGACTACCCCAATCCAATTCAACTAACCCCAGTTCAGTCCACCCACTCCAGTCCAATCTATGTATCCCACACCACTCCAATCCAGCCCACCCACTGCAATTCATCCCAGTTCCATACAATCCACTCACTGAATTCCAGTCCATCCCACAATCCAAAGTATCCCAATCCAATACCACAGTCCAATCTACTCTACACCAATCCAATTTACTCCACTCCAATCTATACCACACCATCTACCACACACTAATCCAACCCTTCCCAGTCCAACACAACCAACTCTACCCAAACCCACCCCAATCCAATTCAACCCCACAATCCACCCCACCTAATCCCATTCAATCCACCCCACTTCTATCCACACCACTTTTCTCTAATCCACCCCATTCCAGTCTAATCCAGTCTACTCTGATCCACTGACTCTACCCCATCCAATCCAAATCACGCTAGCTCAGTCCACTCCAATCCAATCTATCCAGCCCACCCCACCTCAGTCCAATCCACCCCACCCAATCCACGCCAGTCAAGTCCAAACCACCACAACCCAATCCACCACATGGCAATTCAATCCACACCATTCCTATCTACTCCGATCCACCCACCCAACTCTACCCCAATCCAGTCCAAACCACCCCACTTCAGTCCACCCCAATCCAATCTATCCAGTCCACTCCAATCCAGTCCACTCCAATCCAATCCACCCACTCAACTCCAATCCAATCCAGCCAATTCCAGTTCAATTCACTGCACTCCAGTCCAACGTACCTCACTTCAATCCAATCTACCTCACTATAGTCCATCCTACCCCACTCCAGGCTAATCCATCCTACCCCACCCCAATCTACCCAACTTAAACCAATCCACCCCATTAAAACCAATCCAACCTACTGCAATCCAATCCACTCCTGTTCATGCCACCCCACTCTAATTGAATCCACCACACTCCATTCCATCCCACCTTACCCCAGTCAACCCACTCCAGTCCAATCTACCCCATCAAATCTACCCAATTCAATCCTATTCACCCCACTCAATCCAATTCACCTCACTCAATCAAATTCAACCCACTCAATGCAATTCGCCCCACTAAAATCCACCCCAATCTACCCCACTCCAACCTACCCAGATCAATCTACCCCACAACAATCCCCCAAATCATCCCAACCTAATCCAATCCACCCCACTCCACTCCACTCTAACCCACACCACTCAAATCCAATTTACTCTGATCCACAGACTCTACCCAATCCAATCCATCCCACCCCAGTTCAGTCCACCCCATTCCAGTCCAATCTATCGATCCCATGTCACTCCAGCCCACCCCACTCCACTCCCTCCAGTCCAGTCCACCCAACCCACCCCAATCCAACACTCAGCCCACCCCAATGAAATCCAACCTACCCCAATCAATCCACCCCAGTTCAATCTACTCTACCTCAATCCAATGCACCCCACCCAAATCTACCCCACTCCAATCTACTCCACTCTAATCTACCCCACACTAATCAGACAAATCCCAATTCAACACAACCCACCCCAATCCAACACCCAGTCCACCCTACCCCACTTAATCTCATCCAATCCACCCCACTTCTATCCACACCACTCATCTTAATCCGCCCCATTCCACTCTAATCCAATCTACTCTGATCCACCAACTCTACCCTCAATCCAATCTATCCAGCCCACCCCATCCCAATTCATCCAACCCAATCCAGCCCAGTCAGTCCAAACCACCACAATCCAATCCACCCCATGCCAATCCAATCCGCCCACTCCACTTTACTCTGATCCACCCAACTCTACTCCAATCCAGTCCAAACCACCCCACCTCAGTCCACCCCAATCCAAATCAATCTATCCAGCCCACTCCAATCCAGCCCATCCCACCCAGTCCAATCCAATCCAACCTACTCCCATACAATCCACCCTACTCCAGTCCAATCCACCCCATTCCACTGCAGTTCAATCCACCACACTCCAGTGAATCAAAACCACTTCACTCCAATCCACTCCATCCATTCCAATTCAATCTAATCGATCCCACTCCAATCCATCCCATCCAGTCCACCCAATCCAATCCACACCACTCTAGTCAAATTCACCCCTCTACTCCAACCCCCCACTATCTCAATCCACTCCAACCCACTTCACCCTATTCCAATCCACAGCACTTCATTCTACGACACTCTCTGCCACTGAACCACTGAACTCTATTTCCCTCTACTCAAGTCTAAAACACTCTACTCCCCCTACTCCACTCTCTGACACTCTACTCCAACAAATCCGCTCTCTGACACTCTACTCCAACAAATCCACTCTGACAATTACTCCCTCATTCCTCTCTACGAAACTCCACACCATTATCTTCTAGCCATGCTGAACAGTGACCACATGCCAAAATCATGGTCAAAAAGATATTCAGAGTACATAGACGTCCAGTCCTTGGCTTCTCTTCAGCGCACATAGCAATGGTCACGTGTGCCAGTTGCAATTGTGATTCTATGCAAATGTGTGGGAAGGGGGTACACACTGACAAGTTGAAAGTAAAAGAAAGTGCAGTGCTTACAAGTGAATGGGTGCACTGAGTGTTTGTGTAGTGATGTGAAAATGATGCTAGGAAGTGCATGTAGGAAAGAGTGAAAAGAGGATGCTGAAGAGGAAGAAGATGGTGCAGGTTGTAGATTTGAGAAAGATGTGGGGAGAAAAAGAGCCCAAGTGTCTAACTTAGACTGCAGAGGAAAGCGGTGTGAAGATAAGAACGGGGGAGACTGAGATGCTCTGATGACCACTACCATGTCCACAGCCTTAGTAATGTTTAATGCACAGTCTCATATATTCAGAATTGAAACATTTTCAATATTTTTTACATCATTGTTACACATTTATCTTAAACAGCTTGTGTGGTATGCAGGAGCAGCTCGCAGGGCTTTAAAGGTGCGGGGCGGCACAGCGCATTCAGGGGGGAAATTAATATATTAAAAAATACACTTACCTTCACCCCCTGTCACCACCATGCCGCTCCTCTCCTGCAGACTCCCAGCCTATCCTGCAGCCAATCCTCACACTGCTAAAAGCAGGTTAGGATTGGCTGGGAGTGCCCAGCCAAGGAGCTACCAGGCAGACTGGGAGCCTGTGCCTGCTCTCTCCAGCCCGGCAACACAGTGTCGGGGTGGGGAGAGCACATTGTGCATGTGTGTTTGGCTGGCTCGAGACGCCGGCCAAACATACATGCGCACTGAGGGAAGTACTGTGCATTCCCCCTCCGTCCCTGTCGTAGCCAGTGCCCCCGCTGCTTTTACTATAAAACAATAATTAACATGGTTTATTGTCGTTTTATAGTAAAAGGTTTGCAGCTGCTGCTGCAGGTGGAGTGGGGTGGAGGGGAGAGGGCACTGCCACGCCTGGTGGTATGTTTGGATACAATAAGAGAAAGCTTTGAGAGACGCCATCATACCGGTAGGGTGGCACCTATGGGAGGCACAAGATATTTTACATGTTTAAGCCATTACACGCCTCTTTAGTTACACTTCTTAGGCCTCGCCCCTTTTAGAGAGACCCCGCTGTTTTCATCTCCTTTAATTCAGTAATGTTATCTTGTGTGCGAGGGGAGCTTTAACCCCCTATGGTGTACCTGCTCTGCAATGTAGCGTTGCGCTCGCTCTCCGTCGCTGTCGATCAGGTACTAAAATTCCCATTTATGCAAAAATATGTCAAGCTCTCCCTGGTGGTTTCTATCAAACTTGCGGATCTTGGGAACTTGAGCACAGCGCGGCAGCCAGCACCGCTAAAAGACTTAAGATTTCAAGGACAGGAGGATGAAGGTGCAGCAATGTGCAAAATCAAGAGCGGCATATTGAGACTCAAAGGAGGCCCGCTCATTATCGGTAATTAAAGGCCGCCTCCCCCGCAGGGCCACACGGGCTGCGTGCCGTACACTCTGGTGAGGCTGGGAAGCATCTACGGGCGGCCTTCCCGGGTCCACTCGAGTAACAACTACGCCACCTAGTGGCGGCCGCGGGGGGCGCTCGCGAGGTGCTCCCTCACTGAAGCGTTTGAGTCTGCATTCGACGATGCTGTGCGTGCTAGACGAATTGCCATGGCGGAAAAGCTGTCTACGTCGACTTGTCTAAAAAAATGCAGGAGATACGCCATAGAAAGGAAGCAGGTCGTTCGAGGAGAGCTCGCCTGCCTCTCGAGCCTCAGACTGTTCCTCTCAAAGTGCAGAGGGTAGTCATTGTTTCCATTTCTACGTCGCCACACACGTACACTCTTGCCCTCGCCCACCTTCTCTGTTCTCTCTGATTCTAAAGGGCGAGGGGACCGGCTCTACATTTACCCCCCTGTTTATTTATTTGCGTGGTAGAGAGACTGTTTTATTTGCCAGAGTTTTCCAAGCTTGCCAGTTTTCGTATGACTCTAGATACCAGCAATGGGAGCATGGCACACTGTGTCTGATGCTAGCTGAGAACCGTTCACTCCCCCACTCAGAAACAACGGGAGCTCACGGACTCTTGAAGCAAACTAACTCTCAATGTACTTTGTTTTTTTGCACCATAGGACTCGACGCGCTATGGCAAAGGCGCTATACTACCAGGATAAATCAGAAACTGGTACATTGCTATGTTATGCCTGGTTATGAAAATGAGTGCCTCGTTATGTTGTGTTATTATGTTCCAGAACATTATATTTCTAATGAAATCAAGATAATTTATGTCTGTTTATGGTAGCGTATCTTATGTCCAGGTGGCCTATTTCTCTGAGTAGACTCTTAGTTGTTCCGGTCATGATTAAATGAGATGGCCTCCCCTCCCATAGTACGTTGCCCAGCTCCCCTTGTAGGCACTTATCAGAGTCACCTTCCCAGAAAACATCTTGTCTAGCCTCTAAGCACCTAAGTTTAGCCCGACTCTGTTACCAATCGGGCGGTCCGGAATGAGGCTGAATAAACTCACAGTAATGGAATTACTGATAAGTAATTTAAACATCATTGCTTAGTCCATTGCTTCGTTGAATGACGAACACACTCGCCAAGCTGAGATGAGCCGGCCCACTCCAGGGTCAATAGAGCAAACTGGACGCCAAAGTGATGCAGCACTTGTGCAGACCTTCAAGAACGAGAAGTACTGTGCTCCTAACCAGCATACCATTATACAGGAGGGGCTACCTTAGTACCAGGCAGCAGACTCTTTCAATTCTCACTGTAGACCGCAGCACCTGGCAGATGCGGAAGGAAGTACCCATGACGCAGCTCCTTAACTTTCCATTAGTGAAGCATTCTGCATCTTTCACCACCCTGAGTCTCTGGTTGAATGCCCCTGCCCTCCCAGAGGAGAGATAACCCTCCGCCCCCAAATATCAAAGTCTGGGAAGTGAAAAACAAATCCCACAACTCAAAGCTCAGGTGGAATGTTGCAACCCATGTTCACTAAGGCTGACCCAAAGTTTACAAAGAGAGAGGTTTTTGGATGTCTCTCACTCTTGTTAAGTGCCCCGGAACCGCCTGAAGCACAGCAAAGGTGTGCAGAAGAACTTCATCAAGAGATGAGGGAATACGAATAAGCTCCCCAAGACAAACTTCTGAGACTAGAATCATGAGGATACCTTAGGGATGAAAGACAGACCCAGTCTCACCACCAGCCTATCTTGAAAAAGACAAGGAAATGGAGACCTCTAGGGCAAACTTTACTTACTGGCAGAAGTAACGGGCACCAAGAAAAATCCTTTCTAAGTAAGAAATATACGTTTAAATGACAGGCATATATCTGACATCAAAGATTCAAAAGAGGAAATCACAAAGCCTCCAATCCTAGAAGCAAATACCAGCTGTGAACCAGATTCCTCTGTAGGAGGCGAAACACAGAAAGCTGCACTAGGAAATGAACAGCATAAAGTTCATAGTTTCCATCACTAACCCAGTACTCCTAGGAAGCTTTGATCATCACCCAAGGAGAACAACGATTAGAAGAAGTTAACCCTAAAAGCTGCAGAAACAACGGAATATTAAGACCTTTCCCACCCAGATTATCTGCCTCTTTAACTAGGCCCCATCTCTGAAAAGATGCCAAATGACAGGTATAGGAAAGTAGGGTAGAAACTGTTCTGGAAGCATATATAATAACAGCTAGGTCACAGGCAAACTGCAGTTATGAAAACTAACCCTCCCAACCTCCGGGCTGACAAGTGCAGGTGAGACAGAATCTCTGTTAACAGAAAGGGGAACCAGCGAGGAGAGAGGTGTGAATTAAGCAACCATTCTTGAGTTTTTATCATCAGTGGGAGGAGAGGAACCGGAAACAGGATACTAAAAATAAGTAAAAATGGGTTAAAGACACAAAGAAGACCATGCAGCTGCATTTGGATCCCAGAGCCTCCCTCCATCTGGACGCTACACACAAGCAGTGGGGGTGAGAGCATTTTCCTGGGTGGCATAGAAATTCACCACTGGGACCCAAAACATCTGGCAAATGAGTCTTAATTCTTAGATCCCGGCAGTAGTGCTCGGAGAAAGAAAAAACCTTGCAGAGCCTGTCTGCCTGCACACTATCCATACCCCTGATGTGCCCAGCACGGGGAGACAGATGACTCCTGCCCTACAGAAGATAGTGCAAGCCTCCTTGGCCAAATTTTTTGAGTGAGTGCTCCCTTAGAAGTTGATGTAGGAATTTGTAGTTATATTTTCTGTCCAAATTATTATTGCTGGTCCACTCACCAGTGGAGTAGACCCTAGCAGAATCTGGCACCATCTAACTCCTTCCGCTTGAAGGAGTGCTTCCTGTCATGAAGACATGCACATTCCTAACCTTTGCAGACATTCAGAGTAGCAACCTCAACTGTGACCACTTCGATAGACAGAATTCTGGGGTCAGGTGTCTGAGGCAAAAGTCCCACACTGAGCTCATGAGGTTCCATCTATCAAAGGAAATCTTGCCCGGTGGCAGGATAGAGTGCAAACCTGAAGTACAAGTCCTATGTTTCTAGGTGCAGTGTTGAAACCCAATGCTGTACCACCACACACAGGATGACCCTGGACGTGGGCAACATTGTGGTGCAGTATACATGCCCTCCTGAACCCGAAGGCATGATTGGGCTGTCAGGACCTCCTGCTCCAGGAGAGACAACAAATTACTCTGAAGCTTCTGAATCATGTGAACTACAAGAACTATCAGTCCTATATTGGTGAGGAAAAAGGCCTTAATGAATTACACATTCAAGTCCTGGGTCCAGTTAGGGCTTGCCCCAGTTGATCAGGAGTATATGATCTTGAAACGTCAGCCCTTGGCACATGTATGATACTCTCTGATCTGGAGATGAGGAATGAATCCGTCAGTCATGCAAGTATAGATGGAGAAAGCTGCATCTCTTGTAAAGTTCCTTCACCAGAGTAAACATCACTTTGGTGAAGTTCCGTGGTGCAACTGAAATTGTGAAAAGAAAGACACAAAACAACTTCAGACCCTGCACAGCAAACTCCAACAATCCCTGATGACACTGCCTCACTGGCACGTGGATGTAAGTGTCCTGATCTCCATGAGAAACCAAATGGAGTATATCCCCAAATCCTAAACAGACACAAGTGTTTCTCCATAGAAGAGCAGACATGCCCTCCCACATGCGCTGGGATGAATACCAAATCTAGAGATGTGGAAACAAAGTTGAAAACAAAGCCACTCTCACAATATCCAAAACCTACCAATCCAAAATGTTGTCTTCCAAGACAGAAACAATGTCTCTGATTCATACTCTGACACTCCAGTCTGTATACTCCTTTGCAGTCCATCAGTCGGGATCATTGCTGTCTTGGTCCTTCGGGTAAAGTCACAGGAGAAGAAGTCTTTCTAGATCTCCATGGCGGAAAATCCCAATAAGCCTGTTTACCGGAGTCTGAAAAACTAGAGCATGACAAGATTGATCCTTTACCATTCTAGGGATGGGCGGGTATGCTTCTTGTACTTAAATGCTTTAGTGAGCATCTATTCCACGTGGCCCCCAAAATGTTTAAGCCCCGCAAATGGCACCTTAAAAATAGTTGCGTTCTCCATCCCATCTGCTTTCGATTTTCTCCTCTACATGTGGTGTTGGGCCACTACTGAAGCTCCTGATGTCAGTGAAAATAAGCACTCCTTGCTCAGAGAAAAATACCACCATGTGTCAAAAAATGGGAAAAAAATCCAGAACAACCCATCAAATAATTGGTCATTTACACCATTACACACTGCGAAGTACTAATCGTTGACAATAAGTCGTCAAGAAACCGGGGAACATTCTTCAAAGTAGGGGCTATTCAAGGAAGTCATGAATCCTGCAGACCTACATCTTGGTCTTCATCCTTGCTATCACAGTGAGCACTGGAGGCTTCAAGACCTGTTTAAGTGTTGAGTGGCACGTGCTGGGTGGCCAGCACAAGGGTTATGTGTATTTGCCTTGACTGCCCCTACCCGCCTCCAACACCCTGTTCTCTGTCTCTTCAGATGACTGATTCCTAGTCTACTACGCCTCCGCTTTGAAAAAATGAATAAAGTATATAACTCACCCAATCTCTCTGAATCACCATCATTTTTACAGACCAGACTATTCAGCCTACAAGTGTTTGCATGATGGAACGTGTAGGCTCATATGTCTGGCTGCAAAAACCTAAAATACTCCAACGTCACGTTACACAGCGGCGACTCCACCACTCAGAGGTACTAGCCTCTCAAATGAATCCTATGAGAAGAGTCATAGATAAAACACAGATTGTGGTAGCACCAAACAGTTTAGCTCAAGGGACACTCCTGGGGAACGTTCTGTGTTGCTTTATTTCAGTGAAAGCAAAATACGGTTTTATATATTTGAAACTTGTCGCTTTCGGGCTCATTGGTCCACCTTAAGGGCTGCTCCCTTTCTGGAACGAGTATCTACATATTTTACCATTCACAGCATACCAACTCATATAGCTCATTTTCTATGAAGAGTGCTAATAGATACAAAACCTCCAGATGTCAAGAGTGTACCTTACTGGAAACTGAACTATAGTGTGTAAATGAAAGGAGATTACCTTATTGAATATAGATCAGTATTCTTCTGTGAAATTACGACTGAAACATGAAAAGAAAAAATTTAAGGCCTACACCTACCACAATGCATTGGGGCTTTACTGAAGGCACCCACCGTAGCTAAGTTCTATTCTGCTTTTAGTGGTATCGTAATTCGTGGTATCTGCCTTTATTTCGCACTGAACATTACTTCACCTATTTTAATCGCATGCCCAGCTCACCCACATTCTGATAGAATCTTACATTCTGATAGAATCTTCTCTCTTTCCTCATTTTAGGCCTTCGACTTATTCTCTTGATCAATTCAAGCTTGTCCTCTCTCTTATGTACTCACTCTATGTGCTCTAAATTGACTAAAGGGTGCGCAGGCTCAACTAAGTTTGCAAGCAAAGCCAAAAGGTCAGCCACTGAGATTCGGGCATGGAGATCAAACATATCTCCGCAACACCTGCACAGATATACCAGGAAAAAAGATGGGGACAGTCTTGTGCGGTAGACGTGGCAAGCGAGGGTGGAGGAGGGTCGGCGGCACATCACTGGAAACCTAGGTCAGTTACCCAGCAGCTGCGTACAAGTTCTCCATGAACGTGCCCCCTCCCCCCACCCTAGTCTCCAGCAGGGGCCCTCCATGACAACTATTTCACTTCTGGTTGCCTAATAGGGTGACTGGAGGTGTCAGAGTGGGACCTAGAGCAGAGCAACATATAATTGATAATACTCCAATTTATAAATGATAATGGTCCAGTGGTTTATGTCAGACTGGCGTCTACATCCTTTACAGCAGAGGCTTTGAAAAAAACTGTCACTAATAAGAAACGGTCATCATGAATCATAGGGTCCCAGACCAGTCAAGCCACACTTGGTCGGTGTAATCAATTGTATTCTGGGGAGACCTCTATAAATGGCAGAAGACGCCCCAAGCATCTGAAATTGAGTGTACTGCCCCTTCCAGCCCCCAGCTCCGCCATGCCCTAGCTGGCTCCCATGAACGCAAATGAGGTTGTGTACCTAGCATTACAAATCCTCTCTTCAGGCAAGATGAACGAATATATTAATGAAATGAATGAAAGTCGACTTATAGAGCGTAGCTGTTACCCCAGGGACATCACTGCAGTACGAATCCTCTACAAGAGACCAGGGCACATAAAGTAAGGGCAGTTGAATATCTAGGTTTTAAATTTTTTTCCAGAAAAGACCGTGGTTGTATATTTCTTGGATGTAAAGGGGAATGGAATTCCACAATTTAGCTGAGAGGTAAAATAAAGACCTCTCGCCTTGTTTACCAAGGTTCATTTTGGGAGTTATCACGGGATGTAGTGCGGCGGAGCAGAGAAGGCGGGAGGGCTGATAAAGTTGAATTGTCCAAGATAAGCCTTAAGTCTTAAGTGAAGTGGTCTGAAACCAGAAAATGTAAGAGTTGGATATTAATGACATGTTTATTTTTTCCAATAAAGATAACAATAATATGGACCTGTAAATAAAGAGGAAAGACGGATCTTCTATGTTTTTTTTGTTTTTTGTTTTTGTTTTTGAAGCGGGGTATTCATAGCCTTTTTCCATGCAGCTGGAACCACAGCAGATTTAAGAGAGAGGCTGCATGTGTCTGTAAGGGTGGGACCAGTCTTATAAAAGGCTACTGCGTGATGTGTTGGGGACAAGGATAAAAAGATGGCAAGGAATGGTCTTCACTAGGAGCAGCTACCAAGAGAGTCTGCAGGTCACCCACGTCCTGTTACCACTGAATGATAGATGGTCACTGTGTGCTGGGATAACACCAATAGCAGATTCCAGTTGACAGCCCTCTTTCTTTTTTATTTTTTCACCACTTTATTTGAATGAATGAATGAATGGATGGGTTTCTAAAAAGCAGGGGAACCGCAAGAAATATCCCAGTGCCATAACAGCAGAAAGAACACAATAGTAAGGAAAGTGAACTCAATTGTCCGGAGAGAGTCTAAAAGCCTTTTCTATACTACAACCACCATGATGCAGTTGGGGAGGAATATTGCAAGCTTGACAATTGGTGCTCGAACCTACTGTTAAAACTCTAAGATTTAAATCTTGACACCAGGCCTTCACCTGTAGGTTGATAATAACTTGTGGAATGGTCATACTGGATACTGGTCACTTAGTGCCATACAGTGCAACACAGCAAGGGTATCTTTGCCTTCTGTTTCTATTTTATAATTACATGTCAAAAACGACACATTGTAACAGTACAGCTTGCTTCCACAGTGCAAGACCTGGCCAGTGAGAAGCTCACTCAAATTAACTATTGCCATAAACAAACTCAGAAGTAATGTAAATTTACACGGACATACATGCCTAATCAAGGAGAGGCTGGTGGGTACTTACTCTTCTGCTACTGAGAGAGTGACATTACCTTTACAATCCTGCCATACGAGTCATTAATTAACTAAAATAACTGACAGCTGCAAATATCACTCTGGTCCAGAAAAGTCTGAAAGTCCTTATACCATATTTTGTTGAATGGAGATCGCCCCTACCAATGCTGGCCCACAATCCACCAATTTACATCACTGAAGCCACTTGCCATAGAAGGTGTTGATCACCAGACCCACAGCTAAAAGTCAATGATTTTACAAATATACAACAGGAACGGCATTGTAACTTCCTCTGTGCCTTGGAATGATCCTATGGCCCATCAGAGCTTTGACCAGTAAGCCTTTGCATGACGTTCTGGATACCTGCTCGAACTCTCCGCCTACCACGAGGCACCTTAGTTTGATTCTTCATTCTCCTCGTAGATGAGGGCAGTGATCAGAACTTCATTCCGTCCCCTCCGAGAATGGAGAATGATCATTCTTTTTGTAGTCTTCCTGCACAGGTTTCCATTGGCACCGCCTTGATTTCTCCATCAATGGACTATGAAAACAAGCTAAACTTTAGGCTTCCAGCCAAGCTTCTGACACAGTTCCAAAGAGAACAGAATGCAACGGCTCAAAACCTACCGAAGCTGAAGAAAGCAAATGATGTCCTCAGCTCTGGCTTTGCAACACTGACCTCTGGCCACAAAACATATCCCATGTAAATCCCTTTGCACTGTATACAAAGACATATATTCTCAGACTCCAACTTTCTCAAGCGCCAGCTTTTCACCTTATGTTTCCCTTCCCTCTGTTCAGCTAATGGATATTTGTAACAATTCTTCCTGTCGGGTTTTCCCACATCCTCAGGGTATTTGAGACTACATTAACATTATAAGAGGTGAGACTGTGTGTCCCCTGCTCAGCACTGGCCATGTGAAGGAGCGCTGGGTCTCAAAAACCTTCTTGCCTCTCTGGAGTAACCTGGTCGAGCAGTCAACGAAGTGAAGGTTGAGTCAATTCAGTGCAACAAAGTTATTACAATCACAATAGATGTGAATATTCGGGATTATCTTTTACAAGGAATAAGTGTATTTGAGATTTGCAGAACATTAATGTTGACAAGAGATAATGATAGTCTTATGTTTCTAATGCCATTTCAAAGTCTTAAAGTCAAAGGGCATAGGCAGGGTTCATATTCACTAACCCAGATTATTTTTGGCACTTTTTCATGGCTTGGTAGGATACATTTGTTTTAGTGGCGAGTATGCTCACAGAATTTTGAAAAGCTGCATCTTTGGTACCATTAGAAATAACGATTCAGAGTCGAAGGTCAACGACCCTGGGGCAGCTTCTCTAGTGGATAAAGGTGGTTAGTGATCTGGGCCAGCAAAGTCAGTACGACGAAGTTACCCCACATCACCCAAGGCTGGCATGTTTTGATACTCACACCTGGCATTTCCTGTTGGTCGAGGGACCCTCTTCCCACCCCAACATACATAGAATATTAGGCTGAAGGGAATGAGTTACCCGAGTAGCAATAGGGTAACATACTAAACACCACTCGACTGCTTTGTCTCCTTCCCCACTTCCCGATGTCTAGCCCTGGTACGTCCAGAAGCAGGGAAGGGAGAAGGAGAGTGACCACTGAAAAAGCAAGTAGTAACAAATCAATAGGTCTCAGCTCTAAAATGCTGACCTATTGCCTTTACCAATGTTTGCTTTCAAGCTGCATGTGTGGGCATGCATGAAGACGCATGTGCACTCATGGCTGGAAATCTTGAAATGGGTTTCATTAAATAAAACCCATTAAAAAATGGCCGCTGATGCGCATGGCTGTGTGATGCACACAGGCGGCCATTTTAATTTACTGAAATAACATGATAAACGGCCATGTTAGTCCGGCATGTGATTTCTTTTAATTAAATAAAAAAAAAAGCTAAAACGAGAAGCACAAAGCATGAAAAAGTGAAGGGGGTGCCCCGCTGCACTTTCCAGGTTAAGGGCACTGAAAAGTAAAACAAGTTTAAAGGGGAATGGGGAGCCAGGCGGCCAGAAACGCTGCACGAGGAGATGAAAAGGGAAGAGGCCCAGTAGTACTTGGAGTTTTACAAAACTCAACCATACATTTTTTTTTTAGAATAAGATAATAAACATGATGGTTGAATAAAAGAGGAAATGATCACGCTGACGGTATCCCCGTGGAGTGCCTCATGCAAAATATCAAATGCTGTCTCAGACATGCAGTGACAGAAGATAACTTTTCCAGTCAGAAAACTGTGGGAACGAAATGCTCCTGGCGAGACAAGCACAATAACAGGGAAAAATATACGAATCATTAGCAGAAAACAGAGACAACAATGCGATCCAATACTGAGCAAGGAGTCAGATTAAAGCCCAGCCAAAGTATATTAGAAACAATAGATTTTACCAACATACCTCTTTTAGGCTACGTTTAGTTTAGACTTTTAAAAGGTAAGAAGCTGCAGAGCAGCACAGTCCTGGATTTCCTTGGCAGCAGGATTGTTGACAATGAGGGGCATAGACCCTTTCTGCTTCCATTAAAAAAATATTTGCCAGCTTTGTGATTTACAAAGCAGACTTTGTTTTAAAAAAATGTGACACTGTGAAGTACAGGTATTTGCAACTTTGTCCACCCTCAGTTAGGGCTGTTTCATACCCCTGTGGAGTTGATGATCAGTACCCACAGGAGCATAGGGTACTCAAAGTGATCTTGAAGTAAAACAACAACCTTAGGATCGGAGGCCAGTGGGTACCTGATCACTATACTTCTCAATAGGTTCCAGGGACACCCACAAGTATGGTTTGGTGCAACATCTCCCTGTACCCTGAACACAAGCAGCGTGGGGCCCATGTTCATGCTACAGCAGGGGGGTTTGTTGGGATTTTCGCAGAAGCAAATGTTAGTGCAAAAGGGGCAATCCTGTAGTGAGGCAGAGCCACTTTTCCTGGGGTACAGTCTCCTGAACTTTTAGTTAGGTTATTCTTAGTCACTGCATTCACTGCTGATCACATGGGAGGTCATCTTTGTGTTGTAGGTCAGCCACAGGAGCTCTCCACATTAGCAAGACATAGCAGGCAAGGCAGAGAAGTAAGCACTCAAACGGAGCACACAGGTTAGTGCCAGTCTAGGTGAATCAGCAGCAAGAATATTGTGATGCCAACAAAGGCATCAGTCTAGTCCATGCAAAATTAATCGAGGGAAGCTACTCCAGATTCTATTCTCAGCCTGTAGCTTTTGGGCCAGTAGCCCAAAGTCAATCACATTCTATGTAAAGTTGAAAATATGGGTGCCAGCATCAGCATCATTCTGTGGCTGCCTTTCTCGCTCCTTGGGACCGCAGATGTGTGCTTCCTGAGAAAGCACAAATTTCTCCTTCTGGGAGGCAACACCTTTGTTCCCTTTTCCTGGCTTCACAATGACCCTCACATAAATATTACCATTGGTCTAAGCCCCAGAAATGTTATTTCTTGATCAGGAGTGAATGTGCTAACCAAATGTTTTCTTACTCTAAGTGTGCCGATATTTGTTTTTAAGCTTTAAGAGTGTACACATTCTATTCAGTCCAAAGAGCCTCTCTACACGAGACTGAGGCAAAACCAACCACCGTGTCTATGCATTTTAAGTCTAAAACACAAAGTTGACCTTGTTTGGATACCAAAATAAACAGTCCAGTGAAGGCATCTAATAGAATAGACACAACTCAAAGGGTTCCCTTCTCTTCTTCCTCCAGCTGCTGGACTGAGGGCTTTAAGAGTCTACAGAAAAAGCTATACCTGAATGGTCATATTTTTGCCATGGAGGTCCTTATGTTGCATTCAGTACCACAACATTTCCTGGTCTGAACCTCCTATTGCTCATCCGTTCAGTCATTCTATTTCTAAGGAGACATTTCTACCGATGGCTCAGCCACAAAGGTAAGATTAGTGAGAATCCTTGAGTAGACAGACATTACATTGCATCACAAAGCATTAGGGGTGCTGCACAGGGCGTTTTCGCCTCAAACTCTACAAACATTATGTATAATGACAAAATAAGAAAGAATGTGCGGTCAACTTTTAAAATATGCACTAAAGTACAGCTGCATTACTCCAGTGCTACTGTACAACATGTGTGTGATCACTCTGCCTCACGTAATTTGTCACTTTGACCCATGTATTGCTGGTCAGTCTACCCCTTGTGGCGCTGGTCACTCTGCCCCAGTTGCTATTGGTCACTGGTCCATGCGCTGTTATTCACTCTGTGGTGCTGGTCTCTCTGCCTTGTGTCCTTTTGGTCACTGTACTCTGTAGGCTATTGGTCACTTTGACACATAAACTGTGTGCCACACTGACCAGTGTGCTGTTGCCCACAGGAGCATATGGAACTCTTATTCAAAGCGATCTCGCAGTCCACCTACAAGCTTAGGATTTGAGGCCAGTGGTAATGCCTCACCGCTCAATTCAGTAAGATGTGTGAACCGCTGCAAGAGTAGTCTGTGGATAACTTTCCAATCATCCTAGCCTGTTCTGTTGGTCAGCCTGCACCATTTGCTTTTATTCACTGGCCTGTAGGCTGTTTATCACTCAGCCTCGTATTATTCAGTGGACGAGGTCTCGCAAGATATTAAAAATAAATTATATTACTTATTCACTTACTCTCTTAACAAGACGGTCGTTATTCACATCGCACCCACACACGCACACATTTCTCACCAACCCCTCTTCACTCCTTCACAAAACCTTTAAAAGAAAAGAACATATTGTAGCTGTTTCAGGACTGTTACCAAAAACAACTGCTTGTTTTTTGCAACGAGAGCACCAGTACTCCTCGTGGGAGATGCAATAGAACTCGGAGGCCGCCAGCAGGCCCTTGCCCCAACACGGGTCATACACAGACCGACACCTCATTTCGCTGGAAAAAGCTTTTATTTTATTTACTTTGTTAATATCCAAAACATACATATATTTATCATAGAAATCACTTCAAGAAACTTTTCAACGCAAATCCAAAATTAATATCAAATGAATTTGTATATTTATATCTGTAACCATAAATCAATTGTGACAGGATCCCTTCCTGTCCTGAATCTCCTTTGGACCACACAGGAACTGGATGTTACCTGTATCCCTAGGCGGGGGGGCGGTACCCCTGATTCCTCTGTTCCTTTCTCACATGCTCAGGGTTCCGCCCCCTCTCCAAACACCAATCAGCCAAGGGGTGTAACGGGGCAGCCAAGGGCATGAGCCCCGTGACCACCCCAGTGATCTGGGCTCCCTACCCCCAATCTGGTGTGTACATCCGCAGGTTGGTCCAGGACTTCAGGATCCTATCTCTGGTGTTATACCGGGGCCCCAGCCTTGGGGACCCCTCTGTTGCTTGAGGTTACTTTAGTACTTCTTCTCCCGCCATCAGGGCGACCAGGGCCCCTAAGGTCCTTCGCCCTCCCCACTAGACAACAAACTCTGAGAGAAGAACCACATATCAGCCATAAATTGGTCCGTACCGGCATCCGACAAGTGAACCATGTCCCTATGAAACATCTCAGGACCCTTTAGAAGTTTATGAGGAATATTCCATAATCGGCCTGGACCGGGGAAAAGTTTGGCCATCTCAGCGTTGAGTCTCCTAACTGACACACTGATTGTTCGTGCTTTAATGCCTGGGCCCTAGTTTCGGCGAAGCACCATGTGAGACCAAGTGATGGCTGCGTTCGGGAATTGCTTAGCTAGCTTAGTAATTTCCAGGAAGATAGTTTCCCTGAGTTTCTTCCGCCCCATGCGCACCAGGCCATTGCCACCAAGATGAATAATGATGAGATCCTGGGACTGGAGTCCCACACATCCACGGGCCAATGCGACAAGTTGCTGCAGCTGTTTGATTCCTTTGCCACCAACCCCGCACCAACGGAAGGCCACATCTTGGCTTGCTGCCAGATTCGGTTTACGGAGCTGTTGCAACCTGTAGGCCGCCCGACGAACGAACGAATGCCCTAGGACCCAAACCACATGAGGTGCCATCGACTGTAATAAAAGAAAATTGCGTGACAAACAGTATTGGACTTGTAGACATAATGAAAAGGCACCCCTGATTACGCCAACTCAGGTCTAATGTAACGCTTGTAACAGTTAGAAGCCCATCTCCCAATGGCTTTCACCTCTGACATAGGCAAACCTGCACCTGCTACCAAAGTAGCTGCACCAATCCTAAATGAATGGGGACAGTAACCAAGAGGTTCCACTCCCGCTGCCCGTAGTGTAACTTTCAGTACCTCTGCAAATTGGTAGCGAGATAGGCAGTCCCCATTTGCATGAATGAAGAGCGCGTGGACCTATCAGGGGGGCGAACCGCCAAGTAAGATGCTAGATTACCCACGGGGCATAAAAGTGAACCATGAGCTGCCCGGAGCCCAATACGAGCTCCCTTACCTAACTGATCCGTTTTGGACTTACGCAGCTGTAAAGTTATAGAATCTGTACTGATTTGCACATCAGCCCACTGGAGTCCTCCAGCTTGGTCGCTCTTGGAGGCACCTATCAATTCCCCAATGTGGAATGCCCCATAAAAGGCCACAGAGAAAGCAGCTGTAAATAAGGTAGCCTCAAAAGGTGAAGATGTGACTGCGGTGACTGCATGCAATAATTTTTCCAGTAAGGGGGGTGTTATGGGACGCCTAGTGTCTGACCTAGGACCATCTGTTCTAGACCAACCTGCCAGAACCTGCTTAATGACAAAAGAGTTTAGCTGAGAATGTTGATTCCTGAGTTTAGCGAAAAAACGAATGGCGGACAGGTTAGCTTTGGTGCAAGATACTGGTTTACCTTTATCCCTTAAATGTTGTAAAAGTGCACAGATTGCTTCAGTAGAAAACCAATCTGAAGTACCTAAACATTTCAAGAAAAGTCTGTAATGTAAAAAAGCTTTCTCATATGTCCCCCTCATGTGGGAAGCTAAAGATGTCGCTACAAGAGCTGAGAGTGCGGGACACCAATCTTCCACAGTGATGTTGGGAACTCTGTCATCTTCTCCGTCGCCTTTGGGTGAACCTCAGAAAATCCTGCATCAATGATCGAGATAAGGCATCAGCTGCATTGTTATTCACCCCCGGTACATGTTTCGCCCGAAAGGTAATGTTCAGTTTCAAGCACCGTAACACCAAATGTTTAAGTAGCCTGAGTACCAATCTACAACTAGCTTTCTGTCTATTAATCGCCTCTACTACTGCCATGTTATCCGACCAATAGACCACAGACCTGTCCTTTAATTTGTGATCCCAGAGACTGCGACAATGATGGGGAATAGTTCTAAAAAAGCTATATTTTTGGTTACTCCCATGCTGACCCAATCAGTTGGCCAATCCGCCCTGCACCAGGAGGATCCAAGAATGGCGCCAAACCCCACGCTGCCTGCTGCGTCTGTGAATAATCCAAGGCTGGGACTAGCCACCGGAGGATGAGGCTAGATCACTGCCCCATTGAAGTCCTGTAAGAATACATCCCAAACCTTCAAATCTTCCCTCACTTCTGAAGACAGCCTGGTGTGATGGTGTTTCTCGGTCAAACCTGCCATGGCCCTGGCGATAGATCTGGAGAAAGGGCGAGCCATAGGGATAATCCTCAGTGCGAAATTCAGTTGACCCACCAGAACCTGTAGCTGGTGCAGTGTGACTTTATTCTGGGACAGGACGGTTCTGATGGACCCGTTAAAGGCCTGAAGTTTTTCTACCGGAAGGCGACACTCCCCAGCCAAAGAGTCAATCTCAATACCCAGAAAGGTAATGCAACTGGAGGGGCCTTCAGTCTTGTCAGGTGCTAGCGGGACCCCGAATTCCTTGAACTTGGCTGTCAGGGCTTGAAGAGCCCAAAGGCACTTTGCCGACCGCGGGGGCCTACAACTAGCAAATCATCTAAGTAATGGATCACATCTGTACGGCCGGTGCGTCTGGTAAAGATCCACTATAATGCAGAGCTAAACTGTTCAAAGAAACTGCAGGACACACTGCAGCCCATTGGCATACACTTATCATAGAAGTAATCTCTGTTAAATTGGAATCCAAGGTGGTAATCATCAGGGTGGACTGGGAGAAGCCTGAAAGCTGCTTCAATATCAGTTTTTGCTAACTGCGCACCGCACCCTAAAGCCCTTAGTTTCTCCAGTGCCTGGTCAACAGTAGCAGAGTGAACCAAACATAGAACCGGGTCAATAGCCTCATTCACCAAAGAACCCGAGGTGCAGACAGGTTATGAATTAACCTGAACTGACCCGGTTCTTTCTTGGGTACCACCCCTAAGGGAGAACAAACAAAATCTTTTGAGGGGGGGGGAAGGGCCCACCGTTCCTTGACAATCTTTTTTGCTGCAACACCAGGGTTTCTTAAAGCAGACACAGGGTTCTTGCAATGTTCCAAAGGGGGGACGCTGACAGCAGGAATCCTAAAACCTTGAGAGAAACCCGTTATCAATAATTCTGCTGAAACTTTTACTGGGTAAACCTGTAACCACGGAAATTTATGGGAGAAGGCAAGGTTAAACTAGATGTTGGGCTTACTCCCATCTTTAACTTTTATCCCTTGACTTCTTAAGGCACTTGAATTTGGGGTGGGAGGGATGTCTGCAAAAGGAAAAGGTGTGCCTGAATTTGCACGACCCCGGGGGGCGTGAGCATACCTTTCTATTAAACGCCCAGCATGAACCTTTTTTGTCGTTTGAATACTGAGATCGAAATGGCTGTTTACCCGGTAACCTGTTATTCACACATTCTAACCAAACATTCACTTCAGTCTGGTCCCATCCAATCGCTGGGTCCTCAACCTTCGCCCACCTGAAATCCCTATCGTACTCCAGCGAAGCGTTCCCTCCATACAGATGGTGCGCTCTTAGTATTTTGGTTGCATAGCAGATCATAGCAATACCTGATTCAGGTTTCTTCTCATGCATGACCGACATAAATACATTAAAACCAAACAACCAATTAGTAATACTCTCCCCAACCTTTGGCTTTTATAGATGATGAAGCTTTTGCATCTTTCTCTTTTGTTTCTACCTCCCTTCTCTTTGCCCTGATCAGGCTGAAAATATCAACAAATTCCCCTTTCCAAATTTGTCCTTTTATGTCAGGAGCCACATGCGCAGCCAACTTCCCTGGCCTTGACAACAGAGTGTCCATCCCCGCCCCTTCAGCAGATGAGATATTTTTAGCAGGGATGTTGCCCTGTTCGGTAATCTTACCCTGTTCTTTTTCCAAAGGCGTAGCCTGAGTCAGAGAACCCGGTGCCAGAGTGACACATGGGCTCGCAGTCGTCACATGTAAAGGGGGAACATTACGCGCCGCTGCTAGTGCCTCCACCTGGCGCTTAAGTTCCAACACTGAATTCTGGAGCGAATCGTTAGCCCAAGGAGTCGTAGGCCGGGGATGGGCAGATGCTGTATTAATATTAGTTAATAACTGCGAAACTGCCAACAAAGCTTGCGCCATTGGATCTTGAGAGGTTACTGGGGAGGCTGGCGCAACCTGCACCTGCTCAGTAGATGGGCCAACGGTTGTCACCAGCACCTGAGACTTGGGGGGTAGTTGAACGGGAGACCCCACAGGATGTGCTGACAGATTTACTAAAGACCGCTGTATGTCAGCCAACTTAGATTCTACCCCTAACGTTGCTGTTGGTGCCGCCACTACACACTCTGCGCGTGGCGCAGTATTGTTCGCGGTTGTTGATGCAGCAGCCAGGACCGGAGCCTGTTCTGAAACTGTAACATCCGGTGAAGGTGATGGTGGTTGCTGAGCTACTGCAACCTGTTTTTTACTTCTCCTCTTCACAGGGGGGAAAGCTACGCGCCGGGCAACATGCATTCGCCATGGGCGCGAAGAGGCCTCACCATTGTCCTCCACCTCAGATGGAGCCTCCCCGCCATCTGAGTCCCCATCGCCTAATTTTGCCAGAGCCAATTTCAAAAGCTGCGCCAATTCAGGGTCACCCCCCTTCCTCTTACCCACTCTTACACGATTGGATGCCATTACCCAAGGATCTAATGGATTTCACTAATCTATAACTGGGCAAATGTATTATGAGCAACGAATTCCCCTTGCACAAAATCCACCCTCACTGCTAAAAAAGGGGGGGTGGGTGGAACAGGTCTCTAGACAAAGTAACAGCAAACAGACTATTACGGTGAAAAAGGCTCCACACCGTACACAAGAATTAAGCTATATTTCAAACACAATGATTACTCCAGAAAAACACTCAGATATATACCATTATAGAGACAAATTGTGTTGTCAAGGCAGCATCGCATTGCATCAAGAATATAAACAGTGAAAAATTATTTATCATACAGTGTTACTTATTATTATTATTATTTTTAACACACGAAATTGCTTTCTGGTAACACACACTGAGCTGGACGCTGTCCCCAACTGCTAAATTCCAATTGAAAGCCCTCTGCTCAATGAAGGCCTAGCTCACAAGCAAATACACTAAAAAAAGGCAGGTTAACACGCACCCGCGCTAATTAAATGAAATTGCCCGAGCGCGAAGTAAGCCCAAGCACAGGGAACAATTATATATCAGACCAAACAGAGCGCTAGCTTCTATGCGGCTAAGCGTGAAAAACCCACAATCCTTGCAATAACACTAAGCAAGAAGCCCAATAAAAAATGCAGGTTGAATCGGCTAAATAGACTTGCCCGGGCGCGAGGTAAGCGCGAGCACAAGAAACTCACAAATATCACTCCAAAAGACGGAGCCCCAGCCTTTATGCGCGCACTCACCTCGGGCCCAATTTTTCATAAGAAAAGACCGCCGCGCTTCCAGCAAATGAATAATTGGCGGGAGGTAATCCCCGCTCCATTACGCGCAGCAAACAACATGCTCGGCGTTTCCAGGTGGATCGGAGCGGACACTCCTCTCGAGACTGCTCTTCGGGCCGACGGTCCAACGAGCAACAAACACCTGCTCCTTGTTGCAGGCAACTTGGCTCCCGAAGTAGGACCTGTAATCCCACGAGGTCCTGCATTAAACAAAAATGCCGCCGTCCGTCCACGCCGCCGCTGCTGCGCCAAAAATAAGAAGGCTGAGCCTTCAGGGGGGGTGCTTATAAAGCCCCCCCACTGGCGCGCAGCGGTTCAGACCGGAACAACAACAACGCAGGTCCGACGCACCTCCCTAGATGTTACTTCCGCCTAGGAGGTGTGCAGGCGGAAATAACTAGGCCAGCCCGTGCACAACTAATGCGGAGGGTCCAGCCCCCGGCGGCCCGACCTCTAAGGGGCCACGCTCCCCCCATGTTGTGGGGGTGCTTTTCCATACTTTTCATAGACTAAATATCTGCACTTTCAAGAAGGGCTGTTATATGTAGCAAGGATATACCAGCACTGGTCACAGGACAGGCACTTTTCAGCAAGGCCATACATTGCAGGAAGGCAGTACAAGTGCATCTCTGCAAAAACTGTCACTCGAATAATAAAAGAGAAAACAGTCCTCTGGTTGCATGTTATTCAATATTGCATTTTCACTGTGGACGAGGAGGCAACATTTCTTTATTATGATAAGGACTCCAAGGTGACTTTCAATATCCTTTTCGGTACTTCAGGGCAAATATATTCCATATAATACAGGGCACGGCCTCTTATTCCCTTTCATAGAGCCCCAACCGTTCAAATGCATCAGGTTATCATGCTGTGCGCTTTTTTCCAATTGTAATAAGTCCCCCACCACATTTAGGCTAGTGTGATTAATTACTACGATGCCAAACATGCCCATCATATACAGTGGTTTAACTTTCAACTGCAGATCAATTTCAGAAAAATAAGCAAACAGGCTGCAAACAGAATGTAAGCAGGGCTTATATTTGAATTAATCTAGTTTTATTATAAAGCAGCTTCTCATTCACAACCCCTGCTCCAATAACCTTCCTGGACAGTCATTTCAGTTCCAAGACTGATGGTACATTAAGGCCTCTGTAGAAGGCTATCTTATTTTGCCACCACGGGAGGGTGCCACTTAGTCACCAAAGGCATCAACAATGTTTTAGTGGCTCTTCAGCCCCTTTGACACTGCCTGAGCCTCATCAACAAAAGAGGCCCTACTGGTGTATGCACACTGTGGCATGGAGAGAATACAGGCGTGGGACTGGTAGAGACCTCTCACCATTGCCACATGTTTGGTTTCCTTTGGTTGCTGATGTTCTGGCCCCATCACAGGAGACAGATCTCATCAGTGACGTTTCACAGAATGTGAACAGGCTGAACCTCTCACTGCGTGGAACCGCGGCTGGGTGAACCAAAAACTGTTTGTCAGGGACAAGAGAACCTGCTAAAATTACACATGAAAAGAGCTGTACATAATTTTGAAGAAAAATATACTCTATGAAACCTGTTTTGAAGAATCTTTCTCCACAAACCAGGATTCCTCTAAATTGGTAGTACTCTCAAAGTCATCCTGGTGAATGCCATTTATGAAAGAAAAAATCTTGATAATCCCTTTTTTGCCAGGTTCCCATAAAGTGGTGGGTTCACTTTTATAAGCGAACCCCAATGGGCTGTATGTCACAATATCATTTGCATAGATATCTGCTGACACATGTATTGTGTAGCTGTACCATTTACAACAATATTGTCTCACTGGGTGTAGACTGTCTAATATTCATTCCTTAGGGTCATATTTTGGTAAACCATATTTAGGATACAACATTTCTGTCAGATAATATTTTAGCTGCCATATTCTTACCGGATGACCCCACATCACCCTTCTTCTATTTCCCTTTTTCTTCTCTCTTTATCTTGCTTGTAGCAGAGGCGCCTTAAAGTCCTTCTTTCTTTTGTCCTTCCTCTTCATCCATTGTCCTATACCAAATGTTGGTTCCTCCCTCTCCTTTGATTTTTTTTATCTCCATAGTCCTCCACTTGCGCCTACACCCAATCACATTTACTCCAGCATGTACCCTTCTGTCAGTCCCCTTACAAATACATCAATACTTTTAATATCCCTGTACCTCTAATTCAACTTAAATCCTAGTACCTTTAGCTATACCCTAATACTGCTAACCATATTCATACTCCAACACCTCTGTCCTGCCGCTGATCTGATACCTCTATGTACACCAAGATACATACACCACTGTCTATAAATGAGTCCCTCGACTGATATGTATGCTCTATTAACTGCACGGTTGGCTACATCCCCATACTTCTAACACCGCCTGTACCTTAATACATGTACAGACACATACATACATACACACCTTAGTACTTCTATCCATACTGATACCGTGTTGATACTGCTGCATATAGTTTAGAACAGCTAACACTGCTTACTATTTCCACACCATACGCTATTGAGCTCATCCCCACTAATCCTCAAAACCCTACCTAAATGCTAATGCCTTCATGCCTATATAAATGCATCTACAGCTATCTGTATAGTGTTTAGTTGTTGATTTAAACTTGTATTTATTATATAATTAGATGGTTTCAGTATCTGTGTTAAGTACATTACTTGCACAAATGTGTGGTTACTTTAGAACCATATGCTGTCCATAACAGTATCAACGTGTATATGATTAGGACTTAATAAGATATTCATAAATATAGTATGATGTACGTTGTATATTGAAACATTAAATAAAATGTTAGTGGTTTTTTTTTTTTTGTAAAAGCTAGATCTAACTGTATTATAACTGCAAAGTTTGTAATTTATTTGCATGCTCAAGGATTTATCCATGGGATTTTATCTCCTAATTTTCAATTTCAGAGAGCCAAAGGTGAGGCCTCCACTCCCCTTTCTGAACAGTTATTTATATATATATTTGACGATTTTCAGGAGTAACAATGATAATTCTGTAAATTTGACCAGTAACCTCACTATCTTCTATTTCTCGATCACTTCTAGGATGCCACACTATACTTACACAGTCAACCTTACTGTTTCTCGCAATAGTGTGTATAGAACCCCTTCCCCACCCCCTCCCAGGTCAGCTGTAAATCTTCAGCTGCAACACACTCCCACACCATGTAGAGGAAGGCAAAAATGATTTGTGGATACCTTGGACACTTGCTGACAGTGTTATATTTCTTCATATAGCACTGTGTTTGTGTGTTAGGATTTCTAGAAGTAAGTCAGATAAATTGACATGCACCTTGCATTTCCAGAAAACTATGTACTGTTTAGACACTTCCCCCCATAGTTTGTTAATCAGATTTACTATCAAATCAGTCGGCAATTTCCCCTTATCGTGTTCCCTTTATGGATTAGCATTGCTTGTGCCCCTTACCGTTTTTAAGATGGTGGACACTGGTTGCCCATCTTCCCTTTATTCTAACAAAGCTTCTAAAACCCCCTCCATCGGGGGTGAAGCTGTACACGTTCTCAAGTTACTCTCGTCACTTTACCGTCCAAACCTGTTTAGTCAATCTCCCTTAAACCGGCCCCTCATTTCTGTCACTCCTCTACCCCGTTAATAACCCTTTTCAACTTAACTGAAGACAGTAACAGAACTGACTGAATGGATTCTGTAGCTTCAATTTCTTACTCTTTTCTTCTGTTCCACATCTTTCTGGCTACATGCACTTAATCTGTTATTTCCCTGGGTTTACTACTGTCTTCTAATACTTCTCGTTTTAGTATGAATACAAGTGAACAAAGTGTTGCAACTTTGCCACAAGTTAGAGTAATTCTAGATATGGAAGGTGTTCGACCTGATGGCCCTAAGGTGGTCATCCCCCAAATTCTGTGCCTGCCTCCATCCATTTTTTTGGCCATGTTGTTTTCTGGTTTAAGGACTCTGCACACTTTTCCACTGCTGACCAGTGCTAAAGTGCATATGTTCTCTCCTCTAAACATGGTAACATTGGTTCCTATACAATTGGCATATTTAATTTACCTGTAAGTCCCTAGTAAAGGGCCCATGGCCTGTAAATTAAATACTACTAGTGGGCCTGCAGCACTACTTGTGCCACCCACATAAATAGCCCCTTAACCATGTCTCAGGCCTGCCATTGCAAGGCCTGTGTGTGCAGTTTCACTGCCACTTCGACCTGACATTTAAAACTGCTTGCCAAGCCTTAAACTCCCTGTTTTGCTCCACTACTAGCTAGGATGGGCAGTGTGTCCCAAGAGGGATACCATAGGTATAGAGGGCTTCCACTCTTGTTATTGCCTCAAAGCGTCAGGTGTGGCCAGGAATAGGCCACAGGGTTATAAGGGGTCAGCAGGTAGGGCATGCTGTCATTCTAGCCCAATTTAAAATCAGGAAAGACAGAGTCAAGGCTGCAAGGCCAGCGCTGACAGGTATGCTCTGCTCTCCAGCTCAGGCCGCCCTCTGCCCATCATCACTGGTGTGTCTGAGGTGTAAATACAAACTGCTGGAGCCCTTGAAGTATGAGAATGCAGGATTACAGGCCCTGTCTGACGCAGTCCCCAGACCCCTCGGTCTGCGTCATCCACATCTGTTCCCTGCCACTCACGAGCTTTGTGTTGACTGAGGGAAAGCTGCGCTCACATGTCTCTCGGAGGACCATTGCCTGTTTCTCCACCTGGGTCTGTAGTGAGATTAGCAGCCCAGCTCCCCGAGGGCTGGTCATCCTTAAATCGGCCCGTGCACCAGCGCAAAGCTTCCTGCCGGCTCTGATTAAAGGGTAAACGGAAACACTAATTATCAGGCTTTACACCGTGTTGGATTAGCTAATTATGAATATTTGGACTGAGAAAACAAGATTGGAAGGTGAGAACAAGTGCCAGCAATACGCAGTTTAAAACTAAATGAGCAGTGGAAACATCACACATAGCAGGGCGTTGTGGCATCGCATCACAGCAAGAACATATTTATATTAGGAGTGCAGAAAATAATTCCTTGGCCAGCGCGTGGTACAAGAGGGTAGTTGTTGGAGGCTGGCCTGGCTGGTAGTGGGTACCAACGGTACTTACACCTTGTGCCAGGTCCAGTTATCCCTTATTAGTACAATAAAGGTGTTTCTAGCAGCTTAGGCTGATAGAAGGTAGCTATGGCAAAGCAGCTTAGGCTGAACTAGGAGACATGCAAAGCTCCTACTATACCACTTATATCATATGCACAATATCATAAGAAAACACAATACACAGAGTTACTAAAAATAAAGGTACTTTATTTTTATGACAATATGCCACAAGTATCTCAGTGAGTACCCTCAGTAAGAAGGTAAGTAATATACACAAGTTATATGTACACAAACCACAAATAGGTAAGTAGGAGTCAGAAAAGTAATGCCAACAGTGTAGAATTACAATAGGTTGCAATAGGCAAGCATAGATATATGGGCAACACAAACCATATACTCCAAAAGTGGAATGCGAATCACGATTGGACCCAAGACCTATGGGAGCTTGTAGAGGGTCACTGGGACTGTAAGAAAACAGTCAGGGTGTCCAAGATACCCCATCCCAAGACCCTTGAAAGTAGGAGTAAAGTAAACCTACTACCCACAATAGTCGTGATAGGGAGACTCTGCAAGAATAACAAACACCAGCAGAGCACTGGTGTGGTATTGTGTTTATTTCTAGAACAATATTGTAAGTTGTATTTTGTTATAGTATTTCAATGTAGAGTTGTATTTTATGTTTTAGGAGTATTTGTCTTATTTATGATCTATGTGGTATCTCCCAGCTTCACCTGTCGCATTTGGTATCCTCCTCAGCTGGACAGCATTCCGTGCTGGACAGTTGATGGGGCTGGAGGTTTGAGTGAAGACTGGGGTTGCTGTTTTATAATTTAAGAAAGATAACTGAAAATAAATTGGATTTCATCTTTCATTTGCGTGGACCTACTCTCATCTTGAAGACTGATACTACATTTTGGCGACGAGGATGAACTCCATCCTACAACAGGAACTCTAGTTCATTTTGGTCCTGGTATTGTTGGATTCTTACATAATAATAATTTTCTTTTGTACTATACTTCCTCTCTGTTCTTCTTTTACCTGTGCCTTCGTTTATATTAACATCTCTTTGTTCATTTCAATTTCTTTTTCCTTTTCCTATTTATTTTCCATATCTCTTTTGTGTATCATTCAATTACTGTAGCTACATATATTTTATTTGTTCCACGTGTTATTCCTCCGTTCTCCGTTTATCTGTTTTTCTTATTACTGAAATTCAAATGTTTTATTAAACGCGTTTCATTTTGTTGCTCTGCCGCGAGTATGTCGCTTAGCAACTAGAGACGTGTCATGTTTGTTTAACTTTGCGCATGTGTTCGTGCCTGCAGAGTAAACACTCTGGCCCTTGTGCGTTGTTTGATTCTGGGTGCTTGGCGACGCATGCGTCACTACGTAGCAACGCGGGCCGCTAAGCCGCTAAAGTAAGCCTTTGGGTCCTCGTGCGTTGTTTGGCCCTGATGAGACTGATACTTAGCAACGCAGAACGCTTACATTCCGTGGCTTCATTTCTTTAAAATTTCTCGTGCGCGTGTGTCAAATTACCATTAGTTTCAGATGTGATCTTCTGAATTCAGACACATATATGTTAATTAGAACTAATTGAGCAATTTTAATTGTCTCCTATGTTACATTTGTATCCTTATTTTCAATTGTTTTTTTTCAAACTCAAACACTAACAATAATCCTTTATAGTGATACTAAAACCTTATTTCTGTTTTTAGTGGATTGTTAACTGTATTACAGTACAATTTTGTATTGTTTAAAAATTAAGAATATTATTCTATTATTTGTTAGTGTTTTCAGCTTCTTTGTAAATCTTCGGCACCTTATTTTTTTTTCTTATTTTTTTTTCTCTTAGTCACTTTCTGGTTCGTTTTTTTTCTTTTATTTTTCTTTGTTATTTTAGTTCTCTCTTACAATCTACTCTCTGTATATGATATTCTTATCATTTTTCTCCTTTCATTATGCAAAATATCTCTCCTCCTCCTTTCTTCTTATCCTCTCCGGGTGAACCAACAATTCCTTGGCCAAAATGGAAAAAAGTTTTCCTAACATATTTAAAAGTTTGCGGTACAAACTTATCAATTGAAAGGAAAACGTCACTTCTCCAACACTGTTTAGGTGCGGAAGGGCAGGAAATATTGGAGACATTACCTGCAGTGTCAAGTTTGGATGGAGCAGTTGGTGATGCTCCCTTGAATGACTTTGATGAAACCCTTCTTCGTCTTGACACACATTTCTTACCCAAAGTCTCTATTCTTTTACAAAGGTTTTATTTTGGAAAAAGCAAACAGATGGATGAAGAATCAATCGAAGATTATATAACGAAACTTCGCAAATTAGCTTCTCTGTGCAACTTTGGTGCTAATATAGAGGAACGCTTACGAGACCAATTTATGTTAGAATGCAAATCTGATAAAATCAGGGAAGCTCTGTGGTCGAGAAGTGATCCGTCTCTCGATGAAGTAATGAAAGTTGCAAAACAAATTGAGCATTCTCAATCCTGTATTGAAACGTTGAAGAATTCAAAAGTTTCTTCTTCTTTAAACAAAATAGATTCCAAACCTAAAACCTCTGTAAATATAAGGAACAAAACTAAAACATTTTGTTTTAGATGTGGTTCACCTTCACATTTAGCGAACTTTAAAGACTGTCCAGCTATCCAAGTTGTATGCAATAAATGCAACAAAAAGGGTCATTTCGCTAAATGTTGCAAGTCTGTTAACAAGAACAATGCAAAAATTAATGAAGTTACGGATGACAACGATAATCAACCTTTCATTCTACAAATAGTGAATGATGTTAATTGCGTCTCCACAATTCATTGTGACTACCCAAAAGATCTTGTATTGATTAATGAAATTCCTGTCACTATGATGATGGATTCTGGTGCAAAGTTATCTCTAGTGTCTGTACAAGATTATGTGACACTTTTTGAAGGCAAAGTTGATCTTCTAACACCTGATGTTTTGCCTTTCTCGTATGGTGGCAAACCTATTGAATTAAAAGGATATTTCAAAGCGAAGATTTGTTTCAAAGACAGTGAAATAATTGGGAAAATATATGTTCCTGTAGTCGGAGATACCATTTTAAGTTGGCCCCATCAGAAAGAATTGGGAATAGTTTTGAATCCTAATGCTGTTCCGCAAGTTATGGTCCAAGAAGTATCTGATCTTGAACGACAATTGTGGAATGAATACCCGGAGGTATTTAATTCCAATGTAGGATGTGTAAAAGGCTACATGCATCAGATTGTTTTGAAGAAAGACGCTCAACCCATAGCTTCCAAAGTGCGGAATATTCCCATAAGTTTAAGAGGAAAAGTGAAGCAAGAACTTGAAAGACTTAAAGACAGTGGGATTATTCAAGAAGTAGAGGCAGCACAATGGATAGCTCCTATAGTAGTTGCGACCAAACCGTCTGGAGACATTAGACTGTGTATTGATCTACGCAACTTGAACAAAGAAGTGGTGGAAGACAGGTTTCCGCTACCGAACATCAATTAAATGATAAGTACATTAGGAGATGCAAAGGTTTTTTCCACTCTTGATCTTACTTCTGCGTACCATCAAGTACAACTGACTGAAGACTCTAAACTTCTTACCTCTTTTATCACTCCGTTTGGAGTTTTCAAATTCAATCGTATGCCCTTTGGTTTGTGTTCAGCAGCGGCTGTTTTTCAAAGATTAATGCAAAAAATTTTAGAGGGTATGAAGGGGGTGTGTTTTTTCCAAGATGATGTTCTTGTATTCACTAACACTCAAGAAGAGCATGTTAAGAAACTGAAAAGTGTACTTTCGTTGTTCAAAGCCAAAGGTATCACACTGAAAAGAGAAAAGTGTAAATTTGGCCAGTCTCGAATAACATATTTAGGACATGTTATATCAAGAGAGGGTATTAGGCCAAAAAATGACTTAGTACATACTATTATGAGTTTATCCACTCCAAGTTGTAAGAAAGATATTCAAGTTTTTTTGGGTATGGCAGAATTCTATGCCAAGTACATACCGAATTTTGCTAAAAGATCAAACTCAATTAGATTTCTGCTCAAGAAGGGTAGTGAGTTTATTTGGTCGAAAGAGTGTGAGATGGAATT
Source organism: Pleurodeles waltl (assembly GCF_031143425.1). Lineage (NCBI taxonomy): Eukaryota > Metazoa > Chordata > Amphibia > Caudata > Salamandridae > Pleurodeles > Pleurodeles waltl. Next base: position 201,365,148 of record NC_090440.1, on the reverse strand, counting down.
TCAGGATCTTAAGGAAGCCCTGAATTCTGCTCAATCTCTAAGTAGCTTTCAACCTAGTATTCCATGTTATCTTATTACTGATGCATCTGATAAAGGTTTAGGATGTGTACTGAAACAACTAAGGGATGGAGTTGAAACTACTGTTGCCTTTGCATCTCGTAGTTTACATGGTGCAGAATTTAATTATTCTACTATTGAGAAGGAAGCACTGGCAATTTATTGGGCTATTAAGAAGTTTAGGCAATTCCTTTGGGGAATTTCCTTTGAGGTACGATCTGATCATAAACCGTTGCAAGAGATTTTTAGGAAGAAAGGTTTAGACAATGTGTCTTCTCGCATCTGTAAATGGATAGTTGGACTCCAAGACTATCAATTTACGGTAAAATATGTTCCAGGTTGTGATAACAAGACAGCTGATTGCTTGTCTAGGTTGGTTGCGGATGATGTGTTTGATGAGCCTGATAGTTTGTCGTGGTGGACAGAGGATGAAATACAAGTTTGTGCCTTAACAGATGGGTGTGTCTCAGAAAGTGAATGGCGTGAGAAGTTAAGTAAAGATGAGGATCTCTCAAAGGTTATGCATTTGTTGTTATCAGGGGAATTGAAAAATTGTCACGATATTTCACTTTCTTCTTACAAGAAGGTGTGGAATGAATTGTGGTTACATGAGGGCTTGTTACTAAGAGGTAACAAACTTGTCCCTCCGTCATCTCTACGTGATCAGCTTCTTGCTCTATCACACTCTGGTCATCCTGGTATAAGCAAAACTAAGGAAAGAATGAGGGCATTGTATTGGTGGCCAGGAATGGATATTGCTCTAGAAAGGAGAGTAAGAGATTGCCACGAATGCCTTTTGGCGGACAAGACACTTAAGGTGAGGACTCAACCGTTAATACTTAAACAAATACCAAATGAAGTTTGGGAAGAAGTTGCCATTGACATTATGGGACCTGTATCATCAAGGTCTAATTCTAAGTATATTATTGTATTAATGGATATGCTTTCTCGCTGGCCGGAAGTTTGCATAACCTCTGAGATTACTTCGGAGGTAGTTGTGAATTTTCTTTCCAAAGTCTTCAGCAGAGAGGGTAATCCTGCTACTATTCTGTCTGACAATGGTGTTCAATTTACCTCGAAATTTATGAGAGATTTTCTTTATTCTAGGGGAATTGTTCATAAAAAATGTGCACTTTGTCATCCAGAAACCAACGGCATGGTGGAACGGTTCAATAGGACATTGAAAGAAACGATACAGTTGGCTAAAGTAAATGGAGTTAGTTGGGAGAGTTGGGTAGAAGCAAAAGTTGAAGAGTACAGATTCACTCCACATTCCAGCACGGGTCAGACTCCTTTCTTATTGTTTAGAAAACGTGTGCCACATACTAAAATTGATCCTCCATGGCTTAAGAAACATCTTTCTTATGTTATAGATAGAGAGACTATTAAAAGCGACGCTAGGAGCGAGGATGAACGCCACCAACTAAAAAGGAAGGAAATCTATGATGTTCGTAATTCAGTGAAAAAAAATATTGTATGTGTTGGTGACAAAGTTAGAGTTAAATTACCTGGAACAAACAAGTCTAGCACATCTAGGTTCAGTTCAATATATGAAATTGTTAAAATATACAAAGGGGCTGTCAAACTTGATGATGGGCGGATTTGGAACTTGAATAGAATTGTTGTGGTATAACTTGTGTGGGGAGGAGGGTGGTGTGGTATTGTGTTTATTTCTAGAACAATATTGTAAGTTGTATTTTGTTATAGTATTTCAATGTAGAGTTGTATTTTATGTTTTAGGAGTATTTGTCTTATTTATGATCTATGTGGTATCTCCCAGCTTCACCTGTCGCATTTGGTATCCTCCTCAACTGGACAGCATTCCGTGCTGGACAGTTGATGGGGCTGGAGGTTTGAGTGAAGACTGGGGTTCCTGTTTTATAATTTAAGAAAGATAACTGAAAATAAATTGGATTTCATCTTTCATTTGCGTGGACCTACTCTCATCTTGAAGACTGATACTACAACTGACAACGGATTTCCGGACCTGAGGACCTGCAAGGCAAGGGGACCAAGTCCAATAGTTGCGACAGTGTCCAGGGGGGGCAGGAGCCCAGGAAACCCCGGATGAAGGTGCATGGAAGCTGCCTCTGAATGGAAGCAGCTTGGATTTCTGCAAGAATGAAGAGCACTAGGAACTTCTCCTTTGGAAGGTGGATGTCCCACGTCGCGAAGAAGGTTGCAGAAGTGTTCCCACGCAGAAATACAGCAAACAAGCCTTGCAAGCTGCAAGGGTCACTGTAGAGGTTTTTGGGTGCTGCTGAGGACCAGGAAGGACCCGGATGTCGCTTTTTGGAGGAGGAGACAGAGGGGGCGCTCAGCAACTCAGAGAGCCCTCACAGAAGCAGGCAGCACCCGCAGAAGTATCCAAACAGGCACTTAGAAGGTTAGTGAACCGGAGTCCACGCGAAGTTACAAAGGAGGGCCCTATGACGTCGGAGGCCAACTCAGAGGGCTGTGCACTGCAGGACGGAGTGCTGGGGACCCAGGCTAGGCTGTTCACGAAGGAAATCCTGGAAGAGGGCACAGGAGTCGGAGCTGCTGCAAATCACACGGTACACAGCTTTGCAGTCTAGTGTGGGGAGGCAAGGACTTACCTCCACCAAACTTGGACTGAAGAGTCACTGGACTGTGGGAGTCACTTGGACAGAGTTGCTGTGTTCCAGGGACCACGCTCGTCAGGATGAGAGGGGACCCAGAGGACCAGTGATGCAGTCTTTTGGTGCCTGCGTTAGCAGGGGGAAGATTCCGTCGACCCACAGGAGATTTCTTCGGAGCTCTGGTGCAGGGTGAAGGCAGGCTACCCCCAGAGCATGTACCACCTGGAAACAGTCAAGAAAGCCGGGAGGATTAGGCTCTACAATGTTGCTGGTAGTCGTCTTGCTACTTTGTTGCGGTTTTGCAGGCGTCCTGGAGCAGTCAGCGGTCGATCCTTGGTAGAAGGTGAAGAGGGAGATGCAGAGGAACTCTGGTGAGCTCTTGCATTCGTTATCTGAAGAATTCCCCAAAGCAGAGACCCTAAATAGCCAGAAAAGGAGGTTTGGCTACCAAGATAGGAGGACTGGCTACCAAGAGAGGTAAGAGCCTATCAGAAGGAGACTCTGATGTCACCTGCTAGCACTGACCACTCAAAGCGGTCCAGTGTGCCCCCAACACCTCTGTTTCCAAGATGGCAGAGGTCTGGGACACACTGGAGGAGCTCTGGGCACCTCCCTTGGAAGGTACTGGTCAGGGGAGTGGTCACTCCCCTTTCCTTTGTCCAGTTTCACGCCAGAGCAGGGTTGGGGGATCCCTGAACCGGTGTAGACTGGCTTATGGAGAGATGGGCACCATCTGTGCCCATCAAAGCATCTCCAGAGGCTGAGGGAGGCTACTCCTCCCCAGCCCTCACACCTATTTCCAAAGGGAGAGGGTGTTACACCCTCTCTCAGAGGAAGTCCTTTGTTCTGCCTTCCTGGGCCAGGGCTGCCTGGACCCCAGGAGGAGCAGAACCCTGTCTGAGGGGTTGGTAGCAGCAGCAGCTGCAGTGGAGACCCCGGAAAGGTAGTTTGGCAGTACCCGGGTTCTGTGCTAGAGACCCGGGGGATCATGGAATTGACAATTCCATGATCTTAGACATGTTACATGGCCATGTTCAGAGATACCATTGTGACGCTATACATAGGTAGGGACCTATGTATAGTGCACGCGTGTAATGGTGTCCCCGCACTCACAAAGTCCGGGGAATTTGCCCTGAACGATGTGGGGGCACCTTGGCTAGTGCCAGGGTGCCCACACACTAAGTAACTTGGCACCCAACCTTCACCAGGTGAAGGTTAGACATATAGGTGACTTATAAGTTACTAATGTGCAGTGGAAAATGGCTGTGAAATAACGTGGACGTTATTTCACGCAGGCTGCAGTGACAGGCCTGTGTAAGAATTGTCTGAGCTCCCTATGGGTGGCAAAAGAAATGCTGCAGCCCATAGGGATCTCCTGGAACCCCAATACCATGGGTACCTTAGTACCATATACAAGGGAATTATATGGGTGTACCAGTGTGCCAATGAGAATTGGTAAATTTAGTCACTAGCCGGCAGTGACAAGTTTGGAAAGCAGAGAGAGCATAAACACTGAGGTTCTGGTTAGCAGAGCCTCAGTGATACAGTTAGGCACCACACAGGGAACACATATAGGCCACAACCTTATGAACACTGGGGTCCTGGCTAGCAGGATCCTAGTGACACATAACAAACACACTGACAACATAGGGTCTTCACTATGAGCACTGGGCCCTGGCTAGCAGGATCCCAGTGACACAGTGAAAACACCCTGACATATACTCACAAACAGGCCAAAAGTGGGGGTAACAAGCCTAGAAAGATGCTACCTTCCTACAGTAGTTCTAAAACATCTATGTTTCTGTAGGATGCAACTAGCACGAGGGGATTGTGCCCCAACAAAATTCAAATATTCACCCCTAAGGTAGGCCCTAGATAACTCATAGGGCAGAGTGCTATGTATGTAAAAGGCAGGACATGTACTTGTGTTTTTCATGTTCTGGTAGCGAAAAACTCAAATTCGTTTTCCACTACTGTGAGACCTGCTCATCTTATAGACTAGCATTAGAACTGCTTCATATACTTTTAAGTGGTAGATTCTGATCTGGAAGGAGTATGCTTGCTGTGTTTAATATTGCCAGAATGGTAATAGAAATTCCTGCTTACTGGTGGAATTGGATTTAATATTACTATTTTAGAAATGCCACTTTTACAAAGTGTGAATTTCTCTACACTTACAGCCCTCTCTCCATTCCATAGCTGGTCGGTGCTGGTTGACAGCTCCCCTTGTACATTCCTCTCAGACAGCCACATCTGCACTCATCTGCATACTGAATGGGTCTTTCTGGGCAGGAAGGGTGGAGGGGCTCTCGCTTGCATTTCAAAGGCCTGTGGCCTGCCCTCACACAAAGGACTGATAACCCCCACGGGGATCCTAGCAGACAGGAGTAGTCTGAAAGGGGAACTTGTGCACTTCAAAACCAGGTTTCTCCCACTTCAAAGGCATCTGACCCCACAAAATCAAACACTTCTGGTTCTACACCTGCACCTGTCAGAGGAACGTCCAGGCTGCCAGGACTCATCTGGGCTGCTTTGCTGAGCAGGACTGCTACTCTGCTGCTCTGCTGGCCTCTAACCTTGCTGGAAGGACTCTGCCGTCCCCAAAAGTGCTCTCCAAGGGCTCGGATTGAGCTTGCCTCCTGTTCTGAAGTCTCAGGGCCAACAAAGACATCACCAGCTAGCTTTCAGCTAGTTTTTCGATTTCAGTGACGCCAAGAACGACTTCAGTGACAATCACTGCAGCTGCTCCCACCCCATGGACCTCACTGCAGGCAAAGACTGTGGCCTGTAAAGCAAGTCTGATGTTGTCGCAATGCCTCGGACGTCTCGCAGTGTGATCGCGACACTGCAAAGTTGACTCATCATGGTTTGACCGTCTGGATTCATTGGGCACAAGGGACCAACGCCTCACCACTGACTCCGCACCAGCTCCCTTTGCAACCGGACAGAACGGATGCCTTGCCTCCCCTGCCTTGCAGTACGGAACTGACGCCGCACCTCCCTGGATGGTGTAAGGGACTAACGCCGCACCGGCTCCAGCAACGCTTCATCTCCATGACTCCATGCAACATCTCTGTTTCTTCATTTTCAAAGGTACAGTACTTGGGGTTCCATGTGACTCCGTGACCGGCACCTGTGGCGTCAGATTATTGGGAATGACTCCTCAAACGACGCCATGATAGCCCCAGTTTGAGCTACTGGGTTTCTAAGCGCTTTTTAGTGACATTTAATCTTTAAAAATTCATAACTTTGCTTGTGTACATTGGATTTTCATGGTTTTGACCTTATTTCATTCAGATAAATATTTTCTATTTTTTTAAACATGTGTGGTGTATTTTTTGTGGTGTTTTCACTGTGTTACTGTATGAGTTATTGCACAAATACTTTACCCATTACCTTCTACGTTAAGCCTGCCTGCTCTGTGCCAAGCTACTAGAGGGTGAACACAGGATAACATTTGGTTGTGTTTTGACTTAACCTTGACTTGACTAGGATTGTGGTCCCTACTTGGACAAGTGTGTATACTTCTGCCAACTAGAGACCCAATTTCTAACAGAAGGCATGCTCCTCCATTTTAATAAGGTCCTTTAAAGGTCTTTACTCTCTGGGTTTCCGGGCCAACTTTTACAGTACTTTTTCTATATCTCTAAAGTATTTTGTATCTACAAAATTAGGAGTACATTGAAAGAGATTTACTATGAGCCCACCACCATTTTACACAGTGCTGTACGTCTCTTCACAGACAATGGGAACTTTAGCTAGAACTAAGTAGAACATCCAACAACACTGATTACCCTGTGCCTATTATTCTGCAACAGGTCTTGTGGGGAATGGTGTAAGCAAAATGCCCCACGTGTAAAGTACTTTGCAGTCTACCAATGTTGTAGCTGATTGAGGTCTTACTCCAACTTCTGAACAGGTTCTCCAGAGGGAGCAGGGAATATTTATGCCACTTGAATCCTAGGATTGAAACCAGACCAGTTCTACCCATGGCCTTCAGCGGGTCACTAATAACAGAGATCATCCGCATATACGTATATACATATGCAACTTGTTCTTGTCAATCTTCTTTAAGCTTAGCCCGCTCAACACAAGGTCCACGCAACTTTAAGTTGAGGTCAAATATGTTTTGAGGTACTGTATCACAGGAGTCATTGAACCGCAAAGGGGTCCAGCTAGAATCAGAAATAGGGCACCCTTCAGAAGAAGTGACGCTTATCCAATCAGTAGGAGAGCTAAAGTGGTGGTTTGTGGTTTTCACCTCGACTGAGCTAAAGAAATCCAGGTGAAAATGGAGCATGTTTACTGCTTTCAGACCATAAATGAGGAAGATAATTTTTTGTATGCACGGCATATTTGCAGGCTCCTTCAACATCTTTTGGGGACAGCTGACTGGGCAGGGTGAATTGTGCATTCTGCATAGCCAGGCCAGAGAGGGAAGAAAAGGTGGGAAGTGCAATGATAGGGGTGGTCAAACACAATACAAGCTGGTGAACTCTGACAAACACAGAGTTTTTTTCAAAGGCTACATTAATACTGTACTCATTACACACGTTGGGTGTGTTACAGGAGGAGGTTGGACAACCTCGTCCCTTGGGTACAGCAAAATGGTTGCACATCTCAGCACATGCGAATGGCTGCCAGAAACCAGGAAGTCAGTGAGAAGTGCCAAAGAGTAAAACTACAATACACATATCGGTGCTTTGTCTCTCTGCGGCAGCACTTTATTCTTTTCCTCCATACTTTATGCATGTTAGCAGATACACAACAAAGCCATCTAATTTGTATAAAACACATGACAACATAGTCTCAAATATTTTAGCCTTGCATTTAGAATACTTTTCTAACCACTTCCAGAACGTTATGTGGGAATACATTTGCTAAATAGGCCCCACTTTATGCAGCTGGCCAAGTCACCTGCAGGGTGACAAAGAGGGGACAGCATTTTAGTGTTGCTCCACTGCTAGCTAGGATGGGCAGTTTGTCACAAGAGGGACGACACAATAGGCATAGAGGGCTTCCACTCTCGTTATTGCCTCAAAGTGTCAGGGGTGGCCAGGAGTAGGTCACAGGGTCATAAGGGGTCAGCAGGTAGGGCAAGACGTCTTTCTAGCCCAATTTAAAACCAGGAGAGACAGAATCAAGGCTGGAGGGCCAGCGCTGACAGAGGTATGCTCTGCTCTCCAGCTCAGGCTGGCCTCTGCCCATCATTACCGGTGAGTCTTAGGTGTGAATACAAACTGATGGAGCCCTTGAAGTCTAAGGGAAGCAGGATTACAGGCCCTGTCTGACGCAGTCCCCAGACCCCTCGGTCTGCGTCATCCACATCTGTTCCCTGCCGCTCTCGAGCTTTGTGTTGGCTGAGGGAAAGCTGCGCTCACATGTCTCTCGGAGGACCATCGCCTGTTTCTCCACCTGGGTCTGTAGTGAGATTAGCGGCCCAGCTCCCCGAGGGCTGGTCATCCTTAAGTCGGCCCACGAACCAGCGTGACGCTTCCTGCCGGCTCTGATTAAAGGGTAAACGGAAACACTAATTATCAGGCTTTACACCGTGTTGGATTAGCTAATTATGAATATTTGGACTGAGATAACAAGATTGGGAGGTGAGAACAGGTGCCAGCAATACGCAGTTTAAAGCTAAAAGAGCAGTGGAAACATCACACATAGCAGGGCGGTGTGGCCTCGCATTACAGCAAGAACATATTTATATTAGGTGCGCAGAAAATAAATCCTTCGGCGGCGTGTGGTAAAAGAGGGTAACGATGCAACTAGCAAGAGGGGCTTTTGCCCCAACTAAAGTCAAATATTCACCCTGAAAGTGTAGCGGGCGAGAGCAATATGTCACTTGCCTAGCAAGATGGACAAAAAAAACTTGCAGAAACCCTGTGCCAAGAAGGATCACATCTTCCCTACTCGCCTCCTGAACTGCAGGGGGAGTACGCTCTCTGCCACACAAGCCCTGAGGTCTAAACTTAGACCAAACGTCCAAGTTTACGACTTTAGGAATTCACAAAGAGCATTGAGGAGTAGTATTTTTAGGTCTGCAGCACCTGGGGCGGACCGAGGGCGGACCTAAAGATACATCTGGTAAATACCCTTTGTGAATTCCCAAAGTCATAAACTAAGATGTTTGGTTTAAGTTTTGACCAAACGTTTAAGTTTACCACTGTGATTGTGGCCCTGTCTTTAGACTGTCAGTGGAGGGATCAACTCTAGGGTTTAAAGAGCGACTATTGAGTCTATGTTGCTGCAGTGGCAACTGGGCCTGTTATACCAGCAATGCCAGCAGCATAATTGCAAGCATGGGTTCAGGACCCCATAACGGTCTTTCAGTTTTTCCACACAAGTCCTCTTGTACAGACTTAAGAGGGTCCTTATTCCCTGTTCTCCACTTGCTTTCTGTTCCTTCATGATCCACACACCAGGACAAACTGTTGTGTTCCCTTCTTACTTTAGTGACCCACAGCTGTGCTCCTACCTTTTCAACATGCCTCCTTGCTATGAAAATATTTTTTCTATAAAGGAAACATTTGCATTCCCTTAAAAAGTACCCTACCACATGCCAGATACTGTCAGTATGTCAAACGTAAAGCCCTCAATGAATTGCTCGACCTCACACATTACTGATAACTTCACAAATTATAGCAGCACAACAACAAAGCTGGTTTGCGAGCAGCAGCACCCTGAAATGAACCAAACTGCTAGGCCCTACATCCAAAACCCACAGGGCTTGGATGAAGGCCATGCCCAATCACCTGTGGTGTTAGACATGTTAAGGTGGGGATAGATACTTGGGAGTATAAATGCCCAAGACGGTGGCAAGTCCTTCAGCCTTACTTGAGATCTGAAACAAATTAGAAAAAGTTCAGGAAATCTGTGAAAACTGAGCTATTAAGACTTGCTTTTAGTTTAACCCCATATAGATGGCCGTCATGTCAATTGAAGATGTGTTGTCTGTAATGGAGGTATGCTACCACACCATGCACATTCCACTCTATGCCACTCCATTCTGCACCACTCCACACCATGCCACTCTACTCTATGTCAATGCACACTACACCTCTCTACTCTACACCACTCTACTCTATGCCAATGCACACTACCCCACACTACTCCACTATGCACAACTGCACTCTATGCCACTCCACTCTAAGCCAATGTACTCTACTCTGTACCACTCCACTCTGCCCCAGTGCACTCTATGCCAATCCACTCTAAGCCATTCTAATCTACTCTCCACTCCTCGCCATAGTACTGTACCGTGCACCACTCCACTCTGAAGCAATCTACACTACACCATGCCACTGTGCACCACTCCACTCTGTGCGACTGCACTCTGCTGTGACCCACTACATCCTACCTGCACAACTGCACTCTACTCTGCACCACTGGTCTTTATGCCAATGGACTCTACACCACTTTACTGAAAAACAATGCACTCTATGCCAAACTACTCTGCACCACTGCATTCTGTGTCACTATACTCTACTCTGCAACAATCTATGCCAATATACTTTACTTCGCAACACTTTACACCACTGCACTATACGTCACTGCACTCTAAGTCATTGTACTCTGAGCCATTCTATTCTACTCTGCACTACTGCCCTCTATGCCACTCTACTCTGCACCATTCTACGCCACTGTACTCCACGTCAATGCACTCTATTATACCACTGCACTCTATGGCAGCCTACTCTGCAATGCTGCACTCTATCACTGCATTCTCTACCACTCTATGCTACTGCACTCTACTCTGCAACACTATACCAATATACTCTGCACCACTCTACTCTATGCCAATGCACTCTATGCCACTATACTTAATGTTACTGCACTCTACCCTGATTGACTCCACTCTGCACCACTCCACTCTACATTGCACTCTCTGCCACTGAACCTTCTGCCACTCCTATCTGCACCACTGCACTCTACACCACTTTACACCACTTGACAGCACTCTACACCAATGTACTGTATGCCACTACACTCTACATCACTCTATGCCACTCTCTCCACTATGTGCCATTTCACTCTACGTCACTTCAGTCTACACCACTGCAATCTACCTTGCACACCTCCACACCACTCCATTCTACATCACTGCTCTCTATGCTGCTGCTCTCTATGTCAATGCACTCTACACCACTTTACTCCAAACCAAAACACACTATACCAATCTACTCTACTCTGCAACACTCTATGCCACTGCATTCCATTCCACTCTACTCTACATCATTGCTCTTGGTCACTTTACTCTGCCCCAACTCTACTGCACTCAGCACCAATGTACTCAACACCACTCTACACCACTGCAATCTACAACATTCTACTCTACAACAATGCACTCTCCTCCACTGAACTCCATGACACTCTAATGTACACCACTCCACCACTCTACTGTATGCCACTCTATGCCAATGCCTTCTACAACATTACACTCTATGCCACTCTAATTTATTGTGCTCCACTCCATTGCATAACACTGCACTCTACACCACTTCACTCTATGCCTGGCTACTATGAACAAATCATCTATTTGCCACTGGACTCTACACCACTACAGTCTAGGCCACTGCACTCTACTCTGCACCACTCCACTCTACGCTACTTCACTCTGCAACAATGCACTCTATGCCACTGCACTCTATGCCAATGGACTCTATGCCACTACTGTATGCCATTGCACTCTACCTTGCACCACTCCACACCACTTCATTCTACTCTGAAACAATCTACTCTACACCACTGCACTCTAATCCACTGCACTCTATGCCACTCTACTCCACTTTGTGCCACTGCACTCTGCTCTGCACCACTCTATGCCACTGTGCTCTACGCCACTACTCTATGCACTTCACTCTACTCGGAAACAATCTATTCTATGCCACTGCTTTCTATGCCATTATACTCTACGCCACTCTACTCCACTTTGCGCCCTGCCACTCTATGCCACTGTGCTTTATGGGACACTACTATAAACCACTCTACTCTTAAAACAGGACATCGACAAATATCCAGCAGCCGTCCTGCACTGTCTAGTCATGAGAGGTTATTTTTCTGTCCTCATTAGTAAGCCTAACTCATCCCAAAACTCATTCTACTACTATGATCTCCAAAACAACCCTTTCTAGACTCTTCCCTCCTCCATACCTCTTTGGGTCACCCCAAACCTCATTTTACTACTATGATCTCTCAAACAACCTTTTATAAATTCTTCCCTCTGTATCTCTCCTTTTACTCATCCCAAACTTCAACCTACTATAATGATCTCCCAAACACTTTCTGGACTTTTCCCTCTCGTTAGACTTGGCATCTTTGGCGTGGTCTCCCCTGTCTTTTTTTGCCTCTGCTTCCCATGTTTTGACTGTGTGCTGGACTCTGCTTTTCTTGTTGATGTTACTCTGGGCACTTTACCACAGCTGACCAGTACTAACGTTCAAGTGCTCCTGTGTAAATTGTATGTGTAATTAGCTTTTCCATGATTAGCATATTTGATTTACCAGTAAGGGCCAGATGTAGCAAAGGTTTTGACCCATTCTGTGCCTATGGGGAAAAAGTGTTCGTACATATGGCCCTAAGTCCCTAGTAAAGTGCACTAGAGATGCACTGGGCCTGTGTGATGCAATTAATTGTGTTTGACCAATGACTTTGTGTTTCACCACTGCGCATATTAGTTGCTCAATGCTCACCAGTAGCAAATTGTATGTTTTGTTCAGTTTAGCTGCCTATTGGCTTTGACATGGCATTAGCCATTACATTTTGTATTCAGTTCAGTTGCCTATTGGCTTTGACATGGCATTAGCCATTACATTTTGTATTCAGTTCAGCTGCCTATTGGCTTTGACATGATATTAGACATTACATTTTGTATTCAGCTCAGCTGCCTATTGGCTTTGACATGACATTAGACATTACATTTGATACTTAGGTTAGCTGCCTATTGGCTTTAACGTGGAGTTAGACATTGCAGTTGAAACATCGCAGATGTCTGTATTCTTCCAAGCTGTGTTTTTCCGCAAGATGGACCAAGCTGTTTTCTTCACACCAGACCTTAGCTGATAAGAGCACGTAGATTTTGTGTTTACCTCGCCGTTCAAATCTCACACTGAGTTTGCTTTTAAGGATGACTCTGGGCTACAGTGAGTTGGATTCGAATGTGCTTGACTTCAAGCTGGAGCTAGACGTCAGTTGCCAGTCTCCCGTTTAGGTAGATAATCTCTTTCTCGCAGTTGACCGGAGACATCAACTTGCAGACCCCAGATAGATGAAGCTGAATATTTAGGCCCTGCCGCCTTGCCCATACGGTGATGAATTAGACTTTTATGCTTTGCTATACTATAATCATACATATATTTGCTGTGTACATTGCAACTGAGAAGTACTGTGATATATTTAGTTTTCGTGCTGCGACTGCTTGAAATCTACTAATTCGTCTCTCAAGAACTTGTGGGTGGGGAGAATTAACAACAATAAAGGTCTTCTTTGAACTCAGAAGTGCATTCCAGAGAGGTTCTGTAAGCTCCGATATGAGATATGTAGGAAAGCAGAACAGCCTGTAGAGTAAATGCTACTAGTGGGCCTGCAGCACTGGTTGTGCCACCTACATGAGTAGCTCAGACCTGCCACTGCAGTGTCTGCAGTTTTAAACTGCCAATTCGACTTGGTAAGTGTACCCACTTCACTTTTTTTTATACAAGTAAGGCTCCCTTAAGGTGGGCCCTAGGCAACCCCATCGGCAGGGTGCAGTGTATGATAAAAGTGGCACATGTACTGATGTGTTTTACATGTCCTTCCAGTGAATAACTGCCAAATTCAGTTTTCACTGTTGCAAGGCCTATCTCTCTCATAGGTTAACATGGGAGCTGCCTTTAAATATTCTTAAAGTGTAGTTTCCCTTTGAGAGCAGATTTAAAGTTGGAGTTTGGTGTCCCTGAACTCACAATTTAAAAATATATATTTTAGTGAAGTTGGTTTTTAGATTGTTGTTTTGAAAATTCCACTTTTAGAAAGTAGGCATTTTCTTGCTTTAACCAATCTGTGACTCTGCCTGTTTGTGGATTCCCTGTCTGGGTCAGACTGACAGTTGGGCTGTTTGTGAATCTCCTCTAGACAGTGACACAAAATGAGCTGGGTTGTAGCCGGCATATCCTGATGTGCTATCTGGGCTAGAGTGGAAGGAGGAGTGGTCACTTGCACCTGAATGGGCTGTGTCTGCCCTCACACAATAAAGTCTCCAAACCCTTGGTGTAAGTCTGGAGCCAGGCCTGGGCAAGGCAGGACCCTGTAAACAACAGAGCCTTATCTTTGAAGTTGGGCAACTTCAAAGGCAGAAAGGGGTATAAGTAGTGGACCCAAAACCCCTGTTTTTTAGTTTTCTTCATGAATTGCTTCTAGAACCAAGAGGAACCTCTGCCAAAGAGAAGAACTAAAGAGCTGAGGAGAAGTGCTGCCGCTGACCGTGACTTCGCTTTGTTGGGCTAACCTATTTTTGCTGCTTCTGCCTCTGAAAGGGGCGAAATACTGGACTTTTTGTGCATTCCTGCTTGAGAAGAATCTCCAAGGGCTTGGACCAGGCTTGCCTCCTGTTTTGAGGTCTCTGGGCCATCAAAGGCTTCTTTTGCCAGCACCTGGACTCTCCGCAGAGACTCCTACTCTGCCAAGTGGTGCCCCATCCAGTCCCTGGGCCCTTGAAAGGTGACGTTGGCAGAACAAGGACTGAATTACACGCACAGAACACTGTGCAGGGAAATTTTCGTTGCACCACCTGCAACACGGCTGGGAGAGCGAAGCATCGCGGCTGGAGAAATAACGCAACACCCTCTTGCGGCTACTGATAACGAAGCAAATCCCACACAGCACGGGTTTCTAACACTGTGAGCCCAGATTTCTCATGCATCGTCGCTGGGCGTCAAATTCATCGTGAACCTGCGCGGATCTGAGGTGCCATATCCAGAAATCAACACATCGCTCTCTAGCAAAGGAGAAAAACAATGCATCACCTAAACGGGCGGAGAAGAAACGACGCACAGCCTCACTTGCGAGTAAGGAAACGACACCTCGCAGATTTATGCGGCACACGCACGCCCATGCAGCTTTATTTTTGACGCAAACCAGGTACTTTGTGTACCAACGTTTCAATTGTTTTCTATGGATTAAGACTCTTATTCTTTTGAAAATTCATATCTTGACTTGTGTATGTTGGATTTTTGTCATTTTGGTCTTGTTTGATTTAGATAAGTATTGCCTATATTTCTAAACTACTGTGGTGTCATTTTGTGGTTTTTTCATTGTATTATTGTGTATGTTGGTACACATACTTTACACATTGCCTTTGAGATAAGCCTGACTGCTTGTGCCAAGCTACCAAGGGGGTGAGCAGGGGTTATCTGAGTGTATATCTCCATTGCCCTGACTAGAGTGAGGGTCCCTGCTTAGACAGAGTGCAAACTGACTGGCAACCAGAGACCCCATTTCTAACACCTCTTCTGTCCCTCCAATATCCTATTCAACCCAACTACCACACAACGCTCAAAATAAGTCACATTTCCCTATAATACTCCACCACTAATCCTTTTTGGGTCCTGGAGTGGAGTGCTACTCACCGAAAAGCGCTTTAACACCTCATCGGGGTAGTAAGTGCTATATAAATACAATTACAATGAATCTACACCAATGCACTCAACACTACTTTACTCAAAACCAATGCACTCTACACCACTGCAGTCTACACCAATCTATTCTACATCACTGAATTTTACGCCACTCTACTCAACTATATGCCATTCTACAATAGTCCACTCTACTACGCTTTAGGAAACTCCCTCTATACCACTTCAGGCCACTACACTCTATTTTAAAACACATTACTACACTCTGTCCCAGTCCACTCTATTCCACTCCATTCTATGCCACTATCCAACCAGTCTGCTCTATGCCACTTGAATCTACAACATTCTATTCTACTCTATGCCATTCTATTCTCCTAGAGTACTCCACTCTATGACAATCTACTCCACATTATGCCATTCTACTCTACAAAGTCTACTCCAATCAAAGCAAGTCCCTCTATGCCACTCCACTCTGCTGTACACCACTCCGACATTCTATGCCATTCCATTACACTCTACTCCACTCTATGCACTTCCACTCTACAAAACTATATTCCCTCCACCACTCCACTTCACTCCATTCTACGCCACTCCATACCATTCCATAACATCCACTTTCAGCCATGCCGATCAGCAGCTACGCTTGGGTTTGCCAATGCTTCTCATTATACTGTAGATTTTGACTATGTTCATTACCGATCTAAAGTAATCTGAAGTGTACAGGCACACTTTAAAAAACTTACAAGCACCAACTATTGCCACACGCAACAGTGACTACCATCAGCTAGTCTTGGAAATTAAAACAGCGGCACGTGAAAGCTGCCACTGAAAGGCTTTTTTGGTACTTCGGGAAGACTTTTCTAAGCATCCCAGCTCACCACGAAAAAGTTCAGGAGCGAATCATGGTGACCCTCATAACAAATGGCAAACTGTGGACATGTGGGGGACACTCCTCTTCT
This sequence comes from Pleurodeles waltl, assembly GCF_031143425.1. Lineage (NCBI taxonomy): Eukaryota > Metazoa > Chordata > Amphibia > Caudata > Salamandridae > Pleurodeles > Pleurodeles waltl. The sequence goes on along the minus strand of NC_090440.1, from coordinate 201,348,921 downwards.
GAATCACGTCCCAAGGGGGGAGGGGGTGACTGCTGTTCATCTGTGGGGATGACCACGGTGAATATTATGCTTCCTATACAGACCTGTATTCGTAATGAGGCCCGAAGTATTGAAAAGTCTTAAATGAATCTCAAACCTACTCCATAACAAACTCTTTTATAATTGCGCAGGGGATGCTCGTTGGCCTCCTGTCCAGGCCCTCTCGCTGCCTCAGGGTGCGCAGCTCCCTCTTACCAAGCGCTGACGGGAAGCCCCCGAGCATGCAGCGCCAGCCACTCAAGGAGACGCGTATTTATTCTGGGGAGCTCCCGGCGGCATTATTAAAATAAATTACACAGAATTACAAGGGAGACACATCACTGGAGCCGAACAGAGCCACAACAGCCCAGCACCGGCAGGACTTAATGAGCGGAGGACGTAAGCTAAGGAGTTAGGAGGGCGGCCCGGCAGACACAACGCACAGTCATGCGCCACTCTGCGCGCGCGCCCTGCTGAGCCGAGCTGCATGCTCAAGCGCGCACTACCGCCAAATCCATTCCCTGGCGGTGTAGCGATCGCCGCAGGTATTTAAGGTACAATTTTAGCAAATCCTATTTCAGTTATTCACTTTTAGCGTCTTCAGTATTACAACTATGGGTTGGTAGAAATGCATGCTGGTATATTCAGCCGGCACAGCTTTTAATTCAGCGCTATCCGGAACGTATTTCACTCTGAAACTAAGGAGACCCACACGTAGCTTTTTCAGTGCACCTCTGATCTCTACCTGCAGAATTCAGTGCACCTAAATCCTGACCTTTATCTACCGTTGTCACTGCATGGCCTGTTGCACCTATATCATATTTCCTGTTTTGCGCTTTTATATAGCAAATTATCATGTATGTTACAGCAGTGATTTTAAGGGAATCAAAATTAAGCTGCAACTGCCGGAAGGCATTAGAACGAACCCATCTTGGCATTTCGGGCTGGACTGTCCCCACTGGAATAGGACCAAGGCTGATTTGCATAGTCTGAACTGGCAAGGTGGGTAAAATAATGATGACTAGGGAGGGTCGGAGTAATTATCAGCGGCTGATATTACTTCAAGCATTCCATCCTTTACTACTTTTTTTCTTATTTGTTTTTGTGTTCTGCATTTTTAAAGGTTCTGCAGATGTTTGAAAACTTTTCCTCACCATGTTAGCTGTTGTTTTAGTGATCCTAGCTCTAAAATGCCTCCTGACAAATGAGTGCTTTAGAAGTATATAAATACTTTAGAGAGCCGCTTATAGCTTGCACTGAACTTTAGTCCTGACCACCACGACACTCCGTCACTCACTCCCTCAACAATGCCGAGATTCACATGCATATCTGCAGTGTACCTCAATTTAGACAGGCAGTAGTATCCCGCAATAATCCAAGCAGTTGGAAACTTAGGGTCTGATTTAAATATTGGCAAACAGATTGCTCCATCACAACAGTGACAGATATCCCGCCCACCGAAATCTAAATCCCATAGGATATAATGGGATTTAGATTGCAGTGGATGGGATATCGGTCATTGTTGTGATGAAGCAACTTGTCCGCCAATATCTAAAATCAAATCCTCCGTTCTCGACATGCATTTAAATAATTATTTCCATTGCTTGGTACTATTCCATTTCCTATATAAGAATACCATTTCAGCCGATATCTCTTTAGACCGCAATCTATTTTCCAGATACACCATCACCATCCAAAAATCTCATGTTTTTTCTTGTTGATGTGTAGGTGAATTGATTGTGTAAGTGTCCAGTTCAAAGGGCACCCTCCTGTATCCACATGCAAAACATATTAATTCATCCTGTCTACCCATGGAAAGGTGCTTGAGAATCTAACCGCAGACCTGTGTAAAATCACCCCCAGCATTACCTTATTCTTAGTGTCTTTATCCCATCTGCCCTGTTCCAATAAATCAACGGTAGTACTGGATGTCGTGTATGATAAATGTACAGGAATGGGGGCAGGTGAAAATGTGAGACTTTTCCTGCACAGATCTTCTGAATAGCTTATAAAGAGGAATCTGGTGAAAACATTTTTGCAGGAGAATCTCATCAGAACCTATTTTCAGTAAAAAAATAATAATAATAATAACCAACGAAAAGATTTTGTTGAAATCTTCTCACAGAGCAGCCTGTGTGGCATAACATTTTCTTCAGCCAGGCAAATTTGTGCCAAGTGCTAAGCTTTACAGTTTATGAAGTCTAAACGACACATACTTCTCACAGTTTCTGTGGCAGTGTTCAAAATTGTTGACCCATAGATGCAATCACACTGACTATCAAACAAACTTAACTGGCCTACCCTGCATGCAGAACCACGACCTTCTTCTGAGAATTTGAGGCAGGGCTCTTACCAGGCTCTTGATGGAACCTGAGCCTCGTTAGTGTGCTTCGTCACCTAACAATCTCACCAGAACCAACACCTTACTCCCAAGCCTTTCAGTTCTATTGTTTATTGGAGCCATACTGCCCCATGCCTCCCCTCTTTAACTTGTAGAAGCATGACAAGAAGGCGATGCATCTCAGATTGAGATAAATATATTGCATGCCTACTTGCAAGAAGAGACAGTGATGAAATTACAGGACTACGGTTATGATTAGGTGTTAAAAACTAAAAAGCTTATGGCAACCAATGCCACCATAATACCTCCTTCTCCCACCTCACAGAGCAATGTTATGAACTCAGAGTCAGTGAAAAAGGCTGGTGTTATGGTTGTGTTGGTTAACATAGCTGGCCAATCAAATAGGCATCTATATTCACCAATTAACAATAAAATCTAGTAAGAGTTAGCAGTGAATTTGGAGCATTTTGTTATGATATGTGTTATGTTTGTCACCCTTCCTTTATTGCTTAGTTTCTTTTTGCTTGTAAACCTACAATGCAGTGAGAATTTGATTCATAAACTATGAGAAGTGGTTTGAAAACCTATTTTGACAATATGTTATATCTAACAAGTCCCCTTTCGGTTCGGTTGCCAGTGATGCTGATTCATAGACTGGGCACTTTGGCCACTGTCATTCATTAAACATGCCTTTTTATAGCGCTTTGGAGTTGGTGTGTATTCACATGGCCAGAGGATACATCTGTAAAAAGTGTTTTTCATGAATGGTGAGTTACCAGTACATAAAACGTGAAATGGCCACAGGAACTACAAAATGTGCAGCCAGTCAGAATCACACAGCTTGTGAACCGTCAGTACCAGTTCCCTAAGAACAAACTGTCTGTGCCAATTCGATTTTGTTCAATATGATATACTGCCACATAATTTTGCCTGCAAATACGTTTCCTGTGCGAGAAGAGTAGTCATTCCAAGGAGATAATACACAGACTTTTCTGAAGAGGCACAACATGTACATATTTGAGGGTATTCGTAAATTCCTCTTAGAACATTTCATGCTAGAGAAACGGGAAACATCCAAAAATTGGTATTGATGCCAGGAAAACGATGTCTCTCTTTCTGGGGCAGGAGTATTTTTCCTGTGGAGAAAATAAAAAGTTATCCAACATGTTTGCACTTCCTCTTTTTTAATTCACATGCAAAAATATATCTGTATATATCTTCACATGAGAAACAAGGAAATCATAAAGCTTTTCCAGAGTATGGCTGAAACTGGCAGCTGTTACTGTTTTCCCATTGTACTGCTGTAAAGTTTTGTGAAATCCAGAGAAGTCCGAAGTCTGCACTCGTCCGAGCTAGTAAACCTGCGGGTTCAGGTTCATGACTTTCTTAGTGAATTTGACTAAACGGTTGTCCTCTTTATCACAATGCCAAACTTTATATTTCACATAACTAAAAACGTTGATGCAAAAATAAACTAAGATAGGGCTAGAGATGAAAAACTAGGGAATACAAACAAAATAGTAAATTATAAATCTATTAGTAAGGGTTATAGACACTTACCAGTGTCCCGCACCTGAGGAGCCCATGTTATGTTCTTATTAATGTTATATTTTTTTATGCTATATTATCTCTCGGAGTGCACTAATAAACAAGGGCATCCAGCATCATGGTAGAAATAGTACATGCAACATTTCTTTATTTATTTCTATAGAGGAAAATTCTATTTCTCCAAGGCTGTTCTAAGCTGAAGCTGGTGAGATAATTACTAACACCACCTAGAAAGAGTTTAAGACCTAAGCTGCATGGACACTTCATGCGCTGCCACTTTATAGTTTAGGACTGGGAGTCAGAGGCCTGAAATGGAATGCACAAGTAGTTTCTAGATGGTATTTCCGTTCCTTATTAAAAGTGTAAGTATGATAAATTGCATAATATACAATGCACGGAGACTTGATCCCCTTGCAAGAGAAAGTAATAAAGTGATGGATGGGCTATTGACACATAGTCTAATTCCTTCGTGTCCTTCTGAGGACAGTGAAGAAAACACATTTTGGGACTCTGTCTTAATAGCCACAATGAGCAAAAATGATGGTCTGGAATTCAATGTGTGCTCCCGGGTGGCTGATATTAATTCAAGCAGTCCGTCCATCGCCTTGATGTTTGTTGTAGTAGACCCCCTCCCCTAAGTGCGATGGGTATTCTCAGTCGTGGATACTGTAAACACTGTGCAACAGGACTTGGGCTACACATTTCTGATTAAACCAAAGTAGGTAAAATACGGTCTGGGTTGCTTTTGTTCCAGTTTGGAGATCTCACCTAGCAGTCTGGGCTAGACTGTTCCTGTTGAAGCATGACCAAGACAGGTTTGCATATTGATGCTCTCTGCCTAGACTGGCATAGTGGGCAAAAAGCAATCATGTGGAATGCAGCCTGTGCAATCGCCAGTGGCTGAGATTAATTTACGCATTCGACTTCAGAAGACATCATCAGTGTTTTGAATATCCTGGAGATGCTATATCGCTTGGCTGAGAAGAGTAATGTAAATACAGCTTAAAGGTTGACCCTAAAACAGAAATGCTTATCATGGATACCTAATGTAGGAATAAAAGGCAGCCTAATTGAGCATATTATAAATTCCAGATAATGAAAACAGCTCAGTTAAAATGGGCTTATCCTGGAGTGATAGAAGGGCCAGAGTCCAAAAGGACAGCTAGGTTTCTCATAAAAGGACCTGGCATATGTAAATTACCCATTGCAGTAGGTCATAGATTGATTATTGTTTTGCATAACAATATGGATATTGTTTTACGAAGTTATCTGACAGGAAGCAGCAAGTTGTGGAAAGATCATTACTGATTTACTAGGAAGGGTAATCTACTTGACAAATGTGAACGAAGTAATTTTATGGATTAGTGTTATGTAATATTGGCTTGTATAGGGCACTAAGCACCTGAAAGGGCATCCGGGTACTTGGGTAGGTGTAGGGTGCCTAGGTAAGTGAAGTCTGTGACTGTGTTAACTTCAGGAGTAATGGATCTAAGCATAACCTTGGATTTGTACTGTGAGTGTACACACAAGGGAAATAGCAGCTGCAAAATAGGTCAAAAATGGGCTTGGTTGCTGGCAGGCAGAAAGTATTTTTTTAAAAGACGGTGATTTTCAATTCTGTAGTACTAAATTCGATGATGGTATAGCAGGTCACAAATATATGCAGCTCTGAGCAGCGTCATGGCTGGCGCAGGGCAGGCTGAGAGCCTGTGCCTGGAGTGTGACGGCGGAAACGTGGGAGCAGCGCGGCGACGAGGTAAGTAGTTTATATATATATATATATATATATATATATATATATATATATATATATATATATTTTTTTGTATTTTTGTTTTGCCTCCCCTCGCCGCCGCCCCGGCCCCGCCACTATGCCGAGCCACCAGTCGTGACTGCACTCTTCAAATCGTCAATGGTTTTGTACATTGAGTTTTGTACATCGGAAATGTCCCTTTTTTCACAAAACGTGTAATTTTGCAAATCGCAGGGTTTGTGACCACAACTGGTCTCATAGTTTGCAGCAAAAGCCAGTGCACTCTGTGTACCACACAGATTCATGGCATCATGTCCATTACAGAAGGCTGCGACGTTTTGGTGGCACGCAGAATTCTTCCAAGAAATGAAAAAAAAACCAGAAGGATGGGAAAATGGGAATGCTCCACTTAATTTTACTACTGGTAATTATTAGGGCAGCACTCCACTATGTCTTTCACAGATTATGCATTGTCATAAAACGTTCAACACAGTGTGTGCAGCCTAGGTCTTCTTTGGTGTACCTTGATATTTCCATGTGAGCCCAAGGGTACTGCTAAAGTTTGAGAATGTAGGTGGTATCCACGGTATGCAGTCATTTACTGTGAATACCACAAACATAGGCTGGGTATGGTCCAAAGGCTGCTGACTGCATCTGGCATATCCGTATGTAACACATGACCAGCTGCAGGCCATGCACTGTCTGTATCGCAGTCATGCAGCTCATGCGGTCTGCATCTGGAGATTCTAATCTCTGGTATATCTTAGTGTCACACACTGCACAACTGCAGGCCATGCACTGAGTGTATCATTGTCATGCAGCGGACGTGGCCCACACCTGGAGATTCCGGTGTACCTTAGTGTCACACACAGTGCACAAATTCAGGCCAAGCACTGTGTGTATCACAGTCACGCAGCATATGTGCTTCACATCTGGAGATTCCGGTGTACCTTAGTGTCACACACAGTGCACAACTGCAGTCCATGAACTGACAGTATCAATGTCATGCAGAAGACGTGGTTTGCACCTGGAGATTCTGGTGTATCTTGGTGTCACACTGTGCAGAATTGCAGGCAGTGCACTGTGTGTATCACAGTCATGCAGCATATGTGCTTCACATCTGGAGATTCCGGTGTACCTTAGTGTTACACACAGTGCACAAATGAAGGCCAAGCACTGAGTTGATCACAGTCATGGAGCATATGTGCTTCACATCTGGAGATCCTGGTATCTGGTGTATCTTAGTTGTCATACGCAGTGCACAACTGTAGGCCAAGCACTAAGCAGACGTGCTCCACATCTGGAGACTAAGATATCTGGTGTATGGTAATATCATGCACACTGCACAACTGCAGGCCATGCGCCCTGTGTATCACAGTCATGCAGCAGACGAGGTTCGCATTGGAGATTCTGATCTCTGGTGTATCTTGGTGTCAACACACAGTGCACACCTGCAGGCCATGCACTGTGTATCACAGTCATGCTTCATACGTGCTCGACATCTCGAGATTCTGGTCTATGGTGTATCTTTGTGTCACGCATAGTGCACAACTGCAGGCCATGTATTGTGTGTATCACAGTCATGCAGCAGACATGGTCCATATCTGAAAACTGTGAGCTGTGTTTGGGATACCTGTGCAAGCAATGCACTATTGCATCACTAACACACAAACTACATTGTCTGCATCTGAAGACTCTGAGCTGTTTTGGGGGTATCTCAGTGCTATGTACAACGCAAAAATGCAGTCCATGCTGTCGTTACACATCATCGTTCCGGGATGGGCTGTATGTGGGTTAAGTGCCATCCTCACAATGCTGGGTACAGAGTGTTAATATTTCGAAAGGAGTCTATAAAATTATGCAAAATGTGTGACAATGACATTTTAAATCTGTCCTGCTCTAAAGACATTTGAATGTTAAGTATTTTCACAGATATGTTTGCAGTGCTTTTGTGGACTCTGTAAACATTTATCTATACACTATTTATACGTTATAAGTTGCACAGGGTTAGAATGACTACATTATAGATTTATTGTTAGTTTATGATGAGGTATCTGAAGCTGTGGTGAGTGATTAATTACTGCGTTTCAACCTTCTTTTGAAAGATCATTCATTGTGCTCTGTTATTGTGATTTTATACTCACAGTGACTATTTTCCTGTAAGCAAGTTTTTTTCCCTTGTCAGTACAATTATTGCAATATTGGAAATACAGCCCTGCAGCATGTTATCTCAGTCCGCAGAAATGTGTGTAGTAAATGTGCTGCTGTCGAATCGAGCAAAGCAGGTTTTAAAGACCCCAGACCTACAGTACCTGCAAAATTCTGGTTCTATAGTAATTTTATGTCCAAACTTTCAGTTCTGTGGGAAGTCCTGAAATAAAACCGTATTAATTTAGGATCCATCGTTGTAAAATAGACATGTTTTATTGGCAGAGCATCTTCACCAATACTCTAGTTTTTGGACAACTAGCATGTTCACTGATGTAGTTTGGTATCTACAGCCTCTGGTGGGGGAGATCTGTGTTTGGTTTTCAGCCTAGCGTATGTAGGTCACATATGCTGCTGGCAATGACCTGCGTTATTTGTACTAGTTCAGAAAACACTCCTTAACCAGAATCGCCCATTAAATGTCCATTCCTGCCACTTCTGTTTGTGGGCCGTGATTGACAAACTAGCCAAGGGGATGGGGACTGTCAGTGCCATCTGTAGCCACACACCAGACTATGAAACACAGACTGCATCTGCTTGCGGCTACTGCCTAGGTTTGGTGGACTGCACAATCCAGAACATAATGCAACTCTGGTTTACATTTAGTGGACCACAAGAAATTGTGGGACTATGGGCAGAATGGTCTGGAAACGTGGACCATGGCTACCTGCAGCTTGAACCTCATTTGGCAGAATGGTCCTCCAAAGGGGTGCTGAAGCTTTTAAGTTTGTGGTCAGTATTCATTTGACCAGTTTGGCAAACATACAGTGTTTCATTGATGTCATTGTTCACATTTATTAACACTGGTCTTTAGCCAGTGACAACACATTGACAGTACCTCTGTGGTTAATGAACTTAGACTGGAATATGATGAAATTCGTCAAATACCTTGTCACACTCAATATAAAATTGAGAGGGTCAAACATGTAATTCCAGCAGTAGTATGATGCCCTTGACAAGGTATCAAGATGACCCACTAAAGAAAAATATTAATTCTAGTAGAATCTATGTCAGCAGGTGCACTTTGAAGGGGGAAGGGAAGTTCCCTCTGTTCAGCAACAGCCATATCTTGACACAAATCAAATATATATTTATTTATAATGAATATGGTTATTAATTATGGCAGACGAGTCGTCCAAAAATCGGACTGCGATTAATAGTAACTTTATGCAGTAAGATGTATGGATTCATTTTTGAATTAATTTGAAGACAAAAAGATGACTTTACCGTAGGGGTCTTAAGGTGACAGTTTATCTGGGTGAATGTGTACTTATGCTCACAAAATTTGTGAATTTCACATTGCATGAAATTCATGAAGTTTCACAGTATGTAGTTGTGCCTCACTTTTGCTTCCATGCGAGTGAACATCTCTAACAGAGACACTTTTCAGCCAGGAAACCAGTTTCCAGACAGTATGGTTTTTGTAAGCAGGGTATGCATTCACGTCAAATTTTCATAGAAAACACTGGAGAAATGCATTCCACTCTTTCGCATAATTTTGGGTATTTTTAGTAAAAGCCAGAAAATTACACTATTTTGCACCTTTCTAGTAATAATGCAGACCATCAAATTAAGAAAACAGCGTTAGAGCTAGTTGTTTCACATTAAGACCCCAAAGCACTGCTCATTACCACATAGATAACATCACATTACACATAATAAGGGCATTGATGACGTGAGATACAACACAAAGGAAGCAAATGTACTGCTCTCCCAAACCTTTCACAAACCTGTGATAAAGTGACAATGTATGAAACATTACAATTTCGTTGCGCTTCCCTTGTAAGTGTCAGTGTTTTGTTCTAGAGAAGAAGGGCCTGTAATGTGGCCACATTGTGATTCAAGCCCTTATCTCCCCCTTGCAAGACAGCCCTGTAATCACTGTGTCACTCTTCTCCCATAAGTTGTGTCTTGTAATCCTAAATTGAATGCGAGGAGTTTTGGCAGTTTTTCAACCATTCTTTCACTGCTGTGCATGAACTATGAAATGAATATCAATGCGCGCTATTACACTGCACCGTATTTCCTTTTCAGTAAGATAACATTCAGACACAAAAAGTAGCTCAGTGCTTGAATTTTCAAGAAAAAATATTAAAAGACAATACTCAATGCATCATTACAAAAATAAAATACTTGCCTGATGTGACAAAGCTAGTTTTAAATTCACATCTCAGGAAAAGGCAGTAGGCTTAATCATTTTATGTTACTGTGTTTTCTCGTATAATACTCTACCAACAGAGGATCATCTCCCAGGGTGTTTTTAGATCTGGCTTAGAGACCGCTTCAGCTGTCTTAACAGATGCACGTGATCACAATGCACACTACCCACATACATAAAGAAGTTTTGGGTCAGCAGTCTTCATTTACCGTTTGCTTTCACCCACCACAGTGTAGAGCATGGGACAATGGGTCATCCAACTTCAGCCACTGGTTCTCTTGCTCTGCGAATAACGGCAATTTGCATGATCATGTGAGCCTAAACTATACATGTTCTAATTATGCCAGCTCTTATATTGATCTATCAAAATAATATACAACAGTTATTTTTGGTAAATGTTTTTTATTGCAAGCGTATGACTGCCACATTAAGACAACAACATTTAATGGCATATGCTTGCAATAAGAAATTTACAAAAACATGTTACCATCTCACCAGATTCCCAAGATCTCTTGGCTTTGACGAAGCTTGTTTTATTTGTCCTTCTCTTCCAGGATACATTTGTTCCAATGTTCAATGCAGAAGAATGTAACAAGCTTTTTATCAAGCAATTTTTCACGCATGGCTAATACAACAACTAAATGTTGATTGGTTTAGGTGCCCCTGGCTTGATGGTGGGGGGGACGCCTCGGCGAGCCTGACTCTCTCTCTCAGACACTCTGGCTATTTTTAGCTCAGAAGGGGGCCCTCCTTGATTGGGGCCCTGGAGTGGTCTGTTCTATAAAATTGATGCTGGCTTGAGACTATGTCTACATCATGTCTGCATAGATGTGATACTGTACTGGGTCTGTTTCGTCATGAGAGGGTTGAGGGAGCGGTTGGGCTGATGATTGAGAGTGGGGTTGCTGATGCCGAGTACAAGCTTCTCATTATTTGATCCTTGCTAACATGAATGTAGCTGTCAGGCAGATTATCCGTATATGACCGGGGGTATCCAGATATAGTCAGTTGAGCACCTCCACAAGTTATCGTAGTTTCAGATGTTTTCAGGGGTGACAGATGCTTCTAGGGTGGCAGTGTGGGGTTGGGGGGAGTTGGGAGCGACGTGGAACTGTTTTGGTTAGCATAATAGTTCATTTTGTATGTCATCTTCCAGTTCAAAGGAAGACCTTGTGTACCACTGATGCCACGCACAAACATGTTCTGAGACACCGATGCAGAACTAGCGTTAGGTTGAAGGATTATGGCTTATATGATTCACGGGCCACATGGGGTATCCTCTGCCCATGGGGATGCTCCATGGCCTGCACGCATCAACCCCTACAGTTAACATGATCTCAGTTATTTCATGGAACGTTAATGGGCTCCCTGACTGCATTAAACAGACTGCAGTACTTAGATTTATCAAGAGACAAGCCCCAGGGGTGGTCCTCCTGCAGGAGACACATTTATTGGGGACCCTTTGCTCCTTTTTGGGATGTTTCGGATATGACAGTGTCTACCATTCTGGTTTCACCCGTGGGTCCCGGGGAGGGGCACTGTTGATTCACAAGTCGCTACCACTGCCCGTAACAAGGGTTCATGGGGACCCCCTGGGGAGGTACATTGGAGAAGAGGGTCTGATAGAGGCCAGGCAGTATAATCTGGTGTCCTGTTATATTCCCCCACATCTGCTGCAGCCCACCTGTGAGGCGACTGGCTCGCTGTTGGCATCGCTCCCGGCCAGTTTCACACTGGTTAGGGGAGATTTCAGTGCTGTGCCGGACCCGATTGTGGACGTCTCTGCGGAGCTCAGTTCCGTCCGACACCTCCGTTCAGCGTGCCTTAAGGCCTGGGCGGATTCGTGGGGTCTATGGGATGCATGATGGGTCTGGCACCCATGCGAGCGGGTTTATACCCTCTGATCTGCTGCCCATCATACTGAGCCCCGAATTGACCTTGTATAGGTACCAGCGACAGATGTCACGATTCTGAGGTTGGTTCGGATCCTCCCCAGGGGTATCTCTGATCATGCACCAATGTTGGTGGAATGGGGTGTTGGCCACCAAGCACAGCGACCAACCTGGAGGTTTAACGCTTGGTATTTGAAGTCTCAGGAGTGCGCCGACTTTGTTGAGGTGGAACTTGAGGCTTTCTTCCGCTGCAATGTGGATTCGGTGGCCTCGGGGCAACGCTATGGGCGGCCTTAAGCCAACATTGCGGGACTCTATTAAAAGCTATATTCGTGGGCAGGAGTGGCGTCAGAGGGCGAAATGTGCCCAGCTCGAGGCTAAGATATTGGAGTTGGAGGGACAGTCCAGACACTCCAACACGCAGGAGGTGCAGCAACAGCTGACCCTGGCGCGGTCTGAACTATGCCAAATATCACTAGAGGAGGCCAAAGAATTCTGGCAGGCATCGACTAGCAGAGTGTATGAGATGGGTGATAAGTCTGGAAAGTTGCTTTATTGGTTGGCCACGTGCGGGGCAGCAGCCAGGGTTGTGCCCGCCATACGCAATAGGGAGGGAAACCTCCAAGTAGCGTTAGGGGCAATAGCGGGCCTTCGCAGACTACTATTGAGACTTATATGCTAGGGACCCTCTCCCGCATCTGGTGGAGGAGGACTCTGTGATGTGGGATCTTTCGTTATTGACTATCCCGCCTACCCTTGCCCAAGAACTGGACCGACCATTGTCGGCAGACGAGGTGGATGCTGCAATATCTGAGCTTAGCGGGGGAAAACGGCGGGCAAAATGGATACCCAATAGAATTTTATAAACGGTTCCATTCACTGTTGGTGCCCCATCTCTTGAACCTCTATGCTGAGGCACTGTCGCAGGAAGCCTTTCCCCCTGAATTGGACTGCGCCACAATCATAGTCCTGCCAAAGGAGGGTCTGCCCCTGGACCTGTGGGCTTCATATCGACCAATCTCCCTCATCAATGCTGATATAAACATATATGCAAACATTTTGGTATTGTGCCTTACTCGTATGCTGGCCCATCTTACTCATTCAGACCAGTGTGGCTTTATGCCAGGCAGGAGTACGCGGCACTGCATCCGTTGTGTTCAGGTGGCCTTATCTTGTGGCTCACAGTCTGATGGTCCTCTTGCTTTTCTTTTAATTGATTTTTGCAAGGCATTTGACACAATCTCGTGGGAATACATGGAAGTAATCATGCTGCGTATGGGGCTGGGGCAGCAGCTCCGCCGAATGATCCGACTTTTGTATCCGCTCCCTACAGCCCAAGTCTGGGTGAATGGAACGCTCTCTCATGCGTTCCCCATCAAACAGGGACGTATCAGGGATGTCCTTTATCCCCGCTGCTCTTTGCGCTGGCCATTGAACTCCTGGCGTGCCTGTTGCAAAGTGATCCTTTGATGTGGGGCGGAGGCATGGAAGACAGAGTGGCTTTATATGCGGACGATGTCCTGGTATTCTTAGGAGATCCACCATCGTCAGGCCCCAGATCTGTGGAATTATTAGAGAGATTTGGGGAGGTGTCTGGGCTTCTAGTCAATGCCCAAAAGTCAACTCTGATGGAAGTAAGGGGGGATGCGGCGGGTCAACACTGGTGCCCCCAATTCTCAGTGCGGAGAAATGTGTTTAAGTACCTAGGGTTCCATATCGCCCTCCTGCCTGAGTTGGCCTGGGTACTGAACTTTAAGGGCCTCTCAGCACATTTAGAGAGGGACCTACATCGATGAAAGGACCACCCCGTAAACCCCATCGGGAGCACCGCCCTCCTTAAAATGATGTGGCTCCCCCGATACCTCCATGCCCTCATGCATTATCCCCATCATATACCTAGGGCATGGTTCTGGGCCCTCACCTCTAAGTTTACTAACTTTATATGGAATGGTGGGCGCCACAAAGCGGCCTTTAATACAGCGCGGAAGTCTCCAAACGAAGGGGGGCTGGGAGTATCAGATCTTTACATATACTACTTAGCAGCTCAGGTGTTGCCTATAGGTGGTTTGCTGGAGATGGGAATACCCGGCATCCACGAGGTGGGCTTCGGTGGCCTGCTGGGGATGCTTTATGGAGACAAGATTTCTGTCCACATAGTGTCCTGTACCGGGTAACTGTGGGTTGCTGGAGAGCCGCCCTCAAACTTATAAAGTGGGACCAGCACTTTACTCAATTGACTCCACTGTGGCAGGGGGAGTGGCTGCATCAACTCACTACATTGGAGGGGTTTCATTGATGGGACTCAATAGGGATCACCTACTTGGGTGAGGTGTACAGAGGAAGCAGCCTTTTGTCATTCCAGTATCTAAGAGAGCTTTACGGACTACATAAGTCACAATTCTTTCGGAACTTGCAGCTTCTCCATGCATTGGGGGCCCGTATTCCTCCTAACGCTCCGCTCCCTGACTATAAACTGCTTGAGGCTAATTGATTAACAGGGGGTTTGGAGAAGAAAGCAATATCTCAAATATATAAATCAATACTTATGAACGCACCAGATGGGTTTGGCCACTTGCGACAGAAATGGGCACATTGGGTCGGCGAGCTGGATGATGATGACTGGCGGGAGGCATCACTGGCCCCTAGGGAATTAGCCATCTCAGTTAGGCTGAGGATGATACAGTTCAATTACCTACATGCATCTTATTTATCCCCAGCTAGAATCTCCAGAATGTCCGGCAGGGCGTTGATCACATGTACTAGGTGTGACCTCCCAAAGGGTGATATTTTCCACGTAGTGTGGAGTATTCCTCAGATCCAGCTCTTCTGTGAGGGCGGGGTTAGTAAAGAATTGGTGAGGTTTTGGGGTGTCCCATAGATCTGACTCCAAAGGTTGCATTGTTGGGGCTGTTGGAGGAACTGGGCGGTTCCCTGCAGACCGGTCGTTTGTGGGTGTTGTATGTCTCATAGCCAAAAGAGATATAGGGCCTCATTACAACCCTGGCGGTCAAAGACTGCCAGGGCTGTTTTGTCGATTGCACCGCCAGCCTGTTGGCGGTGCAATCTTGGGAATTACGACCACGGCGGAAGCGCTGCGGTCGCACTGCCGGGCCCGGCGGTTTTCTGCCACATTGGTCCCGGCGGATTTAATCCTCCAGGGCAGCGCTGCCGTGGGGATTACGAGTCCCCCTCCCGCCAGCCTTTTCATGGTGGTAGGAACCGTCATGAAAAGGCTGGCGGAAAGGGGAGTCGCAGGGCCCCTGGGAGCCCCTGCACTGCCCATGCCTTAGGCATGGGCAGTGCAGGGGCCCCCTGGCACAGCCCCATGAAGCTTTTTACTGTCTGCATAGCAGACAGTGAAAAGCGCGACGGGTGCAACTGCACTCGTTGCACCGCCGGCTCCATTTTGGGCCGGCTCCCATGTTGCAGCCGTCATCCCCGCTGGGCCGGCGGGCAGAAACTCGATTTGTTTTTTGACTGTGTGAATGCTGTATGGGACAATGTCAGAACATGCTGTGTGTACACTTTAAACTTATTAAAATCAATAATATTTGGTTATAAAAAAATGTGGATTGGTTTATTTGTCATATTCATTAGATGCTTTGAGTTGTGTAAATTATTGAATTGCCATGTTACCAGATCAAGATAAGACTGAGGTTCAGCAGCTCTTCCAACAAGGCACTGTTCGAGAGTAGAAGGGTATGTATGTATAGTATGTAGTATTTTTACTGCAGAGACCTAACCAAAAGGTAGCAGAGCCCTGAACAGGGTCAAAGGCAAAGATGCCCTCAATAAATCAATGAGTGATTGGAGAGGAAGCTGAGCTCTGAGAGGTGAGGTGGACTGATACTTCATCTGTCGCTACCTTTCAAAGGCATCCCACAAATCAATCGATGTATTTGTAAAGCAATTACAAATTGAATCATTCAAACAGTAAACTGATTACACACTGATTGAAATTGCTGGAATAAATGCCTTGAGGGGCAGCAAAGTAATTCAAAGGATGCTGTTTTCTCAGTTTATTAAAATTACTGTAATTTGTTTTATAAATACATTGTAGCTGGGTTAAGTTTCATATACGTCTATATGCAATCACTATTGTACTTGTGGAAGTATATGGGGCTAGTCGAAAGATATAGAAAGCTAACTATGTACAAAAAATTTATCAATGCGCACTAGACAAAGTAATTGTTTATCTCAAATGAATTTACCAATTTAGGAAGGCACAGTATCAAAATAAATCAATAGACAGCGAAAAATAGATTCAGTCAGTGACCTTTACTACGAGTTGCTAGATAACTTCTGTTGTTTGTAGAACTACATGTATCAAAATTGAGTTTTGCATTTTTTATCACATCCGGTACATATTAGGTAAGATAAAAACGGAATCCCTCAGATAAATCTCGGAAGGATAAACCTGCTGATACATATTGAAAGAAAAAAATACCTAGTATATCCTGGGACATGCACATGTTAGTGTGATAAGCACCAGAATCGGCACTGTATGCCCAATTCTACTGATAAATGTCATATAGGTGATAATTATTGCACACTAAGTTCCATGCTCATCAGTGGTAGGTGTTATCATGTGCAATAATTATCGCACATACATTCAGCAACTTATAATGAAAAAGTTGCAACAAAGGACCCAAGACCCTTACAAATTTGACAACTTCTAATTTTGGGCTATTAATGAACAGTCCAATTTTATGCCCAATTTTATATTGTTTGGGGAGACTGTTGAAGACCGGCAGGGGGCACCTTTGTAGGCTGGGTTTAAATATACTTACCATTCTGTGCTTATTTGGCCTTTACTAGTCGTCCTGAATGTAAATATTGAATGAACCTTATCACATTTGAAAAATATGGATCTGGCCTCTTATGACAGTAGTACACGGTTTGGTGCAATGGTTGCTAAGCATGTACTACAGTCAGCAGTCCCTGGGGGAACACTGTATTTTTTCTCCCCATAAATCTATTTATCTGTATACATCTACCCTCTTAGCTTTCTGCTTTTTGTCAGTTATAAGTTATTTAAGTTTCAGATCAAACATTGCTCTCTTTATTTACCCCCTATCTCATCTAGATTACGCCTCTTTTTCACCTTTTTCCTGTCTTCTATACAGAAACTTCCCCATCATCCACAAATCGTAAGCCAATCCAGGACAAATAGATATCATCTTCAAGTCCAAAACTCAAGTAAACGTGCAGAATGACCTTAAAGAAGGTCCCAACCTCCATAAAATGCATGGTTAACTTAACCTATAATGCTAAACATAGCATAGAAGTACACTGGAAGATGCAGGATCACAAGAAAACAACAGCCAGCCAGGGCAAAAATCTGGATCCCAAAGGATACAAAGAGCCACAAGAAAATGTAATATAATCTAATGTAATGTAATATCCAGCCACTGAGCAAACCATCTTGTACTACCTGAGGAAGGCGGAAGCTGAAACGTTGTAGTAGAAATATATTTTTGTTCTTTAATGAGATCATCTGTTTGAGTCACTTCTTTCTTGGACATAGCATAGAAGTACTTTATAGTTGGAATACATAGGCCTACAACGGTAAGACTAGTGCAGGACACACACATGTGAGATGGGAAAAGGAAGGGCACGCAGTGAAGAGGTTTTCCATTGTACTCGGTAAGTGAATCAACAGGCAGCAGGAACAGTATACGCCATCTGATTCCTTTATGGCTGATTTCACCTGGGCATTACGAGGTACCATCTGATGGCTGCTCTGCTGGATTTCAGGCATCTCCACGTTTGCTGCTCAATTCCCAAAGTAGCCAAATGACCCATTACATATGTCCAACTTGAAAGCAAAATATTCCATTATTCATCTATATGCCGTAGGGAATACAATTAACTCTTTTTGCCACCACTCGTCTTCCTATGGAAGTGTATGGATTATTTTCTAGAATGTGTGCCATAGATGTGAACAGTAATTAGGCGTCTGAATATTATCATAACCAATCTATATTGTTGCAGGGTTTTATAACTTGCCACTTCTTATTGCCCAGGTGATGACGTTGTTTTATATATATTCTGTAATGAGTCTCCTTCGTCTAGGTAGTGTGGCTTTTAAAAAGTAGCATTTGGATCTTGCAAAATACCTAGCACCCTTTAGTGCGGCACAGGTAATGGAATAATGCGCTACCTTAAAATGGCGTCCTTTTGCTACATTATGCATAGCTGTTAATAACTTCCCTGGATGAAAAGTTTACCTAATAATTTGATGCCACAATTATTCCACGATAGTGTGCACTGTCATCCAACTCTGACAGCTCTTTGCGTGCCACTACTGACATCTTCCTTCCGGCTAAGAGTGTGTTTTCCCTACTAGCTAGCATTACCATCTCCCTGGCAGACAGTGAACCATAACAGACAGTTCGTTGCCGGTCAGCACTGCCATTGGCTGCTACCAAGCCGCAGCTGTCATCGCCGGAGTAGCAAGCAGTGCTCTGTTTCTACTACCTGAAGCAACTATCGCCCTGAGAGTCAACACTGCCATTACCATGTCAGTCACCAAACTAGTCTCCCTACCACCTCTGTAGCCAGCATTACCTGTCAGACACTACTTTCTGCCAGCACCAGCATCTCCCTCCCAATCAACATTCTAACTGCCCTCTCAGCCATAAAAAGTTGTAATCTGGATGCCAACAGACAGAATCACATTCCTGACAAAGGCAACCACATCTCTACCAGCCCGCACTGTCACATCTCTGCTGACAAAACGGATATATTTGTACCGTCCAGCACGGTTATCTGTTGGCCAGACTTCACTGTATTCTCCCTGCCAGGTAGCAATGTTATGTACCTTCCTGCCAGCAGTTGCAACTCTCTTCCAGCCAGCACTGCCATGCCCCGGCCAGCCAGCACTGCCATCTCTTCACAGCCAACACAATCAACTCGCCGCCAGGTGACTTTGCCGTCTTCCTGCTAGCCAGCACTGCCATATTCTTGACAGCGAGCACTGCAGCATTCTTACCTGACAACAATGCCATGTGCTTACCAGTCGCCACTGTCATCTCCCTGCCTGACTAGATGGTTAGCTCTCTGCCAGGCAGCCTTGTCAACTTCCTGGTGGTCAGCACTGCCACCTCTATGGCAGTCAGCATTGTCAATCTCTCCAAACCTGACACTTCCATCTTTTCTGGCAGCCAGAACTGTTATCTCCTTGCCAGCCAGTGCTGTCATTTCCTGGCCAGCTAACTGTACCTCTTCCGGTATTGTTACCATCTCACCACCAGACAGCACTGCCACCTTCCTGCCAGCAAGTACTACCATCTCAGTGCCAGACAACACCACTTTCAGGATCCATTTGTCTAAAAATTGGTCTCCAAGCAAGCACTGACGTTTCCCTGTCAGCATTCTCTACTGTCTCCATACCAACCAATAAGAAACCCCCGCCAGCCCATACTATTTCACTTCTCGAGTGCTAACATCTCTGGTAGGCCACACCATCTTCCCTTCCCAGTGCTGCCCACTCCTGGCAGCACAGGGCTGCTGTTCCGTCTCCAGCCGCATTGCCATTCCCCTTACAGAGTGCAGTGTAATTTCCCTGCCAGGCACTACTGATATTTCACCGCCAGCCAGCATGCTGCCTCTAGCTAACACTGAGAACACTGCCAATAAAGTGCATTTCCTTGGTTCACACACGTCTTGACAGTTCGGCCTGAGTTCTGCTATTTATCTCTGACTTCCAATCGGCTAGCAGATGTTTCTTACTCACCATCTGTCTAATGCAACACATACTCTGGGAAAGCAGCACGGTGTATGCAGATTTACGCTTTATGGAGACGGCGACTGCCTCCCTTCAATAGACACAGCTGATGCTCCTTTTTATAGAAGCAGGGCAGCAGTGGTACCGTTCCACGCACAACCTTGAGTGAAGAAAAGGAAACGTCCGTATCCATCACCAGTGGTGCCACACATAATTCACCTTAACACTCAGAGATGACAGCCACCAACCTTTACCTCAAATAAAGAGAAGGCAACACAACAGTAAACCACTAGGGGAACACACAGTTATATATCAAAAGTCCATAACGTATGTAATCAGTGAAGAGACGGTCCCTTGTGGTTCCAGATTTTCTTTCTTTTTCTCATCAATCGTGTGACATCTTTCAAACAGTTTGGCGTTCATCACACGTATTTCGTCCCTAACGTAGGATCCTTTTCACGGCGAGAGTTTTAGCGGTTCCACGCATAGTGATGGGACAAGCCACAGGATCCAGGTAGCCCAGAAGTTCATCAATTGGAAAGAAGACTAATAAGCTCACAATAGATCTACTAAGAGAGCTCAAGATGAAAGTACAGTGGAGACACGCCAGCTGTGGGACACTTGAATAGTCCAGACATCACTGAAGTCTTCTGTGATCGAATATGGTGTCTAAAAGGTAACATGCAGCCTCCTTAGAAAAAAAAGAGATTTCACAGATGGTGATGGCAGTAGGGTCGTGAAGAAAACCTGTCCTTTACTACAACTAGCAAAGCACATTACAAGGAGCATTAACATGTGCCCAAGTCTAGAGTCTGGCATTTTGGGGGGGAGAGTCTGGAATTGTGTGTGTGTGTGTGATTTTTTTCTTAATCCTCCTTTCTGTATTGTCACTCATGGCAAATCTCATGGCGCCCCAAATCCAAAAATCCATAGGATTAAAAATGTCTAGGCTTTGACAGCAATCCCAGATGTGCAGCTATGATTAGTGCAGCAGTGAAATGATGCAGGGATGCAGGGGGATGAGGGGCTCTACCCCCAATATGACTGTAATTTACTCCCAACCTGGATAGCTTGCAATAGGGCCCAGGGCAGACTACTACACCACCAAGCCAGCCAGCACTGCCTTTGCCCTAAAAACGAAGATGATCTCAAAATTCCTACTTTAAAAACGTTCCGCATTGGTCCTATCACTCACTGAATCTGTCATTCAATTTCCAGGTCTCACATTGGTTTTGGCATCTGCCTCACTGCAACCACTGAGAACTCCAACTTGGACCCAAATCCTCCATCAGGACAAGACGACGACCACTGCATGGTGACAGCCGTCTAACAAAACACTGGGCCCGAAATCAGAGATACGTGCAAAATCCACTGATTTTAGTGTGCAAGCGTATTAATATTAATTACTAGGAACTCCTCCCGGTTGTACAGCACTTTGTAAATACCTACATTTAACAAGTATTGGCAAAACCAACAGGTCACACCTTTATAATGTAAAAGCGAAGTATTTGGCTTTGCCAGGTTTGTCTGTAGAGTATTCTTGAAAAAAAGAAAAAGACAAACATTTAAAAATACTAGAGGAGAGGCAAACCCTTCTCCTGTGGTATCTTAAAACTGTACATTAAATTCAATGTGTTAAATTTGTATAAATGTCTTAACAGTGTCATGCGAAGTACCTTCTGCCCCAGATGCCGACTGAGTACAGCAGATGACCCTTCCCCTCGGTTCCTTAAAAACCGCTGTGTGCCAAAGCTTGTGCTTTCATACAATATGTGGAAGGAAAGAGAGATAACAAAAAACACCCTTCAAGTCTGCCTTTCAACCACAGCCCAGCAAAAATATCCCTGTTGCCATGCTTTAAAGACAAGCTGGGAAAGTTGGGGAAGTGCATAACGCAGGTGGGTATTTGACGGGTGAAGGGAGAGAGCTAGCAAACACATCCACTGTCAAGGAGTGCTGAATAAAAAAGAAAATCAGACGTAAGCTGTGGAAGGATACAGGCCAGCCAACTAAAGGGATTGGAAACATGCTTTATCCCTGTGGAGGAAAATACGCAAGAAAAGGATACAAGCCACCAAATAAGAAGAAAGCAAATGAGAGTGACAATAAAGCGAGCCAATGGTAAGCAATAGGCTGTAAATGCACTGCAAGGTCACAGTAGGTGTTTCACAATCAGACAGCTTCTGGTGTCTGGTAGGCTCAACCTAATTATAAAAACTGTACTTGTGTAGAAAGAGAGTAAAAACAGTTCCAACATTTCACAGTTTCGTAGAACTACAGTGTGAATTAAATAAAATTCCATCGGAGGGAACATGTTTGCTCATCTCTACTAAATGAATGCGTGTTTTGGCGTAACATACTTAGCAGAGGCCGAGTAGCCATGGGAACTACCAATCATATTATATTGTGCCTAAAAAACAGGTAAGTCCTTTGCCTCGCACAATAAATGATAATTAGTACAGCTGGCAGCTAATGCAGTGTCCCAGAGAGAGTTCACTAGAGAATTAGAGTCAAGACTGGAGTAAGAGGCAAGCAAGACAAAGAAAAGGCTATAAGATAGTCAAATACACCCATCCCATGTGTGTTGACTTGGATTGTTTCTTTTTTAGCCCGCAACATGTGGAATTCTAGAATTTGTAGATTTACAGGCCCTTTCATAAAGAGTAATCAATTTGTGCTGGTGGATGCGGGTGGTGACTATCGCTTTGTTACTGGAAATTATTTTTCATCATGTGGTTTGGAACCAGAAGGGTGAGGGAGAAAGACACCAAGGGTAAAAAGACAAAGGGAGAGAACTATAAGAAAACAGTTAAAAAAGGAAGGAAAAAGAACCTGAAGTGTAATGAAGGGATGGGAAGCGGAGTGTATAGGAAGTAGGAAAAATGAGAATTCCAATTTAAATAATGCCAGCATTTTGTAGCACCAGTGGCGCCTTCCTTAGAAAAATGTGATCACTGAATTTCTAAGTATGTATGTTGTGTCCTAGAATGCACAATACTGAAAGCTAACCTTCCAGGACTGGCTGAATGTTCCATATATGACATGGGTCCATTGAGCGGCTACATGAGTGTGCAGGCCTACCTGGTTTGAAGCGTGACGAGCAGTCTGGATGGGAGATCTTGGAGTTTCTCTAGGTTTTTAGCAATTGAGTGGGCACGCTTTGCCAAATTTGGATTTGCTGTCACTACAGAGCTGCAGTGTAAGGAGATCCAGTGCTATAAAAGGCTTCAGAGACCAGCACCCAGATCATGTTTCACCCCCTGTGAATGGTCCTGCGGAAAGAAGAGAAATTAGGATGTTAGAGCCTTCTCAAGAGGTGTAAGCGAGAGATGAGTTATATTAGATCTCTAGAACTCAGTGGACTGAAGGTTAGAAAATCATACTGGGTTATTAAAGTCAGGAGATTTCCACACCAGCCAATGTCTCAGAAATGCCAACAATGCAGTGGTAGACTGGCAAGGGCGTAGGCGCTCTCAGAGGCATCAACCTACCTGGAAATCTCCCTCGCACTAAAGCAAAAACTTAAGTCTTAACACCGGTATTCCAGAGTCCATGGTGCAGAACAGAGTAAATTAATTTTAGCCAGGACTCTAAAAAAAATTTAATTAAGTTTGAGACAAAAACATTTTTCTTCAATCTTTAATCCATAAACAGCAAAAAGTGGAAAATCAATCAGCCACAGATTTACCCAGGTGAAGAAATTTTTTAATGAGAACTTCACATACGTAGGCTGGTGTTGAGCTTTTATGGACACTTTCAGGTGTTAAACTACACCGAGGTGCCATGGAGCGCAGAACATGGAAATACACTGGATAAGATACATAGGGGGTCATTACGACCCTGGCGGCCGGCGGTATGTTGGCGGTAACACCGCCAACAGGCTGTCGGTGTTCCGCCAGCAATTATGACCGTGGCGGAATTGCCACGGCCATACCGCCGGCCCCTCCACTTTCCCGCCAGGATTCCGCCTGGCGGTCATAATCCCCAGGGCAGCGGTGCAAGCACCGCTGCCCTGGGCATTATGAGTCCCCGACCGCCGGCCTGTCCATGGCGGTACACACCGCCATGGAAAGGCCGGCGGTAAGGGGACTTGGAGTGCCCCTGGGGGCCAAGGGCCCCCAGACATAGCCCCGTCGCGCATTTCACTGCCCGAATTTCGGGCAGTGAAATGCGCGACAGGTGCTACTGCACCCGCTGCACATCAGCATTGCCGCCGGCTCTATTACGAGCCGGCTGCAATGTTGATATGACATTTCCGCTGGGCAAGCGGACGGTAACACTGTTACTGTCCGCTGGCCCAGCGGAAATGTCATAATAGGGAAACAGAAATACCGCCGGCAATGGCGGTATTCTGTCTCCCGCGGCCTCGGCAGTCGAGGTCGTAATAACCCCCATAGTGTTTGTAAGACCTCTTCTGGTATTCATATAGTTTTATGGCAAAAGAGCATAAAGACAGTTTGATCTACAATTTAACAACTCATATGGAATCATGCTCACGCCTTTAGCATATCTACTTGAGATTGTAAAGTTACTAATAAAATAAAACATTTATAAAATAAAAATATGTTAACCTTTCAGTCACTACATTTTTTAGCCATGAAAAGCTGAAGATTTCTGCAGTACAATTTAAGTTAGAAGATTAACAAAACATAGGAAAAAAAATCACATTTAGCCTGTCTAAATGGCCTTACACTCACATTATCAAAAAACAACATAGAAATAACCAGTCAAGCAAAAAATGATTATAAAAGGTCGTGGGGGTAAAGAAAACGATGAAGACAGTGGTGGAGTTGTGTGTGGTTGTCTGTTTGTATACCCAGAGTCACAATCCCACCAAAATCATTGAAGGCTTAGAAGCATAGCCTACATATCCCCTTTCACCGCCTTCCAATGAGCCAAGTGAAACTCAAATATAGACAAAAATAACTGAGCTGCATGAACAGAAATGGACAAGAAAAATATACAAACGATGTGTCATCCAAAGAGCACGCATAAACCAGATAACTCAAATATTTCTTCCAATTCCCCTCAAAATGTGGTTTCCTCTTAAGTAGACCTGTTTCTCAGCAGCCAATACTTTTAACCCCTCATGGGGGCGTGGCCCAGAAGGCAGCCGAGGCGGACATGCTTTAAGGAGCTCCATCTGCAGCCTGGCCTAACATCCTTTTCCTTCCAGCTCTCACATAGCACCTGCTGCCGGGGCTGCTGGGCTGAAACCGGTGAGGCAGTGGGTGCTGCTGACTTGAGCCACGAAGGTGTTCAGCGAGAGGAGCGGGGACCCAGACCACCCAGGCAAGCAGGCAGCACCCATGGAGACGTGGCGGCCACGCAGCAGTAAAACCCCTGCTGAGTGCTTCTTTGAGGCAGGGTACCTCAGGCGACCAGTTAAGAAATGAGAAGGGAGCGGGGGCCCTTGCGATGCGGCTTGCAGCAGCTCCGCATGGCGGAAAGCTGCAAAGCATGCTTTGGGCCTGCGTGGCTCCAGACTCAGCATGGGTGCCCTTGGAGGATAAAACTGAAGGGGCTATGGTGCCCTCTTGGGTGCAGGGGTGCCACTGTGGCCCCCATTGAGGATATGGCTTGAGATGGGCCTCACATGAGGCTGGATGGGGCACATGGCAAGATGGAGTGTACCCTTGCCCCTGCCTAAGGCCTTCCAGTGAAGCAGCCAGACAGAGGTGCTCGCGGACTGAGTGAGAACACAGGTCAGTCCCCCACCTCAGGGATACCTTCATTGGCTGAGTGTGAGTTGGAGGACCTGGAGTAGAGGAGGCATCAGGAAATTAAGAAACAGCTTTTGTGACGGACTGTGCCTGAGTCTGGGGAGCTCTGAGGCAGGTGGAGGGTACTTGTGACTGTGGAGGGGGTGGATTGGCGTCCTGCTTGGGTCCACCTCGTGGCCCGGGCTGACCCTGGTGGGGGTCTCCAGAAGTGCCCCTTGCATCCCCTGCATAAGGTGGCCCTGCCATTATTACCTCCAGAATACCAAGCTAAATGCTGTGATCAATATCGGCCATTTGTGAACTCAGTGGTAACTCAAGTTACTAAAAGGGAATGGTTTACCCCACATCACAGAAGATGGGCTCGACAAGGATCACTGAGGCATCATGACGAGGGTGGTGGACAGGGTCCTCCAGAGGATGCCCACAGTTTGGAGAACCACACAGACACATTATTTAGGCAGCAATTAAGCATACAAAAACCACCCTGGAGAACAAGATCGATGCAGCATCCCTGGACCTCGGAGTAGTGTGGACGGGCCATAAGAAACTGGTGTAAAGAGTAGATGAGACGGAGCACGTCTTGGCGGATCTTGGGCCTAGGGTAAAGGGAGGTGATGAAGTGCTCTGAGCTCTCCAGCAAATAGTTGCCCAGCTCCCGGCAAAGATTGAGGATGCAGAGGGGAGCTCCTGATAGAACAATTCGAGAATGGTGGTGGTCCCAGAATCAGCTAAGGGGACCAGTGTGGAGCTGTTCTTGGAGGACTGGATTCTCAAGGAGGTGCTTAGAGGCAAGCCATCAAAGATGTTCACAGTTCAGCGTGCACACAAAGTGCCCAGCAGGCCCCCAGCACACAGTTACTCAACTTCCCCATCCATGACGATATTCTACAAGTGGCATGGATGGCTATCCTGGGAAATAAATGGGCTTGGATGGAAACTGAAGAAGGAGTAATGTGGAAGTACCTGGCAAGAGGGAACCTAAATTTCATCCTCTTACTGGAGACACATCTTGAGAGTAACACTTGTTCAATACTACACTTTGATAGATATACCCTACTAGCACATGCAGGCTACTTTCCGGGCTTGAAAGGGGTAGGCATACTGGCTCGCCGATTGCTTGCCCTAAGGGTGACCCACACATGGATGGATAAAATGGGTTAAGACACAAAAAGAGAGATAAGAGAAATTGACCCTGCCTATCGCTCTCCAAATCTATTACCAAAACCACACCAAATATTAGGGCAAGTATGTGATTCACACCCTCAGTTTCTAAAGTCGTAATCTACTGCACCCCTATTTTCAACTGTTATGCCAGGATGGACATCTGTTATTTAAGGATGGAAAGGCCTCCCCCACGTGATCATGGCATTCTTCTTCCTTGGCCAGTCTGCCCCGCAGCTTTAGAGGGTGTGAATCAAAAACTTGCCCTACTATTTTGTGTTGTTTTGCATAAAATGGGTTATCAGGCCATGGTGAGCAGTCAGTGGAACTGGACCAACCTGACTTTGGCCACCTGGGAGCTCGGCTGATGGAGATGCAGGAATCTATTCATCTGATTTGGGGGGAGGGGGAGATCTCAATCTGACTCACCATAGTGACAGGGACAGAATAATGAAATCAGGGGAAAGACCAAGAAGGGATTTACACTTTGCATCTTTTCTGGACACCATGGGACTGGTAGACCTGTGGTGAAAGGAACACCCAGGAATCCAACAGTAAACCTATAATTCTAAGTAGATGCAGTCCATGTCTAGATTGGACTGTTTTCTAACTCCAAAACACCAACTGGGATGCTTCAGGTGCCTAGAGATACATGCTCAGAGCATATCAGACCATTCACCGCTGACTGTACTCCTACAAATGGACATTCAGAGGTCAAGGGGTGAGTGGAAGTCAGACCCCTGGGACTTAACCACCTGGGAGACTAGGAAACTGATGGTAGAGACCACAACCCAATATGTTAAGGTAAACTCAGGGACTGTAGACTCAGAGGTCACACTATGGGAAGCTTACAAGACCATCTTGAGGGGATGCCTTATTACCCACATCTCTGGTAAACATAAAGAGAGGGATAAAGAGGTGGCAGCTCTTAGTTGCAGTTGGCTCGGGGTTCTGATTACATGCTCAACCCTACTTTGGAATTAGGAGGCAATTTTGAGGTGGGGAGAAGAGCTGCAACACCTGGTTCCTCAGGAAGCAAGCGTGATGTACAGGGCCAAGCAGAGTAAGCCACATGAAGTAAGGAACAAGGCGGGCAGGCTACTAGTATGGCTTGCCAGAAAGGTGGAGGGCCAACAATGGATTGCAAAAATCGAAGGGTAATCAGGGACCAGGGAGGTGATTTCAGGAGAGATAGCACATACCTTTACAACAAATTTGGAGAATGTATACCGGTCTGACGGGAGCTAGTCCTTGGGCCCTTGAGGACTTTGTGGACAATGCACCGGTGCCCACATTACAGCGCGATTTGAGCGAATCTCTCAGTGCAGAACTGTCCAAGGGGGAACTGGCCAAGACAATAAGCCAGATGAAAAGTAGAAAGTCACCAGGTCCAAATGACTTTCCCCCAAAATTGTTAAAATGTACAAAAACACACATAACGGGTCAGCTCAGGTCAAAGTACACCAGAAGTCTGAGGAACTGGATCCTACCCCGAGACCTCCGAAGGGTGATGACTGTTCTAATCCATAAACAAGGAAAGCCCAAGGATGACTGTGGCTCATATCAACTCATATCCCTCCTCGAATTACAGAATCTGGTGAAGGCCCTTATTATTCATCGCCTACAGTGATCGTAACATTGGTGGCCCAGGACCAGTTGGACTTTATGCTTTATAGGGCAACAAAAAAACAATGAATTAAACCCAGATATTTGTGATTGGGGATGAATGTTTGCATTGTTCAGCATTCTGTCCTAAGTGGGTATGCCCAGACATGGGTCCCGTGCTCACTGGGCCACTGGATTCAAGCTAGCCTGGCTGATACGGGGGCGATACCCTGAAACCGGTCCCAGAATGCTTGTTTCCAGTCCAGGGAGGACCTGGCCTGGCAGTTCAGGCTGGATTGTTCCCATTGGGAGCAGGTTCAAGACTGATTTACATATGTCTGGGTCCAAACTGGGGTGGCGTGGTGGGCAAAAAAACAAAGGTTTAAACCCACATCTTTGGAATGGGGGTGGATGTTTGCATTGTTCAGCATTCCTTCCTTTTGCTTCTATAGGGCAACTAGGCATAACTTCCACAGGTCGACAGGCTGCTGGGCGCAGAACAACCGGATTGCTGGGCCAACACTCCATGGAATGGCGTTATCTCATGGCTATCCTTAGCAGAATGGAGAGTGGTAAGAGGTTTGTCTTGAATGGGGTTGCTGTAAAAACACCCAGTGGCTAGAGTCAAAGTAATCAGAGACTTCTCCAGAGAGGTCCCGCTAGGCAGAGCCACCAGGCAAGGGTGCCTGCTCTCCCCTCTACTGTTGGTGCTGGCGATTGAACCACTGGCATGCTGGTTGTGAGTTGCCGCACTACTGCTTGGGCTGAGATGTGACCCTGTTAGAAAATGGGTTATTGGTAAGGGCAGATAAGTACCTACACTTAGCAATAGCCCACTAACCTCCACTAAGGTCCAGTTAGGTCTCAGTAAATTAAACCCAGCTCAACCCTTGGTAGCTTGGCAACGAGCGACGAGGCTTAACTTAGGATACAAAGCATAAAGCATTCAAATATCACAAAACAGTAATTAAATAAAACACAGGAAACAGTTTAAAAATCCGAAAACAATTTATAATAATAGGAAATATGTTTAGCTTTAAAATGACACCAAAACAAACAAAATTGGATAAAGGGAACCAGAGATATGAATTTTTAAAGAACTAATGCTTTTAAGCTCTTAGAAACTAATAGCGCCAATCTGGTCATCTGGTCGCACCACGACCAGGGCAAAGTCAAAGATTGAGGCCAACCGCGATGGTGCCCTGCTCGGCAATGGCTCGCGGGAGGCCTCAGTCAAAAGTTTACCTTTGGACTTAGTTGTTTTCTTGAAGATTTTCTTCAGCGGGACCAAGTCACCAGTTAAATTCGACCTCCTGGAACTCTTCATCGGATACATGTTGCGGTAGCCCTCGGTGGAGGATTTTTACTTTCGGATGTAGACATTTTTTCGAGATGAAAATCCTTCGACCGGGGCAAACCTAAATCTTGATCCGACGTCCCTGGAGCCTTCCTCGGACACACTGCCTGGGAGGTCTCGGTCAACTTCCTATGTTCCGACTTAGTCACTTTTTCTGAGATTTTCTTCACGGGCACAAACATGCAAGTCAGGCCAGGTCGTGGTTGAGGCAAGCCGGCTAGACTTGCTGTAGCAGGTCGGTCCCTTTATGGAGCTTTTTTCCAAAAGTTCTCCAAACTTGTCCAAACTTCCGGATCTTCTTCTAGATGTTCCTTTAAGGTTCTTTTGCGGTTCACAGCTCACCCCAAGGTTACAGAAGCTCTGAGATGCTCCTTGAGGGTGCGGACTACAACTCTCAGAATGCACCTGGCGCAAACTCCTTTTTGGCCACTAGACAGTGGTCAGCTGGTTGGTTTCTTCAGGAGTTAGTGCATGGGACTCTGGTTAGCAAGTTTTCACCTGTAGCAAACATTGAGTCCCTTCTTGAACCAGTTGAAGCCAGGCAAAGTCCTTCTTGTGGTGAAGCCCAAGTGTGCAGATGGTGCAGTTCTCCAGAGTGCAGTGCCCAGGTGCTGCCAAGGAGTCCAGCAGGGGAGTCCTTCTTCTTCTGTAGGTCTTCCTGGTAGGGATCTGAGGTGTGGGTGCAGGTCTGCCAGTTTTATCCTTGATTCTGAGTGAAAAACAAGGGGGTCCTGGTTCTCCAATCAGGTGTAGGTTCCTTCCCCCTGTGATGACCACTTCCTGGGAAGTGTGGCAAAAATCAATCCCAGGGAGCAACATTCCTCAAAAATCCATCATGGCTGAAAATGATTTTTGGAGGTTACATCTGGCTGAGCCCACCCACTGGTGTTGCTAAAAATCCTAAACACACCTGTCTCCTGCCCTCTCCTAATCTAATCAAGGGGGCTCCTAATTGTCCGGGTTTGCAGGATGTGAGGGAGGTGCTGGGTTGCTCCAAATGTCCTTCCCTGCCTTTAAAGACCAGTGTGGCAGCCCTCCCCCTTCCTGCTTTCCCATCTGCTGAGGGAAGATCTCCTCCCCCAGGCACATCTCTTTGTGTTGAGCCAGGTCACTTCACACCTCATCAAGGCAGCCTGGCCAGGCTACCAGAGGCTGGCCAATCCGAGCAAAGCAGCAAAAACACTGCAGGGCTAAAGTTGGCAACTTTTCAGGTAAAGTTTAAAGCTCTTTACCTGAACAAGTTATATTAAATCCAACAACTGTAAATTGTGGGATTTATTACAACACAATTAATTTAATACCAAACTTGAGGTATCTGTTACTTAGGGGGACTTTTAAAATTTAAATAAAGTCTCTCCATTCTAGCCCATGGGTGCCATTCACTACAATGAGGGGAAAGACAAATTTGGCTGTTTTACCTCACCATGGCTTATCAAACTCTTTTTATAAGGTCCCTGCTTATAGTTACATGGAACCCAGCCCTAGGGGCACATAGAGCACGCCTTAGGGGTGACTTAAATGCAAAAATAAGGTAGTTTAAAACTTTTGAACTATTTTTAATTCCAAAGTCGAATTTGCATATAACTTTCATTTAAAAGCAGCCGGCAAGGCAGGCCTGCCTTTGAAATGACACAGGGTACCTCAGCAGTGCGCCTATGGGGGCAATACCTATGCTGGGGTCCCTAAACATACATGCCCTACCATATACTATGAACTTATAGGTAAGTTAATTTTGCTAATTATAACTAGCCTAATTTGCATATCCACTTTACACAGAGCACTGTCCCTGGGACTGGTAAGCAGTACCCAGGGCACAGCTAAGAGTCGGTAACCACCAGTATCTGTCCAAAACGTTTGTGAGTTACCAGGGCAAAAAGGAGGACTTTCCTACAGACCCTGACTGGGAAGACGTTGTGTCTTGATATGCGGACAACTTGCTGCTCAATCTTGC
Source organism: Pleurodeles waltl (assembly GCF_031143425.1). Taxonomy (NCBI): domain Eukaryota; kingdom Metazoa; phylum Chordata; class Amphibia; order Caudata; family Salamandridae; genus Pleurodeles; species Pleurodeles waltl. The sequence goes on along the minus strand of NC_090440.1, from coordinate 201,317,477 downwards.
TGACCCGGATCAATCGGTCCCTAGAGTCATGGAGATTCTGGAGGCGTATGGTTTCTTTTCAGGGTTATGAACTAACTGGAACAAATCTATTGCGTTCCTACTATCAGGGACACTGACAGGCAAGGTATGGCAGTGTTACCTGATGTGGCAACCCAGGGGGTTTAAGTACCTAGGTTACCTGGGTACATTTATTTATAACAAAATATCAGGACCAATACCTGGTAGAAACCTGGGGAATATCCGGGACTTGTATAAAAGTGGGGCGAAACATTGTAAGCAGCTCTCCCCCCACTCATGGGTAGAGCAGCTTTCTACAAAATGATCTGCCTCCCAAAATGAGTTTATGTTTTACAGAACACTCTGTTCCCAGTGCCTGAGGAATTCTTCAGGTCAATGGTAATAGTCACAAGGGGCTTACTATGGAGGGGTGGCACCCCAAGAATAGCATGGCCAGCCCTTAAGAGGAAACTACTGCACAGTGGCAAATCTCTCTCTAACCTCCTTCTATATTACTGGGAGACCCAATTGCAGACAATCAGTGATTGGGCTTTCTCATTGCAGCAGGAACTCTTGGTGATGGCAGACAGAAAAGCAATGGACAAGGAAGGCTAGGTCCAGTGTCTATATGATAATAGCGTCTATCTCCGCTGCTGGCACCAACGGCAGTAGTGGTCGTATCCTGGCATAAAGCTACCAGAGCCCTGGGATGGAAGGGTAGATCAATGTTAGAAACCCCCCTATGGGCCTCTAACCAACTGGGGGATTACAGGCAATAAATGGCCATTCTAAATGGGACATTATAGGAATATCCACGGTGGAGGGCATTTGCAAGGGGCTAGGGATGATACCCTACCCAGAACCCCAAGATGAATATGAATTATCCTGGGGGCAATACCTATGGTACCACCCCCTGAGCCACATACTTCGACCGCTTTTAGAGGTCTTAAAGGAGGCCCTGGATGAAACACCCCATAGCACAGTGTGTTGAGGGCCCCCCTTATCAACTACGCAGTGTCTAGACTACACTCGACCCTAGTACAGAATAGTGTTCACCTATTGGATCGCCTCTGGGAGAAGTGAGAGGGGAAGACAATGACTGGGGGGGGGGCTGTTGGTACCCCTGGAAGGCAGCTATATGGGCCAGATTTCAATTGTTACAAATGGAACATCTTCATAGAGCCTGCTATACCTTACTAAAACTGATCTATAAGGGTAGGTTGTACTCAGACCAATGTTTGAAAGGCTGCGAACAGAGGGAAATGCTACCCACACTATATGAGAATCCCTCTCTGGAAGTACTAGGAGGACTAGGAAAGCGACTCTCGACAGTGACCCCTGACCTGATTTTAGGTCAGGTTTCACTCCTCACGCCGCGCAGCTCCTCCTGACTGCCTTCGTGCCCCCATCCCCACCCTCGCTGCTGCTGCAAGTTCGAGACCCGTAAGTATTGTGTGTTTGTCCTGTTATTGTTTTTTGTATATGTGCCTTTTTGCCTTTCTGTACCTTCCCGCCCGTGTTTTTCTGCCTTTTACTGCCTTTTTTCCTTTTTTCTTTCCTTTCCCCCAGCTGCGTCCCCTGCGGCCCCACCCACCTTGTGTCCCCATTTGCCCACTGCTCCCGCCTCCCAGCTGCTCCTCCCTCCCACCTCCCCTTCTTAATGGCGACCGCTGCGCGGTGCACAGAGTGACCCCTGACCTGATTTTAGGTCGGGTTTCACTCCTCACGCCGCGCATCTCCTCCTGATTGCCTCCGTGCCCCGTCCCCGCCCTGAGTTCGAGGCCCATAAGTATTGTGTGTCTGTCCTGTTATTATTTTTGTATTTGTGCCTTTTTGCCTTTCTGTACCTTCCCGCCCGTGTTTTTCTTCCTTTTTCTCTTCTTTCCCGCTGTTGCGTCCCCGCCCCCCTTGTGCTCCCATTTGCCTACTGCTCCCGTCTCCCAGTTGCTCCTCCCTCCCACCTCCCCTTCTTAATGGCAGCCGTGCCGCTGGCGCACCAGAGGCAAGCCCGTCTGCCCCCGTCCACACCTGGACCACGCCCAGCACCAGACCCCCTGGCCTCGTGCTCCCCACGCCACCAGACGCCACTAAAATGCCAAGGAACTCCACGCCCTCAACCATGGCCGCCCTACCACCTGCGTCCAAGCCACCCCGAGGCACACCCATGGACCCTTCTCCTGCCGGATGTGCAGCTTCACCTGCACCCAAGCCGCTAAGCACCACAGCAGCTCCACCCACAACCACCTCAGCTGCATCCTCCTCAACACCAGCTCCGTTCACAAGCACGCTGCCGAGCTCTGGGACCTACTCACCTCAGCCTCCCCAGACATCGCCTACCTCACCGAAACCTGGAAGAACCCCTCCTCGGAACCCGACATCGCCATAGCCATCCCTGAAGGCTATAGGATGACCCGCAGAGACCGCACCAACAAACCGGGAGGAGAAATTGCCATAGTCCACAAGAGCACCACCAGGATCTCAACCAACACCAATGAAACCATTGATGCCGCCGAACACTTCCACTTCCAAATTCTCGTCAACGCCAACACCACTCTCAGAGGAACCCTAGTCTACAGACCACCCGACCCCTGACCACAGTTCTGCGACGCCATCGCCGACACTATCAGCGCCCACGCCCTCACCTCTATGGACTACATGCTCCTCGGCGACCTGAATTTTCACCTAGAGATCGCCAACAACAGCAACTCTTCAGCCTTGATGACAACCTCAGTCTCAAACAACTCGTCACAATGCCCACACACTCGACCCCATCTTCTCCGCCAGAAGGCACATCACCTTCACCCATACCACCGAACTCCACTGGACCGACCACCGCTGTGTCCACTTCACCTTCCAGAAACCCACCACTCACCGCCACCCGCAACAGATCCCTTGCATAGCTGGAACAAGATCTCGGAAGACCAGCTGATTTCCACCCTCGCCCATGCCCCGCCACCCAGCACCAGCGATCCCAACACTGCCACCCTCAACCTCAAACAGTGGCTAGACGACTGCGCCAACACCCTCGCTCCACTTAGGAAACCACCCAACAACCGCACCAGCATGAAAGCACTCTGGTTCACTGCCGACCTTCAGGCCTCCAAGCAGGAATGCTGGAAAATTGAGAAGATATGGCGCCACGAACAAACAGAGAGCAACAACGCTGCCCTCAAGACACCCACCCTCAAGCATCACCAGCTCATCCGGACTACCAAAAGATCATTCTACAAAGACCGAATCAACACCAACACAACAGCAAAGAGCTCTTCAGCATCAAAGAACTCGCCAACCCCAAGTCCTACTCCATCGACACCCCCACCTCGCAAGACCTCTGCGACTCCCTTGCCACCTTTTTTCACTGCAAGATCACGAACATCCACGGCATCATTGCCTCCCCGATCCCCACGACCACCGCGGCCACCACTAACCCCAACGCACCCAGCCACACCAACCTCATGAGCACCTGGACCCAAACCAACGACGAGGACACCACTAAGACCATGAGCACCATCCACTGCGCATGGCCCGCCGACCCCTGCCCTCACTATGTCTTCAACAAAGCCTGCCAAATCATCACCCCACCAACACCGTGCTATCATCAACAGCTCCTTCAAGACTGCCACCTTCCTGGAGAGCTGGAAACATGCTGAAGTCAACGCCCTGCTCAAAAAACCCAAGGCAGGCCCCAAAGACCTCAAGAACTATGAGCCCATCTTCCTCCTTCTCATCCCAGCGAAGGTCATAGAGAAGATAGTCAACAGCCAACTCTCCCGCTTCCTGGAGGACAACAGCACGCTAGACATCTCCCAATCCAGCTTCCGCAAGAACCACAGCACTGAGTCCACTCTCATCGCCGTAACTCACGACATCAGGATCATGCTCGACAAAGGTGAAACCGCGGCCCTCATCCTCCTTGACCTCTCGGCAGCCTTCGATACCATCTGTCACCACACCCTCCGCGCACGCCTCCACGACGTCGGGATCCGCCACAAGGCCCTGGACTGGATCACATCCTTCCTCTCCAGTAGAACTCAGAGTCCGCCTCCCTCCGTTCCTGTCAAAAGCCACCAAGACCATGTGCGGAGTCCCCCAAGGATCCTCTATCAGCCTAACCCTTTTTAACGCCTACATGGCGCCGCTCACCAACATCGTCCAACCTCACGGCCTCAACATCGTCTCCTACGCAGACGACACCCAACTGATCCTCTCACTCATCAAGGACCCCGCCACCGCTAAGATCAATCTCCACAACGGACTGCATGCCATCGCCAACTGGATGGAGATAAGCCGCCTCAAACTAAACTCGGATAAGACTGAGATCCTCATCCTTGGCTCCAACTGCTCAGCATGGGACAAATCTTGGTGGCCGGCCACCCGAGGCACCGCACCAACTCCCACCACCCACGCACGCAACCTTGGCTTCATACTAGACTCATCGCTCACCATGACCCAGCAAGTCAACGCTGTCTCACCCTCATGTTTCAACAATCTCCGCATGCTTCGCAAGACCTTCAGATGGATCCCCATCGAATCCAGAAGAACGGTCACCCACGCCCTCGTCAGCAGCATACTGGACTACGGCAATGCACTCTACGCAGGAACAATGGCCAAGCTCCAGAGGAAACTTCAGCGTATTCAGAACGCCTCCGCACGCCTCATCCTCAACATCCCACGCAACAAACATCTCAGCCCACCTCAGAGACCTACACTGGCTCCCCGTCAACAAGAGGATCACCTTCAAACTCCTCATCCATGCTCACAAGGCTCTCCACAACGCACGCCCTGCCTACCTCAACGAGTGTCTCAGCTTCCATATACCCACCCGCCAGCTCCGCTCCGCCAACCTTGCCACTGTCCCCGCATCCATCCTACCACAACCGGCAGCAGATCCTTCTACCACCTTGCCGCCAAAACCTAGAACTCGCTCCCTGTCAACCTACATCTGACCCAGGACCGCCTGACCTTCAGGAAACGACTCAAGATGTGGCTATTCGAGCAGTAGCAACGGGTGAGTAGCGTGCTTAACAAGTGATTGATCGATTGATTGACAGTGCTGGACTGCATGATTGAACTGACCCCCCAACTGAAAGCCCTGGGCCTGTGGGGCTAACAGTCCATCTGCAGATACACCCTACTTTTCTGTAATACCACATTAATTGTGGCAAAGCATTATGTCTTCAGAATGTAGGGGAGTAGCCAGTTCTGGAAGCAGAAAAACTTGGAGTCCAACGTAGACCGTTATATGTACATAAAAAAATAGCGTACAAGGTGCGTAGCTGCCCAAAGCAATTTGATGAAGTTTGTGGGCCCTGGCATTAGGTCATGGTGGGGCGGGAGCCATGGATAAGTTTGGGATTTACAGTCAATACCATATGATGGGAGTCTCTAGGATGTCTGTTCTTACACGTGGACTTTACACCGTAAGACTGGTGCCTCGGATAAGTGATTCTGTGATATACTGTAAATATTATGCCTCACGTTTTTGTGCTTATTTGCGAAAGGGTGGCCGCTCCACCCAGTTGTGCAAAAGTCAATAAGGAGATGTTAAAATATGTATATATGTACATATATATATATATATATATATATGTATACTCACACATATATGTATACATTTTATTTATATATATATATATATATATATATATATATATACACACATATATACATATATATATATTTTTTTTTTTGTTATTATTATTTTTTAACACCTTATTTGGCCATTGACCTAAAAATGTGGTTAGCCCTTCTATGCTTAGGCATGTATCTGAGCTGTATTTAAATAGGAATAAATAATGAGTACTGACGCCCACCGCCCAAAATATTATAATCACCCACATAGAGAAATTTAGCAGTCGGTCTACAGATGGGATACGTTCTATAGGAACGTGGCCAAACGACTTTCTTCATTTTCTTGATGCACATTGATTAGGAGTGTGCAAATTATTCCCCTGCAAAACTGCCAATATTCACAAAGTCTGCAGGTGAAGACTAAAAAAAAAAAGAGGAGGAAAAACAAACAGGAACAATGTTAACAAAGAAATCTCGCTTCCATAAAGATTTTTGTGTGCCAGCTTTGCAAAACACCTTTACTTTCACGGCAGCGACAGCAAGAAATATCTGCAACAAAAAGTGGGCACGAATGTACACGTACTACGATAATAATAACTGTAAAAATGTATAGAACAGCCTGTTTTATGTCATGCTTTATAATGCACTCTGAGGTAAATAACTGCTGTGGATAATCAAGTGTTACTATCACCCAAATCAATCACTTTTCTGGCGGTGGGTGGATTGGAAGGATGACTTTTCCTTGCTGGGATTTAAAATGGTAACCTCCAATTTACGATATCAGCGACGAGCGTTTAACTCACTAACCCGTCTTGCCGGCGTTGAGTTATCTATTTCAATTCACCCTCTCTATGAAATTGCCCATCTATATTAAACAGATCTCTGGCTTCTTTGACATAAGTGTGGTCATAAATCTGTGATAAGCAATTTGTTCATCGTACATTTGCGAGCGCAGGTTTCCTACACGAAGGTCCTGCGTGAAGAGAGTGGGGGTGATGGGGGGGGGGGGGGGGGAGAGAGGGAGCGAGTGCACAACTCTGCTAACGACAGGGTGTGGTGTGCATTTGTCTCGCGTGTTCATCCGTCCTCTTGCAGAGCCTGGGCGTTGGTGTAGGAAGGCACACAATCATGGTACAGGTTTGTCTGCAGTCGGCACTTATTTTTGAGGGCCGGGGCTTATTCTTCTGCCTCAAGCATTTGCTGCGAGCAGAAGACAGACACGGAAAGACGGAGGAAGGGAAAAACGAAAAAGCGTCACAAAGGGAGAAAGTAGAAAGCTGCTAGAGTGAGCTGAAGGGGCAGGGAGTGGCTTCAAATGGATTGAAGAGGCCCGAGATGGCTTCAGGATTACGCCGCCTCAGTATTACATTTAATTGCAATAGCCGCGTGTTTAAGAGGAGGGCTTTGTGCACCAGCACCTTTTTATTTACAAATTAAGCACTGTCTGCAGTACACCTTTGTATACAGGAGACCGCTCCATGTAAACTCTAGCCCTGGGCAGCAACGGTGAGAACAAAGTCTGTGGCAGCTTCCAGTGAATTACAATTAGAAAACGCAATGTTTTTTAAATCTGTGCGTAGACACATTGGGGAAGAAACTGTGTGCTTCTGACCCCAGGGGCGGAACTCAGGCCCCGGCGGCGAGGGGGGAAGGGAGGGTCTCTGATTCCCCCCCCCCCCCTCCCCCTCCGACCTTAGGAGGGTGGGGCGGATGGATAGGCCCCATTTAACCCAAGTTATATGAATATTTGTGAGATATGGGAAGCTTGGGGGTCACTCATCACATTATGCAGAGGCTCCCCATCATTTTACGTTACACCACTATCTGACCACCATCAGTCGGGGCTGGGTTGTTAAACATTGCGGTACAGCGTCGAAAGTATACGTTCCACCATGAGGGGTACTTATTGAGTTAGTGATCTTTTTAAAATAATTGAATGTTGGTAACGAATTGAAAAATACCTCTTGCCTCTTGTATTGCTACTGATTTTGACAGTGTAAAATAATCAATATCCTCCAGGGAGAAGTGAAAAACGAAGCGTGTAGCCCAGTAATATTTTTGGATGTTGGGCGAGAAAGACCTCCTCTGCGAATAGAACGTGATTTTCTCTTCTGAGAATTCTCACACCTTTAGCTTTCCTTACCAGGCTGCTAATTTTACTCTCCATGTGGGTTAAGAACGGGTTTGGTAAAGAACCTATAACATCTGTGTTACAGATGGAGGTAGTTTGCTGTTAGATCACTGTGCTTCCAGCATCCAAAGGAGTTAATATCCTTATGATAGGGCCTAAAATAGTTTGGTATTAAAATGAGTCTGCAGTTGACACTGATATTTGACCCCCGCCCTGCACCACAAACTGCAGTTTCTCCTCTGCCCCACAATGATGCCTAGAATCATGCACACATTTGGATCAACCGTGCAACCTCAGCCACGCACAGGGCCAAGCTCTGTGCACTCACAGCTGCACCCCGCACAAGTTACGCTTCTGTGCAACTTTAGCCCGCCCTGCTCAACTTCAATCCCGCTTCTCTACTCAGTGGCGTAACACAGTCCTAGCCCCCTTATCCCCCGCCCCGGCAAGGTACTATGCGGGCCACCGACATGCTATCACAATACCACCGGGGCCCAACACATTCTACCACCCACATTCTCAAGTTCCTCACCAAGCAAACCAGCAAAAGGTGCTTCAGTGATACAGTTGGCATCAAAATGATAAGTAGGCCATGAAGACTTGTTGTCAGCAGGACATACCAATATCTAAAGTACAAAATGGGAGGCGGGGGGCTGCACCTATAACAATACAGCCCTTAAGAAAATGGTCTTTATGAGATTGCTTTGTGAAGGATATGCTGATGGATATGAAATCCATTAAAAAAAGAAATGAAGAGTAAACAGTCACCTTCTCTAGGACACACCTCAATTCAACTGTTCTCTTCCTATTTGTGTCCAGTTCTGAATTTTGCTTTTTTTTTTATAAGACAATATTCCACCTCCAGCTAGTGTGCAGCACCCATGTGCCACTGCTAAAGAAATACTATCTCATTTGGATGAGTTAATTCCTAAGTTGCTTAGTACTTACATATTTTTGTGTAGTTTTAAGCTACTACTGAAAAACATTGTTCATTGACAGAGAGTTAGGGCATCTGGATGCAGAAGCACCACCATAGCCAACCCAACATCGTTGCTAGAGCTATCCACTCAATCATTTAGCTCTGTTCCGTACCTGGCTTCCCATGCACTGCCAGTCTGATGTGGCCAATCTGCAACTGCTAAGGTGCACAGGTGCCCCAGAATCTACAGTCGGAGGTCTTAAACTGCTGCCAGTGTCCAGCAGTCAGTCAGCGTGTTCCCTCCCTTTCTCGTCATTGCATGCAATGGAAAAAGGATTTGTCAGTGACCGCTAAGCATAGATGCACCCGAGAAGTGATGACAGCCAACTTCCAAAAGTCCATCATTGCATGTCGTCCCATTGCTGCCTTCTGAAACAACAGCTCATTGGCATCCTCTGTAAATGGCGGTAAAGGAACCTCCTGTGTATGCCTAATAATTATGGGACAAGTCGTGAGTCAGTACAAACCATGCACCACACTTTATTCCCCACACTAAGACCTAGACCACACGCACACACTCACAACACTCACTTTGCGAAGTTCCAGAATCTTATCCACAGGATACTTGCCAGCATAGATACTCAAACGCAACATACCCTCCTCCTTATATTCATCAATGCACGTTTGGCAGTCTTCTATGCCCAGGGTATCATAGACATTACTATTTAACACACCCAGGGTACATTCCTTTCCATCTTCTCCACAGAAATACGGCTTTCACTCACATCCTCATAAACCTTAGATATCCTCATTCCCACAGACTACCACACACACAGAAAACAGGTAGTGGGCCTGCTGTTATTCACAAGTGCACCTGGCCCTACACTCTATGTGACCTTGCAACTCTAAAATCGTTTCAGCTCCCCAACTTCCATTTCCCCATCTGTGTCCCACACTGCCATCTTTTCAATTTACAGATTAACCAGCAGAGATAACACCGTGTCTCAGACACGACCTTTGCTTCCATTCAACATACCCACTACACAATCCTCTGAGACAACAATGGCCCCAGAAACAAACTCAAGCAGGAATGGAAAAAGATCCTATACACACCTCTTAACACCTTGAACATGAAGCAGCAGATCACTGAAATTACCAACTTCAAAGAAAACATCTTTGACCCCATATTAAGGGCCTTACATTCAAACCAATGGAAGCTCCTGCCACCCTGAAATGGAATGCCCACCTTGCCAACCCTTTTCCCTCCCTCATCCCATACCAAACTGATAAAAAAGTACCTTTCCCTCAAGGACTCCCTCACAGATGTTCTCCAACATGTCAAGCTCTCCGCCTGCCTCAAGCCTTCACTAGAAGTCAACATAATTCTCTGTGTACACTTCACCACCCTTAAAAACCATGTAGATGTTAATTTAACACTGAAAACACGATCCTCCAAAATGAAACGTTCAGCACAGTGGTATTCCCAAGAGTTCTCGGTGCTTCAAACATGGTAGTGAGCAACGGGGCTTCTCTTGTACTGTCAAAAGTGGATTTTCAACACATCAACGCATCTTGTGATAGTCTGATTGTAGCTCTCTTATTCCTTACCTCCGTCTGTCGGAGTCTACCTCTTATCTGCCTTAAAGGAAGGACTGAAAGAGTTCTTGTATAAGAGTCCACTTAACTCAGTAAGGAACAATTCTCTCGTTCTAGCTCACTAATCAGAATGACAACATAAGAGGCGAAGGATACTACACATTCCTCTTACGATAATCGTGATATTAGGAAACACCTTGAAGAAGCCAGATTTTCAAATGAAGCTGTTATGTATATGTTCTATTCATGTATGGAAAGACTGTATTATTACATTTTATCCCAGGAAAACACTCGGATGTCAACTGCATCCCTGCTATCTAAAATCTCAGATAGATAAGAAAAATCTCTATCTCTCATTTGTTAATAAACAAAATTATCTATCTCTATCAAATCCCACAACCTCTCATCCTGTCACCGTCTCTCCTTCGCTGAACATCTTTGTTGAAGTTGCCTTTACCCTTCAGTGTCTCTTCTCATTAAGTCTTCTTCTCCCCTTACTTTTCTCTCATTCTCATCACTACATTTCCCTGACCTGCTCTCCTCTCTCTCCCAGTTCCCATATTAACTCCATCTCTCATTATCGCTCCTGTAGCACGATCCCTCATGCACCTTCACCTCTCGGTTTAGTTCACTCTCTGTATTTCAGTTTGCCTCTTACATACAGTTCTATTACTCATTCTCGCAACTCCAGCCCGATGTTTCATACATGCACATATTTCATCCTCTGCCCTTTATATCGTTCACTCTCGTTTTCACCTTCATCTCTAATTTTAACCAGTAAAATTGCGTTTAATTTCCCTCACACTTCCAGCTCTCTCTCATAGTGAGCATTCAACACCACTTTTACCTCCATCTCTGCAGTGTATTCTTCTCACTTCTACATTCCTGTCTTCCCCTGCCTTAACATCACTCACTTCCTGACTTATTTCGCTTTGGTTTTCTGCACCTTTGCCTACATACATGTTCAAATCCTCCTCTATCAGACTTCCATTTCACACTTTTATACTTTATCTTTCCCAGTATTCTTTCAGTCACTCTCAGTGCATGTTTCATTTCTCAATCATCTCCCTTTTTCCATGTCTTACTACTATCCCTCGTCACTCTGCCACCTCTAAATCCCATCTCCTTTCTCCACTCATACTATTGTATCTTGTCCATTATGTCTCACCTTTTATCCACTTTGCAAGGAATAACTCCACCTCTCCCTTTCTTTGTCTGCCTACTGCTCTCTCTTGCCCTCTAGTTTACACCCTTTTTCAGATTCTTTGACCTTTCCCCTCCCCTTTCCGTTTCTTTCTCATCTAGCACTCCCTGGCCTTTCCGCTCATTGCTTTGGCTCTCTCCTCCACTTTCCTTTTTGAGTGCTGAGATCAAAGTTGAAGAAAGGGCATAGGATTCTCTTCAAGACTCAAAGTAAAAGCAAGTTTCACTCTCAAGCAAGAGACAAAGCGCGGGCTGCAACAGTGCACACTTCCCTCCCACAGACAATAGGTTGAGCACAGGTATCACCTTGGAAAGGTTCATTCACACAGGGCAGGAATCGCAAACAGAACTGAACTTCAAGCTTCACTGATGACCAGCAGAGACAAGTGCTGTGCGTGATTCATTTACGCACAGAAAAAGTACAACACAAGCAGCAACAGTGCACACAGTCCTGACGAAAAGGCGCAGCCTAGGCAACTGCTCACAAGCAGGCAGAGCATGGTAAGCAACGGTCCAAGTGTCCCTAACAACACAGGTAAAGAACCTGTGCACGTTTTTTTATGAACGAAACATGAACATTAATGGTACAGATGCCTCACTCACAAAACTGACGAAGCACAGGAAGCCCGGAAGAGTGCGAGCATCCTTTCAAAAGACTGAGACCGCATGAGAAGCAGGGTGTAGGTCTAGGACACTTCTGTCTCACAAACCACAGGTAGGATAGGCAACAACTAAACAAAGGAACAGGCTAACCATGAATTTAATAGATTTAATGCCAGGTGGGCCAAACCACTTTAAAGGCTCGGGGCCACTCCTCTGCTGGCACAGAGTCACTCCTACCTCAAAGCACTTCACCACAAGTGTTCACAGTCTCCCCTAGTCGCATCTCTAAAGGTAATAAAATTAACACTCTGCCAAAATGCCATTTAGCAGGACACTTTACCGCGCCAGTGCCCAACACACAGTCATCTTGTAAACACATGCAGACACCTCTTCATAGCTTAGGTTCAGGGCTTGTAGGGACATCTGTTGAGGCCCCTTTAGGGATATTCAGCATCAGTAGTTCAAGGGACATCCTGCCTGGATCATCTTAAGAGATCTGCTTGAGGCGTTCCAGTCTGCCAATATCTGTGCCAGTCTCTCTCTTGAATGCAGGCAATGTAAAACAGCAGCAAAGTTAGCCTATCTAACAAAACGGGTAGAGCATAGGCAGCAGTGAAGGGAGAGGGTGCCTGGCTTCCAAGTGGCACGCTGTATTGTGACCGCTCCAGCCAGCTGTGGATTTTTATAATTATTTTGGCATTTGTGTTCCCCCACAAACTGTACATGGATTTTTAAACCAAAAAAAGAGTACATGTCGCAGAATGCATAGTGAAAAGCTAGGACTAGCTGATGGTGTCTCATAACATGGGGCAATTCTAGAGCTATATGTGTGTATACGAACAAAACCAATGTCAAACATGCTAGACAGTAATCATCACATGGGAAAATTAAACTGTCCCACCATGCACATTTAATTAATCTCACACTGTGAAAGGTGCGCTTGTGTTATGCACCTTAAAATTCACGTTTTGAATTTGGAAGTGGAGCTCTGAGCTATACATTTCTGAGCTACTTGCAGGCCCAAATACCTGCTAGTTAAAGAATATATACTTTTATTTTATTTTTTGCTTTCAATTCACATGGTAGTGCAAGCTGAGATTACCTGTGAACAGGAAGGATATTTATTGTAATCAGGACATTTAAAAGGAAAGTCGTGACTGCTGTCCCTGCAGATGCGGGACAGTTGTGCCCAGAATCCACTCCTGTCCCCCAAGATGTTACAACACATTCTGAGCAAAACGCAATCAGATTAAAAGAGACGGGGGAGGTAGGTCGGGGGGGAGGGAAGAAAGAGAAACAAACGAAGAGTGAGGGATGGAGAGGTGGGCCGAGACGGAGAGGCAGAGACAGAATGAGGCAGAGGAAAAAGCATGACTACGAACAGAGAGGGGGACATAGGAATGCAAGAGGGACAGAAACCTAGAGATACCGAGAGACAAAAACAGACAGGGAGGGAGAAAGAGAGGAATAGAGAGAGGAGGTGGAGAGACGGACTCAGAGGAACGGATATATGTTTAGACAGATGTGGAAAGGGATACAGACGGAGAAAGACAAAATGACAGAATGATAGGCGTTTGCAAGGTAGATTGATAGGATAGATGCACATATACCAAAAGCTTTTAGTCCCACGAAGAGCTATAAACAGTTCCAAATAGCACCCTACTATTAGTATCCTTATGTCTCCTCTGTCACTAATATTATGGCAAGATGATTGCAGTTTTACGGCTGCTTAGCTCCCAGTTCTGAATTCCTCTCTTATCATATCTCTTAGTCTATTTTTATGCAACAGGAGAGCATAGCCTAAAGGGTGGTGTGACAAGGAGGGAATGTATGAGGGCGTATAAGGACCTCCCACACTCACTACCACCATTGTTATATTACTGGCCGTCCACACACACACAGCAAACACAGACTGATTTAGTCTTGTTCTATTCATTTTATGCACCTCTGTCCTTGCGGCCATAAGCAACTGGCAGCAGCAGATGCTAAACCCAGTGAGCTATCTTATCTGCTTTGACAGAAGGATATGCTGTGCATTCTACGTTCAGCTAACGACCTAATTGTTCAGCTGACTACTCACGCATATAGCTTGAGCTAAAAACTATTAGAAACAAAGATTTTTTTGTTTATGGAGCTTGCCTTACGATTATATTAAGAGATCCTGCTTACAGGAAAAAACAATATGCCAAAAGAGTGCTCAGGAATATACTGCGCTTTTAAACCTGTCGCATCGCATGGCGTAATTCTTTATTATGTACAGTTTGATATTCTGATTGGCTACATGTCCACATGCCCCAGTGTTGCTTGCACCAATGGAAGCCACAACCTGGCAGTGCAAATGGGGGGCTGCTTTACCCTCCCATATAAAACATGCTTTCAAGGCAATATTATTATTTATTTATAATGCTGGACAGATAGCTGCTGGGAATGTATTCAGAACACACACATGTGCCTTAGATCAATTTTTCTCAAACAAATGTGTTACACAAAGCTCTCTTTCTCTGAGGAGATTTAATGTAGAAGATTGAATATTTTCCCCCTGTAGAAAGGCAGAAGTGTTTCTTGGTCGCCTTTTTCCCTGCAGCTACTGGGACAGCAAATTCATAAAAGGAAAACTAATTAAATAATAAATAAATAAAAAATTGCAGTTTGCAGAAATCACTGTGAGGGGGACATGTTGCTGGAGGGCTGTAGAAAATCACCGAGGATCCCCGAGTCCCACTTTATGGCTCCTGGTTAAACAGCGCACATAAAGACCTGTCTTCACCATTTCTCACATTATGCGCTCCATGTGTCTGCACAAGCACATTCAAGAGGCCTAATGACCCGGTAGGGAAAGTGAAACAAAAAGGCAACGCACTCAGTGTGTCCTCTCTGTGCAGCTGGGCTATTGGAATCAATGCCAACATTGTTGAAGAGATAAGTGGGAGATTAAAAATAATAATAATAATAATAATAATCAGGATGTTTTTCCCCCATTGACTTATATTGGCGCAGAGGCATCTTCCAGTGGGAGATGAAAGCCTTTTTTGGCTTCAAACATCGGGATTCTCCCTTTTGAATCTGGTCTATTGGCATGTTGGGCACCACCCTAGCTCGGAGAGGCCTTCTACACCTTCCTCTAGGAGGCTAAAGGCAGCTGAAAACAGAGGCCTTACAACCCTCCTCCTTCACAAAACTCAGACGAGCACAGGGTTTCAACAAGTTCTATTCTGTGTGGCATCTGCATGGTGAGACATAACTGCAGGCCCCAACCCAAGTTGGAGAAGTAGGGAGGGCCTCCGTCGCCCTGCACTGTGGGGACTATGAGACCCCCAGATTACGCCTCTCTCTGTGCCCTAAAAATTCCTTACATCTCTGGTGCACACATTACTGACTAAAGGAGTACCTCATGAGCAGATGAGAAGCTAACAGTTGCAGACGCTTTGGCCCTAGTCTAATACTGCAGTCACATGAATTCATGTCAGCAGGAACAAATTTATAAGCAGTGGCAAAGCCAAAAGGTCTGGCATTGGTAGTCAACCACAGCCTTTTAGGTTTGTCGATGCTTTTTTTGTCCTGATTTTTCCAAAACGTCATAGCTGGGGAAGCTGCCAGGCCCTCATCAATCTTAAAAGAAGACAACATTGGCAAAATCTAAACATTAATTGGGTATCTGAAAAGCACACATTACCACAGTAGTCCCTGGCACTTATGGGAAATACTTTGTGTGTGGATGTTCTCCATGTGAAATGGAAGAATGCTATAACTCCTGGTGACGCTTTCCATTGGCTAAACTAGGCTGACCCATTGTACCATGCTGTATGCTGTAGTGGGCTGAGGCAAATATATACATTGTAAACATAGTTTAGTAAAATTAAAAGACCTTGGCAACTGGAAATCCACTTTGCTAAATGCAGGGACGCAAGGAGTCCACAATGTAATTATGGATCCTGAGGGCCAAGGACTACACTACTTTCAAAACCCTGTGATATGTGAACATATTTAAAATATATCAGATAACACAAACATCTTCACAAAATGGGCTTGCCCGTTTATTGAGATCAGCAGTGAAGATCAAGAAAGCTTTCAATTTATCTTTGTCAAATTATTTCGCTTATACAGATTAACCATATTTTGGGTGCAAACTTAATTTGTAGACTTACCTTATCACCCCTGAAATTGATACTGATTAACAACTACCATGACTTCTGAATTTTGATACCGTCACAGCACCATGATAATAAATACATTGCCAACTTCAAATGGTATATGCAGGGGCACACACTATATATAACTCAGTAAACTACAACTGGTGAATTTCAGTGCTTTTTGTTTTTTAAACATTAGTTTTTATGTTATTTCAACACCTAACTATAACACCACCTTAATCTTTGTTTTTTCCAGTGAATATCCCGGGTTTTTTAAATGAAAGATAAGATCTAATTTCCATTCCTAACTTCAATGTTACTTTAACCTTTGTTTTTTTAGGTGAATGTCTGAGTTTTGTTTTTTAATATAAGGTAAAATCGTATTACCATATTAAACTATAACATAATTTTAGAATTTGTTTTTTCCAGTGAACTTCTGGAGTTTTGTTATCACATTGAGCCACCTTCCCCACTGAGCACATTTGGCCATGCACAGTAGGGAATTGGAAACAGGCCCTTGCCTCTGACAATGGCAGAATACCCAAGGCATCTCTGAAGATGGTAGGCCAAAACTTCGCTGGCACGGGCCATAGCCAAGTGCAGTATGGGGGAGGGGGTTTGGTTGCATAGCCTGCTAGCCAGGTTTTGTACCTGCCCACCAGTAGGTAGCCAACCCCTTCGGCCCTGCAGTGCCTACAGCTAGGCCTTGCAGCAAACTTCGCTATGGCTGGTAAATCCCCGCTTCACATGTCCTTCAGCCATGCTCAGCAGGGGGTAGGGGTTGGTCAAGCACAATATTCTACCCTCCAACTGCCATTACTGGCACTCAAGCTTGCACAACACCACAGTATCATGGGGGTGGTGAAGACTGAACAGCAGCTCCAGTGGGTGTATCACAGTACCTCAAGGGAGGGCCACACTTGGTCCTGTACGGCTGCTTCATTACCTGTGGCATGGATTTTTTTTTTTTTTTTTACCTAGAGGGTAACTCACATCTCACAACTCACAAGTGCCATGGGGTCCCTAACCTGACCCTTATACTAGTTTTTAAAAAGAAAATTCAGGACAAAGGGATCAAGGCTCGAGCCCTGTAATGGAGGTCACAAAATTTCTCTCAGGAATATGACCAGCCATTCAGATCACTCAGTACAGAAAAGGCTGACAGAAGGAAAAGCTACTGCAGCTGATTAGAGGGTCCTTTCTTTAAAAAAAAAAATCTTAGTACCACAAAATTCCTGAGAGGCCAACCATCCAGGTGTTCCTATTCCCCCCTCCCATGACTACCCAGTGCACCTCTTTAATCACAAATTTCTCGCAAACAGCTGAATGAATTGACACCAAATCACAATAAACTGCGTTTTTTGGGGTAAAGTTCTAACGTTTTGCCACATCTGATGTAATTCTAGTCAGCCATTTTTTTCTGTACATGCAACAGGATTTTCCCATGAGAATAATGGTTTTGGGACTTCTCATTTTTGTGGCCCTCCTTGATATATCACCCTGGATCACTCCAAAACGGAGCTAAGGTGGATATATATTTTTTTAGGGAATGTTTTGTGTAGAACTGTCAAACGGCGTCAAGATTATTAGTAAAGCAAATCATCTTCCTATGGAAACTCTGACCTAACTATAAAAACACATCAAAAACTCACACAGTAGATGTCCTTTTGTGTTGAGGCCATTGATCTTGGAACCTGAAAATGGGTTCTATTTTGATCTTCTGCCCATGATCAAGTATTCTATACCTCTGGACAAATCATTTTATTTTTCTCTGTAAAAAGTTGTACTTCCTTTTGAAGTGAGAACGCCCTCTATGTCAAGTTTCCAAAATAAAAACACATGTACACCCTTGACTACTTTCATATTTGCCATAACATTATTAAACGAGTTATGGAGTTTAGAAACATATCACTCTACCCCTTGAAATAACTATGGAATTAACATTACAAATTAGAATGTGAACCAAAATCCCATAACAACATGTACCTAATGGGTCACTGTGAAAGTGATGAAGTTAGGGTTCAACATGTGTGCACTCTGGACAGCTTCCGGTTTTACCACACATACCAACGAAATCGCTTCTGGAAAACACGTACAGCTGTACACATATAAACAGTCGAAGTGCCTTAGCTCCGCACTGCCACAGGCTCAGAGAACCGTGGTGGTGCTGGAAAAATCATACTAAGGTCAACTCTCACCCAGAATCCTCTGGTCTGTAAGCTCCTTAGCTGCTGCTCGCAGCCACTCTCGTTTAGGGTTCCATTTGAAAGTTAGGGGCTCGGAGGGCCTTGGAGGCACAGTAGAAATCCCACAAACGCCTTCTCATGTCCAACATTTTGCGGAGTCCCCAGTTGCTGCACCAGTGGTACTCGGCGATGCATGGATTTCCGGCACATATGAAAGGATGTCTGTTTATCAACAATCCCGCCAACCTTTGTTGTAAACTTTGAGAGTCACACAGGCTCATATGGCTTTTTTGCCTTCAGTCATTAACACAAGGGGTTAATCCCAGAGTCTAGCCAACCAATACAGAGCTTAACAACAGTTCTCAGTGGAACCCTTTCCTGAAGAAAACCCTGGCAATCAATCTCCATTGGTTGAAATGCTTTGCCATTTACTCGAAGGGGGGATGGTCATTTAAGCACACGCATGGTGTATCCAATGTAGAACCAGTTTAGAGATCTTTAGAATTATGACGATACTGGATTCAATCGACCCTCTCAGATGGAATGACTTTTTTTGTGAACAAGGACCAAGGCCTCCCAAGCTGAAATATCATCTTTCATAAAGGCCTTGTACTTATCCTCGCCTTTTTAATAATTCACACTACATTCGACGTCTCATATTGCACAATTATTTGCACGTGTGCTTGCAACAGTTGGTGAAGGAGTATGAATGCACCTCTACACGTTTGGCTATGGTTTCAAATGTCTCATAACTTTGTATGCGCCATAAACTGCCAACTACAATTTAGTTTTTATATGGTGTTTGTGTTAAATACGTCTTGGTGGTAAGTATTGAAAGCTTATTTCAAGATATATGATTATGTCTACATCAGGCCATGATTAAACTGTGTTATCTGTGTTCAAAGCTGCTTGTGTATTTGCATTTATGGCCAGTGAAGTGTTTGCTTGCTAGATCCATATTGCTGCATCTGCACCCCCTGCTGCAACCCCAGGATGTCCAGAATGCGAACAGTGGGTACAAACGCCCTTTTTGCCCCTGGGGCAGTGGTTCTTAACTTTTAACTTGTGTGGACCCCCTGAATCATTACTGGAATCCAGGGAGCCTCATTGTGTCAACAGACCCCCAGCCTAAGCAATTTCTCTGATTTGAACCTCAAAACAAACCACAAAAATACAAAAACACATATAAACCAAACAACTGCTCAAATATTGAAATATTTTGTTTAATACACAATCAAATGTAGAAAAGGTTGTCAAATGTTCAATTATGCTTTTTTATTTTATATATGTCATTCATTTTATTTTATTAATTTTAATATTATTTACTTTTTTTTAATAGTTTAATAGTTTTTTAATGCCTCAGTAGGCCTCGCAGACTCCGAGAGGTCCTCGAACCACATTTAAGAATCCTCGCTGTCGGGCACTTTTTTAATATGGTCCCTGGAGCGCACATAGGAGCACACTGGATCAAATCAAGGCTGAATGTATCAAGACACACACACATACTTTCCAAGAACAGTGTGCAATCTCCTCTCCCCTCCAAAGCCACCTGTGAGAAGAGTAAAGTGTTTGCACCACCACTAAAGTTATTCAACTGCCTCCGACTGCTTGAAATATAGAGAAGTGCTGGTTCTCACCAACCCCAAGAACCTGGTGCCTTCTGGTTATGCCAATACTTTCCCATAGGTAGTAAGGAATCCCTCCTGGCAAGTGCTTCCACTCTCCTTATGAAATAAAATAAGTCCAGCTATACAGAGCATCCAGCCACTCAGTTTGCTAGTCGGTCGGTCTGCACACATTCGTCTAGACACTCCACTAACTGGGAACAACTCCACTGAAAATCAACAAGTGAGGAGGTCTGTCACAAATGAGATGTTCTGATGCGAGGGGATTCTGGGAAAAGTTAGGCAGACAGGACAGCATGCTCAAGTCCTAAGGAGGTTAATTTAACCAATCAGGACATACCTCGCTAAAGTCGGATTTATATGCTCATTTGGTAAGAGTCAGACGAACAAATGCTGGAAATGTGCTATTTCCTATCTGCCTTTCCACGGCTTGTATTTATTTACAGGGAGGATTTCTGGGGCAGGGTTACGATAGACCATGCTACAGATAGCTTGCAGATGAGGTAACAACTAGGAATGTGAGGGAATACCTCACTCTCTTTCACGCTCACAGTGTTGTGTATTTGTGGTTTTTCATATTAAAAGTGTAACTTTTGCATCCCTTCTAAGCTGTTTAAAAAAGTTACTAGCATCCATTCAGTTAAAAAATTGTACATAAAAGCAGATTTAAATTTAACTTGTAAGCTGACGTAATATCAGATTTCAGTGCTAACCAGCATTGCGAGAGATAATTTTGCACCCTTCACTCCAGTTTGTGTGTAAAAGGCCGCTTTATTGGAAACAGGTGCACTCACAGTATTTTATCCCTTGGCCTTTGCCTTACAAAACTAAATCCTCACTATACATAAACTCTCCTGCCAACCGCTCCCCCTTTCCCTAAGCCCCCCTCCCCCCTCCCTTTACCCTCTTTATACTTGCAGCTCATTAGTCCAGTCCTCCTTATTTCCCGCTCCTGTTTTATCTGTCTAGTACCTTACTAGTCAGGTGCTATCGTCTTGAGCGTGCAAGTCACCAGCCCCTAAATGTCCATTTTATCTTCGTAGCTCTGCTACTGTCCATCCTCTTCCAATCTGTGTTTGTCTTGTCCTATTTTCGCCCCGCCCGTTCTCCTCTGTCATGTGCCCGTTCTCAGTCTCCACTATGCACCTGTACCAAGCGACAGTACATCAGAATCCCTATGCCCGTGCACCCTTTTCAAACAAAGCAAACCCAAAATTACCATTTTCGCAGCCGGGAAGAGCTTCCACTCTCCTTATGAAATAAAATAAGTCCAGCAGCACAGAGTGTGACAACTTCCAAAACACCAACATCCAGCCTCTCACTTTGCTAGTGCGTGGGTCTGCACACATTCGTTCAAATTGTTCTCAGCTGGCCGGCAAAGGGCTCCATGCGAGGGTGGCACAGAGCAGTATTGATTGTCTGAAAGCCCTTTCAAGTCCGACAGGAGAAGTCACCCAATGACAGTGTCTCTTTGGCCACAGCAACACGCAGCATAGCCTCAGGTGCCACTGAAAGTGTGGAGGCCCCAAAAGATCCACAATTGGGAGATAGTCGGAGGAACCGGCATGCTATACTGGGACAACTAGCAATACTGACCTCAGGCTGTACAGGAAGAGGTAAACCTAGAGGAACTGGCAGTAAAACTGCGTCAACTAAATCCTGAGTACAGGGCCTGTGCCAGAGCGTGAATTAGTAATTGTGTACACAGAGAAGAGAGCAAGTGAGAGTGGAACCAATCAGCGAATGCGCCTTGAAGGTCTTGTATATTCTTGGAAAATTGCGAGGACAAAAAGCATGCGTGCCTTGGGTATTCCGCCATTGTCCGAGCAGTGAAGAAGAAGGGGAACATAACCTTTAGGGACTGCAAGGTTCTGATCTCTCTCTATGTAAGTATAAAGCAGGACTTGAAAGCTGTAAAAAAAAAAAAGGTTACATTAAATGGATATCGGTGCTTCGCTTTGGCTCCTGAATGGACTTCGAGTTGTGGATGGTGATAAAATCCATGAGTTGACTTAGATACAAGGTACTCGGAAAATTCTAGAGGTAAAACGAGCGGACAAAGACGGCCTGACATCTGGAGTGATCACCCAATGAAAAGAGAAATTATTGTGTGGTCTTCCTTTCTCTGCTTCCGCATTTAAACCCTCAACCCCAGCATCTGTGTTTAGGTAACTAAATGGCTGAGTTATGTAGTTGTTAAGGTAAGCAGAGGAGGTGATAATGGTTTAATGGGCAACGAACCCTGTGTGTTTGTATTAATTGTGTTTCTTCGAGCGTGTACTGCTTAATTAAATAGATGTAAACCTAACAGCAGAGGGAATGAGTGTAGAGAATTCTGGAAAGGAAGATTGTGGGAGAGGCATGGCGATAAGAAAAAATACGGTGGAGAGCAAACGAAACGTAAGAATATAAGGACAAGCCATGGAGACTATTGAAAAAAGAGACAGAGGAAAGTAAACGTTGAAATGAGAGGAGGTAGTTAGAAAATTAAGGGCAGCAGAGAATATGGAAAATAAGGGAAGAATATAAGAGGAATAGAAGGCAAGAGACAGAGTGAGACATTAGGAATTATGTAGAGTGAAATAAATCGGGAGTGCAGAGAACAGAGAAGATTTTAATCAATAGAAATCCATGTTTCTAAAGACGCTGCTTTTCACATCCTTATAGATTTGCTGCAGCTGCCATATGTCACCTTCTTCTGAATAATTTGCACTGTTAAACCCACAATTTTTTTTCTATCCCAAACTCTTAAACAATTCCTAAAAATACTTCACATAAAGTGCAAGCTGCTCCCAAAAATATGCAAAATGTAACTGGTCAAATTACAACTGTTGTATTCAGGCAGTAAAGAGATACAACTTTGCCCAAGTGCTGTTAATATTCTCAAATGAAAAACTAGGATACAGGCTTTTGTTTGCAACAGTGCTAAAGTGCATGTGCACTGTCTCTTAAAATGTGATACATTGTGTCTCTCCATGATTGGCATATTTGATTTACTGGTAAATCCCTAGTAAAATGCACTATGTGTGCCCAGGATCTGTAAATCAAATGCTACTAGTGGGCCTGCAGCACTGATTGTGCCACCCACTACAGTATCCTTTCAAAAATGTCTGAAGCCTGCCAATGTAGAGTCTGTGTGTGCAGTTTTAAACTGACAATTTGACCTGGCAAGTATACCCTCTTGCCAGGCCCAAACCTTTCTTTTTATTACATGTAAGTCACCCCTACGGTAGGCCCTAGTTAGCCCAAAAGGCAGGGTGCAGTGTATTTAAAAAGTTGAACATATACTTTTAATTAACTTGTTCAGATATTTTAAAATAACTCTTACATTTGTTTTTCACTATTGCAAGGACCATCTCTTCCATAGGTTAACATTGTGGTTACATTAAAACATAATTTAAGTGTAATTTCCAAATGAGAAAAGATAGAAAAGTGGAGTTTGGAGTCTCTGGACTCACACTTTAAAAACACATCTTTTGGTAAAGTTGTTTATTTAATTGCAGGTCTGAAAAGGCCAGTTTTAGAAAGTTGGCATTTTCTTTCTTTAACCATTTTGTGCCTTAGCCTGTTTCTGAATACACGGGTTGAGGTGACACCTACACTTGTGCATTCTCTCTAGACAGCAACAACACAGGAAGGTCTGGGTGTGACAGGGGATACATCTGCATTCATCTGCATACTGAGAGTCTTCCTGGGCAGGGACAAGTAATTCACACTTACATCTGCATAGGTTGTGTCAAGCCCTCACACAAAGGGCTAATTTTCCCTCTACTGATAGTACGGAGCCGGGGCTGGGTTGAAAGGGATCCTTGTGCACTTCAGAGAGTTCCTTTGAAGTCACCCTTACATAAAAAGTATTTTGGGGTATAAGTCTTACACCATATACTCAGAACACTTCTGGACTGAAGACATTTTGCCAAGAGGAAGGACTGCTGTGCTGCCAGGAGGGACTGACACGTTGCTGTTTGCTTTGCTATGTTGGCCTGCTGCTTCTTGCCTGGAAGTGAGAGGACTGAACTTAACTCTCTACATCCGGTACAACAACCCCGGCTTTCAACACAGCCCAACTTGGCCGGCGCAGCACCGATGCATCGAAACTGGTACACATCGCTTTTGTACATCGACGCATCAAGGACATTGCCCGATCAGGAAAGGATGCATCGCCTGCAATAGTGGCACATCCTTTCCTTTGTATCAACGCATTGTCCCCGAACATTGACACCACCAAGGTACTGTCAGTGGGTGTGCGTGACTCCTGCACCTGGCCCGTTCTCCATCACGATCGGACTGAACTTTTGGATTTGCCCTGGTCCAGCGTGACCATACAGCCCCGGTTGGAGCTATTGACTTATAAGCACTGCATTTTTATTCAATCTTTAATAATTCATATATTGACTTGTGTATGTCATATTTTTGGTCTCGTTTAACTCAGATAAATAGTGTGTGTGTGTGTGTGTGTGTATGTGTGGATACACAAATATTTTACACATTGCCTCTTTAGTTTAGCCTGACTGCTCTCTGCTAAGGTGCCAGAGGGTGAGCACAGGTAATTTTTTATTGTGTATCTTACTTACCTTGACTAGGATTGTGGTCCCTACTTAGACGTGTGCAAACCTCTGCCAACAAGAGACCCTATTTCTAATAATATATATATTCACTTAAAAAACCATAAGGTTTCAGGGAGGTTAAAGTTAGGTTCTGAATTTACTCACACAAAACCAGAGAAGTTCAGCAGTTAGAATTATTTCAAGTAACTATAATTTGCGGCCTAAGGTAAGTATAACTCGCACCCCGGCCATGCATGTTTTTTTCTTCAGTAATTTGGCTGCTAATGTTTCATTTATATTTTTACTGACATTATAGAAGATGTCATGAGTGCTGTAATATCTGTGGTAATTTGCAGTGCATGGCAAGGGCACAGGGAAACGTCCTTAATCATGAGTTGTAAACAACACAGATGTTCCGGTAAGCTTAACTATGCTTGCCGCAACAACGCATGGCTTTTTCTGTGCCTTAACCACGCATGTGCTAAACTACGCAAATGCATGGTTAAGGCACAGAAAAAGACATGTGTTGTTCGGGAGAGGACGACAAGGATGCGGTGAGGTAGGTAGGTGTGAGGGTGGATTAAGGGATTGGGGTGGATGGGGCGTTGGGGGCAGGCTATTTTTTTTTAAGGGGCAGGTGGGAGTTTGGTTATTTTTTTAGGGCTTAGGCTGAGGGGGTCGGGCAATTTTTTTTCTTTTTTGGGGTGGAAGTGGGGGTTTGGCTATTTTTTTAAATTAATTTAGGGCTTAGAGTGGGGGGTGGGTAGTTTATTTTTTAAGGGGGGAAGGTTTAAGGAAGGGCAAGAGGAAAGAAAAGGAGGTAGGATCGGGAGAGGACGCACTGAGGTAAGTGGGATTGGGGCAGGGTTGGTGGGCAGTTTTTAAGAATTGAGGTGGATTTAGGGCTTAGGGTGGATGGGGGTGTCGGAGTACTTTAGTTTTTTGGGACAGGGGTTGGGGGGTCAGGATCTTTTTTTAATGGGTCAGGGTAGTTTAGTTTTTATGGGGCAGAGGTGGGGGTAGTTTTTTTTGGGTTCAAGGCGGGTGGAGGGGTCTGGGTAATTTAGTTTTTAGGGGTGGGGTCGGGTAGCTTTTTATTTTAGGGCTTATGGTGGGTGGGGGGTCGGGGTAGTTTATTTTTTAGGGGGAGGTTTTAGGTCTCAGAGTGGATAGGGGGTGTCGGGCAGTTTAGTTTTTAGGGGCGGGGTGGGGGTAGTTTTTTTTTTAGGGTTCAGGGTAGGGGGGGTTGGGGTACTTTAGTTTTTAGGGGCAGGCGTAGTTGGGATATTTATATTTTTTTAAGGGCTCAGGGCCGGTCAGGGTAGTTTAGGTATTAGGGGTGGGGGGAGTTTTGGGCCTCAGTGTAGGTGGGGTTGCATGAAAGAACCATGCATGCCATTTTGCATGCTGTATCCACACATGCCTTCACTAGGCATGCTTTTACAATGAAATTTGTTGTAAAGGCATGCATGCTGAAGGCTTGCATGGAAACGCGGTCGTGGTTCCGACTATGCTTTTAAAGCATGTGTTGTTCTGGCATGCGTGGTTCCATCATACAACCAAGGACGCGAGTCAAAGTTGCCTTACCCCGCAAGTTATCGTTACTTGAAATAACTCTAACTGCTGAATTTCTATGGTTTTGTGCGAGTAAATTCCCTAACCTAACTATAACGTTTCTCTGACCTTTGGTTTTTTGAAGTAAATTTCTCTGTTTTTAAAAAATTCTATGTCCTAACTATAACGTCCCTGTAACCCTTGTTTTTTTCAGTGAATTTCTATGTTTTTTCAACGTAAAGTAATTTCAATAACCATACATTCATCCAACCACCGTGGCGCATTGGCCTTTGGCCTTGTGCGTTGGGGGCTGGCTGCTATACCTACCCAACCCTGCACCACACACAGCCTTCAGCCACTTCCCCTTTTATCCAACAAGAGTCGACAGTTTTGCACAAAAGATCTACCCAAGTGGAGTTCTTGCTGCCTCCTTGGGTAAATGTTCAGTATCTATTCTACACTACAACTGTGTAGTGGGCCACAAGGAAATGTTTTCAGTGGCCTAGTGTGCATTTGGCAATGTGATTGTGACTAATGCGTCTTCCTCCAAAATTCTGTGATAACATGAACCCTCCTATATAGAGGCCAACGAGACTACAAAGACATACATCTCCACCAAACCAGGGTCCTTCCTCTTATCTATATGAAGTAAGTGCTTCTTTGTTTTGTGGAGCTGTCCTCTTATCCCTCGGCTTTCCAGACAGCAGCTGAAGTGAGCCTCAAGTTTTTTTAAATTTTTTTAGGAAGATTCATTAACGGGCACCAAAAATATAAGCAAGTCAAAAAACACTTTTTCTAAAGAAACTAGGTCCTAACTAGAACTGCCTTGTGGTGACACACAGTCAATAGCTTCTCCACATCTTCCTCACAGCTACCATTTACTAGGGTGGGGTGATGTGCGAAGAGAGTAGGCAGCACAAACAAGTCTCCAATTCTTGCAATTTTTTATTTTAAATCAGAGCCATAAAGTGCGAGGTGCAAGGAAAAATTATGATGAGTTTCGTCCAGAGCCTTCAGCTGACCATATATATTTCTTACTTTATATATAGAGATTTATATATATATATATATATATATATATAGAGAGAGAGAGAGACACACACAGAAATAGAGAGGGATGTAAATGAAAATCACCTCTCATGCAAATCCTGCTTACATTTCAAAGTTGTATGCAAAAAGTATTTCAAAATGGCACACAAATGAAAATGGTTGGGGTTTTTCCCAAACTTGATTAGGGTCAACTGTCTCAATTTTAAAATGTCTTCTAATCAAGTTGGTCATAAAAATAATAAATAAATAATAAATGCACAACAGTGTTCTACAGAGCTGTCTCCTGTCAGAAAGGGGTGCAACGACTGTACATAGCCCTGAAACGGAAAACTCATTTTTAAAACATACCTGGGATGTTCTGAATAAAAAAATACATTTTTGATTATAAGAGTTGTGCAAATGTAGGCTTGTTTGCAGACAAGAGCAAGACCGCATATAGTTACTTAACAGTTTTGCTCAGGAAGGAAGAAAGCATTAAGGGGGCTACTGTGCTTACATTAAGTACACTTTAATTTTGAATAAGCTTTTGAGGAGGATCGGCTGAAAGACTTTATAGTTTTCTTTGGAAACATATTTTTAGATATAATGTTAGGATCCACTCAGGGTCAAAGCCTGCAATGCCAAAATAGCTAATAATGGCAAAAATTCGATTCATTACGCGCAATTAATCTGCTGTACATTGTACGTTTACTTACCTCAATGAACAACCCTGTCATATGATGTGGTCGACCACTACCCGTAATTCCATTGGCCCTGAGAGTAGATGACGGGGTTGGAGATGGAGGGAAATGCGAGGAGAGATAACAGGGACCTGGGTGAAAGCTGCATTTGTGCATCCCGACAGTTTCCGCACCTCCCTTCCCTAAACCTGTGACTCTTCTTCTCACTATCAAGGGCAGGTGCCAGGTTTGTCGATGCTGTGAATTCCTCGGTGGGGGACATTCCGTCACTGCCGCTAATGTATGGAAATCAATGCGGTGCGTGTGAAATACACGAAAACCGATCGATCGCAGCCCTACTGAGAGATTACAGGGCGAATTAAGGAAAAACACCGGGGCCTGCAGAGACTGGGCCTGCTCTTCAGGGGAGATCACGCGAGGGAAACGGAGGGGAGAGCACGGTAGACCATGGGACAGGCACGTGCTCAGCAGAGAGCATGGGGCAGCACAGGTGCACAGTAGAGAGCACGGGGTCTGTATTGTATGCAGATACACACAGCAGACAGTAGAGTGTATGCTGCATACTCACACAGCATGGGGTCTGCACTGCATACAGATACAACAAAGAGCAGATAATACACTGCAGGATGACGTGAGCAGCAGAGCACGGGGCCTGTATTGTATGCAGGTACACACAGGAGAGAGTAGAGTGTCTGTATACCAGGGGTGGCTCCTCCATGAGGGTAGAGGAGTGCTGCCCTGGTGCCAGCAGCGGCAGCTGCAAAACTTTTCACCAAAAACTATAATAAACTGTGTTTATTATAGTTTTTGGTGAAAAGGGATGGGGCCACGGGATGACGAGCAATGAGGGGGAGTGCTCAGCACTCCCCTCACAGCGCATGTATGTTTGGCCGGCCGTCTCAGGCCGGCCAAACACACATGCGCAGAAGGGTCTCTCCAGCCCAGTATCACGGTTGCTGGCCTGGAGAGAGCCTGCACGGGCTCCCAGTCTGCCTGGGAGCGCCCTGGCTGGCCACTCCCAGCCAATCCTGACACTTCTCTGAGCAGCGTCAGGAATGGCTGCAGGGCAGGCTGGGAGCCTGTGCAGGAGCGAGACGGAAGAGGAGAAGAATTGTGTGGCACAGCGCGGGAGCGGAGGTACGTTTTTTAAAATATATTTTTTTTATGTTCTGTCGCCCTCCCCCCCAACGCCCGCTCCCTCGGAGACCAGCGAGCCACAACTGCTGTATACTTAAGCACAGCACACAGCATGGAGTCTGCACTGAGTACAGATACAACAAAGAGCACAAAAAAACAGCAGAGAGCAGGTAGGTGGTCTGTAGCATACAGACACAACAGCAACCATGGAGTAAACACCGCAAGCTGAGGTGCTTAGAGCACGGGGCCTGTACTGTATGTAGATACAAACAGCAGACAGCACAGAGTGTACACTGTACACACAGACACAGCAGAGAGCAGGTGGTCAGTGCAGTATATAGATACAACAGAGAGCATAGAGTGTTCACAGTACACACACACACACAATAGAGCAGGCAGTCTGTGCAGTATACAGATACAAACAGCAGAGAGCAAAGAGTGTATACTGTATGTATACTGTACACACAAACACAGCAGAGAGCAGGTGGTCTGTAGCATACAGATACAACAGCAACCACGAAGTGAACACCGCAAGCTGATGTGCAGAGAGCACGGGGTCTGTACTGTATGTTGATACAAACAGCAGAAAGCACAGAGTGTACACTGTACACACACACAATAGAGATCAGGCAGTCTGTGTAGAATACAGATACAAACAGCAGACAGCAAAGAGTGTACCCTGAATATACCAACACAGCAGCAAGCAGGCAGTCTATGCAGTATACAGATGCAGCAGAGAGCAAAGGATGAACACCGTAAACCGATAGAGCACAGGCTTTATACAGTATACATATAAAGCAGAGAGCAGAGTACACACAGCAGGCAGAGGTGCACAGCAGAGAGCATGGGGTCTGTACTGTATGTAGATACAAACAGCAGACAACACAGGGTGTACACTGTATGCACAGACACAGCAGAGAACGGGCAGTCTATGCTGTATACAACAAAGCACAGAGTGTACACTGTGCAAACACATAATACAGAGCAGGCAGTCTGTGCAGTATACAGATACAAACAGCAGACAGCAAAGAGTGTACACTGTATACATAGACACAGCAGAGAGCAGGCTGTCTATACAGCAGAGAGCACAGAGTGTACCCTATACAGGCAGAGGTGCACAGCGGAGAGCACGGGTCTATACCTTATGCAGATACCACAGCAGAGTCCGCGGGGTGTACAGTGTATACATAAACACAGCAGAGAGCACAGAGCGTACACTGTACAAACACACAGTAGAGAGCCGGTGGTCTGTACAGTATACAGATACAAACAGTAGACAGCACAGAGCATACACTGTGTACATAAACACTAGAGAACAAGTGATCTATTCAGTTTACACATAAAAACAGGAGAAAGAAAAGTGTGTTCACAGCAGATAGAAATGCACAGCAGAGAACTGGCAGTCTGTGCAGTATACAGATACAAACAGCAGACAGCACAGGGTGTACACTGTATATACAGACTCAGCAGAGCACAGGCAGTCTATACGGTATACAACAGAGAGCACAGAATGTACACTGTACAAACACACATATAGAGCATGCAGTCTTTGCAGTATACAGATCCAAACAGCATAGAGCAAAGAGTGTACACTGAATACACAGACAAAGCAGAGAGTAGGCAGTCTATACAGCAGAGAGCACATAGTGTACACTACAGGCAGAGGTGGACAGCACGTGGTCTATAGTGCATGCAGATAAATACAGGCGAAAGCAAGCAGTCTCTATAGTATAAAGACAAACAGCGGAGAGCACAGAGTGTACACTGCAGGTAGCAGTGCACAGTAAAGAGTACAGAGTACTGTCGGCAGACACAAACAGCAGAAAGCAGAGTGTACACTATATACACAAACACAGTAGGAAGCAGGCAGTATATAAAGTATGCCAATAAACAGCAGAGTGTACAGAGGATATACTGTATGTAGAAGAGCGCAGTACAGAGCACAAGGTCTCTAATGTATACAGATGCAAAGAGCAGAGCTCACAGTGTGTATACCAAACGCAGAAGTACACAGCAGAGAGCACCAGATTTTACTGTTTGCCGCTACAAACAGCAGCGGTGCAGAGTATGCAGTATGCAGAAACACACTTGTTGGCACGCGGTCTACAAAGTATGCGGATACAAAGAGCGGGGTGGACACTGTATGCAGAGGTGCACAGCAGACAGCACAGGGTCTATATTGTAATGTAATGTAAGGTGGGTTTGTAGAGTGCTGCTTGTCACCCGTGAGGATATCCAGGCATTGAGTAGATTTGTGATGACTGTGAGGCTGGGCCTGATTACAGGCAGTCTTGATGGTCCTGAAAGAAGACTAACTGAAAAATCAGATCTTTAGTTTCTTGCAGAATTCAAGAAATGAGGAGGAGGCCCTGATGTGTTGGGGGCGGTCGTACCAGGATTCGGCAGCTTGTAAGAGAATGAGCAACCTCCCATTCTGCTTCTGTGGATGCGAGGGTGTGTGCAAGAGTGATGCTAGGCGAAGTTGTCTGGTGGGTTGATGGAAGTGAAGCCAATGATTGAGGTATGCAGGTCCCGTGTTGTGTAATGATTTGAATGCGTGTGTGAGACGTTCAAACTGTCAGAACTTTTGGATGGTGAGCCAATGGAGCTCTCTCAGGAGTGGTGTGGGAGGTCAGTGATTAGTCTTGTGGCAGCATTTTGGATGGTTTGAAGTCTGTTAAGAAGATGGGTTGGGATGCTGACATAAAGTGTGTGATCGTAGTATAATCTGCTTGTGAGTAGGGCCTGCATGAAGGTACATCTGGTGCCCAGTGGGCACCTCTTGAATATTTTACGTAGCATGTGAAGGAAGCGGAAGCATGCGGAGATGACAGCTTTGATCTGGGACTTCACAGTGAGGTTGTGTCCAGGATGAGGCCTAAGTTCCTAGCATGGTTGATTAGGGTGGTGGGGGTCCAAGTTAGGTGGGCCACCAGGTGGCATCCCAAGGTGAGCTCTTATTACTGAAAATCAGCACTTCAGTTTTGTCAGTGTTGAGCTTGAGGCAGTTCTCTTTCATCCAATTGGCCACGCTGGTCATGCATTGTTTGGAGTTTGTCATGGTGGTGTCTGAGAGGGAAAAATTAGCTGGGTGTCATCAGCATAGCAGATGATGTTGATTCTGTAGGATCTGATGATGTTAGCCAGAAGAGTCATGTAAATGTTGAAAAGTGTAAGGCTGAGTGATGATCCCTGTGGGACTCCACAGATGAGGTCCTTCGGGTCTGATGTGAACGGCGTGTGCCTGACTTATTGTGTTCTTCCGGAGATGAAGGAAGCTATCCATTTGAGTTCTGGTCCTTGTATTCCCTCTGTGCGTAGTTTGGTAAAGAGTGTGTGGTGTGGTGTGGTATGGTGTTGAAAGCAGTGGAAAGGTCGAGAAGGATGAGGATGGCGGTCTATCCACAGTAGAGGTTGGTGCGTATGTCATCTGTGGCAGTGATGAAGGCTGTTTCTGTGGTGTGGTTATTTCAGAATCCTGATTGTGAGTCGTTCAGGAGTTTGTGGCATTCTAGGTGGTCAGAGAGTTATCTATTAATGGCCTTCTCAATAACTTTTGCTGGCAATGGTAGTAGTGAGATGGGGCGGTAGTTGCTAAGTACTACAGGCTCGGCTGAGGTTTTTTCTTAGGAGGGCGGTGACTTTGGTATGTTTTCAGCTATCTCAGAGGGTGGCTATCTTGAGGGAGGTGTTGATGATTGGAGGTGAGTGTAGCACCAATTGTGGCTCTTTCAGGTTGTAGATAAGGTGGGGGCAGAGGTCTTGGGTGCCTCTGATTGGACTGTTTTCATTATTTATGCAGTGTGTCAATGGGTAGAGGGTTCCATGCTATCATCTGGTAGTCTTCGGTTAATGAGGTTAGCAGGCTGGGAAGGTCGATGGGGGTGGGTGGAGTTCAAAGTTGCTGTAGATATTGGTGAATTTGTCCTGAAAGAAGAAGGAGAGTTTGTTGCAGAGTTCTTCTGTAAGGGTGATGGTGTTGGTTACAGCTGTTGGGTTGGTGCATTCTTTGACAATGGCAAAAAGTTCCTTGTTGTTGTTGGAGCTAGATTTGATTCTCAGGGTCAGAGCCTTTTTCTTGGTCTCTTTCATTTGATGGTGATAGTACAGACTTGTAAGTGTTTCTTGAGGTGGTTCCTCAGGTGTTGGACCTGGCCCTCGTGGCAGGTTCATCCCCTGACTTTTTACCTAATTCCTCCTATTTTATCTGACCTCTCGCTGTAGGCTCTAGAACTCTGAGCACTTTATCACTACCGACCAGTGCTAAAGTGCAGGTGCTCTCCCATCTAAAGTTGATATTATTGGCTTATATCTAATTGGCATATTTAATTTACCTATAAGTCCCTTGTTCAGTGGTATCTCTATACCCAGGGCTTGTAAATTAAATGCTACTAGTGGGCCTGCAGCGCCGCTTGCGCCCCCCACTGAAGTAGCCTTTCAAATCTGTCTCAGGCCTGCTAGCGCAGGGCCTGGGTGCAGTTTTCTGACACAAGGACCTAGCATTTAAATTTACTTGCCAGGCCCAGAACTCCCCTTTTACTACATGCAAGTCACCCCTAAGGTATGCCCTAGCTAGCGCTATGGGCAGGGTGCCATGCATGTAGAAGGCAGGACATGTGCCAGGTGGCGTGGCCTGTCTTGGTAGTGACAAACAGCCTAACTTGGTGTCTCACTGCTGTGAGTGCTGCCTTCTCATAGGATTGCATTAGAAATGCCCTGCCTTATGTGTAAGGGGTATTGTCTGATTTACGAGGGGTAGCGTAGGCATGTTCGGTAAGGTTGTAATGGTGATAATAAATGCTGCTTACTGGTGTAGGTGTATTTTTTATTACTAATACAGAAATTGCACTTCTGGAAAGTGTGCATTTATCTGTGCTTATAACTCTGGTGTTTTGCAGCTTGACTCCAATCTACGTCTGGGCAGAGTGACAGATGGGGCTTTGTGCATACTTTTCAGACAGCCTGTACACAGGGAGGGTGGAGGTGTCACAGAGGTGCATCTGCATACTGAATAGTCTTCCTGGGCTGAGAGAAGTGAGAGGCATGGGCACACCTACATTTTTAAAGGCTGTGCCCTGGCCTCACACAATAGGGTTGTTTACCCCCAACTGATGTTTGGAGCCTGTGCTGGAGGAGAGAGGGGGCACTCCCAGAACCAGTTGTAACTGGTTGGAACCTCCTCTCCCCTCTCATTGTAAAACTCTGTAGAGACTGAATATAAGTACAGGGCAGTTTTCCCCACAATTTGGAGACTCTTGGAATAATTTTAGAACTGGACACAAAAGGCTGGAAGGACTTACCAGGAACCACCATGGACTGCTGCTGCTGTGCTGACCTGTGACCTGTTTTGTCACTGTAAGGACTTGCCACCTGCTTGCATCATCTTTGTGCTGGCCTGTTGCTGGGCTACTTCACGTGTGGACCTGCGTCTTAAATTCTGCTCCCCAGAGGCAGGGTGCTGTGGCCCCTGACCCCTGCAACCTTGTGAAGCACGAGGGATGCTTCAATATTTGACAAGACTTAGGGCACGAGGAAAACTGCAAGTAAGGAGAGTGGAGCGAGCGCACTCCTATCGTGCCGCTGGGGTGAAGCACGCGCCGTGGAGCGCCCCCGGGGCACAGGCAGGCACCTACTTTGGTGCCTGCCCTCTCAGATGGCCGGGCAGGCCGGCAAGTGTGATGAGGATGTTGGGCGGGGATGGAGGCCTCATCAGAGGCTCCCCCTCCCCACCAGGCCCCTTTCGCCTCATTCCAGGAAATTACATAGAAGAGAGCAAAGGGTGTATTTTGTGTGTAGATCACAGCAGAGGGCTTATGGCATATAGTATATGGAGCTAAAACAAGGCAGCGCACAGAGTGTGGACTGCATGCAAACTTGCACAAGGTGGATAGGATATGCAGAGACATCTCAGAGCATGAAGTGTATACAATATGGACAGAAACGCTACAAAGAGAATGGTAAGAATGCAAAGACTTGGATGTATACCATTTGCACACAACTGAATGTGCATGGTGTGCAGTGTATACAGACACCCAGCAGATAAAACAGGGCATACAGTGTGTGCAGACACACAGAGTACAGGATGTATAGCTCATTCAGGGACATACAGCAAAAAGCATAGGGTATATACTGTAAGCATAGGTGCAGAGAGGCAGCAGAGAACACACAATGTATACGGTTTGCAAAGACAAACAACAGAGATCACCAGGTGTACAGTGTGCACAGACACAGCAGAGGGTGCATATTGTATGTAGAGACATACAACAGAAAGCACAGTGGATATACTGTGTGCAGAGGCAGAGAGTAAGCACACAATTCTATAAGGAGAGATCACTGGGTGTATAGAGTATACTGATAGCAGATAAGACACTGTACAATGTGTACAGACACACAGCAGAGAGCACAGGGTGTATAGTGTATGCAGAGACATACAGCAAGGAGGATGTATAATGTGTTTAGAAGCACAGCTGAGAGCACAGGATGCATAGTGTAAGGAGAGACACAGCAGAGAGAAGCGCGTATTTACTCTATACAAAGACAACAGAAAGCACACAGTGTATACTGTATGGGATGATACATATAGTATACAAACACAATATAGATAAGACAGGGTGGACAGTATGTGCAGAGCACAGGGCGTATAGTGAATGCAGAGCCAGCCAGCAGAGAAACCGGGTGTGTAGTGTGTGCAGACACTGGGCAGATAGCACAGCATGCATAGTGCGTGCACAGACATACAGCAGATAACGCAGTGTGAGTAGTAGGTTCACTGCAGAGACCATATAGTCCATAGTGTGCGCAGAAACATAAAATAAAAAACATAGGGTGTATAGTGTGTGCAGACATACAGTTGAGTTCCCTAGGTGTCTCGGGTGTGTCACACACAATAAAGCGCAGGAGCACATTGTGTGTACACTGTATGTAGAGATGCATATTGTGTCAGACAGCAAAGAACTCAAAGTGTACATTACATAAAAAGACACACAACTGGGAGCATGAGATGTACAGTAGATACAGAAACTCGGCAGAAAGCCCATTTTGTGTGATTGAGATATTTTTTATGTTGAGAGTTTTTCATTCATATTATCATTAACATGCACCATGCAAAGATATTGAGTGTAGTTTTCAGGTTTTGGCTAACTATAGCTAATGTAAACCTGTATTTTACAAATGGCTAACATCTGGTTGCCATCTTCTTTTGTTTCACGTGCCTGTATTTTTTCAAGAGATGCAGACCATTTTGATGGGCTTTTGGGTTTCCTGTTCTCGTGTGAAATGTTTTCATTTTAAAATACTTTTAGAATGTCTTAATGAGCTGCTCTGATGCACCTGCAGAATACAGCTTGGTACGATATGGCACATTATGTTGCAGATAACTGAAAGTTTGAAGGGTGCTTAGAGTAGCATCATTGTGCATCAGCTTGAGAAAATAACAAGCTTAGTTATCTAGTATCATATCAGGCACACTACAGAGAGCAAAGCATGAACATTACATGCAGAGACGTGCAGTTGTGACTACATAATGTTTTGGAGGGCATTTCAGTGAAACTCAGTTGTGAGCACTCGGTGCACACATACTTGTGCGCTTATATCATATCATGGGAGTGACATTAAGTCAGGCCTGATTTTCAGTGACCATCACTTTCGAAGATGTAAAGGAATTTTCCTATGTCAAGTGAAGGCCTCCAAATCACAGTATCAAAGAGCTGTTGGTTGAACATCCATGACAAGTTGACATCTTTGTGCATGATACAGCACGGGGAAAGGGTGTCTGCAGACTGTAAAACATGTATGTCTCAGCAGAGTGTCAGAATCACTTGAAAACAGAGCACGTCTGCTGTGAAACTCTGCTGTTTCACAGGACGTGGAAATTCCCATCTGAGCCCATCACCTTGATCCTGGTACCTTCATGTCCAAGGCGACACAGAAGCCTTTACACCATTCAAGCTTTTCAACTGCTGAATGAATGAAAATAACTCTTAAGCACAGTAGACAACTCCCGCAATGACATCCAGGTGCAGAAACAGTGTGTGTGTGTGTTGTGAGGGGGGGGGGCGGTGTTAATTTTCTCAATACTAACCTTATTCTAAAATATTCGGCAGACAGGTTGGGGTCCTAACTTTCAGCTTGTCCACCATCTCCTCTAACATCTTTACCCTATTCTGTGCCTCTCTCCCTCCAGACAAAATCAAACACTTAACGAACCATACATCAGAACTCCACCTTTTACCCTTAGCCCCACTCGCAAACTTTCACCCTGAAAATACCAACACCTCCAACCTCATCTCACCCATTCTGACTGTTAAATAACAGATCAATAACCTATAAGAACAGCTTTACCACTTACCGTTTCAGCTCCCCCTCATGATGGTACCTGCATAATTGTGCGGTGGGGTCCGTTTGTACCAGAAGAACCTGTATGGGAGGACATCTTTGCAAAATGCAGAAAGCTGGAACACCACATCTCACCTTGAACAAACTATTCCTGGATGCCTTGACTGTCACCTTGAACCGACAAAAAACGTTTGCACTTCATATCCCTCATTTCCTATGCTCCCAACTACACCAATTTTTCAGTGCTCTTATTGTTTTTTAGCACGAACCTGGGCCAATTGAATTTGATCACTTTAAAACAGAAGTGGACTTTATTACACGTTGTTTAAAGGTTCTTTAGGCACAAGGCTAAGTGATTTGCCCAGAATCACATGATATTGAGTAGAGGCTGGGATTCGAACCTGGTTCTTCCTGTCACAGTCAGAAGCTGTTCCCACTAGGCCACATCCTTTTTCTCCTTGTTCAGTTATTCCACAGTCCACAGATTTCCTTTGTCAACTGACCTAAGTTTAACTTCTTCTGAACCTTCCTGGCTGTGTTAGGCAGACAAGATGACCATATAAAAAGACTAATCCTTATTTCCAAACCTGTATATGGCATACCCAACCCTGTCTATTGCAAAACATTGCTGTCTACCCCTGGTAATGGTCACATACTCTTCTAATGTCTGCACCAAGTATCACAAAGTTACAGTGTTCCTCATTCTCTTTCAACCAAGAGTAAACAGCTTTCTCAGTCCCACAGCCGCTTTGTAAACTCTTGACAGAGACACCTGGAGCTCAAGAAAGTGCTCAATACCAAGTTCAGTCCCCTCATGCCACCGAAACATCCAACACCACCAATGCTCCAAACCTGTCCTCATATTCTCAGTAGAGGCCTTTGCCTACAGGGTTTGGGATAGACTGATTTGTGAGGGACTACCACAATACCCCCAGTTTGTAAGCTGACACAAGGCATAAATGTGTGGGGGGGGTCACCATGCTAGGGTTGGGCTAAGAGTCAGAGCAACACATTCTGAACGCCCTAGACCACAGCTGACACCAGAACACCTCTAAAACATGAGCAGTACAGCCATATCAACCTTGGATTCAGTGACACAATCCACGCAGTGCTGCCCAAAGTCTGCATGTGCCATCTATTGACCAAAATGGCCATCCTCTGTACTGATGTATTTCTGTATTCTATCTATAGACTACCACCAATGTACAGAACTCTGGCTGCAGCCACACTTATCAACAGTTCTCACATGTCTAAACTACAACAACTTTGAATGCCTTCTCTTTTCTTTAGAAGGGCTCTAACAAAAGACAAATATAACAACTCCAGCATAAGTCAAACATGCACAATGGAGGTTACAATAGGTTTTTGGTGCTGGTTCATTGTGTGACCCTTCTCCTGGCATGTTGGGCTCGGTTCTCACAGCTCCGTTTTTGCTATGTCTTAGACCATTGTCACTGGGGATGCTTCTTTCCTCCATCCCAAGACTCAAACAGAGGGAAACTCTTCTTCATCTAATTCAGCAGCACTAAGAAGGGAATCAATAATACCGCCTAGTACTTTACAAGACAAACACACAAATAAAGGGTTTTATTGCCCCTTCTCACCATGAATCAAGTTCTAATCACTCAGATCGTACCATGGCCATCTACAGGCAGACACATGATTATCAGACTAATGAAAGGCAGGCTCTTGTACTAACTTGAACCTAGAAAACCCCCAAAACAAGGAAAGCAAAAATGAGGGCAGATATTCTAGGCTTCCAGCCCCGAACATCTGCTGTCAATGTGACCTCTGGAACTCACTGCTGTCCTGACCTTAATGAAAGCGCGTCAGATCTTCTTCTCACATTTCCTCACTCCCATCACCTCTCTGCCATCGGACACCGGCTCAGTTTGTAAATACAGGTGCACAGCTGTCAGTGCTCGTGTTACTTCTCACCCACACCCACCTCCCGGCCAGCTCTAAATGTCTCGCGAAGCTTCTAGAACCAGCGTGCCTCTGCACGTGTCACGTGCTCTGCTGCGTCCTAGGTTATGTCTGAGCTACAAACGCACAAGGTCAAATAAATAAAACATTTGCAGGGAGCACAGTGAGCATGTAGGCGAGACACGATGAATGCAGACACAACATGTTTACACAGGGAGCACAGAGCACGCAGAGAATCTGACTGCAAGGATGGAAACAGAAGTCTGGGTCTATGCAGAGACATTCACACCGCAGAGGGTAGGCAGAGAGACCCTCAAAAGTAAAGAATGTATGCAGAGAGATTCACCTCACAGGGGCAGCGAGGAGCGAATCTGAACATTCACACCACATAGTGTATGCAGAGACTCTCAGTAGTAAACTGTGTATGCAGAGAGATTTGCAGCACAGAGTGACCCACTGGAGAGTACGGGGTAAAAAGAGAGATTCACGGCACTGTGTACGCAGAGAGTACCAGCAGATACCAGTGTATGAAGAGAGACGCACTGCAGAGAACAATGCATGCAGGGATTCACAGCACAGAGTATGAAGAGAGTGCCAGCAGATACCAGTGTATGGAGAGAGACCCACTGCAGAGACCAATGTATGCAGAGATTCACAGCACAGAGATTATGAAGAGAGTACCAGCAGATACCAGTGTATGGAGAGATACCCACTGCAAAGAACAGTGTATGCAGAGATTCACAGCACAGAGATTATGAAGAGAGTATCAGCAGATACCAGTGTATGAAGAGAGACACAATGCAAAGAACAGTGTATGCAGAGATTCACAGCACAGAGATTATGAAGAGAGTGCCAGCAGATACCAGTGTATGGAGAGATACCCACTGCAAAGAACAGTGTATGCAGAGATTTACAGCACAGAGATTATGAAGAGAGTATCAGCAGATACCAGTTATGAAGAGAGACCCACTGCAAAGAACAGTGTATGCAGAGATTCACAGCACTGGGATTATGAAGAGAGTATCAGCAGATACCAGTTATGAAGAGAGACCCCAGAGAATGGAGCGATTGACAGGGCATAGTGTTTGCAGAGAGATTGCCAGCAGATACCAGTGCAAAAAGAGAGACCCACTGTAGAGAACATGGTAAGCAGAGAGATTCATAGAGTGCATGCTGAGAATACCACTAGATACCATTGTATGAAGAGAGACCACCTTCAGAGAACAAAGTATGCAGAGATTCACAGCACGGAGCGTATAAAGAGAGATTCACAACAGAGTGTATCCAAGGAGACTGTAACTGGAGACAATTACATGCATTGAGACATGCAGCGGAGACCAGTGTATGCAAAGAAATTCACAGCATGCATGTACAGACACTTGCAGCAGGGAACAGTGAATGCAGAGTACACATGGAGCACGGGGTATGCAGAGAGATTGACAACATAGAGGCAATGCAAAGAGTTCAGGTAGTGTACAGAGAGATTCACAGCACACTGCAGGTAGGAACCAACAGCAGAGAGCAATGCATGCAGAGAGATTCACAGCACTGTGTATGCAGAGAGGCTAACAAAAAAGAGGGAATGACATGCTTTCAAAGAGGGACCCAAAGCAGAGTACAGTGTCAGCAGAAATATTCACAGCAGTTGACAGAGACTCACATCAGAGAACAATGTATGAAGAGGCTGACAGTAAAAAACAGTGGATCGAGAGACTCACAGAAAACTCCAATGCATGCAAAGACTCATAGCAGAGACCATTCTACATAGAGACCCACAGTAGCGAACAGTGTATGAAAAGGCTGACTGTGAAGAATAGAGGATGGGAAGATTCACATCAGAGACTAGTGTATGCAGAAACTCACAACACAGAACAGTGTATGAAGAGAGATTTACAGCACTGTGTATGCACAGAGGCTGGCAAAGAAAGGGAATGCCAAGGATTCAGAGAGAGACACAAATCAGAGAACATAGTATGCAGAGAAACTCACAGCAGAGAACAGTGTATGCAGAGACTCGCTGCATCAATGTACGGACAGCCTCACAGCAGAAACTCTCGGTTGATAGTGCATGCAGAGACTCGCAGGCGAGGCACTCTGTAGATATCAGTGTATGCAGAGACTCACAGCAGAGGCTCTCTGTAGATATCAGTGTAT
This sequence comes from Pleurodeles waltl, assembly GCF_031143425.1. NCBI lineage: Eukaryota > Metazoa > Chordata > Amphibia > Caudata > Salamandridae > Pleurodeles > Pleurodeles waltl. The sequence continues at coordinate 201,276,134 of NC_090440.1, read as the reverse complement.
GCAGAGACTCGCAGGCGAGGCGCTCTGTAGATATCAGTGTATGCAGAGACTCACAGTGAGGCTCCCTGTAGATATCAGTGAGTGTATAGACTTTTATCAGAGACAAGTCTACATAGAGAGTCACAGCAGAGAACAGTGTATGCAGAGACTCACAGCACGGGCTGGCTACAGAGATCAGTGTATGCAGATCCTCACAGCATAGGCTCTGTAGATATCAGTGTATGCAGATCCACACAGCAGAGGCTCTCTGTAGATATCCGTGTGTGCAGATCCTCACCACAAAGGCTCTCTGTAGATATCAGTGTATGCAGAGCCTCATAGCAGAAACTCTCTGTTGATATCAGTGTATACAGATCCTCACCGCAGAGGCTCTCTGTAGATATCAGTGTATGCAGAGCCTCACAGCAGAAACTGTCTGTTGATATGAGTGTGTGGTAAGACTCGCAGGCGAGGCACTCTGTAGATATCAGTGTATGCAGAGACTCACAGCAGAGGCTCTCTGTAGATATCAGTTTATGCAGAGACTCGCAGGCGAGGCGCTCTGTAGATATCAGTGTATGCAGAGACTCACAGTGAGGCTCTCTGTAGATATCAGTGTATGCAGAGACTCACAGCAGAGGCTCTCTGTAGATATCAGTGTATGCAGAGACTCACAGCAGAGGCTCTCTGTAGATATCAGTGTATGCAGAGACTCGCAGGCGAGGCGCTCTGTAGATATCAGTGTATGCAGAGACTCACAGTGAGGCTCTCTGTAGATATCAGTGGGTGTAGAGACTTTTATCAGAGACAAGTCTACATAGAGAGTCACAGCAGAGAACAGTGTATGCAGAGACTCACAGCACGGGCTGGCTACAGAGATCAGTGTATGCAGATCCTCACAGCATAGGCTCTGTAGATATCAGTGTATGCAGATCCACACAGCAGAGGCTCTCTGTAGATATCCGTGTGTGCAGATCCTCACCACAAAGGCTCTCTGTAGATATCAGTGTATGCAGAGCCTCATAGCAGAAACTCTCTGTTGATATCAGTGTATACAGATCCTCACCGCAGAGGCTCTCTGTAGATATCAGTGTATGCAGAGCCTCACAGCAGAAACTGTCTGTTGATATGAGTGTGTGGTAAGACTCGCAGGCGAGGCGCTCTGAAGATATCAGTGTATGCAGAGACTCACAGCAGAGGCTTGCTGTAGATATCAGTGTATACAGAGACTCACAGCAGAAACTCTCTGTAGATATCAATGTATGCAAAGACTCAAAGCAGAGGCTCCCTGCAGAGAACAGTGTATGCAGAGACTCACAGCCAAGGCTCTCTGTAGATATCAGTGTATGCAGAGACTCGAGCAGAGACTCAGCAGAGAACAGTGTATGCAGAGTGAGGCTCTTTGTAGATATCAGTGAGTGTAGAGACTTTTATCAGAGACAAGTCTACATAGAGAGTCACAGCAGAGAACAGTGTATGCAGAGACTCACAGCACGGGCTGGCTACAGAGATCAGTGTATGCAGATCCTCACAGCATAGGCTCTGTAGATATCAGTGTATGCAGATCCACACAGCAGAGGCTCTCTGTAGATATCCGTGTGTGCAGATCCTCACCACAAAGGCTCTCTGTAGATATCAGTGTATGCAGAGCCTCATAGCAGAAACTCTCTGTTGATATCAGTGTATACAGATCCTCACCGCAGAGGCTCTCTGTAGATATCAGTGTATGCAGAGCCTCACAGCAGAAACTGTCTGTTGATATGAGTGTGTGGTAAGACTCGCAGGCGAGGCGCTCTGAAGATATCAGTGTATGCAGAGACTCACAGCAGAGGCTTGCTGTAGATATCAGTGTATACAGAGACTCACAGCAGAAACTCTCTGTAGATATCAATGTATGCAAAGACTCAAAGCAGAGGCTCCCTGCAGAGAACAGTGTATGCAGAGACTCACAGCCAAGGCTCTCTGTAGATATCAGTGTATGCAGAGACTCGAGCAGAGACTCAGCAGAGAACAGTGTATGCAGAGTGAGGCTCTTTGTAGATATCAGGGAGTGTAGAGACTTTTATCAGAGACGAGTCTACATGGAGAGTCACAGCAGAGAACAGTGTATGCAGAGACTCACAGTCAGGCTGGCTGCAGAGATCAATGCATGCAGAGCCTCACAGCAGAGGCTCTCTGTAGATCAGTGTATGCAGATCCTCACTGCAGAGGTTCGCTGTAGATAACAGTGTATGCAGATCCTCACTGCAGAGGTTCGCTGCAGATAACAGTGTATGCAGATCCTACTGCAGAGGTACGCTGTGTGTGCAGAGACTCATTCCATAGACCAGTCAACCTAGAGACCAACAGCAGACAACAGGTTATGAAGGGACTCACATACCCTGTTGTCTGCTGTTGGTCTCTCCATGCAGAGATCGGTGTATGCAGGGACTGGTAGCAGAGACCAGTATACATACAGTCTCAAAGTAGAGAACAAAGTATGCGGAGACTCACGACAGAAGCTCTCTGTAGAAATCAATGTAATCAGAGACTCGCAGCAGAGGTTCTCTGTAGAGATGAATGTTGCAGAGACTCACAGCAGAGGCTCTCTGTAGATATCAGTGTTTGCAGAGGCTCTCTGTAGAGATCAATGTAATCAGAGACTCACAGCAGAGATTCTCTGTAGAGATTAATGTTGCACAGATTTACAGCAGAGGCTCTCTGTAGATATCAGTGTATGCAGATCCACACAGCAGAGGCTCTCTGTAGATATCCGTGTGTGCAGATCCTCACCACAAAGGCTCTCTGTAGATATCAGTGTAGGCAGAGCCTCACAGCAGAAACTCTTTGTTGATATGAGTGTTTGGTGAGACTCGCAGGCGAGGCGCTCTGTAGATATCAGTGTATGCAGAGACTCACAGTCGGTCTGGCTGCAGAGATCAATGCATGCAGAGCCTCACAGCACAGGCTCTCTGTAGATATCAGTGTATGCAGAGACTCGATCAGAGACTCAGCAGAGAACAGTGTACGCAGAGTGAGGCTCTTTGTAGATATCAGGGAGTGTAGAGACTTTTATCAGAGATGAGTCTACATGGAGAGTCACAGCAGAGAACAGTGTATGCAGAGACTCACAGTCGGGCTGGCTGCAGAGATCAATGCATGCAGAGCCTCACAGCACAGGCTCTCTGTAGATATCAGTGTATGCAGATCCTCACTGCAGAGGTTCGCTGTAGATAACAGTGTATGCAGATCCTCACTGCAGAGGTTCGCTGTAGATAACAGTGTATGCAGATCCTACTGCAGAGGTACGCTGTGTGTGCAGAGACTCATTCCATAGACCAGTCAACCTAGAGACCAACAGCAGACAACAGGTTATGAAGGGACTCACATACCCTGTTGTCTGCTGTTGGTCTCTCCATGCAGAGATCGGTGTATGCAGGGACTGGTAGCAGAGACCAGTATACATACAGTCTCTAGGGTAGAGAACAAAGTATGCGGAGATTCACGACAGAAGCTCTCTGTAGAAATCAGTGTAATCAGAGACTCGCAGCAGAGGTTCTCTGTAGAGATGAATGTTGCAGAGACTCACAGCAGAGGCTCTCTGTAGATATCAGTGTTTGCAGAGACTCACAGCAGAGGCTCTCTGTAGAGATCAATGTAATCAGAGACTCACAGCAGAGGTTCTCTGTAGAGATTAATGTTGCAGAGACTCACAGCAGAGGTTCTCTGTAGAGATTAATGTTGCAGAGACTCACAGCAGAGGCTCTCTGTAGATATCAGTGTATGCAGAGACTTACAGCAGAAGCTCTCTGTAGAGATCAATGTTTGCAGAGACACACAGCAGAGGCAAAGACTCAGCAGAGAACAATGTATGCAGAAAAGAGAAGGTAAATGGAGGGAAATACCTGTATTCTGAGTGTCGACCCATGACTACGTGTATGAAGGTTTCTTTATATTTATAGAAAACTGTAAAACTTTGTGAAGATTGGTAAATGTTTGCCTGCACACATTAGTGAGAAAAGGTTGACTACTTTGACATGCTTTGTTGTCTATGTGCTTATTAAACGGTTCTGCATAATATATCCATGACAACAAACATTGTCCTTTTCTACAATCCCTTTGTGTGTTGAAAAGCTCTACAAAACATACTTCTGCAGTGAAACATTCAGCATCCATTTGACAGTGCACAAAATAACTATACAAAAGGTGAACTTGTGAAGAAAAAAGGCCTGCTAACTTTTTCTACATTTTTCAGCGTGGGTGGATTTGATTTGAGGGAAAATGTCTTCGCGATGTGAAAACAACGATTTTGCAATTCAGAAAAAAAACTCGCACAAAGGAGAATGTAAACTGGGAAACTATGAGTCCTGCGCAAAGGTCAAAAATCAGGGAAAATGGAGGGAGAAAATTGCACTACTTAAATCAAGTTACAGAGTACATGTCCAAACCCACAGCAGACAGTGTAGGATATGCAGAGAGATTTACATCAGAGAGTGTACAAGTTGTCTGCAGAGCACTTGGTGTGCACATAATGGCCAAGATATCAGCAGGGAAGTTTGCAGCAACAATCGTGCTTACAGAAAATCACAGCAGGGAGGACACAGTTTACATAGAAAGGCAAAGCACACTACAATAGGTGCTTGCAGAGAACATATGGCGTGTGTATACAAGTGTGAATATGCAGAGCAGGAGCAGCTCGCAGTACTTTTTAGGGGGTGTGGCATGCGGGGATTGGGGGAACTGTTTAAAAAAAATCAATTTGCCTGCATCGTCGCCGCTGCCACCACCACAGCGCCGCTTCTCTGCTGCAGGCACAGGCTCCAAGCCTGCGGCCCATCATGGTGCTGCTCAGAGCAGCGTTAGGATTGGCTGGGATCCCAGGCAGACTGGGAGCCTGTGCCTGCTCTCTTCGGCCCGGCAACACAGTGCCGGGATGGAGAGAGCACAGTGCGCATGCATGTTTGGCCAGCTTGAGACTGCCGGCCAAACATACATGCGCAATGAGGGAGAGAGTGCTGTGCACTCCCCCTCAGTGCTCATTCATTCCCAGTGCCCCGCCCCTTTTACTACAAAAGGATAATAGACATTATAATAATAGTTTACATCCTTTTGTAGTAAAAGGTTTGCAGCTGCTGCTGCTGGCAGGGTGGCGACGCTCCTTCGCCCTAGCGGAGGAGCTGCCCCTGATGTATCTAGAGAAGCCAAAAATCATGGTGTGCGCAGAGGAATTTCAAAAGTACATAGCATGTACGATGCAGGCAGGGGGCACATTATGTATTCAAAGAGAATTACAACACAACACATAGTGTGTGCAGAGAAACTAATAAACGAAACCAGGCGGTCGATGGAGAGAACAGTGGGAGCATGAGGACAGCCCATGGACGCACGTGGTGCATGTAAAAGCCCTGGGCACATGCTCAGCTATAGAACACATAGAGTGCCCTCAGTACAGAGCACACATTTTATGTGGAGAGACTAAAATTATTTACGCAGAGCATCAAACATTCAACAGTATGGAATGGGCATGCAGCCGGACTGGAGTGAAGAGCGAGAGAGCAAGCGAGAAAGAGAGAGAGAATGTGTGTGAGTGTCAGAGTGAGACCCACAAGCTATGTGTGCAAAGTGAAGAGGGCCTGTATACAGAGTCAGACTTAACGCCAGAGAGCCCATGATGCACTGATCTATCTTCTATGTTTGGCTGCATGAGAATCATGCCTTCATGGCATAGCAATTACGAACGTGGGAAGCATGCACTACCAATACTTGCCCTGCACTTTCAGTGTAAAAGTGCGACATCTATTAATGCTGCACGTGCTGTGCATGTTCTAGTTTAAAGGGAAGCCTGAATGTCTGCTTCCTCTGTTAGCCCAGTTTGCGATTACAACTGGATATCTGTATGGCAGGGTGGCAGGTGGAAATTATGTCAATGGAGTTTAAGGGATGACAGGGTGGCTGAAGAACGGGAGCATCAACATAGGAGGGAGCATTTTTCTTGCTTACATTAGAGCCCACGACAACCTTGCTATGCCAAGCCCCATAACCCACCACAAAGTGATAAGACTTCAGGGGCTTAGAATGCTGCCGAAAAGTGTCTCAAGGTAAACCAAAAAGCCTGCACAAAAGCCAACATATGGAAACAAATACGAGGGAGTGGTAGAAAAAAAGCAGGGAGCTCTAATGTTCCCAGTAACTTACATGGAAGTGGAGGAAGTTTTAACTGGTAGAAAGCTAGAATAAAATATCATTGGATGAATAATCTAGAGTCTACCAAAATAATGCCTAAACATTCCTAAATGGGAATGTTGGTATTTATGAAACAGCTCCTCCGAATGCACTCTGAGGCCCCAGTAATTGGTGAGCAGGATATTATGAATGCCCCCCAAAAAACATACTGGAATAAACACAAACCATCTATCCCACACATAGAGAGTATGGGAATACGTCCAGACTACCTACTGATAATTATTACAATGCAGGACAAGTTACTTATTGCAAATTACTGAACGCCAGCATCGCTAAAAAGAGCAAAGTGCTCCACAGAAGATAGGTCACTAAAACAGTGCAGATAGTTTTTGGGTGAGAGAGAGGAAGAGAAAGCAAGAGAAAAAGAGAGGGCACAATGTAGGGCATAGGCTAGGCCAAAAAGAGAACACAGTGACAAAGGACGGAAGACTGGTTCATTGTTGAGGGATATCCGGAAGAGGAGGCTACTGTGGGATGATAAAAGTCAAGGGCGTGTAAACCTGAAAGAGATGAATCAGTCCAAATTGTGGTAAGGGAATGGGCGGTTGCCCAGAGCCCTGTGTCGGCTCACTGCCATGAGGTCCCATAGTCCCCTCTCTACACCAATCCTGTACAGCCCTCTCTGAAGGCCTACCACACCCTTCTACAATAGAGTGCTATTGTGTGTTAGGAATTCAGAGAGGGCTGCAAGACCGGGGGAGGGGACCTTTCACTCTCCCAAAGGCCTTGGATCATTGATCCAGTGCTTTGAGGCCCATGAGAGCTCCCTAAGCTTCCCAGCCATTATCTAGTGCTGCGAGGCATAGTGGAAAGCTTCTTCTGGCACGCAGGCCTAACTGCCATGGTCCAATACTGTGAGGCCCAAATAAGGTAGTGTCTTCCCCTCAGCCTCACAGCACTGAACCATGGCTGTGAGGCCAATGGGACAAGGCTCCTTGCAGGGGTGCAGAGGGTGTAGTGGCACTGGGACCTATGATGTTAGGAGCCCAATGGACCCACAGTTCGATTGTATTTAACTGCCTAGCCAATGGACGGAGAAGAAAGAGGCAATTTACTCGGCTTGCCCCAGAGCCTATGATGCCAAGTGCACAGGGCCCGCTTACAAGTTTGACAATACGAGAGTATTGAAATTACTGGGGTCAAAATCACTGATTCAGGCTAGGTTCTGCACCCATGTATCATGCACTTACTAGATGTGGTCCCCAGAATATGGAATTCTCATGTTGACCCAGGTAAATCAGGTCTTTTGTTCATGTTCATCCTCGATTCCTGGGATTTTCCAGTGCCATTTGCAACCTGCTTGCAGGGAGGCCAAAGAAGGCAGCAGGGCAGAGGTGTGGGAGGTGGGTTGGTTTCCAGAGTCGGGGTAGGCTGTGGCATGGCTCAGAGGAGCATTATATGCTCTTGCTTCAGAGTTGGAATGGGTCTGGCCAGTGCCAGGTTGTGCTTGAGCCTCCTTCCTCAGAGTCGCATAATATTTTACCTAGTGGGAAAAACACTAGTCTTATCCTAACGCTGCCAATCATGTTCATTTTTTAAGTCATAACAGCCATTCAACATGGTGGTTCACTGGCTAATTATGAAATCTTAACTAAACAGGTTTAAACGGATGTTTATCCAAGAATGTCATCTTGCATTAACTTATTTATCATCATGCAGAGAACTCTGAGACACCCAAATAATTGACTTTGGATTCTTAAAACATATTTCTGAAAGTGATTTCTAAGAGGAAATACATGTAATTTTTAAGTCTGTACTTAAGTGAATACAGGCCTACCCATTTGCTATGACCACTATTTCTCTATTGTAGGCTCGCCGGCTGTATTCAGAGATTCTCGCCTTCAGCTGAGTCACTGTCTGTTTTGCAAAGCTATTTGTTTTCTAAAAGCAAACCCTCCATGTATGTATGTGGTACTTCTACTAGCCAGAGGCAACAGGGCACTGTAGAGGGCCAAAGACAAGTAAAAAGTCAACCAGGGAGAAGGTTTGTGAACTTTTAATGCATTGTGATACAGTGTTCTTTAACGAAGTGCATCTTCAACTCTTTCCTAAATTAGAGTGGTGTTGGGGCAATCCTGATGGATACATGGTGGTTTTCCGGAGTGTGAGTGCACAGATGGAAAAGGCCTGCTGTCTTGTCTTTTTTTCTTGTTTTGCATTATTGGATCTGCAGACGAGTGCCAGCTGAGTGGGTGTGCTAAGAACCACCAGAGATGGTTAACTTGTCTGCAAGATAAGTGAGGGTGCATTGTGATGGGTTTGCAAAGAATGCACCTGGTTTTAAATATGGTGTGCAGAGGTAAGGGAAGTCTGTTAACTTCCAGCAGCATGGGGGGATGTGATCATATTTTTTATACCAGGGCATTTTTGTGGGTTTTTTGGCAGTGTTCCTTGAGTGTGAGAATGGTGTCAGGCGTGAATCCAAGTGACTTCACATTCAGTGAAGGTTGTGGTTTTAAGCCATTGTGGTTTATATCACTAATCCATCAGGGTTCATTTCACTGAGGTTTGCCACCTGGGAAGGGTAGGCGCAGAGGATGGAGCAGGCTTGGTGTTTTTGAATTTTCTGTATTTTTTCACTGAAGAAGGGGTTGATGGTATCACACTTTTCAGTGGAGTGAGAAATAGGTGGCACTGGCAAGGGGGTGTCTTGAAAACTGTTCTGCCTCTGTTGGGAGCTTCAATTATGGTATTGTTGTAGTAGTTTGCTTTGGCTGATGTGAGTAGTTATCTACAATTTGTGAGGAGGGACATATGTATGAGGTTATTGGGTGCTGGAGTTTGTTTTCAGAAAACAAGAAAACAAACACACACACAGGACATTTTGTATCTGTGCACGAAGATCCTTATGCTGTTTCCATTCCCAGGACTGCCATGCCTTACAGAACTTGCCACAGTTTCGTGAAATGTTCTTAACGTTTCTCAATGCTTCTCAAAAGGGAGTGTGTAACTTCATATTTCAGTGGCATTAATGGCAACAGTTCAGCGTAGGAGGAGCATCTGGTGCAAGCAAAAGCGACGTAAGAGACCTTAAAGAAAGTTAAATTGCCATTACACACAAGCGTGATTCAGGAGTAACATGAGTATCAAATACCTACTGCACAGCTGAATATTAAATGCGCATACGTTATCTGAGATCTTTGAGGTACAACATAAAGCACTGGCGCTATTCACTTTCTATTTGCGATGCTGCACATGGGCCAGCTTGAGATGTCATTCAACACCAACCTTTGTTCACACTATCAAACCCAGCTATACATCAGGTTTCTACTATTGATATTATGCACAACATTTACAGTTGGAGGAACAGAGTTCCTTAAAATACGTGGATCGTGTGTAAATTGTGTCACGTTTCATACAACATAATCACGTAAGTTGTATACTGATGAGTGCTGCTACTCAATCCAGTGCTTCATTTATAAGTGAATAAGAGTCAGGGCCCAAAGACGTCTCAATGGTGTGACTTACAATGCCAAGGCATACTTCCATACCAGGCATCTCCAGCAAGTAGCCCCCGAGATACTGGTATCTCAAGAGCTACCTGTAAGTAGCTCTTCTGTAGACAGTTCAACATACTAAATTACAAGTTTTTGCTAGGTTGAATTAATATATGTGTGCCAATCTGTATTCAAGGTGAAAATCTGTGTACTCGCAGATTACATAAAATGATGTTTGAAGAAAAACGGTTGAATTTCCAAAATATATTTAAAACTGATTTTTTAAAGATGAATGATGTGGGAAGAGTTATTACTATCATTATTACTTTCATGTCGGGGCACTGTAATATGTATCCCAAAATTGAAAAGTGTATATTCGGGATGATATTGTGTTTATTTTCAGAATTTAAAACTGATGTTTGGAGGAAAATGGTTGGATCCCCGAAATATATTTAAAGTTGATTTTTGAGTTATACATCATTAGTAAGACTTATCACTAATATTAAAATCTTGGCGCCAGGGGCATTGTAGCTATGGAGGTCAGGCAGTAACCATGTAGAGGCAAGCCCAATTTGATAAAGTCTTTTTCATATTACTGATGCAAACAGGAGTGATACTGTGGGTAATCTTGCATGGAGCGTCCACTAATGTAATCTTGTCTGCCATGATCACTATTACCACACTAAAAATACTAGTCACTTGATATAATTTTCATTGAAAGCAAGTAGCCATTTTATTATAGAAACGGTTGGAGACACCTGGTCTATACAATTTTGGAGACAGCAATCCAAACATATTTCTTGCCTTGAGCCTCATTGCTAGAAGTATGAGCATTATACAAGAAACAAATTCTGCTAATTTTCTGTCTATATTTGATAGAACATACTAAAACCTGAAGCATTTTAGACACATAGGGGGTTATTACAACTTTGGAGGAGGTGTTAATCCGTCCCAAAAGTGACAGTAAAGTGACGGATATACCATCAGCCGTATTACGAGTCCATTATATCCTATGGAACTCGTAATACGGCTGGTGGTATATCCGTCACATTTGGGACGGATTAACACCTCCTCCAAAGTTGTAATAACCCCCCATAGTGTGATTTGTGACCATTGGGGGAGATTTGCTGCATTGCAGACATAATTTTAGATTATTCCAACGCCGCTCAATAACATGTTTAAGTTGATCCAGCTATTACAGTGTCAGACCCCTTTGAACATCTCAGAATTTAGCGCAATAAAGGTTGATGTGCCCAAAAAATTATGTTTATTGTCAAAGTTAAGAGAGTATCTCTTTCATCAGCCCCAGCGAACAGCCATCAAGTGACCATTTAACTCCAGAGGCCCTTATTATGAGTAGACATTTTTATGTGAACTCTGCACAAACATTTGTTTTTGCAGGGATTGGAATCGTGTTTTGGGGTATTTACCGCACCCCCTGCAATTATCCTGGTAAGTTCAGAAGAAACTTGTTGAAATTGACTGGGCGTGCCTGCTGAATACCAATCCATAGAGACTTTGGTGCTCATAGCACAACGTTTCTGCATTTAAGTTCCACTTTTAATAGGGGAACTCTTAAATAGGTCCAGCTTATCACCCCATCTCAGTTCTAGACCCTGGGTGTTGGATTTTATTGTGTGCAATAAATATCAGCAGCAATGTAAGGCACTTGTAATTAGGGACAGAGATTAATAAAAAAGTATATGTGCTACTAAAATGCTGTGAGGAAATACTCTTTTTGCCCCTAAAAACATCATCAGGCCACAAACAGGACTTAAAGAATTAGCTGGCACACTGTCTGTGAAATCTAAGGAAATAGGTTAAAGTAGAAATTGTAGTAAGACCTGGCAGGCCAGTTCTATATTTTGGTTCCACTGAGTATCAAGAGTATTCAGTCCACATCACAATGATATCATTTTTCAATTCAAATAAATTTAGTGTCTGCATTTATCGTAATCACATTGATTAATCGTGGAAACAAAGTACTGATCAGATGTGCCTCATACAGTATTTAATTTGTAAAAGAATAAGGGCCTCATTACAAGTTTGGTGGCAGGGATTACTCCGTCGCAAACGTGACGGATATTCCGTCCACTGTATTACAAGTTCCATAGGATATAATGGAACTTGTAATACGGCGGGCGGAAAACACAGTCACATTTGTGATGCAGTAATCACCTCCGCCAAACTCGTAATGAGGCCCTGAGTGCCATAGAACACAGTTTTGTTCAGAAACCTGCAGCTAGCACCATCAAATTTCAGGGTGCTGATTATCATGGCTGCGTAGACTTGATTCCACCTCATGCCTCACTAAGCCACCATCGGACACTCTCTGTCTCTTTATCTCACTCTTTAAAGGTATTTTTTTATCCCTGCATTCTCCCTTTGTCACTGTGTTTCCATCTGTCTCTTCCCCCTGCTTTCCCCATTTGTGTTTTCCCTTGGATCAAAGCTGTTGAGAAAAAATAAGTGGCAGTCCTCAAAAAATGAGTGACGTGGGCACCACCTGCAACCACAGCAAATATTAAGCACTAGTTTTATAGGCAAATTTATTGCCAACATCATGCACATTATGAAAACATATCAATCATATGTAACCTATGATATATGAATGCTATGTTAAAATGTAATAAAAGGTACACACAAGCAAATTAGTCTGCTGATTTATTTTCTAAGATAGCAACATCCAAGTTCGTCAGGTAGTATTCCAAGTCCTATGAACCAGTCTTTACCTCTATTTTATACCAATACAGGGGAGAAGTACCCAATCTAGAAATGCATTCTAAACTGTTTAAATATATTACTCTTCAAATGTCCAACAGTGGATCTGAATTAAGGAGACATTCATTCTAAAAGATTGTCACCATTTTGGTGCCCCACGCTCGTGGGCAGCCTTCCTCAGGACTAGATATACTGAATACATTTCCATGTCATGGCTCAGATTATGAGTTAGGTGGAGCAATATTACCATACAGTGTCATGTGATAATTTTACTCAGTCCGATGATAAGTTTACACGGATGCCATTTTTCCATATGTGGTATTCCAACCAATTTTTTTGTAAATACATTTACCATGCCATAAATATATTATGCTGTGTTGTGTTATGGTATGTTGATTTATGTAGTGCCCTAATCACGCGGAAGGGTATACAGGAACTTAGGAAGGTGAGTTGGTGTGTGGTCCCCAAGGTGCTTACATGAGAAGCCAGATCTTCAGCTTTCTGCGGAACTCAAGAAGTGAGGAGGAGGCTCTGATGTGTTGAGGGAAGTCTTTCAATGTCTTGGGTACAATGTAGGAGAATAAGCAAATTCCAGTTTTGCTTGTATGGATGGTGGAATGTCTTCATGGGAGAGTGAGGCACAGCATAGGTGTTTTGTGTGTTGGTGAAAGAGTAGGTGGCTGTTCGGGTACAGCATGAACCTTATAAATGGGAGGTGCATGCTTGAGTAAAAAAAAGTTACAAGAAATTGCGTAGTATGAAATTTTGAGGAATGTCACAAATTTTGCCTAATCTTAAAACAACACATAACAACTACAACCTATTAAACTACACATGTAAACTTCACTCCCTAACTACTTATTGTATATTGATATATACTTCAACAGGATGATAGGCCACTTTTGTGCAGTACAACCTCCCTGTGTGATGGGAGCCGAACATGCAAACCACTTTCAAGGCCTGATATGGGAGACCTGCTGAAAATGTTATGGGGATGAGTGGGTTGAAGGAGGAGAACAGCTAGTGATATTGTCAGAAAGTTACCATCCTCAAAACTCTTTGGTGGTCATATGTCCTAGTCAATCATATCATATAATGCCTGGGTATGTGGGCTCAATGACACGTAAAGTGGCACTCTGTCCATCCAAAAACTGTCTTATAAATTTTCTTACGTCATGTATCATCCTACAAATAAACCACTTGCATGCACATTCTTTTTCCAAACATGCGCCCCCGGTCAGATACTGTGCCTTGATAATCATGAATTCTCTGTTGGAAGTGCTGGTGCTCAATTTTAAATAATGCTGCAATTTTGTTACCCCAGTTACAGCGATAGCTGCGGTGAACTCAAGAAATTCTTGTACAGAGCACCACGCTCTGCCTAAGTGGAAGCTACTCTGCTACTCTCTCCTCCCACTGCAGAACCCACCTACGTAGCTCCTTAACACCTGTCTCAGGCCTGTCATTGGAGCCTGTGTGTACAGGTTTAAACTGCCATTTCGACCTGGCAATATAAACCTTTTGCCTGGCATAAACCTTTCTTTTTTAGCACACATAGGTCACCTCTAGAAAAAGCCCTAAGCAGCCCAGAGGGCAGGGTACATTGTATTCAATAAGTTAGACATGTACTTTTAAGTTTTACATGTCTTGGTAGTCAAAAGCTCTCACATTCATTTTTTCACTATTGCAAGGCCTACCTTTCCGACAGAATAACATTGGCTTACCTTATTATATTTAATAAGTGAAAACCTTTGATTGGGAGCAGGCTGGAAAGTCATGTTTGGTGTTTGAGGAATTGTAATTTCAACCCCCTTTAATGGTAAAGTTAGATTTTAAGTCACAGTTCAGAAAATGCTACTTTTAGAAGGTTAAATGCAAAAACAAGATGATGGATGGAATTCTCAAATTAATCCCACCCACTGGCAATTACTTGCGGCCACATCCAAATCCATTGTCTTTTGTCCACCATACTACCCCATTTTGGATCCACCCATATGCAAATCAGTCTCGACCCTGTTCCTCATTCAAACAGTCCAGTCTGAACCGCCAGGACCTCCCAGCATATAGCTGGGTCTGAATTGAGGTGGCATGGAGTGCAAAATAATGAAGGATTGGGATACGGCCCAAGTAATCACCGGTGGCTGAGATTAATTCAAGCATTCCATTCATTACTTTTGTATAATTTAGCATGTCGTCCTAAGAGGGATGAGTATCCCCAGATGTGGGTCCTGGGCACACTGTGCCACTGGAACCAAGCTACACCTGGCTGATGAGCCCATAAAAAGGGTGGAACTGGTCCTGGCTTGCTTGTGTTCCGGTTCAGGGAGGACATGACTCAGCAGTTTGAGTGGGACTGTTCCCGTTGGTGCAGGGCCAAGACTGATTTCTTTTTTAGCACACATAGGTCACCTCTAGAAAAAGCTATAAGCAGCCCGGAGGGCAGGGTACATTGTATTCAATAAGTTAGACATGTACTTTTAAGTTTTACATGTCTTGGTAGTCAAAAGCTCTCACATTCATTTTTTCACTATTGCAAGGCCTACCTTTCCGACAGAATAACATTGGCTTACCTTATTATATTTAATAAGTGAAAACCTTTGCTTGGGAGCAGGCTGGAAAGTCATGTTTTGTATTTGAGGAATTGTAATTTCAACCCCCTTTAATGGTAAAGTTAGATTTTAAGTCACAGTTCTGAAAATGCTACTTTTAGAAGGTTAAATGCAAAAACAAGATGATGGATGGAATTCTCAAATTAATCCCACCCACTGGCAATCACTTGCTGCCACATCCAAATCTATTGTCTTTTGTCCACCATGCCACCCCATTTTGGATCCACCCATATGCAAATCAGTCTCGACCCTCTTCCTCATTCGAACAGTCCAGTCTGAACTGCCAGGCCCTCCCAGCATATAGCTGGGTCTGAATTGAGGTGGCATGGTGTGCAAAATAATGAAGGATTGGGATACGGCCCAAGTAATCACCGGTGGCTGAGATTAATTCAAGCATTGCATTCATTACTTTTGTATAATTTAGCATGTCGTCCTAAGTGGGATGAGTATCCCCAGATGTGGGTCCTGGGCACACTGTGCCACTGGAACCAAGCTACACCTGGCTGATGAGCCCATAAAAAGGGTGGAACTGGTCCTGGCTTGCTTGTGTTCCGGTTCAGGGAGGACATGACTCAGCAGTTTGAGTGGGACTGTTCCCGTTGGTGCAGGGCCAAGACTGATTTGTATAAAGATGGATCCAAACTGAGGTGGCATGGTATGCAAAATAACGATGGATTGAGTTGCGGCCCAAGTAATTATCAGTGACTGAGGTTAATTCAAGCATTCCATCCATCATGTTTTGTATTCTTTAGCACTTTTACATAGTTAGCATTTTCTTGCCCTCAGCATTTAGTGCCTGTAGCCTGTGTCCTGGGTCACATGACTAGGTTCAGATGGCTTTTATATGTTCCTTGCAGACAGTATCACAATAGAGTGTCTGGGTGTTGGCTAGATGGGCCATTCTGGCTTGATTGGGGGGCAGAGCTGTCACCTACCACACTTGCACTTCAAAGGCACTGGCCCAGCACACTCCCAAGTGACTTCAAACTACTGTATTATGCTCCCAGGCATACCGGAAATCAGAAATAAAGGGGTCTACCCTAATCACCCTACTAACCTGGGTAGAATGAGTATATTAAAAATAAGACAAGTGATGAATAGTAGGGACAAATACAACAAATAACTTTCAGACAATGAACTTATCCATCGAACATGGGTAATGTATTTTAATTACAATGAACTTTTAATTAATTATTGAGGACAATGACACCCTAAGTGATGAATAAACTGAAAAATTATCTCCATAGAGTTATAAGCACATATTTACAACATCTTTATTTACAACAATTTGTTCACACCTAAGCACATTTTTTAATATAATATATCTTCATCAATCTCCATCAAAAGTTTTAGAAGCTGTGGTTAAAAGTATATTGGAACTATAATCCACATAGAGGCAAGATGGTTGCAAATGTGATTACATACAATAATCCTGCTTTCCCAGAGCACTTATTCACAGAGGGATGTAAACTGTACACATTGTCCGATTATAATTCATTTTTATATGGCAACCTCCTTATGTAATGGTTGACGCGTTTCAGCCCGTATAAGTATGGGCCTCTTCAGGACTCGTGGAGTGACAAAGACCAAATAATCATTGATATCGGAGTTTACAGGTTGTGTCAATAATATCATAACTTCACCTCTGTCGCCTCATAACAATTATTAATAAGTGATGGCAATCAGTTAAGGAACCTCCTGGCCAGCTGTAAATCCCGCGTTTGAAAAGTCAATAGAGTGTCTGTCTGTTGGCCGGATGGGCCATTCTGGCTTGACTGGGGGGCAGAGCTGTCACCTACCACACTTGCACTTCAAAGGCACTGGCCCAGCACACTCCCAAGTGACTTCAAACTATTGTATTATGCTCCCAGACATATTGGGAGCAGAGCAGGGAGGAATGAAATTCCAGACACCTTTGGGTGAGGGGTAACTCCAGAGGCTCCTCCCACTTCAGTGGTGTCAACAGGTATAGTAACAGGACCCTCAGTCCCACTCTTTAGGACCTGTGGATACTACAGAAGAAGGACTGCCCGGATGTCAAAAGGCTACCCTGCTGCCTGAGGCCAGCCCTGATGTCTGAGAAGAAATACTGGACCTAACCCTTTCATCCCAGGCTGAAGTGACTCCAAGAGTGAGCTGACTGACTTCCTATTCTCCAACTTAATCAAATGGCCTATTAATTTTCCAATAACTCCTCCATAATTAGAGTTGACATGTTTCGATTTACAGAATTCTCAAGGGAAGAAACACAATAAGTCTGCAGCTGTGCAAGAGCCGTGAAGCTGGGTTTCTGCATCATCGAAAAAGCTTCCTCAGGTATGGGAGGTGAGCTCTGTTCAAGCGTGTCCACAAACTCAAGGCAGTTTCATCAGGGAGTCATGCAGAATGTTCAGAATACAAGAAGCCTTTTTTTCTCTCTTTAAGGCGGCTATATTGATTTAGCACGCCTAGAAGCAGACACAGAACTATGCTGCTCTAGCTTCCCGACTCCTGCACTGCTTCAGGATTTATAGCTTTTCTTCCCTTGAGGATTTTGTAAGTGCCCCCTTCCTTACCTGGTTTCAGGTACTTCACTCTTCTGTGGTCCTGAAGAGGCCCAAAACTTTCAAGGGCCGAAACCCATCTAAGTTGGTTTAATGAAGTTGGGGAACCACATCTTCAGAATAAAAAAAACAGACAGAATTGTCCTTTTGATATGCTTTCTATTGAGACTCTCTCTCTGGTGGACTGATTATACAAATTAAGTCACTTTAAGTTAAATACATCAGAACTTCAGCCACTTCAAATTAAATATATCGGAAGATGGGAGTTCGATTTTTAATTTTTATTTCTTTTGTTTAACTATGTGATTTATTTTTATCTGTGTATGTTTCCTTGAAATATTGAAAAATGTTTTTCAATCTCAAGTGCTTAAAACACCAAACAGGATACTGTGTGATGATTTATAATAAGTAGACTGATTAATTAGTGTACTCACTGTTCTAATAACATACGTATTTGTCCCTGCTATATATTTTTTTCTTTTGAGTAAGATCTTTGTGATACAGCAACAACCATCCACAACACCTGGTCTGCTCTTTACAGCGACGACCATCTGCGACGATTTCTCTGTTCCTCGCAAACTCCTCCCCCACAAACGGAACTCCACACGATGGTCTTTAGAAGGTAACTTTTTCAGTGGAACTAACCTGGTTCCTGTATTCAGCCTGCACTCCATTCAGTTGGCCTGAACTTGTGATTTTCAACCAGTATCGCACAAACAGATAACCATGAGTGGTGCTTTGTGCCCTTCGGTGCTATGCTTACCTGAAATCTTTGAAATAGCATATCGCTGGCTCTACTGATTGGATTTTGGTGTCAAATAATTTATTACATTTTACTCTGTTTTTCTAACTTACTGTAAGATTTTTTCTTGTGCTTTCACTTTATTACTGTTTGTCTGCTGCACAAATACTTTGCACATTGCCTCTAAATTGAACCTGCCTTTTTTTGTGCCAATTTACCAGAGGGTTGAGTACACGTTAATTTAGTGACTTTTTGTGGTTCACCCTGATAAGGATTACGGCTGTATTTGAGCAGGGTTACACCCCTCAATCAACAATCCAATTTATTGCAATGCCCTCATATATCATACTGACAAATAGGCTTGTTTGGAGTTATGGATGGCAATCCGCATCTTAGGATGCACATGGATTTAGTGGCAGAAAAATTACTTTCTGTGATAGGCTTTAAAAAGTCACAATGTGTCACTGAGGGCAAACATGCGGGACAGGCTTTATAATGTCATATGATGGCTCTTTTTTGCTCTCTTATGTAGAATGGCACTATAAAGTGACATATATCCTTTTTATCTATGCCATTTCCTATCAACATGTGCTTTGTGAGCATGCACAGATTTATCATACTGTAAATGCACCCGGAATTGCTGGATGGAAAATCGGTGTGAATTAAATCCAAGTGCAGTGTACCACTCAATGATTCCGAGTAAAAACTGGTAATTTTTATCCGTGGTTGGATATTCTATAAGGAAACTGTAAATTTGGGTGCAGGACAACTGCGCTTGGATACTGTTTCACTCATAACCAGTGCACATATTGTTACATAGTGGATCATATTGTTAGGAAGGCCTCATGGATTGTACTTCATCAAGGTCACTCAATTTACTTCATCTTTCATTCTTAAAGCACGTATAAGACTCACTGTACTAACAGCTTCCTTACCTTTCTTCAGTATCCAACGGAGACAGGGCCTCATCTAGGGGTAATTGACTGCTCTCAGAGAAATATCTAGTTCGTTGACATTCCAATCATCTAGCCGGCCTTCATGGATTCTGTCTAGATCTGAAGTTTAGCATTCCCTCAGGTGTGAGTCATCAGAAAAGAGTCATATTTTCCTCCATAATCTCTGTCAGAAATTGATCTTTCTGTTTAATACTTTGTTTTCCATTCAGCTCTTCCTACCCACCACAACTTCTCCTTCAGAGTTAACAGTTCTGGTCATCCCCATGATGCATCTCACTTCCTGCACATTCTGCCCACATTATCTCAATGTTCAAAGCTCCCCTACACTATTTACAGTCACTTACTCTGATGCACTCTCTTGCATGTTCCTTCCACACTCACTTGCCTCTCTACCTGCTCCAGATAGCATCTGGGTGTCTAAATCCATACCAATTTAAACTTTTCTGTGAACCTCTCCGGGTGCTGTGCCACGCAGATGACACACCAAAATCATTGTCTCTATACCTGATAATATGTCATGGGTGGCAGACAATGTCAAATCTTGACTGAAATTTGCACCTGGATGAAGGAAAGCTGATTGAAACTTAAGGCCATAAAGAATGAGATTTCGGCCTTTGGGGGGCAACATTCAGTGTGTGTGGTCTGAGCACTGGTGGCCTGAGACGTGTGGCACCTTACCTACCACAGTGGCTGCCACAAAAAACCTAGGAGTGATTTTGATAACACCCTCACTTTTGATGCTCAGGTCAACAGGACCGCGAGTTCCTGCTTCTTCATTATCAATATTTTGAAGAAGGTTTTCCCTCTTCATCCTGGATCTGAGCAGACATATCAATGCAGTGAGCATAAACTCTGTACACTAGGCCCACTTAATCTGAAACAATATCTGCTTGAGTTGAGAGTTTGATGTTTCTGCATTCGACCTCTGAATGGTTTTAAATTTTAATGGGATTCACTGAAGCAGAAAATGCTCATAACATTATTTTGTGAAATTCAAAGATTCAGCAAAACATCCCAGTCCAAGTGTTCATTCCAGAAACCCAAAGCCTTGATTAAGTTTTTCCATCTCTATACCCACCACCCACCGTCTCCTCGCGAATGCGTTTTCGCACTCTTTCTGTAGACTAATCCCAGCAGTACAAAAATTGAAAATACAGAGGCAGATAATAACTGCTTAGTGTCACACATTGCAAACACCTCAGCATGGAACAAGAACTCCAGGATCCTTGCTGCAGGCAAGAGATGGAAAATAAAAAAATAATAATAAATGAAAATAGGGTCTTAAAAATTTGACTCCACAAAATACATTTGAAGCCTCAAAATGTTGCATAAGTGGTCTAATTGCAATAAGTCTTCTAAAAGGGCATGTTATGTTGTAATGCTGTGTTGTAATTAAGGATGTAACATTAATTACAATGGCCGATAAATCCATTATAAACAATAAATTAATTAGAAGGCATGCAGAAGAAATTGAAATGTATCCATTCATATAATTCATCAGTACAAGAGAGACTAGCGAGAGATGTCAGGCAAAGGCATAGGATGAGGCTTCCATACGCCGCAACAACACCAATCGAACCTTCGAAACGCGCGTAACAGGAAAGGATTGCGAGGTAAACACATTTCATCTGAGGTTTTTCTCAGATGGGATATTATTTCCTAAAATGATACCTACAAGGAGGCACAATCTTTAAATTCTAGACGTTTCCACAATTTCCCAGCCTTTGTGAATCAGTTATGTGGCAGCAAGTGCTAAAGTGTGATTAAGATGTTTCCTAAATGGCTGCCTGGCCTCAGCCTATCATCAAGAGCTTGAAGAGTAGCAATCAAGGGATCCAGAGAACACCCACTTCAGGAGATTCCAGCATCAAATCACAGGTCGGCCTCCATTACAGATGGAGTTGGGGGTAATGCCAGAGAAGATGAAACTGGGCCCCGCCTGATGTGTAACATCGCAGGCTGAAGCAATCACACTTTGTAGAACCCCACCGGTGTATAATGAAAGCAACCGTGAATTTTATGAAGTATATAATGCTGGAAAGGGCTCAGGCGCACATGATCTTGCCGGTATCTAGGATTCAATTGAGAACAAAAGTAGTTGCTGCACTATTTCCCAATCGCTGCTGTGCTTAGTGACTTTATCAGAATGGAAAACAGAGTGGTTCACAATGTGCAGAAGACAATAATAAGGCTGTGACTGCAAAAATATAGTAGTAAGGTGACGGATTATGCCAGAATCAGGGAAAATGGCTCTGTGTGACACAAACCTGCAACTCACACATATAGATGAGGACTGTTACATTTGTTGTTTTAGTTTACTGTGAATTTGAAAACCACTTCTGTGCTGTTCTGGTGGCTTCTTGCCACGGACCAAAACCATAAAATGAAATTTATGATAAAGAACATCAGGGTATTTTTTGACTAATACTGAATTTCAGGCTTCTAGGGTATAAGCAGAGGTGATTTGGAAAGTCTGATCACAAGAAAAACCAGTGTGCCCTCTAGTTGGCGCTCTTGTCAATACACTCATCACTTGTAATAAATCCAATGAGCACAAGGCCATGTTGAGGGAATACTTTGAAAACCTCAAGTTCGACACAGTAGTCAGTGATCATTTAAGGTATGCTATTCAAAACAGAGGTTTTTAACAGGGCCAGCAAGGCTACTTGCAGACAGTGCCACGGTAGTAGAGTAGGGTGGATGGAATGATGTGGACCCATTCTGCAGGAGCAGATCAGCATCTGCAAAGCATAGATGTTAGCTCTAGGTACAGTCAATATGATTAATCACATTGACAAGTGATTAGCACCAGAATGCTACCTAAGTATTGGGGTAATGTTAGGTATGTAAAGGTCTGTCATAAGTCCCGAATTGAGACAAGCAGGCCTTGTTGATAGTCTGCAATTGGAATAAGGATTAGGATCAGTGATAACTCCCAAGGTATTCACCTGTGTCACCAGCGGTGGACTTGTTATCAAAGGCACTAGCCCCATAGGATCAATCAACCTATTCAAAATACTAAGGTTGATTCCAAAAATGATGTTGAAATGTGATTATTATATCATTTCAATGAGTTTATAAACATCTTTAAATTACTCTTTTTTGTGTTACATAGTAGTTTACTAATAATAGCGACATAGGTGGTAGACCCTGGGAGAGAGCCTTGAGTGTGGAAAAGAAAGAGAAGAACATTTTCATTACAGGTTCAATTACAGCCCCATATTGTGCACAAGTGAGAACTATTCTATAGATGAAGAGGCCTAAACAATTATAACTCAAGATCCAGTAATGCAGCCATTTGTCACTGGTAACAACCCCAGCCATTTAAGTAATATGTTTATAATTAAGAGAAAGAAAAACAAGCACAACATTACAAATAGGCAATCACCGAGCTGACAGGAGAATAGAACTTCTCATAATTTCATCATGTTTTAGGATCACAAGTTATAACAAATTATCACATTATCGAAGGCAATATCACCCGACCAGCATTCCCACAGAAAGTGGATGCACATTATCATTCCTTTTAAAAAACTAATTATGTCCAACTAACCCCCAAAGACTGTCAGCTGGTAATTCAGTAAATGGAGAAGGGATGAGCAGCAAACAAACCAAGCATGAAGAAAAACAATTATCATACTAAAATGGAGTAGGCAGCCTGAACAGTGATAATTAGGGACACAAGAAAATGGCCCAATGTAACAGAATCAAGTATACCATAACACAGAAACCACTGGCTAAGCATTAACAAATCAAAAAACAATCCACAAACTCAAAAGGAGAGGACGAAACTCTTTACATGGAAAATGGACCTCAAAAATAGAGTTCCAATGTTCTCAGTGTTGATAAGTCTCTGTGTCAATGTGTATAGGGGAAGAAACAGCCAACACAGAAATACTTACTAATCTTTGTTAATGGCCTCGACGGGCAACTGGAGGATCTCTAAAGTGATTCAACCTTGGAGCCTATCGGAAACACTGTACCGAGTTGCCAAGTGGTGTAGTTTGGTTTGTCAGTGCAATAGGTGCCTCCCCATTATCTCTGGATTTCTAGACAGTGTGAGTTCTTGAGAAGTACTGTCCTATAATATAAATCGCCACAACTGTACCAAGTTTTAAGTAAGACACCCCAACACAGACTTCAGTGAGCAGAATCAAGAGAGAATGACTCCTAAATGAAGATATCACAGTCAAGGTGGTTGGATTTATGTCTCTCAACAACAGCAAAGGCGAAAGTATTAAAATGTACTTGAAATATCAGCAGATACCCTAGAGTTGGAGCATCGAGAATTGTCAATTCCTCACTGAAGAGGATCCCAGCACAAAAAAAAGTGAATATCATCAAATCCCAGATGTACAAAGTGACACCTTATACAAGAAGAAGATTCCAATCAACACTATGCTACCTTCAAATAAAGCTGACACAGCAAAGACCATACTGCTTAGTGGCCACATCCAAGGTACCTAATTACAAACACACCTTCTGTGAAAGGGGACAGCTTCCTCTTTGGCGATCATTTGAGGAAGTCTCAAAAGGAGCAGGCAATGGTTCGGATGAGAAATACTTTTTTAAAGCAGCACCTGTGCCTTAAGCGGACATAGGTTCTAGTTCTAGTTTTTTTTTTTTTTTTTTTAACTATTTCTTTTTTTGCAAAATAAAATGCAAGCATGGTGGTCTGCTGTTTCTAGAAGGCACCTTGGCTGCTTTCGCAGGCTATTGAAACTTGCGACCTGCGTCATCAATATTTATTTTGCATGAGCAAACTCATACAAATGTACAATGTACAGTGCAACTCGTTAATATACATGCTGCATCATAGATTAGTTACCCATTTGCAAACCACTTGGTGCACAAAGTGTACATCCTGGTTTGTGAATGGGACTCAATACATCGGGCCCTTAAACTCAAATTACAATTAAACACTTAATTCCAGATTCAGCTGTCAAAGGTATGTACAGTTTGCATCAGTGGTATAAATAATGCCTTATTGATAACTTCACTTTGCCCCCCCTCACTTTACCCCTGGGACATTTCACTATTTTATCTGCTGAAAGCAGGAGCAGTGTTAAGGGATAAACAGCCGAAAATACACAATAAAATATGTAAATGAGTGTGATACACAGGTTCCCGCATGGTATTCCCAATTTTCAGGAAAAATCACAAAATGTATTATATTTTCACAACCTAGGTCAACATGGGGAGTAACATACGAGATTATGTACAAAAATATAGATTGCCTTATGTTGCTTCCCATTTCTGAAGGGAAATCTCATAAAGCCCTACTATTCCTGCAACACAGAATTTGGGAGGATGTAGATCCAGACCTGCAGGTGCTAGCCACATGAAGTCACCACCACTGGATTCGGGGATGCAACCTCTTGCGCTGACTCTGTAAGCCTGATGAACGCAGAGAGATTTCAAAGCAGAGGAACAGGCCTTAGGCTTTGGCTCACTGGCTTCACCGCATACTTAGTCTGGGTGGGATAGTTCTGCATGTCCATTAGAGAGGAAAGCAGGAATGAGGAAGGCATGGTGGAGCGTCCATGTGGTTGTGCTACCAGGTCCACATCCAGCCATACCTTAACAGGGACTCATCCATACAAAATGCTTTATCCCACACACTGAGATTGTAGAGTTTAGGATCACTGAAGCATAGGCTGGTTGAACTAGGTGGGTTAAGCAGCCACTCTATTATTTTATTGTTGATATTTCAGAATTGTTCATTTGTGCAACACATTCGTATTTACATGATAGCAAAGCAATATTTCAGTCATCCATCATAATGTTTATCGCCATCTTTAGGTACATTTTTTGCACATGATTATAATAACCTTGCGGGATAATTTGGGGGATCCATGACATATTTTTCAAGTTTTGAGGTTCCATTTAACCTATAGGTTTTAAACGGCTGCACTTTGTGCAATAAAGGCAGCCAAGATTAGGACTTTGTAACCTTTGATACCAAAGAGGATGCAGATCTCATTAGACCATGGACCAGTCTTCCAAATCCTCCTGCCTCACTAGGTCCACAGAAAGACTCATTGAAAAAAATCTGTGTTTTTAAGTGCTAAAACATATGAAGCTTTTTGAACTGTACCATTAGCTAGCACCACTCAGTGAACTGCATATCCATTTACTAGAATTTGTTAATGGCATGTAACAAAGGATGCTAATTCTACACTAAGTGCTTAATACCTTCAATGTAATCTATATGTTCACTTAAAGTTTTGTTTCCTCGCATAATTATAGGCCTCAAATAACGACATGCCTATACGAACTCTTTAAATTGTATTTGTATAGCGCTTACTACCCCTGATGAGGCATCCCTATGTGCCTTTTGACAGGCATATATACCCCAGGGATGTTAAACGTATATCTAATTATACATCAATCCTCCTCACATTCCCGGTATCTGTTCTGGGCTATGTTATAAATGTTTATTTGCATCACAGCACATTACGCATCCTGTCCCAT
Organism: Pleurodeles waltl; assembly: GCF_031143425.1. Classification (NCBI taxonomy): domain Eukaryota; kingdom Metazoa; phylum Chordata; class Amphibia; order Caudata; family Salamandridae; genus Pleurodeles; species Pleurodeles waltl. The sequence continues at coordinate 201,250,451 of NC_090440.1, read as the reverse complement.
TCACATATGTACCGCCGCTAGGTGAGCGTCTTCGGCTGGAGTCAGGCTACAAACTGCATACATTCTAAGCGCAGCGCGAGGACAGATTACGTATGCAGAAGGAATCGTATCAGAGGTTGTACAACAAAATGATTTCATATTAGCGCTGGTTAATTTGCGTTTAATTCAAATATTTCAACAAATCCAGATGTTTGGAATATCTAGGTAATTAATTTCATAATGTGTATGTGATAAGATTTGCTTTACTTGAGTATCTTTTTATCCAGACAAAATTGCAATTTATGAGCGTTCTGGATGAACAAGGCCTGAATGCATTCTGGGGAATCCTCGGTAATGGAGAAGCATTTTACAGCAGGAACCGTCTCACTGGGATTCCTGTCTGAGAATGTGCTTTGCAGGCCTAGAAGGAAACGAGCTGAGACAGGCAGCGCATGGGCAGTAATACAGGGGGCAGCCTCCGTGGCATGCAGACGTAGCAAGGTGAATGGGCAACCACCCTGGCATACAGAGAACAACACGCACAGTCACAGGCCGTGTCAACCTCAGGCGGCCCCAGAGCCACAAAAAGTGACAGGCAAGCCACATGCGACAGAAGAGACAGCCACGGATCCTCTCACTGACAGCCGCATTCCCCTCCAGGAGGACGAAGGGGAAGCACCCAGTTAAACGCAGACAACACTCTCAGGGGCGTAGTTTGGTCATTAATATTAGGGAGGTGTGAGCTTCACGTTTACCAACAACCAGGCAGGCCTACCATGTTAAAGTATGTTTTAAGAGAAGTGGTGCAGAAGGGGAGCTTAGGGGCGGTGGAAAGGGAGCGGGGCGCAAATTGTAAGGGGTGCTTAAAACACAATATTTTGTGAAATAGCCAACAATTTCTAAGACTTGCAAGAGCGAGAGACAGAGAATGAGTGTTTGTGTCGTTTTGTGTGTGTGTGTGGTTTTGTGTAATTTTGTCACTGATGAAATCCGACAGACTCCTCACCAAACCCAACTGAAAACACCTGTGACTATTTACTACATAATAGAATTATTGGGGGGGGGGTGACATCCCAAATACACCCTGAAGCTACACCCCTGAACACTAATGTCAAAATCCCTTTCAGAGAGTCATGGGAAAAGCAGAATCTACTGGCAATAACCATGGGGGTTGAGGCCTTTCACTCCAATGTTCCAAAGCGCCCCTATCAACTATGAGCTCTAAGCAACTGGGCCAGGTGCCCCTTTGGCACTTGACTCTCAGTGGTAGCGCAGGTCCAGCAGTCCAAGGCTTCTCGGGCGGGGAAGAGGGTTAAGTAGGTTCAAGGTTTACAAGGGCACAAGACTTAAAACATGTTCAGCAATACCAATAAATGACTGCCTACAAAGTCAGATAGATATTTGCTTTTATGGAAAAAGTAGTATTGAAATGAGGAACACCACAAATAATACACACAGTCTTCGTAAGGCTGGTACTCTGGTGTTGTCCACGTAAGATCCTGAGTCCTATTTCCCTCTCAATGGACAGTGGTTATTCCCCATTTATGTGAGGCAACACTCAGATTAGGCCCCACTAGTGAGTGGAAAGTCTTTGAAATTCCACAATGGCTTTTGAAAAGTCAAAATATCTCAGCGCCATAGTGCTTCAGTCAGAGCAACTTCCCCCAGAGGCCCGGTGGCCTGGTATTAAATCTTACCAACTCTTGCTGGAATGCAGTAGAGAAGGTTCGGGCGTGCATCAGTGGCCCGGCGGTGAGCAGACATCAGGATGCTATGGGCGAGGCAGCAGGCGTCCATTGTGCTCCCCCAGTCGCAAGGTAATTCTTCCTCAGTTTGGCCTCAGGTTTCGAGTATTCCTGTGTTCAGATGATTGAATCAATGCTCTGCTGACATGGATCACAACTCCCTACTCTGCCCTGTCACAAGCTGCTTCCGGGCGATAGTACTCTCTTTTCACTGTGGCCCCGATTTGGCATATGGGGGTCATGAACAGCACATATAAGGCAATGGCTTATTTGATTCGAACACTGCGCAGGGCAACAGCACTCTTTGTATCACAGTAATGCACCAGGGCAACAGGCCTTAAAATCCACCATGGCCCCCACCTGGCATCCAGGGGGTCATTGAAAACACACGCAGGCGGCCTGCCCAATTGGTGCAACGGTCCTGACATTGACCAGAATTTCACATTATGCTTCTGGGATTCACAGGACAGGCTGGACCTCCCGCCCTCACTCTAGGCACTCTCCTCCTTTTAATAGGGTCCTTTTGTCTCGACAATCAGCAGATGCTAGTGCTCCAGGCTGTGTGTTCTTGATTCCCTTGGGTGACCTCTCACCCAGCAAAGAGACCTTTAGTCCCCAGTCGTGGTTGATGAAGCAGAAAATGAAGGTTTTGATTTATTAACGCATAAACGTAGTGCTGAAATAATCATGTGTGACATTAACCGAATTAATAAAGATTGTACGGGGACAAAATGTGCCCTCAGAGTAGTTTGCCGACATTTATACGCGTGTTTTATATAACGTGGTGTATTAGAATTGCACTAATCCGACATAATCATAAACGTGTGCTACGATTTGCTTATTTGAAATGCCTTAGCTTAGCATTACTTTAGCGGAGGCTTTGGCCTAGTTGCCTGGTCTCACGGTTTAAAAGTTCGTATTTTTCCACTGTGCTATTAAACGTGTATTTCTGCTTGAAGCTGTACTTTTCCACAGAAACTGCTCACATGCTTATCTTAAAGTTGGTGCCAGCATGGCATATTTTCTCCTTAATTCAAGGTCGGCTTGCAGGTGCGGACAATGGAGGCTCTGAGAGTAAGCTAATGGAGAAACAATGTTGCAACTTGCGTACCCATCTCCAAGGATAATGTATGCTTAAGTAAAAGCTTGAGAACTGTCGTTTTTGATTGGTCAATTTGAAGCTAACCTATGAACCCTCCAATGGAGACCCTACAGGACTTGAATTGTTGTCTATAAAACCCAGGTGCACGAGAGGGAAGCTCTCTCTCTATCTTCGGACATCCCGCCATTTTGACTTCGTAGCTACTATGACCCATTTTGCTGCGACGCCATTTTGAGAGACTTTGATGCTTTCTCTAATCGAGAGAAAGAGACTTTAATGATTCTTGCCCTAGAGACTTTAACTTTGATTTGCCCCTTTGCATGAAGTAGTAGCCTTACTTTGCCGCCGTGAGGCAATTGCCCCGTTCACCCCTGCCCCTTTGTCCCGTCCTATGCTGATCGAGAAACGATACCTGTGAGACGAAGACTTCATTGATTGCTGATTAGAATTGGTAAATATGAAAGGAAATTGTAAAATTGCATTGTGTTTCTTTTAGGTAACCAACTGCTGATTTTGATAAGGACCCTAGCTAGGAGTTTTCCAAATTGATGTTGCCAAATTGTTTTTGCATGAAGTCCCACATGCCGATGCTAATTTGAGGTTAGATGAGGATTCCATATGTCGCACGATGCAGTTTGAGATCTTGTTATGCTGACTAAATGTACGCAATTAGCCCATTACAGATTATCGTATTAGTGCTTTGCATTGCCACTATCGAATGCCTTGTGATTCAAATGCTACATAGATTACACTTGTTCCGACGATATGGACAGCTATTAATGTTCATTTATGTTTATCATTTGGTGTTGAGACACATCTATATTGTGCTAGCTTTGTTAATATAGGGAAATAAACTCATTAATTTTGCAATAAACTGGTGTGGTCATTCCTGGCTGAAAGGTCAGGGTTCGCCGAAATGTATTCTGGATTAATTGTTAAGTGTTATGTTGTTCAAGGTGTTGCTTATGTACGTTATTGATTAACGATATAAGGTGAGTGATCGATTAATAGTACAGAGAGTTCCCACTTAGTCAAAAGATTCATCGGCCTAAAGAGCGTCCAAACGTAGGTAAATTGTTACCACGTTCAACTCTATCAGTAGATGGTAGCAGAGGACGGTTACGTCTTTTGGGACCCTGTACTCCTAAAGTACATGGTGTCGAATTAAGGTTACGTCTTTTGGGACCCTGTACTCCTAAAGTACATGGTGTCGAATTAAGGTTACGTCTTTTGGGACCCTGTACTCCTAAAGTACATGGTGTCGAATTAACGGTTACGCATCTTGAGGCCTCATTCGAAAAGTTGAATTAGATTTTCTTGAATGAAAATAATTGACAAGATGATGATGGGCTAGGGCCACCGCGACTTTCCCGGGATCTCGAAGCTTGCGAATGAAGAGAAGGGAGATGTGGAAACGGCGCTGGCGGTACTAGTGATGGTATGAGTGAAGTTAGGGTTTTGCGCTTGCACAGCTTATTGCCGCAGAGTGTGTGAAAAGGTTGCAAGGGTTTTCTTTTAAGGATAGCGGAGGTGCGACTCCGAGTGTAGAAGTAGTGAAGTCGTCGAACTTCATAGAGATACCGGAGGTGCGGCTCCGAGTGTGAGAGTAGGGAAGTCGTCGAACATCATGTGCGTGTGGCGCTTTGTGCATAAAAAGGTCCACGTGGTTGTTGTTGTTGAGACGGGCCCTGCGAGGTCAAGAGACTCCGGAGTATGTTGATCCATGTTGTGGTCTGGGCGGTTTAGCAGGTTGATCGGGCGTGGTCAACGAGTGGGTACGTGTGTTAGGGAGTGAAAGAAACTTCGACTTCGGGCTTTGACAAGATTCTAAGTGCACTAGAACAGATCATTGACAAGTTGAGAGTAGGTCTGCGGGTCAGATTTGCTTGCGAATGTGGGGACTGAGAAAGACCGAATAGCGGCCGAGGCTGGTGAAAGAGATCGAATAGTGGCCGAGGTTAGTGAAAAGTCCCTAAGGTCCTGAAGCGATTATGTTACCCTTCCTGTAGTAAACCGACAGATCTGTTTTAGTTTTTGGTAGCTCGCGATACATGCAAAAAGTTGTTACAGGAGGAACTGAGTGAAGGAGGATTAGCCGCGAGGCTTTGTCAGCCGCAGTGTGTGTGAGTGTGACGTCACTAAGAGCCGCGCTGGGATAGGTTGGTTGGAGAGAAGGGTCGCGCACGGATTGGACGCAGTCCGTGGCACTCGATTGGAAGGGGAAAGGCAGGTGAAGAGTATTCCGGGAATTAAAGTCACCTATTGATTACAAATTTTGTGGAATAATAAGAGAACCTATTGAGTATAAACTTTGTGAATCAAAAGACGAGAAAATGAAATTCCTCAAAGCATTCAGGAGCGCGATGAAGGGAGAGTCATACATTAAAGCGAGCGTAGGAGAGGAGACGCCGCCCGAGGGTACACCAGCTTACATTGTAATGGAGGAAAAAGGGGTAGCTCCGTGTCTTTGGCTAAAGCAATGGCACAAGTGGACAGAGAAACATGGGAGCGTAGCATTCCCGATACATGGGACATTCAATATAAGGGTCCTAGAGAACTTGAGATTTACGATGTACGACATGAAGGTGCCTCCAAGGCCAGCACAGTTTGAGGCTCTAGCAATATGGGAACTCATGGCTAGACAGCAACAGAAAAACAAGTTTGAAACAAGGATGAGGAAGGTAGAAAAGACACTAGCGGATGCTAGGTGGGATAATGCGCAGAAGGTGTGGAGGTCAGATGTATTGCAGGGAATAAAATTGTTCCCCGCAATTACTAAGGAGGAAGAGGAGACAGGTAAGAAAGCTACCTGTAAGACAGACAGGAAGTGTTCCAAGGACAGAGAGGACGAGGAAAAGTTGAGAAGAGAAGAGGAGTTAGAGGATGAGGAGTTGATAATGCAATTGCTGAACGACCGTCCACCACCTTATGCAGAGAATGGACAAGGTCCAAGTACCAGTTCTGCCCCTCCGGCATCGGTACAGAACAGTGAAACGCAGAATCCAGGAGCACCATCGGGATCTAAGGACCCGAGCTTACTGCTCACCCCACAGATACCGCAGGTCAGGAGAATGTATCCAGATGTGCCCGTGTTGAAACCAGCAGAACATTATCAGCCGCAGATGCCAGGGTACTACAGCAGTGATAACAGTGGAGGAATGATTCTAGATACAACTGTAAGGGGCGCACAGAATGGTTACAACTCAACAATGGCACAAGCTGAATCAACACAGTTTATGATGCCTCAAAAGCAAATGCAGGGAGGAAATGTTCATGCTCAAATGACGGGGAGTCAGATGGGCATGCCGGCAATGATGGCCCATAATATGGGGATGAACATGCCTCAGAATATGGGAAATGGACAAAATCCCGATGCAATATCACTGCCCATTACTGTAGGTCCAGTGGTACCTTTGTATAGTCAGCCTAACTTAGGTATGAGCAGTCAGGGACAAATGCTGCAGAATGGGACAGAAAGAAAGTGCATAGAAAACACTCCAGGGATAACCCCGATAGTGGCTCAGCCAACTGGGTCTGGGTCCTTGATGGAGGTTAGTCCCGTATGCACTCAATCAACACTGGTGAGGTCGAGCCCCCCACTGATAATACCATTAACATCGAACACTGAAAAGTTGCCACAACCATCGATGGCAGTCGATGTGAATGCCACACTGATGGGGGTAAATGCGCAACAGCTGACACAGTGGTTCAACAGTCTAAATTCCACACAAAGTTCAGACAGTGGGAAAGGAGACGATTACTTGAGCAGGATGAGGCTGAACATGGAAGCACAAGAATTGGTGGAAGGGAATATGGGTGTGAACAGGTTAGAATCCTACACGGAAGAGGAATTGAGATATCTATGTCCAAAGATCACGAAAGAGGTAAACAAGGTACATAAAAGTTTGCAGGAAGTAGCAGACAGGAACGGGATTGACATAGGCAAGACGAAGCACTTGAGCAGGAGCTATAGGTTGGATTTTGGGACCACAGATTTTGAACACATGAGATCAGCAGGCATGAAGGCACACCTTAGAGAATTGTTGCAGAGTGCCCAAGTGTGGAGGTGCTTAGACAAGTGGGAAAGCAGATGGGTAAAGAGGAAGGATAAGAGGAGGGACAGTGCCACAGAGCACAATGAGAAAAGACCACAGAGTAGTGATACAGTAACTATGTTACCAATGAGGGAGACAGCAGGGGGAAAATTAGTACATGTACCATAGCACAGGAGCGATATTCAGTCATTTACAAATGATTTTCCCAAACTGAGGGAGAAGCCGATTGAATGGTATCAGCAGACTGATAGGTTTGTGAAGCTTGCAAAATGTCTCTGGGAAGACCTGAACACTCTATTCGAGATTGTGGTTCCGGCAGATTTGTGGGAGGATTGCAAAAGAGCTGTAGGTTGGCCGACAAGTGAACCAGAGAGAGACAGAGAGACAGGTGCACCATCACCTATGGTGATGTGTCTGTACTATAAGGTGATTGAACATTTGAAGACGAAAGTTGCCGCGAAAAATGTGGATTGGCAGAAAATTGATAGAACTGCCCAAGAGGCTAAGGAATCGATTCATAGTTACTATGAAAGGTTGTTGAAGGCGTTCAAGAATTACAGTGGCACAGAAGCAATTGAGGCGAAAGATATGCTTCATTTTGTGTTCAAATTTGTGGAAGGGCTGAGACCAGAGATAAGTCAGATGATCAAATCGCATTTGATCTGCTGGCAGTCGAAACCGATTGATGAAGTCTTGACTTATGCGAAATACTGTAGCGACGAAATTGAGGTGAAACAGAAAAAGCTGAAAGAGAAGGTGATGATGATGCAGCTTAAGGCGGCTCAGACAGGCTTACAAGGTCTGCAAGGACTGCAAGGGTTGCCAGGGATGCAAGGGTTCCAACAGCAGGTACCGCAACAGCAGCCGCAGTTGCAGGGAGGCATGGTGTTTCAGCAACAGCAGCCGCAGTTGCAAGGAAACATGGCGTTTCAGCCACAGGGCAGAGGCAGAGGTAGAGGAGGTTTTGTGAATAATGGTCCGGATTTGAACACTGTTGTGACAGGTGTGCAGGCAATGAAGAAAGTGATGCCGTGTCACGCGTGCGGAAACGTAGGTCACTGGAAACGCGAGTGTCCGATGGTGGTGCAGGAAGGTGCAGGTGCAGGTGTAGGTGTTGGTCAGCAAAACAATGATGTCAATGCATTTCAGACAATGAGAGGACCGAAAATGAGAGGTCCAAACCCAAATTTTCAGACCATAAATCAATTGCAGGGATTACAACCTATGCAGCCGCAGCAGATGCAGATGCCCCGTGTGCAGATGACGCAGATGCAGCCGATGCAACAGCAGTTACCTTTGGTACCTAATCAGCAAATGCAAATACCTTTGGCACCAATGAGTCAGCAGCAAATGATGGTTCCTCCACAGGTAACGGGTCAGGTAATGGGCACAAACGGCACAGTACAACAGTTCCCATTATACAGTGAGAGTGGAATAAATAATGTATGGGAGAGTGAAAGCTCAGAAGAGGAAGGAGATTGTGTGCTTGCGGCATCTCTAGAAGTTGATCAAAGGGGTCCGTACGTAGAAGGAAGAGTAATGGGTCATCGTGTCTCATTCCTGGTTGACACGGGAGCCACACGTTCAACTGTTAAGAGCAGTGAAGTACCAAATTTGCCACTCTCAGGGAGGACAGTCCAAGTGGTGGGAGTAGCAAACAGGCATCTGACGAACCCAATAACAGATCCGATACCAGTCAACATTGGTAACTATCAAGGGGTACATCAGTTTGTAGTATGTGACTCAAGCCCGATTGCACTGTTAGGAAGAGACCTATTGTGCAAGTTGGGTTGTTCGATAATGTGCTCGAACGAGGGAATAACAATACAGACGAGCAGTGATGGGGAAGAAGGAGACAGTGAAGGGGGTGATGAGATAGAAACAGTTGACGAAGAGTATCCTCTGATTTGTCTTTTACCAATGATAACTGAAGAAGATATCCCAGCAGAATTACGGGAAACAGTCGGAAAGGAAGTGTGGGACATGACAGGGAAAGAGGTGGGATTGATGAAAGGAGTAGAACCAGTAAAAGTGATGGTAAAGCCCAATGTGATCTTTCCCCAGACCCCACAATACCACATGCCACAAGATACCCTCATGAAAGTTGCCCAACTTATCGACGAGTTCGTGAAGCAGGGAGTACTGAAAGAAGTATTGAGCAGCCCATGTAATTCACCGATAATGGGACTAATGAAGCCAAGTGGGAAAGTCCGACTTGTACAGGATTTGAGAAAAATAAATGACATCATAATCAAGTGCTGCCCTGTCGTACCGAATCCGGCTGTGATAATGTTTCAGATCCCTTGCGAAGCTGAGTGGTTCTCAGTCATCGATTTGTCACAAGCATTCTTTTCTGTGCCTCTTCATGAGGACAGCCAATTCCTCTTTTGTTTCAAATTCCTAGACAGAGTATACAGTTGGTGTCGAATTCCTCAAGGGTTCTCTGAGTCACTGTCGATATTCAATCAGGTTCTAAAGAAAGACTTGGAAGAGTTAGAGTTACCATTCGAATCAACCCTAGTACAGTACATTGATGACTTACTGGTTGCATCAAAGACAGAAAGTGGCTGCACAGCCGATACCATTGCTCTGTTGAACCATTTGGGAGGGAATGGACACAAGGTGTCTCCTTCCAAACTGCAGTTCTGTCAGAAGAAGGTGAAATACTTGGGTCACCAGATAGAGAAAGGGTCACGGAAAATAATGAAGGAAAGAATTACCAGTGTACTTCAAATGAGTCCACCAAAGACAAGGAAGGAGGTGAGGAAGTTTTTGGGAATGGTGGGATACTGTCGCCAGTGGATTCCCAACTTCTTGTCTCTAGCAAAGCCTTTACTGAAATTGACCCAGAAGGATGCTTTGGATGAAATTGAGCTGAGAGGAGACGAGATGGATGCCTTTGTTGAACTGAAAGAATGCATGTGCAGGGCTCCAGCTTTAGGTATGCCTGACTACACGAAGCCTTTCACATTGTTTTGCCATGAACGTGATGCATGTTCTTTGTCTGTCTTGACACAAGCCCATGGTGGCGTAAACAGACCAGTAGCGTATTTTTCAGCTACTCTGGATCCGGTTGCAGCAGCACTCCCAGGGTGTTTGCGCGCCGTAGCAGCAGTTGGTATCAGCCTCACTCAGAGTGAAGGAATAGTGATGGGACACCCAGTAACAGTCATGGTCCCTCACTCAGTTGAGATACTTTTGACCCGATCCCGAACGCAGCACATGACTGGAGCAAGACTCACAAGGTATGAAACGACTATTCTGGGCTCACCGAATGTGCAGCTGAAAAGGTGCACTACGTTGAATCCAGCTACCTTGCTTCCTGGAGAAAATGCTGAAATTGAGAACGCTGAAGACGTCGAGCATGACTGCCTTCAGGTGACTGAATTTTGCACAAAACCCCGACCGGACATCAAGGATACAAAACTTGATGAAAATGACCAAATTCTTTTTGTTGATGGTTCATGTCTAAGAGATGGGGTGGGAATTTTGAAAGCAGGATATGCTGTATGTACTGTGACAGGGGTCTTGGAAGCGGGATGGCTCCAAGGAGTCTATTCTGCACAAGTAGCAGAACTTGTAGCCCTTACTAGAGCATGTCAATTGTCTGCATTGATGAAAGTTACCATTTACACTGATAGCCAATACGGGTTTGGGATTGTGCATGACTTTGGACAACTATGGTCACAGAGAGGTTTCCTGACTTCTTCAGGATCCCCAGTGAAAAATGGGGAGAGAATAAGGGAGTTGTTACATGCCATTCAAGTGCCAGCTGAAGTTGCAGTGGTAAAGTGCAGTGCTCACACGAAAGGACAGGACTATGTGTCTCTGGGAAATGCCTATGCAGATCAAGTCGCAAGATTTTGCGCTTTGAACTGTATATTGCTAAGGGATGATTGGAATACAATAAGTGAACCAGAACTCGAACCAGCTGAAGCATTTGCCTTGAAGGTCGTAGATACAATAGAAGAACTAAAAGCACTACAAAGTGATGTCAGGGAGGATGAAAGAGATTCCTGGATTAAATCACAATGCATAAAGAGACAAGACGAGCTATGGGTTTCACATGAGGGAAAATTTGTTTTGCCAAATAGTCTCTTATCACAGCTTGCGCGGTTCTATCATGGGCAAGCTCACCTAGGGAGAGATGCTATGATAAGATTATTCAAAACTGATTGGTTTAACCCCAGATTTCGTCAAGCTGCAGAGGCAGTTTGCCATCGATGTGTCACTTGCCAGCAGATGAACCCAGGAAAGGGGACAGTTGTGAATGCGAGTCACATTGGTAGGGCAAGCGGTCGTTTTAGCCGTATGCAGATGGACTTCATTGAGATGCCTGTGCATGGAGGTTTAAGATATGTGTTGGTGGTTGTGTGTATTTTTAGTCACTGGATTGAGGCATACCCCACACGTAGAAATGACAGCCTTACAGTTGCCAAACTATTATTGAGGGAGTTAATACCACGATTCGGATTCCCGATCTCTTTAGAATCAGATAGGGGAAGTCACTTCAATAACGAGGTGATGAGGTTACTTTGCGAAGCACTGAACATTGAGCAAAAGCTGCACTGTAGCTATCGCCCTGAGGCATCAGGACTGGTGGAGCAGATGAATGGTACGCTGAAATCGAGAATGGCAAAAATATGTGCATCAACAAATTTGAAATGGCCTGACGCATTGCCCTTAGTGCTAATGTCAATGAGAAACACTCCGGATAGAAAAACTGGACTGTCTCCGCACGAAATTCTCATGGGCAGGGCTATGAGACTTCCTGCAGTTCCCGCAAACATGCTTTTGAATATTACAGATGATATGGTGTTAGACTACTGCAAAGGTCTGGCTGACGTGGTTCGCTCTTTCTCTCACCAGGTGGAAGCGACCACCTTGCCACCGATCCAAGGTCCAGGACACGCACTGAAAGCAGGTGACTGGGTCGTGATAAAGAAGCACGTGAGGAAGTCGTTTCTGGAACCCCGTTGGAAAGGCCCTTTCCAAGTGATCCTGACGACAACTACCGCTGTGAAGTGCGCGGGGGTTCCCAACTGGATTCACGCCAGTCATACAAAGAAGGTGTTGTGTCCCACAGATGAGGAAGTTGAAGCGCTGAAACTACCAGTGCCTGATAAAACGGTGCCGAGTGCTGAGACAGAACAAAAGCGAACTGAAAGCGGACAAGCAACAGCAGAAGAAAAGGAGATATTATTGGAGAACGAAGAGTCCGACTCACTTGGGGAAGACCAAGGAGAAAGTTCAGACAGCGACGACGAAGCTGCAGGTGACAAAGAGCCTGAAGCAGCTGAGGGTAGCAAAAAGCCTGAAGCAGCTGAAGGTGACAAGGAACCTGAAGCAGCTGAAAGTGATACAGAGCCTGAAGAAAGTAACGGTGACGAAGGGCTCGAGGAGAGTGAGAAGGCAGGAGAGCCTGAGCAGAAAGGGGCTTTCCCAGAAATAGACGATACAGAAAAAGAAAAAGAAAACGTGACTGATTCCCCTGAAAGTGGGGACAAAGAAGAGCAGAACGAAAGAGTTCAAACCTCTACAGAAAAGATCGCAGGTCCATCAAACGGACACGGTGCAAAAAGAAGATTAAGTATCTCACCGATAAAAGAAAAGGGTAAAGAAGGTTTGAACGAAGGAGGAAGGCCGAAAGTAAAAGAGAAAAGAAAGGAAGTGACTGTCGTGGAACAATCGTCAAGTGAGGAAAAGGACTTGGCGAAAGAGGAGAGTGCCAGCGAAGCAGAATCAAAGAGAGAAGCAAAATTGAAAAGGAAAAGGATACCAAACAAGAGGTATTCCGGTCCTGAATGGGCATATGCAGTCAATGATGATTGGACTGATGAGTTTGTATCTCTAAGCATCGAGAACGAAGAAGAAGAAGAGATACCAATAGAAAAGAAAAGTTTCATAGACTCTGTTGATTGAAACGGTAGTAAATGGTATTGCTTGCTGCAATCTAACGTGAGACAAACAACCAGCTGAGACATTGTTAAACCGAATTGAGACGAATGCTGCTAACCGATAAGTGACTGGCCTTTTGAAGAAGACGGTGTGAACATTGTGCTCGTTCAGCTTTGTAACTGAATTGCTAGGTAGTTTCATTTATAAGTGCTTCTAGCTCTCTGATTCTATACAGATCATGCCTGGGTACGCTATGCAGAATAATAGAAAGAAATATTGTAAATACGTGTGTATAGGCTTGGTACTAACATGTGTACTAATAATAATGGCAATTGTATTTGGAATGCATGGGAAGGGTGAGAAGGAAATTATTGCTGCTTCTACTATTGTTCCTGTTACTGTCACTGAACTAACACCATTGAAAAGGCTAGCAATGGATGAGAGGCTCTTGCATGATAAGAAAGAGCTTTCGTATAACGTTTTCTATCGCTTATTAACAGAGTATGTTGAGACTATGGATGCGAAAGATTGTTATGTGTGTACCCAGATACCGACATCAGTAAAGGAAGGGGTGACTTATCACCACATGCCTCTTACGTATGGGATTACATGTAGTATAGTAATGTCTAGGTTTTATGGTCAATCTAACATACAGTATTTTTTCTCAAATTATGATGTTACCTTTGCTTATGTTCCTATAATAGCGCAGCTAAGCGAGACTGCAAAATATTGGGATTACAAAATTATGAGGGACTTTTTCGAGCCAATGCAACCTTTTGAAACGGCTCATGCTCATAGGGAGAACCTTACTTGCTCAGTCTCCGCTGTAGAAATAAGCTTTTTAGATCGCACAGATGATAGAAGGGCTCAAATGAAGGCGAAATTAGAAAAAGAACTGCATAAGAGGACTTCAGTAGATAATTATGATTTTGCTGCTATAAAGACACAAGGGAAAATTGCTTTAGATGCTTGGCATGTAGGGAAATTTTGTATATATCGAGGTGAATCATACTATGACAATATTTTTGTAGGAGCGAGTGAATGCAAACATACGTTTATTTTTAAGGCCAAATGGACATTCATGATGGACGGGCTTGACCCTGTCATTCCAGGGGTGTATTACATTTGTGGGCATAATGCCTATTATCGTCTTCCAAAGGGATGTTGGGGAAGATGTTATCTGGGTATAGTGTTTCCAAAGGTTTATCAACTGGATGACATATCGATGATTGAAAAGACACCTGGATCCCATCGTATCCAGAAAAGAGAGACCGCAGCTGCTGTGGTAGGTGATATATTTGGAGCCATGATTCCTTCATTGGGAGTTGTGCTGAATTCCATCAAGATACGAAAGTTGTCTACTATTGTGGATAACATGTTGACAAAGTTTTCAGGTGCTATAATCCTGATGGATGCTGAACTTGCAGCGGAAAGAGCCATGACTCTTCAAAATAGGCTTGCTTTAGACATTCTTTTAGCAAAGGATGGAGGCGTTTGCAAAATGATTGGTGCACGTCACTGCTGCACCTATATACCTGATAATAGTGTGAAGATTAAAACTATGCTTGCTAATCTAACAAAAGAAAGTGCAGATTTGAAAGAACTGAAAGAACCAGGAGTGTGGGAAAAGGTTGGAAAGGGACTTGCTTCAGTGGGACATTGGATTGGGGGAATTTGGAATGGAATATTATTGAAAATAATAGAAGGAATATTAATAGTAATAATTTGTATATTTGGAATTTGGGGAATAAAAAGGGGAGTAATAATGATTATGGAAAGAATTAAAAGAAGAAAGGAGGAGAAAATAATGAAAAGAATGGCAGAAGAATACAAAGCGCAAACTAGGGGAACTAAAAGGAAAAGGGAGCTGACAGAATTTTAATGGGATAAAATTTGTGGGCTAAATTTGTGTGATGACAAGTAGTCATCAGAGGAGGGATTGATGAAGCAGAAAATGAAGGTTTTGATTTATTAACGCATAAACGTAGTGCTGAAATAATCATGTGTGACATTAACCGAATTAATAAAGATTGTACGGGGACAAAATGTGCCCTCAGAGTAGTTTGCCGACATTTATACGCGTGTTTTATATAACGTGGTGTATTAGAATTGCACTAATCCGACATAATCATAAACGTGTGCTACGATTTGCTTATTTGAAATGCCTTAGCTTAGCATTACTTTAGCGGAGGCTTTGGCCTAGTTGCCTGGTCTCACGGTTTAAAAGTTCGTATTTTTCCACTGTGCTATTAAACGTGTATTTCTGCTTGAAGCTGTACTTTTCCACAGAAACTGCTCACATGCTTATCTTAAAGTTGGTGCCAGCATGGCATATTTTCTCCTTAATTCAAGGTCGGCTTGCAGGTGCGGACAATGGAGGCTCTGAGAGTAAGCTAATGGAGAAACAATGTTGCAACTTGCGTACCCATCTCCAAGGATAATGTATGCTTAAGTAAAAGCTTGAGAACTGTCGTTTTTGATTGGTCAATTTGAAGCTAACCTATGAACCCTCCAATGGAGACCCTACAGGACTTGAATTGTTGTCTATAAAACCCAGGTGCACGAGAGGGAAGCTCTCTCTCTATCTTCGGACATCCCGCCATTTTGACTTCGTAGCTACTATGACCCATTTTGCTGCGACGCCATTTTGAGAGACTTTGATGCTTTCTCTAATCGAGAGAAAGAGACTTTAATGATTCTTGCCCTAGAGACTTTAACTTTGATTTGCCCCTTTGCATGAAGTAGTAGCCTTACTTTGCCGCCGTGAGGCAATTGCCCCGTTCACCCCTGCCCCTTTGTCCCGTCCTATGCTGATCGAGAAACGATACCTGTGAGACGAAGACTTCATTGATTGCTGATTAGAATTGGTAAATATGAAAGGAAATTGTAAAATTGCATTGTGTTTCTTTTAGGTAACCAACTGCTGATTTTGATAAGGACCCTAGCTAGGAGTTTTCCAAATTGATGTTGCCAAATTGTTTTTGCATGAAGTCCCACATGCCGATGCTAATTTGAGGTTAGATGAGGATTCCATATGTCGCACGATGCAGTTTGAGATCTTGTTATGCTGACTAAATGTACGCAATTAGCCCATTACAGATTATCGTATTAGTGCTTTGCATTGCCACTATCGAATGCCTTGTGATTCAAATGCTACATAGATTACACTTGTTCCGACGATATGGACAGCTATTAATGTTCATTTATGTTTATCATTTGGTGTTGAGACACATCTATATTGTGCTAGCTTTGTTAATATAGGGAAATAAACTCATTAATTTTGCAATAAACTGGTGTGGTCATTCCTGGCTGAAAGGTCAGGGTTCGCCGAAATGTATTCTGGATTAATTGTTAAGTGTTATGTTGTTCAAGGTGTTGCTTATGTACGTTATTGATTAACGATATAAGGTGAGTGATCGATTAATAGTACAGAGAGTTCCCACTTAGTCAAAAGATTCATCGGCCTAAAGAGCGTCCAAACGTAGGTAAATTGTTACCACGTTCAACTCTATCATGGTCACAATAGGCAGAAGTCATGCTGAGCTCTCAATGCAGATGTATTGCTTCAGTTTGAATATTTTGGGTGGCTCTAACTCCCCTTTTTATAATATGTTTCCATAAAAAGATGTGATTCAGTGTCTTAGCCTTTTAAGTTTGTAGTGTGAGGGTTGCCCATTTTGAAGTCCCCACTCCTCTCTCCTGTCCTTTGTACAGGAATCAGCCTGTCAAAGCAGCATTTCCACTCTTGATAGCCCCACAACACAGGATATAGGAATAATTAGAAGATCACATCTGAATGTCAATCTCACTGATATATGCATACCTAAAGGTTACAAAGGCTCTGGCCTTACTCGTTATGGTTCTCTTAATATCCCCATCACCTTCAAGAGATGTTCCCAGGCTCACTGACCACTGAACCTTTCTAGAATCAAATAGCCCTTTGAAGTGCACAAGAAAGCTTGGCTCACCTTTCCTCCAGTATGTGTTCCACCCAACTCTCAGGCATGTAGCATTCTACATGTCTGTCCGGGGTGGCTGGTACACCTCCACATGATTCCAACAGGGAACCCACTGGCCTGCATGTACAGCACTCACTGTCACACATACATCATAGCATGCATACATGCAACTTGTACAGTGCTGTATCCTAACACCATATAGCCCACGAGGGAGTCAAGCACACAGCAGTGGAACTTTACATGAGGGGCTGGTAGGCCTCACTTCAGTGAGGCAGGTAAGAACGCCTGATCATTATTACTAAAACACGGTATGCTGCCACCACCAAGCTTTTGCTACTTAACTCTACGGTTTGCCACTTATGAGGGTAGCGCTTTAGGTACCCGTCTGGGTCTAACAAAACTGCAATCTGTGAGACAAACCTAGGTCATAGCACACACAAATGATCGCTATTTGCCCATGATTAAAAATCAGCAACAACGATCCAGATGTTGTTGCCGCTGGGGCACTCAGAACTATGGGATGCATCCTTCACCATAGGAGGGATTTTTCAGTCACAAGTTAATAAGCACAGGGATCAGCTCCATCAACCACAGACGGCACCACTACTGTCCATAGGCAGTGGTAACAACAGCAACAATGGCAATTGAAAACTCCAGCAGTGACAGCTGCAGACTATCCCAGTGACAACCACAATACCAACCGCATATAACACCACACAAGTGAATGCACAGCTACCTGTCAGGCATGGACAACAGTATAAATAGACACATAATATGTCTACCAGCAACAGCCACACTGACAGTCACAAACAGCACCAAGCCGATGAACAGGCAGCACACTATCATAGAGAGACAAATATACACAGAGGAACAGGTTAGGCAAACAAAAGACAGCACAAGTGCCTGATATAGGCAGCCACAGACAGCAACAATGGTAGACATACATCGCAGCAGCAACAGCTACTGACTATCCACAGACACGTCCCCTGGAAGCACCAGGCAGAATAGCGAGCAACACACAATCAGAAAGAGGCACCCAACATTTGCAAAACCTTTGGGATGTATAGCCTGGTAACATCCTGTCACTTGTCGGTACTCCTGAACGTGAGCACCATCACCATGGGTCTGCCTGTGGACACGGCCACACTGCTGATTCAGAAGACTCCCCAGACAACATGTGAGACCTTTGCCATACCTACTTTATCCAGAGCCCCCTGTGTGTGCAGGACCGCTTGAAGCACCCTGACCAGCCTGCATCTGCGTTGTGACGAACCTGACGGAGGGGCCCACATTGAATGTGGCACACAGTGAGCTGCTGGGGCTCATGCGGGTGACAACTGCGGGAAGCTGGGCAGCTGGAGGAGGACCTCCAACGGAAACTGCATTGCCGGAAGTGAGCAGCTACAGTACCTGGGTCGCAGCTTGAGGCCTGCTTCACTACCCCTGCCCTGTGGTGAAGCATCTTGCCGTGAGGCGCGCAAAGGCAGCGCTGAGTTGTCTGGCCAGGACAGCATTGTCTGCCATGTGAACAGAAGTTTTCCCTAGCGGAGCTTTTCCCAGTGGGATGAGGCCTCACAGGACCTTGTCTGGTGGCTGCACAACTTGGAAAATACTTTGGCAGACTCAGCTTGCACACCAGGAGTTTTTTTTGTGTTTTTTTTAAGGCGACATCCTGAATACATTTATAATTTTCTGAGGAGACTCTGTGGCAGGGAACCATATATACTACCCTAGGCTGCAGCAAGGAGACCGCCAATGACACCAGTGTGCCTGGAGGCGTGGTATTTATTTCATCTGGGCCTCCCGCAGAGAGGGTAATTTACTGAGGAGACTCTGTGGCAGGGAATTACACATCCTGTGATAGCCTGTGGCAAGGAAAGCCCCGACAGTGCGGTATTTATGTCATTAGGGGCTCCCGTCTGCGCCGGTCTGCAGCTGTCCGTGGCTGGGCCGGGCCCTCCCTCTTTAACCTTCACCAGAGCTCAGCAGCTGGCGTTAAGGCCCTGCGAGAGCCAAGGGGAGGTGCCTTTGAGTGTCTTAATGCTTCAAGTGTAACCATGGGAAAGCTGTTCAGGCTCTGGCCCCTGTCAGAGAACCCCCCTGCAAACCAACGTCTATCGATCTAATGCTGGAGCGTGCAGTGGCAGTAGTGAGCAATGAAATCGCTCTCAGAAAGTGTCAGTGATTCCATGTTGCCCCCAGTGGTACCCTCGGCCCAGGAAATTGAGAAGACCACCAATGATCATTTAGAATTGTTACGAGGGAGCCAGTTACAGGCTACATCACCTTATTATTTACCTTCTCAATTACTGACTGACCCAGTGGGGGTTCAATGCAAACGATAATACGGGCCCCTGCTGAGCAAGTAACACAAGTGAAGACCAAGGCAAAGGGTCCTGGAAAGGTGCCAAGAAAGTAATCTTGCACATGAACTATTTTGGCGGCTAATGTCCGCCAGGAGGATTTATATAGCAGTTTGGCAAACATTTCTGACTCCTATCTGGAATCAATTGGAGTGCGTCTTGACAAGATCGAGAACCAGCTAGCCATAATTACCAGTGTTAATGCTCACAATGAGCAAGCTGACTATGTATGTTCTACTTATAGGTCAGTAAAACAGGGGAATGCCGGTGATTTTTCAGCCTGTGGCCCAACTGCAGTCTCCATTTTAGCAGGAAGGTCCACTTCCCAGGCGAATAAAGCCACGCAGTAGTTGCCATCTCAATTTAATCATCCCTCCCAAACCACACAACCTACGCAACTTCAACATCCTACATCTGCTGAGTCAGCTCAATTGTGTTACAGTAGGAGCTCAGCAGTTACACATAGGGACACTGGCTCGGTGCCAGTTTCTAACCCATATATACTGAACTTCCCGCCTGCATCATGTCCTTATGTGTTAATTTTGACATCAGAAGACTCATGGAGTAGCCTTCGTAACAAGGCTACAAATTGGTTAAGTATGTATTTGCACTTTAACCGGATAGTAAAATTATTCTCATGGTATGGAGAGTAGGGTGGATTGGACCTCCACGAAAGAATATAGATGGGGATTGTGTGGTAATTAATTTCAAGCACCCATCTTTTGTGAATAATCTTTTAGACACATATTTATCAAGTTTTCATGTAAATACTCAAATTATGCCATTGCCCCTGGGTTATTTTTGCAAACCCCCTTTCTGTAGCTTGTCAGGTAGGGCATGTCACAACCAGATGGTGGGACTATTGTTTGTTCTAAGAGGTTTGCTCCGCTGATGGATCTTGACGAAGTGGATTGACTATTGCCTCTGCAGCGGGGGGCCTGCAAATCAGCTATTGGGCAGTGTGTCTATTCTGGCCTTAAAGGTTCACAAGAAGTAAAAGGAAAAGTTACACTGGGAGGCTCAAGTAATTGTGTTGGTAGCAGGGTTTCCTAGATAAATTCGCCTACAGGCTTTGTATCATCTGTCTGCTCTGATCAGGTGTCTGGGAATGATGATCGCACTCTTGTGCTCAGAACTTCACACATTAAAAATAGAGGGTTAAAAACATTGAGTTCAAACCTTGCAAGATTACAGTCCAAGACCGAACTATCTGATTGGCTGAATTTTAAAGGATTATATGGCATTGTCATGTTGCAGGAAAAGTGAGAAGTCAATCATAATGTTTGAAGGTTATAAATGTTTTTGTTTGTCCGCATTACCCTCCCAGTCTGGCAGGGCAGTTGGAGGTCTGTCAATTTGGGCTAAGCTTTCATTGGGTAGCCACCTAGGGGTTCTAGGTACACTGCGTTCTGATTTTCAAGCTGTTATATTTAGAGGGGCTTTAATTATAATTTTTATTAATTTCTCTAACAATTATTTTACCAACGTTCCAAATCAAATGTTTCCTGCCCTTTATTCATATATCTTGCCACCCTAGATGATGAGAGGGCTCAGCAAGGACAGCAACTCTTGGGGGTGATTTTAATGCTCAGTTCCCATACCTACACAGAGCAGGTGTTGGGATAGTAGCCAATAGGCGTTTTGAACGTGGGAACAAACTGGCGGCTTTGGCCGCTTCAGAAGATTTGTATAATGTTATGAAGGGGACAGGGTTTCTAAGCAGACATTGCCAGCTTATAGAGGTGGTTGCAGCTCTTCGATATTTGATTATATTTTTATGTCACATAATATGAGAGGCTTGTTGTTACATGGGGAAATTGTTGAAACTGAATATGGAGATCACAATGCAAATGAAATAATTTTAAATGTGTCTGTTGGGGGGACTCACCAGGCTGCAAAAAGCTTGATGGATTTAAAACCTTCAATCGACAACCTCAGGTTCTGCTGCAAGTTAGATGATCCTATTAATTCTCTCAACAGACTAGTTGCTGATAACTTGCAGAAGGTCCCAGAATGTCTTCAACACTATAAGGATGCTCCTAGTGCAATTGTTGGTGCTTTTATTGATTTATGTGAGAGGATTAGATCTTCTCTCTTAAAACCTGGCAAAGCTGAAAAAGGGTGTTCTCAGTGGTTTAACCAAGATGATTTGCAGGCTAATCAAGCCTTGCGTAGGGCTTTAATCGCCAGGCAAGTGATCACGTTTTAGTGGCCGAACAGTGCAAAGCATACAAAGTTGCCATAGGCAAATGCAGGAGTGAAGTGATTGGTAAACAGTGGGACCAACTATCTTATGCGGCTTGTATAAGGGATAGTAAGCCATTCTGGAGGGCAGTTTCCCACCTTAGATCCTTGGATCATAAGGCATCTTCAATTGATTGCCACATAAGGAGGCAAGTGTGGGAGGAACATTGTACTCAAATATACCATGCTGATAATGTAGCTCCCCCTCGACTTGGGGAGGGGGAAGATTCCCCCATTGTCACTATTATTCTCATTGCACGAAGTGGCTGCAGCTATCCAGGAGAGCCTGGTTGGAAAAGCTCTGGGCCTAGATGATGTTCCAATAGATATGATTAAGTGCAATATAGATCTCTGGGCTCCGTTGTTGTCAAATGTTTACAATAGTCTTGGTCAGGCAATGGTTTCATGTTCTTGGCTAAGCTCAACAATTGTTCCAGTTTTTTAAAAGGGCAGATTCCAAATGCTACAGACCTATCTCCTTGATTGACATTCCCGCAACAATTCGGGGTAGAGTGCTTTACAACTATATATAAGAATAATAGAATGGGCCTCCGATAACAAAGTGTTAACTAAGTGCCAATATGGCTTAGAAGTGGCCTTGGCACAATTGACCAATGTCTTAATCTGAACTTAATCATTGGCAAGTACACAGTGACCAAATAATCTGAACTTTACTTAGCATTCATGGATTTGTCAATGGCATGTGACTGTGTGAATTGAGGAAAGCTGGGGCAAATTTTAACTGATTTAGATATGGATCCTGCTCTTATGCATATGCTGATTATCATCATACAGGCACCAACGCTAGAGTGAGATTTGAGAGGAACAGTAAACTTACAAACAAATTTAGTATAAGCCGGGGTTAGGGCAGGGGTGCATCCTCACCCTGCTCTTTTTTATTTTATGTATAAATCAATCAAGTACGAAGCTTAGTCAGTGCGTGTTTGAAGTGCCTAGGGTGAAGGCCACCCACTCCATGTGTTACTCTGTGCTGATGAAATGGTTTAAATCAAGCGCACTCCCAAAGCCTTGCACCGTTTGGTACATACATTTGTGGATTTTGTGGGGAATTTAGATTTACATACTAATTTTACTAAAATGTCTTTTCGCATAGGGAACAATGTACTGTACAGTACAAGTACCTTTTCCTATTTGGGAGTAACCTTTAGTTCATCTGGCTCCTGGTCCCAGCACATAGAGTGTATTAGACCTACGTTTTTGAGGGCTGTGGGTTCCTTCTTGTCTCTTCCTTCACCAAAAGGTGAAAGACCATTAAATTCTCTTTTGAAAACATATATCTATCCAGTGTACTCCAACAGCATCCTATGGGGCAGGAATTTGGGGCTTGTGGGATTCGACAAATTGGAACACCCCTCTACGGCCAGATTTATATGCCACAGTGAATTTGGTGTAGGATACCTGAGTGATACTATTTAAAGAAGGCCCATGTTATTATGGCTGACTGTGTGGAGCTTCGATGATACAGTTATTTGTGGAACATCAACATAAGCTGGAAAAGTTATTTATTGTGAAGGCTTCGGGACAGCATTATGAAGTACTCCCTTTGCTTCCCTATTGGTTACCAACCAAATCGTAGTTCTAAGTTATGTCCCTGCCGTAATTTACAAAAGCAAAAAACAACTCACTTTCTCTTCATCTGTGATTACTATCTGATGTATACTAAAAGACATCTTAAGCCCTATTGAAGCATAGGAATATTTGTACCTGACTCGATGCTTATTTGTTTATGGGGTTAGGTATTGATGAAATCTGTAGACAAATGTCACTATTTCTTCCGGCTGCAACCAGTTCAAGGAGATTAACTGTATGGGTTACAGCTGATACATTTGTGTAAAGTTTGTATATTTTAGTACATCAATAACTGTACATTCTATCATATGATGTTTTGTGTTTTATCCTTTTAATCTATTTTGTAGTTTCTTATTTATTATACGTGTTTTTGTGCTTTTATGGCTATCATATTATCCGAGTAAAGATGATTTTGATTTTGACTTGTATTGGCAGTGCTGCACAACATCGAGTCAGTGCAGAATTGTTAAAATAGATAAAAGGCACATTGGCGGCCGTGCTATTCCACTGATGCACACATGCAGACAGACAGGTGCCCATCTCATCCTTAGAAACAGTACCACACAAAGGTACAAGCTTTTCCAGCCACTGATGCCATTATAAATTTATAAAATAATAAGTGCATGTATCCAAAGTCTTGGTGCTGCTGAAAGTTTAGTTTGGCAAATAGAAAGGTTGCCCAGTCCTGACTCCACCTCATGATGATTCCCCTACCACCTGCTAGATCTCTTTGTCTCCTGCTTACAGTACCTACCTTTTTTAACATTGTTTTGTGGCTTTCTCAATGACTTTCTCAAAGTCTTGCTAGCTTTTTCTTCCACCTTTAATCTCTTTTTTGGGATTTCTCTTTCTTGCTCTGAATCAAAGCCTGGTGATGAAAAATCAGTCCTAGTCATCCCACATGAATGCCACTTTGCTCCATAAATAAATACCATTACAATTTGAGTAATGTATAGACACCCACAATGGCAGCCATGGACAACAACAGTGAATGCTTCAGAGATGTAGACTGACTGTAACGCAACAACATACACTGCACACATGGAGACAGATTGCAGTTGATACATTTAGGAGTTGAAAGCCCAGAGTTGAAAATAGCAAACAAACGCACACAGAACGAGGAACTAAGAAACACATGCAGCAAAATGGCCGGCAACATGTGCCAGTGACAAAAAAGCCCACAATATAAGTTAGAAAAAAAGTGAGAAAAATGTAAGGGAGAATTTTGATGTGAAACAAGCTTAGTTTGAAAACGTACTTAGTAAATGAGAAAAACAAAGGGTTAGAACATTTTGAGTGAGATTTTCTACATTTGTAAACACATTTCGTTCCATCTTGGAACTAACTACAACCATACATAACCATGAACCTGCTTCTAAATTTAACAATAATCCTTGGCTACCATCTATCCCTCACCTTAACCCTATTGTCCAACCTCCAACATAGCCTTCTGTCCAACCATTAGCCAAACCCTTACACTAATCCTAACCATATTCTTAGCCTTACCACTATTCCCAATAATCCCCATACAAACTAACTCACACCCTAGTCGTAATTTAAGGACTATCACTCACTCTCTCCCTAACCCCACCTTAACCTACTGCTCAACCTGTATCAAAATCCTAACCTTAAATCCATCTCACATCTTCCCCCCCTACAATCAAACCCATACCTTATTCTTAATTTATGGACTATGCCTCAACCCATCCCTAATGTTGACCCTAGCCTATAATCTAAACTTCATTCAAACTCTAACCTTACTGCAATCCTTTAATATTCTTCTATACACTAACCTACACTATAATCATAATGAAAGCACTGTCCCTCACCCTATCCCCCTCAGTCTACTATTTAATCCTTATCCAAACCCTTATCTTATTTCAATCCCTAATCGTCCCCTACACACTAACCTACACCATAATCATAATGTAAGCACTATCCCTCGAGCTAACCCTGACCCCTACCTTAGCCTACTGCTGCTCCTTTATCCAAACCCTAACCTTAATGTTATCCATTCTATTCCCCTACAAACTAACCCGTTTGCTAATCATAATTTAAGGACCATCCCTCGTTCACTGTATTGCTAACCTCCACCCTAACCTACAATTTTACCTTTATACAAGCCTTAATGCTAGCCTAATCCTCCCCTATGTATTAACCCTTACTCTAATAATTGCTTATGGACTATCTCTCCCCTTTTCCCTAAACCCACTCTTGGTTACTATCGAACCCTTAGCCAGTCCCTAATACTTCCCAACAAACTAACCCATACCCTAATCATAAGTTATTATCTCTCACCCTATCCTTACACACATTTTCTCTGTCTCTGTCCTTTTTGTTATCATAACCCTCGCAATTATCATTTTTACAACTTTTTCAAACCATTTGTTTTTTTCTCACTTTATTTTATAGCTTTTTGTTTTTTCCCCACTTTTTGTTACTTAACTTTGCCTCACGTTTAACCAAAAGGGGCAAAAACAGACATCAACACAGGTAAGAAAACAAACAGGACTGTAAAAAGACAAAGGGACTGATTAGGGATGGCTTTACCGCTGTTGGCACCCTGTGCGACAGTGTTTTGGTGCTCCCCTCACACCTTGACCACCTCCTCGGAGTCCCTCGCTACTACCCAGCAAATGTGCCCCTCATCTCTCCATAGCCCCCCTTTCACATACATTCATGTGTTTTAAAGTGCTGATAAAGGCTGCTTTATTCATCCACTCAGCTATCCACATAAAATACAGATCTGTTCTTTGCAACAGGCATATTAACCCTCTGCGCTACTTTATGGGGAGTCAAAGCTGCCACTGGACAAAACTCCCATCTCTCTCCCTAGCAGGGACATTAATCACAAGTGGTATCTTGACATTTTAAATGCTTCATGAAGGCGGGATGCAAACAGGAACTTTTCAGCAGATGCCTTAAAAGCGCAAGTTTCTAAGTTATTGCTAAACGCAGCGCCCCCTTAGGGTCAGCGCCCCCCAATTCAGGTCAGCACCCGGTGCGGCCGCACCCCTTGCACCGCCCTAACGCCGGCCCGGGTCTGATTAAGGCCTTGGCAGATGGGATACTCCGTCACAAACATGACAGATATCCCGTTCGCCGTTTGGCAAGTTCTATAGGCTATAATGGAACTTGTAGTACAGCAGGCGGGATATCCGTGGCATTTGTGATGGAGTATCCCTTCCACCAAGGTTGTAATCAGGCCCAAAGACTGCAATGCAAATGCACAAAGACTACACCCATGAAAGACACAAGCAGCAACATACGCAGAGAGAGAGAGAGAAAAAAAAACAGAGGAACATATAAGCAGCAACAAATGTTACAGCAAAAAGAGATGGGGCAAATCTGTGAAACCAATGTGTTTTGGGTGGTCTAACTATTCACTGGATTGGTGACATCAAATGTCAACCAAACGTTTTTAAGAGTTCATAGACCTACTCAATAAAGTAAATGTTTTTTAATGTCTTCCAGTTTTATCAATGTACGGCATGACTTCAACCAAGTCTAAGATGCCCACTTCAATACCCATCACATAAAATGATGAATGAATGTCAGAACACATAATCTACACTAGATGTGATACATTAAGTGATGGGGCACGCAGTAGAGTAGCCAGAGAGCGTCATTAACATACTAAATAAAGGAGGCTGATCCTGGTCCTTAGCTGTGAGATGAACTTTGGGCTGGGCTTCTGGAATGTGCCAGCAGTAATGTAACTCCTGGGCACCATCACCCCACAACATGAGCTTGCGAAGAGCATTGTAGGGAAAACAGATTGGTCATAGGCTTTAAGGGGCCTGCAGGAGGCAGGCAAATCCTTTTGTACCTTGCTGTCTTCCTTTGGCCCAGAACTCTCCTGCATTACCTTTTTCGTCCCATTCACCCTTTACCTACATTGTGATTGAATTCATTATTGTTTTCAGGTGAGTCATTTAAAATATGATGTAGGCTATTCTTCGTTTAAAAAGAAATATTGATGATTTATTTTGAATGGGGTCTACTCTATCTTCTTCTGGTCAGTGTAGAATGTCTAAATGTGCACACAAACTACTGTACACACATACATTTGGAGCTATACAGCTAATGCCTCAAGCAGGCACCAGGCTACATAATATTGTTGTCAGTGGATTCCCTTTTTCATGTTGAAAATTGATTAGAAATTCACAATATTGCAATTATTCTGCAATGAGCACCTTGTGATTAGTGCTATAACTCTTTAGTGAACTACATTTTGCTTTTCGATATTTATAATCAGGCTTACTGTCATTTAAAATTATGTAAATTATGAACCATATATTAAAAATATATGGTATGTTCCTATACCACACATTTTACTGCAAAAAGCATAGTAGTTCATCTGACAACATAGCTGTCATATATATTATGTAAATTAAAACAATGAAAAGTGTTAAATCATTACACGCCTCACTTACCTCTAACAGCTCTCTGCTGGAGTGTTACTATATAACGAGTACTTTCCCTCCAGATAATAATTTTCACCCTACATGCCTGTAATAGCTCTCAGCATTATTAATCTCAGCCCAACTGCTAACAATTAACACCAACCCCAGCCTAGAACTCAGTTCCCTACTTAAAGCACAGCCTAGACTTCCATAGTTCAGGAAGATCTTCAAATGGCTCCAAAGCAACACTAGAAAAACTGTCACTCATGCCCTAGTCACCAGCAGGTTGGACTATGGAACACCCTTTAAGCCGGGATCATCAAGCAACTCATTAGAAAACTACAAACCATCCAGAACTCGGCAGCCAGACTCATCCTCAACTTCCCACACTAAATCAACATCATTCCACACCTTGGGAAACTACACCGACTCCTGATACACAAACATACTCATTTCTAATTCCCGACACACAGAGTCAAGGCGCCACACCACTGAGGCCCCAGAGCTATAACTGAATCTGGGTATTTTTAGAAGTAAAGCTCTAATTGATTCTTGTTATTATTATGTGTAGATCCTCAGAAGAGTCTGATCAGTATCAGGAACAGTGCTGGGCACGATTCTGGGAATAATCAGGAGCAGAGATCTGAGTGAATATTGGTGTTGTGAGGAGCAGATGTTGAAGAGAATATGACAGCTATCAGAACCTGTGCTGTGCATTAGTCTGGGTATTATCAAGAACAGAGTTCTGAATACATCTAGTTACCATTAGATCATAGTTTTGAGTGAGTCTAGATTTGGTGCTCTGATTGTACCTGGATATCATTAGGAGTAGATCTTGATGTGTCACCCCACTATCAGGAACAGGGGTTTTGCCTGAATCTCAGTATTATCAGGAGCAAAGCTCCGATCGAATCCATTATTAGAAGTAGAGCTTCTTGACTTTGGATGTTAACAAGAGAGGGGTTATAACTCATTTTATTATCAAAAGCAAAGTTTTGCTAAATTCTGGATATTATCAGGACACTAGCTTTGTGCTAGTCAGTAACAAACCAGCAAAGCACCAAGTGACTGTATTTTCAAGGGAGGATTTCTGAGTGAGTTTTGATGAACCGAAGCAAGCAACCCGAGAGCCTGGGTGTTATTAGGTGCAGATTTCTTAGTGAGTTTAGGTATTATCAGGAGCAAAAGTTTGGCTTCCATGAGGAGCAGAGAGCTGAAAAAGTTTTGGCAATATCAAAGGCAGAAATAAAAGTGTTTTTTTAAAGAAAAAAACACATGTCTGGGTGAACATGATTACTATAAGCTCCACAAACCTATTACCTCTAGGTACTCTCAGGAGCAGAACACTAAGTCGGGGATCATTATATGTAATGAGCACTGAGTACAATCAGGAGCAGAGATATGGAACAGAACTATTCCGATCAGAGCCTTGAGCTTTCAGGTTTATTGTCCCAAGAAGAGCTTTGATAGAATCTCTGTGTTACCAGAGTACAGTAGTTGTGAGTGAAACTGGATCTTACAAAGCACAGAGACACCAAGTGATACTACTTTAGGCAGCTTTCGTTAAAGCATATTCAAGAGAATAATAGCTTGGCTTTAAGCAAGGACATGATGTAGCACAATTTCCATTGTCAATCCCCAAGAATTAAATTGTGATCCTAATTTCCACATGCTTTGTGCTCCTGTAATAATGATTGTATGCCTGAGCCCCATTTACTATATTTGGAATATTGAGTGCTAGTGTGAAGAACTATGTGCCATATATCCTACGCCATTTAGAGGTTGCAAAGCCTCTGATTCGCGAAATCAGATGATCTGCAACCACTAAGTGGCTTTTTAAAGTGTACTAAACCATTTTACAATTTGGTAACAAGTTGATAGACTGCAGTTTAGAAATGCATCCTGAATTGTAATTTGGAATGGTCGCGTTTATGGCGTCCCTTTCCAATTGTGATTCATAATGCTACTTATGAACGGTTTGCAACCACAATTGCGGTAGCAAACCATTGATAGATTACTAACTCCTCAAAGGAGGTGATTCCCTTTGGGAATGGGTAAAGGGGTTCCTGTGAGACCACTTCCCATTTGTGAAAGTAAAAAATAAAGAAAGGCTTGTTAGGAAGTCCGCAATGGTCCTGCAAACTCCTAAACAACTTTGTTTAAACAGTACATTTGTTTCTTAAATACAGAAAAATATATACTACATGTAAAAGCAAACCACAGACTTGGTGGTCTGCTGACCTCATCAGGCTACAATCACTGGATAGTTTCCAGTCTTAGTGAGTCACAAATTGTGACCCATCTCATGAATGCTAAGAAAGACACAGAAATGGAACAGCTGAAAAAGACATCTAAACAACCATGTCATTCTTAAGTTTGAGAACTTTACTCTCTAGCTATCATTACAGAAAAAGCACTACCACCAAAGCTATGGCAGAAAACTTTGTAATCAGAAGTAAAAGCATGTTATGTGTGACCAGAGTGGCCACAACAGGGTCAGGACAGAGCACAATTAAGTTAAAATGGTTTTATGTCCCAAAAGCACAGACTTAAATCCAATTCAAGCTTTAGCTGGCAGCCAGTTTAAGGAAGCCAGAGCTAGGTTTATGTGGTCTCACACCTTCAGTCTGAGCACCAGTCTTGCTACATAATTCTTGATGAGTTGGAGTTTATGAACCAAGGTAGATCGAATTACAATAGTCAATGCGAGATGAAACAAAGACATTGATAATCTAAATCTTGAGAGAGAAAGGAGCACGATGTTTTTTGCTTCCTCCACCAAAACAGAACACCTTAGTTCATCATATTGTCTGCTCTTCACAAGATCATACAAATGAAGTTGACTGCATTGCACAGGTCTGAAGTTTGAAGAGCTTCAGAGAGAGTATTCTATCAACAGTTCAACAATGCCATACTTCACCTTATTGTGCATGTAATCACTCAAACAACATTATTCATTTATCAACTTCAGAAATTCTGCAATACTCAAGTTTTCCATAAAAGATATCAGCTGTAATACTTTAAAGAGCTACATAAATCCTGTGCCAGGAGGAACTATCACATTTTTCCGGCACTTTTGTCAGAAATAACAATGCACCTTGCAGGAGTAGGCCAAGGTCACGAAGATGGAAAAGGATAAAACTGCAGCGAAGACAAATTGGTTTTAAAATCTAATTTGAGCCGAAACCACAGAACCGGTATACTTACAGTTGTATGCCTTGGGGAGCCCTAATTTATATATTTATTTTTAATGAATGTAAAGGCTGTTTCACATAAGCAGTATAAAGTATTTAATCAAACAGTACAATATTATGAAACAGGAAATATCAGACAACTAGAAGATACAAATGAGAAAATCTACATGGGTTAGATTATTATATGCTATTAACACAATGTGCTAATAGGTCGAAGCTGTGGGGTGGGTCAAGTAAATAGAAAGAGTTTCAGGATTTGGAATCTATAAAGACGGAAGGAAACTGAGATATGGTGCATAAATGTTGGTGAATGTAAAACGTGAATTCAGAAGCAGACCTTTGTGGAATGGTAATTAGTGAAGACAGATAAGAAACCAAATTGTGGAGAGAGGTAAAGAACACAGTGAAAGCCAGACGTTATGTCATTGAGAAAAGGAATTCAGAAGCAAGTTAAAGATATGAGCAGTAAGAGGAGGAACAGCTGCAAACAGAACAACCAAGATAAACAAGCATTTGCAATGCAACGGGTCTCGCGTTTGCTCATGTTAGAGCTGATCGCGTTGTAAACTCCTAACCGGACTTTTCATCTATCGGCAAAAGTGCTTTTATGTACGTAACCCGAAAAAGTGAAATGAACTGTGTAAAGCACTCCACTTCTACCAAGCGAAATCGCGCTAGGAAAATAGAGAAAAAGTAGTCCACGATCCGACAGAAAACAGCGAGCCTCTGTACTTGGTCGCTGCGCTCGAGGAGGGCTAACCACCGGAAAAGGCATGACGTGTGCATGCCTTCCACTAATGAAAGCAAGCAGATTTTACTAGGCAAGCCCACGAACCAATGAAACACACTGACCTGACGTCGACAGGGCTCAGAGCCCTTTTCTAATAACTAAAGCATCTCGCTGCGATATGCATGCGTGAGAGCATGCAACACAGGCTCGACCCAAAAAAGGACCAATCCATAGATGACAAGAGAAAGAATAAAGGTTTTTGGCAGATTAAAAACTGAGAAAAGTCATCGATCTTACAGACATCAGGCAGTCGATTGATAACTTTGGCAATATGAGTATAATAGGGATGGGGGTCAAAGATTATCCCTATGATACAGGCAACAGGTGAGAGAGGAAGAAGAGAATGATGAAATACAACAGAGGATAGTAGAGAATATGCATGAAAAAGCAGGAAAGAACAGTCTTTGTCTTAATAAAATTGTAGTGGAAATAGAGCAGGCTCCCACGGGACTGAACAGCCGAATAATATAGAGAAACAAACACTCATGAATCCGAGAGGAAATATAGGAAATTATAGGAATGTCTGCAATTTTATGTGCACAGAAATTTCACAACAGATTAAGCAAGGAAAGAGAGCAATCAAATGGTGTGTGTAGATGAAAGGGAAAATGGAGACTTGACCTGAAGGGGTGATGGGGCCTCTATAGCGTGTGGGAAAAGAGGATTTAAAGAAGAATCACCAAATAACCAGAAATATGTGGTACAAGAGATCGAATTATAGTCTTGCCTGTAATCAATGAACACATAGGAACCCTTACATTTATTTAAAGAAATATCTTGTGAATCTAGAGTAAATTTGAAGTACCATGTCAATGATTCAATGTTGATTTAGATTTGAGCCTTCCTTACATTTGTCTAAGTTTCTGAACTTATTTCATTGAAAGAAAAAAACAGCATGCTTCACCATACAAAACATTTTGGCTCCAAGTGACAAAGGTAAACTTACACTTTTGAGTAAGTTAACTATTTTTTTTGCTATTCCCAAACTCTGAGCTAATATTAAGTTCAGACTGTGGAGACTCCACAGTTGAGGTGAGAACTCCACACATAAAAAGATTTGACAAGTCTATCCACTAGGGGCAGCCCCTCCATGAGAGCAGGGGAGCGTCGTTCCACTACAAAAATGCCACCAGAACTGAAAAATAAAATGGTAATAAACTTTCTTTATTACCATTTTATTTTTCAGCACCCTGTCCTGAACCGATTGCAGGACAGGGCTGAGCAATTGATGCTGAGTGGCAACAGAGAGCTGTGCACTTGTTGAAAGTGTGCATGTAATTTTGGCTGGCAATCTTGTGACAGCCAGCCTGACATGTACACTTTGAATTTCTCTAACCTAGCTGTCTCAAGACAGCTGGGTTAGAGAAAGCACAGGCCTCCAGCGCTCCTGTGACCGCTGAGAAAGGCCCCTCCCACCAATCCTGATGCTTCTTTCATGCTGGTTACCAGCAGGAAAGCAGCACCACGATTGGCTTGTGCAATTTCCTGGGTACAGTTGCGCGTTGGAGCAAGGAGAGAAGGGACGACATGAAGCTAGGAAGATGGCCCCATGAACTCTCAGCTTATAGCAAGTTTAAGACTGCAGAAACTCTGCCGTTGAGGTGGAGAAACCCGTACATAAAAAGATAGGCATGTCCTATTTATTTATGTGTGGATAACAGCGACGGCTGGCTCGTATTTACAATAGAGGGTGGGAGGGGGGGTTACAATAATAATACAATTTTTTAAAAAACAACAGGTAAGTGCAGTTTTTTTTTTATTTTATTATTATTGTAACCCCCCTCGCACCCCCCATTGTAAATTAGCTCAGAGTTCATGAATAGCAAAAACAAGAGTAAGCTTACACAAAAGTGTAAGCCTACCTGTGCGAATCAGGTCCATTAGCTGCAGTCAGTGGAGGGTAATTGTGCAAACCAATGCTTCTCATGTCCGTTTTAAAGGCTTTGTGGATCACTTTGTATTTCTAAAGAGAATCTGCACTTTGCCAACTTTACTCTGCTGATCGGAAAGACTTGTAATGCTGCAGTGCAGCCTGTTAAGGAAGTGTTCACAGAATATGACTGATTTGACAGATTAAAGTAGGCTCAGTGATGCTGCACTGATATGAAATCTGCCTCACATTTACAGTCTAATAGTGCTGAGAGAGATTTAACCACACACATTGATACCAGGAAGATTTTTCTTATCTGACGTCCTTTCAGAAGAAGAGAGGAACTTTATATTGTGATATTAAAAATGTCTACATATGTGTGAAAACCATATCATGTTTTTATTATTAGGTGACAGCTGAATATCTATGAAGAAGGCCAGAAAATGTGGACCTCAAGGAGAAAAGAAGGCTTGCTTTAGGGATGGAGAATGAGAAAATCAAAAGGTGGTTCCAGAGTACTAACAAGAGTGCAAGGTCTAATTCAAACGTCAGTGTGCATGGTTCTAACTATCTCCAAAATAGGAGTACATTAGAATGAGAAGGCACAGTGGCTAAATTCTCAATGTAAAATAATCCCTGTTCTAGCAAGGGACTGCCCCAGGTAGCATAGAAGCCTCCCATTCCTGTACAGTCTGATTTCAGGAAGGACTGATGATTATTCTTATTCCTAATGAGTGGTTGGAAGCACTCCAGTGATAGGGAAGGGGTCATACATTCCTGTAGATAAATGGTAATGAACTCAGACACATTTAAAGATCTCGTTTAATCTTTATGAGATTATTGGCAACTCAATTATCCCAAGGATTCATTTTCTAATTTTTTACAAATAGGAAACTATTCATCACAACACTTTCATAAACTTTTAGCAACAAGCTTATCAAAGTAGTCTCCTGCAAATTAATTGGAATGAGCAGAATACATTTTTGCCCCAAACGCTGTTTTCAACTCTGAGGCTATTCCACTTAAATTAGCACAGCTCTTGCTTCTGCTAAGATTTCAGAGTATGCACCATTCACCTGACAGGCAATTCCTGAATCTCCTCGCATTTGAGAACAGATCTCTTCAGTCCTGCATGATGTCCACTGGTTGTCTTTGGCCAGATGGAGTTTTCCTGCGGGTTTTTCTCCATTGTTTAATGCCATTGTGGTTATGTTTTGGGGGATGTGGTGGTGGGAGGGTGGAAGAAGGGGGTGTTCCGTTTATTCCTTTGTTCCTTTTAGTTTCCAATTTTGTCTGCAGACATACCTTCGCTGCAACCTTCAAAGTCGAGATCAT
Source organism: Pleurodeles waltl (assembly GCF_031143425.1). Taxonomy (NCBI): domain Eukaryota; kingdom Metazoa; phylum Chordata; class Amphibia; order Caudata; family Salamandridae; genus Pleurodeles; species Pleurodeles waltl. The sequence continues at coordinate 201,215,921 of NC_090440.1, read as the reverse complement.
TTTGGCAAAATGCTAAAATGTAGATGTTGACATGTTACTATTCTGTTAGGTCTTCTACTATCTCCGTAAGTATACTGTGTACCCAACTATTTGAATAAATGCTCCAGGCATCAGGAGGATCCTTTTTATCGGCAGTACAGGTTACACTACTCAACCATTAAATAGCATATTGCACTATGAACAAGTAAGAGAGGGTAGTGGAATGAATGTGTAATGAGTGTATAGGTGAAGATGGCAAGAAAATAGGGTGAAGCTTGGAGGAAGAATATTTAAGACAGGACAGTGTCAAAAGAGGTAAAAGTGATGGGTAGAGAGAAGGATTAGGATACGTAGCAAAGTGGGAGGGACGTGAGGGGAAGATGGAAAAACTAAACATTCCAGAGAAGCAAAAAAAGGAGAAGATTATGTGGAACATTGTAAAAGAAAGTGGCGAGGAGAACAATGTGATGAAAGGAAGGAGACAGGATTGTATGGACGCAGGTAAGCGCCAAGAGGAGGAATGAATAATGGGTAGAGGGGGACTTACCAGTCAAGACTGGGGAGAAAAGTGTGGGAGCAAAAAGTTAGGGCCAAGCATAAGGATCCTAATTGGAAAGGAAGTAAAGCGATGAGATAGAAAAGGCCAAACAGAAGAGAGTGAGAAAAGTGTGCACAGATAATGTGTACCTTACCGCAGATAAAGAGTAAATGTACAATAGGCACGTGGAGTAAGGCATCCAGAGGGACGTAGGACACTAGAGATCAGAATGGAGGGCAAAGAGAATGGATAAGAAAGAAATACAACTGGATGGTAGACAAGGGAGAACATGAAGAGATAATGGGAGGAGGTGAAAGCTTAATGGGGTACAAAAGAGCAGAAGGAGAATGGGAGAGGACAGAAGGAATATCTGTGGGACCTGAAAAGATATATGTTACTGCAGGGACAGAAAGCCATTAAACTGCTTTATCCTACCTCTCTCTTGCAAACTCCTATGAAGGGAACATTGTTTGTTTTCCGTTCACAGGAGCACAATCTGTTTTCAAACTATAAAATAGTAAATTGTTTGCAAAACTTACAACATCCCTCAATTAAGACGTCTAAGACATTTCTACACAACTCCACTGGCCACAAGAAAACTTATCACAAATGTCCTACTTGCTCATTACAGCCTTGGTGAGTGAAAAGGTGACTGTGACTTAGAGAAGGGCATAAGGTCAGCCAGAATAAAACCATAGTAGGTGAAATTCCACCACAACAGGGATTTTACCAAGTATCTCAAGCATAACGAAGAGCTGCTACACTTTTACTAGCAAAAATGTATTCATTAATAACCATTCCTACATTAAGATCTACAAACATACTTTTGGGCCTGTCACCATTGGGCAAGGTGCAAGTGGCAGTGACACTAGATCACAATCTATCCAACAAGCAGTTGACACTTACTGTAAAATTTGCATAACAGACTCAGGGCTGCAAAATGCACAAATTATATGCCAACACATTCTAACTGGTGAATCCAATTTAGCATTTGCAATAAGAGACAGATTACAGTTAACAGTGGGCCTTCTAATTTGTCACGACCACTAAAACTCTTATTTAGCAATGTACATGGTTGGTGTTCTTAAATTTTATTGCAAAAAAACAATCAAAAAGCAGTCTTACCTGATAATTAAGGATATACAATGGGGGAGGCTTTGTTAGTTTGCAATCTGCTCAAATAGTGCCACATGTGTGATAGTGTTGATTTTGTGCCATACACTTGGATCCATTTAACTCTAGCAGAACCAGATCTCAGAGGTAGCCCACTAACACTTGATTGTTGGGTCACTAATCCTACTAAAACCTTACCATCATCTTAGCTTGACTCCTTTAAGCTCTAGATCATTAAGCTTTGAGCATGTTAATCCACATATTTCTATTGCAACTCCTATGCCCTCAGAACATTACAAATTCTTATTCTCCACCTGCTGACGTCGACTACCTAACAGCTTGTTGATCATTCCCCAAATAAATATGGATTCAAATGTAGCTGCTCCACAAGGGGTACAAAACCTCCATCTCTACTGAAAGATTTTATTCTGGAACATACCTGATCTAACTTCCAAAAAGCATGATCCAGCGTTACTTATCAATAACTATGACATTGCTTTCTCCATGTGATGTGGGATGTCTTTTCCTGGGTAAAGGTCGATCTAAACTATTACATAAGTAAATCCTATGCAAGCAGCCTAGATCTTAATCACCTCTATTAAGCTTTTCCTATTGCAACAGAAATTGCAATTTACAATCTCTATAACAAAGATAATCATTTAACTGTGGCATCACCTAACTTGCTTCTAGTTCATCAGCTTATACTGAAGAACAAATATAATTGAATGGTCTTGGTAGTCGGTGACCAACACCACTTATAACCATCAAATCTTTTGTCGGATATAAGAAAATGAAGATGAAGTAAAGGTTAATCCCTCTTTGGGTAATTCCCAGTTGAAATGATTAGATATTGTAGCTAAGCATTTAGACTCTGTGTCTCATGGCCTTCATGCTTGTCATGGGTGCACCACATCTGGCTTAGCAGCTCACAGCACCTATAACAAGCATTTGCAATGCAATGGGTCTTGCGTTTTCTTGAGTTAGAGCTGTTAGCATTTTAAATTCCTAGCTGGACTTTTCTTGCCAAATAAATCGAAGATAAAAAGTAAAACAGTTGACAGAAGCAGGTCAGTTCAAAGCTCTACGGCCACCATGAGGGTGAGCGCGAATTATTGGCTCCCTGCGTGAATGTCTAGAAAGGATTGCGGCTGGGATAAAAGGCAAACCAAGACCAGAGGGGGGCCATCACACACTGTAACAGGAGGAAGCGTGACATGGCCTGATGGCCAACAAAAATGTTCACTTAGTGATATCGTCTGGGAGGGAACTCAGCAGACAAGGGATGGACATTTCACAAAATGCACCAATAAAAATGAAGCCTTTAAAACAAACATACCAAAGAATAAACAGCAAGAGTGGGCGTGGTTAAAAGCCCACAGAGAGATTACAACAGGCCAGAGCGCTAGCGCGCTCTGCCCTAAAGAGGGCATGCTGAGAAGTCATACGAATTAGATTGTACTTGCCTTGTGGTAGGAGCATTTAATTTTCCATGGGACAGTAGAAGAGAGACCAGAAAATAACGGCAAACTCTCAGTTCTGTCTTTGAAAGCTGAGCTCTTTATCATTTCCATTTGAGTCTCTTAACTGCATTCTTAAAGAATGAATGTATGCTTGCAGCAAATATCAAAACAACAGTTACAGAAAATGCAATAGCAGAATCTGACATTGCACCTCCAGTTTGTGGCACTGCTTTACCAACTCTTGAGGTTGCAGTTTCTCGGAGAGCAGTTGATCACTTTATAATGTGGAATCATGGCATACTGCTTGATGCCATTGATTTACTAAAAATGCCACGAGGCACAATGCCACTAGAAGTGTAGCTGTGGCAAGACTTGGACCATAAAGATGTTAGCACATTCTTTTATCTGCACTTTAGAGAAATAATTAAGAAGAAACTACTTTAGCAAATACATTGTATAAATTAACTATAAAATCCAAGACAGATAAGCGGGAATGCCAACAATGGTCAGATCTCATGAGTGCTGCCAAGGCTAAAGATAGTAATGCTAATGGCACACTATGGTCCACTGGAGTTGAGCTGTCTTTCACAAGTCTGAGATCCTTATCTCACCAGAGATCTGGACCCAGCGCTTCGCGTTTTAAAAAAAATTCTAGTGCCTCAAGCACTTATTTCTACTTAGGTCACATACTGATGAATTAATATATTAATTATCTACTACAACTCAACTAGACGCTTCGTTGGAGGATGCTGAAAGGACCATTTTAAGCCGAAACGGGGCCAATCTTTTAGGCAGGTTAGACTGGAGAAGCCTCTTTGGGAATCCTCATATTAAATTCTATTTCTCACTGTGCTTCTATTCGCAGTACACGGTTGAAAGGTAAGCTAATACCTGTGTTCAAACAAGGAAGGCTGCATGGTTAGTTAGTGACCGATGACTTTAGTCAACAAAAAATCACACAGCTCACTCGAATAGGTCCCAGAGTTTGACTATCTTGGCATAAGAGGGGTCTAAAACTTGGAATGGACCTAGCAGATTATTAAGGGCATTTATGAATAAAACACCAAGTGAATACTATATCGTGAGTTACAGTAGCGGCTTGTGGGCCGTGGAAGGCCGGGGAGGCACGGGAGGGAGGTAATAAACATTTATTATTATTTTTTTTTTTTAAACACTCACCTTCTCCGCCGCTCCTTCGTCCCTCGACGCTCCTCGCTACAGGCACATGCTCCCAGCCTGCCCTGCGCCAATCCTGATGCTGCTCAGAGCAGCGTCAGGATTGGCTGGGAGCACCCAGCCAGGGTGCTCCCAGGCACACTGGGAGCCTTTGCAGGCTCTCTCCAGCACAGCAACTTTGTTGGGCTGGAGAGAGCCTACAGCTCATGTAGCCTACAGCTCATGTGTATATGGCCGGCCTGAGACTGCCGGCTAAACACACATGCACTGTGAAGAGGGAAGTGCTGAGCACTCCCCCTTAGTGCACGTCACCCCGTGGCACCGCCCCTTTCTTTAAACGGTTTTGCAGCTGCCTCTGCTGATGGGTGGCCGACGCTTCTCCGCCCAAACGGAGAAGCCGCCACTGGTGATTTACAAGTAACAGTGGTTTGTTCCCATGGTGTCTCCTCTGCTTTCAAGGTCTACCAGGAGGAGACACAAGTTGGTGCCCTCTGTGGGTCTCATATAGGGGGATTTAAAACCATGAAAGATGGTTTTATCACAGAATCATATCTTTCAGTCATTACTTCAACTTCCATTAAGTACTCCGTCCACCCCACTGTTGATAGAATAGAGAATGAAGAATATAGAGTTCATATGTATATACAGATGTAGGTATCCAAAGAGAAACTTAGACATCTAATTAATATTGGCCCATATTTTTCAACTGAATCTTTAGGCTCTGGAGGTGAAGTTTCAGAGGTCCGTCATATCAAGAATGCTCCTAGTTGGCAGGCGTTTGGCACGTGTGTTCAGCATGCGAAATGTTGCGGTTCTCCCATAATTGCAGAACCCTGCAATGGATACTTCTAGCCCTTTTATTAATTCCAGGAAGCCTGGTGAAGACATGTAGGGCCAGACGTAGTAAGCCGTTTGCATGCTTTCTTGTTGTTTATCTTTAAATGTTCTTTTAATTCAATAATTATTTTTTCTTCTTTACTGGAATTTTATGCCTCACCTGGGGCCAGGTGTAGCAAGCCATTTGCATTTCGCAAACTGCGAAAATCGCAGTTTGCGCCATGCAAACGGCCGAACGCTATGCTCATTCCCAAATTGCGAGTCGGTACCGACTCGTAATTTGGGAATGCGACTCCCAAATAGGAAGGGGTGTTCCTGGTGGTAACTCATTCGCAAAAGGGAAGGGGTCCCAATGGGACCCCTTCCCCTTTGTGAATGTCGACAAAAATGTTTTTTCAGAGCAGGCAGTGAGCAGGCAGTGGTCCTATGGACCACTGCCTACTCTGAAAAAAACGAAACCAAATGGTTTTGGTTTACTTTTCATTTTGCAACTAGTTTTCCTTTAAGGAAAACGGGCTGCAAAATGAAGGAAAAAAAACTGCTTTATTTACAAAGCAGTCACAGACATGGAGGTCTGCTGACTACAGCAGGCCACCATCCCTGTGAGTGCAGAGACTCGCTATGGGGTCGCAAAATGCGACCCACCTCGTGAATATTGATGAGGTGGGTCTTTGCGACCCCATAGCGAGTCGCAGAAGGTGTCTGAGACACCATTCTGCATCGAATTTTGCGACTTGCAAATTGCGAGTCGGTCAGACTCGCAATTTGCAAGTCGCAAAATTGGATTTTCCTACATCTGGCCCATAGTCATAAAGAAAGTTTTAGAGAAGCCTGCAAGACCACCTCATTGAGGTCTGTCTGAGGTCTATAAGCACTCCATACTTTGAAATCTATTTCGATTATGTTGTGCCCCAGTTTGCAAGATGATTGTTTTTAAATTTCAGCCGAGGCATATTACCATGAGCCAATTCAAAATGTGTTACCCAGAGCATAATCTGACGAAGTCATGCCATTGCTTTACCTAAATAATGAGTCTAAGATTCACTTTCTGTTATTCTGCCTTGCTTATTAGCTTTTAAGGGAAAATGGTTTATACCGAATCTCAGTAATGTATAACTATGCAATTGCCTCCTGAATTTGTAAATCCGTAACTTTATGTTTGTCCTTTAGTATTTGGACTTTATACTACACGTTTTTCAAATCATAGCTGTATTTATTTCGAGTTCTGTAAATATGTTGCATTAATTTATTATGGAGTGAAGTGTGACATCTGATGTGTATAATCTGGACTTTTGGGATAGCTTTAAATTCGTTTTGCATTTGTTTTGGTTACACTGGTTTTCTTTTTAATTGCTACGTTTTATGTGAAATATAGATTTTAAGTTTAAATTGACGAAGCTGAAGCTTAAAGGAAGAACTCTGAGGTAGAGGGAGTAACATTCTAATCTGCACATTCCATGGGGAATGTTCAACAATGAGGACAGGGTATTCACAGAGAGGGATAAACCAATAACAAAAACATTTAAATACATACTGTTAATTAGAAACACCCCTCCTCAGTTCCTCTGACCATAGTTCTACTATTCCATTAGAGAGGGACTCAATGACAAGAACCTTTCAGGAAATTCTGTCTCACTTGTTTAGCTTTTCTGAGCACAACTTGGGCGCTGATAGCTGAACTGGAGCAGAAAGCGGCCATTATATTAAATACCAACTTTCACGTGAAGGGCCATTTCTTGGAGCTGAAGAAGCCCATCAACAAATCTAATGAGCCAGTGAAAGCCTCTGCAAGAAGGACCCCATGAAACTGCCACAAATCACTGACTTTATTGATGAGTAAGCAGAACGTGTGCCTCATGCACGCCCCAATAATTATCTGTTTCCTTCAGGAAAGAAGTTGGGCACCATGCAATTTGAATACCAAGCGGGTAGTGGCTCACTTGGACACCAAGGGTGCCTGGCATGCTGAGCAGTGAAAAGGTAAGCTGGCATATGTGAATGGCTCTATTTGTGATGGGGTAGATCTGCAAAGTTGTATTTTCAGAGTAGAGGAGAAAGAGAAAAAAGATGCAAGAGGGGATTCATCAAGCATCCCACAAGTAGCCATAAAAACAAGCAGTAATGGACAATGCAATCACACGCATGGACAATGCAATCACACGCCTAAAGGTAGGCAAACAGAAGCGCTGTAAGCTACATCAAATCTGACTCCAGATAATAGTGGAAGCTGCTGGCCATTCGTCAGAGTAGAAGACAACGTGACCACTACCTGCTGAGACATTAGTGACGGTCATACCGGACTATGTGACACAGCAATGTGGAAGACATAAACAGTGATTACGATGAACTTAACAGAGATGATTACGGTTTCTCATGAAGATGCTGTAGGTCTGACCAGTGGCTTATTTGACCAGTTGAGTGCTCCTGATCGTTTGAGGATGAAAGCTGAGGACTGTTGAAAAAATCAGCAAAGAGGGAGCTCTGCATAATGTTGAGTTATTAGTGACAGCCACGAGCATCGTTTAGGGGTCACCAGAGGTTGCAGCTATGAACCCTGGTTTGTCCCTTGCAGTCCCTGGCACTGCTTTTGTGACCAATGACCTCAGAAGTAGCAAAAACAGTGCTAAGAACACTCACCTTTATTTTTGCCCAATTTTCAACTATACTATTAATGTATTATTCACTATTAGATTAATTACAAAAAAGGAAAACACCCGGAACAAGATCTTCCATAGTAGCTGAGGTAAGTAAAAAACGAAAAATATGTTGTATGCATGCTTGTAGGTGAAAGGGACAGCGTGCATATGTGTGTGAATATACCTGTATGTGTGGCCATGTGTGTGAGTAAGAGTTAGTGATGGAGAGTGAGTGAGACTAAGTGATGGTGAGTATGAGTTAGTCAGAACAAGTGAGAGTAAGAGTGACTTCAAGTAAATGTGCATCAGAATAACTTCATAAGAATCAGTATGAGTGTTAGAGAGTGAGTGGGAATGAGAATGACTAAGAGTGACAATGAGTGAGCGTAACTGTGAATGCGAATAAGTGAGACAGAGTGACCACCTCACATGAAGGCTCTTCTGTATAAACTGCTGTGGAGCTCCACCCCAGCCTGTGGCTCAGTTCCCACTAACCCCGCCAAACACAGCTTTCAGTCATCTCATGTCTCAACATTCCATGATGACATCATAGACAATCTACAGGTCTGGCTGGCACTAAGATGTTCCATGATAATACACAAAACATTCACCCTTTTGAGTCAAAATGCAAACAATGCATAGGAAATGTAATCTGAAAAACATGCCCCATCTAAATGCAAATTGTGGCACAGACCAGCTGCTGCACCCCATATCCACTTCTGCCAAACTGGTCTGATCAAGCATGAGGGCACCCCGCATGGTATGCTAATGGTACACCCCACATTATGGCTCCTAAAGTCAGTCAATCAATCAATTGTACTTTACTCAGTACAACAAGTGGCCATAAAAGGTTAATAGGATACAACATACAATGAAATAGAATGCATCCATCACAGCAGCTTGGTAAAAACATTTTGGCAAGTGGATGAATAATAAAGTTCTTATGACGACAGGACAATTAATCCAACAAATATATTCATCAGTTGATGCAATGATGGCATTAAATTTCAAAAAATTATACATGTACCAAAATAAGTGCAACTGACAAAACAGCATGGTAAAAGCAACTGTGGCCCATCCTTTACGGCGGAGGGGCCACGCCCCCCAACTTTTGCCCCTCATGAAGAGTGCCTGTCAGGCTGAGCAAAGGTCAGCCTGAAAGACACTCTTCATGTTCAGATCAGGCAGCCAGGAGTGAGACATGCGCGATTTGTGCAGACTCCTGGCTGTCTGAGCTGAACTTTGCTGGGCTGAAGAGGTCACAGCTCCTATAGCAGTGACCTCCTCAGCTCAGCAAAGGTGCCTTGAGGCCCTTCCCTTCGGTGACGAGGGGAAGCGTCACCCATTGACTTCGACCTGGGCACTTCAGGTTTAAGCCCTGAAGCGCCCAGGGGGAGTGTCAATCAGTGACACCTCGTCACAGAGTGGGGAGGGGTCAGCAATCTCACTGACCCCATCCCACTCTGTGACGAAGTTCGGACTGCTGCCTTCCCTCACTGGCTGACCCTAGGTCAACCAGTGAGGGAAGGCAGCAGTCCCAACCCTCCTCTGACCTCCGAGGCTGAGGGCAAGTGTGTGTTTTTTAAATGAATGGTGTGTGCGTGTATGTTTGAATGTTGATGAGTGTTGTGAATGGATGTGTGTGCATGTGTGAATGCATGAGTGTGAGTGTGCTGCCCGCCCCCCTCCTAAAATTACCAGCCGCCACTGGGTAAAAAATAATTCGCGAAACGCAAATAACAATGTGCGTACATCAAACTCGACTTTAACTATTCGAACTTCAAACTGTGCAAGTAAAGATATGGAAAGGGCTCAAACACAGCATCTACGCGCTGAGCCCTCCATCGATCTTTTTCATCTCACAATTGCTTTAAGAAAAAAGCGAACTCTATAGCAGAAATCAGGACTATCTAACAACTGGAGATGCAGTAGTGCAACCCTACATTTACAGAAACCTAGAAACGTTAAAAGAGGTTTTAAGAAGAACCATAAAAAAATGTATCAAAATTATAAAAAAAACAAAGTGCATTAGTTTTTGCTCTGACATCCTGTCACAACAGCAGGCATCCGCATGGCTTCCTTGAGATCCATAACAGAGAAATACAAAAGGCACCACACCCAACTGTTCCTGAAATTATTTAGAAGTGATCTTTCCCAAGTTTATGTGAAGGTATGTAAGGAAGCATCACAGGAAGAGTCATCTGTGGCCTAAAGGTTAAGGTCACAGACCCTTGCACTGAAAGTTGAAGGTTCAACTCCAGGTGTGCCCTTAGTTGTTTTCCTTCTTTCATTCCTTTTAAAGGTCAAAACTTTAAGGCTCATACTGAAAGGTCATCTCACTCTTTTTAATTGACAAATACTTTCTTCTTTTCAATTTGTCCAGAAATATCTCATTCTAAGAATATCATTCATCAAAGCCTAAAAAACCCTCTATCTCCGTCTCGCTCACTTTCTCTCTCTCTTCAGTCTCTTTCTCCCACTCACACAAGCAATCAGACCCTTGTGCACCCACTCACAGCTGCACTTGGACCCTCAAGCACCCTCTCACAGACCAGCTCAGACACAAACACACACACCCTGTCACCGACCCACTCAGACTCTCACACACCCCTCACAGACCCACTGAAACCCTGACGCACCCACTCATAGACCCACACACTGACGCACCCATTCACAAACCCACCAAGACACTGACGCACCCATTCTCGCACCCAGACAGACACTCTCACAGCCACTTTCACACCCAGTCAAATCTATTCTCACACCCAGAGAGACAGGCAGTGGCATTTGCATCTGTATCTCTTGCATGCGTAAATGCTGTATTGTGTAATCATGACTGTGCACACGTGGATGTCATAAGGCTTGCACCTTGTGCAATAGTAGTTTCTTTGTTTGACATGAGGTGTGGTGAACTTTGTCTTGACCCATCATAGAGCTTTTGTGAATGCTATTTGGTGTCTCTGTGTAAGTACTGTGGAGTGAAGCAGGTTGTTGTTGGCTTAATGGTTATCTAGTGTATAAATACCATTGATTCTGTTAGATTAACTTGTAAGAATAGTTCATAACAAACTCAAAAAGAGAGTGTGTACTGGTCCCCTCACATCCCAATAAATGAAAGAAAGCAACAAGATTTCAAATGATGTGCTTCTCACAAATGGTAAAACGTATTAGCTTACACAGCTTAGAGAACACAGGCTTCATGGCATATGTGCATGCGCTTTTTATATACTCAACAAGTGATATGGTATAGTGCTCAAGTGAATGCTGAAAGATTGTGACAAAACATGGATTACATAAACCAACAGAAAACAGCCAAGCTTGGCATGTTTAATGCGATTGAAAATCTTAGGAAAATCCTTCATATTTTTAGATGTTTTCTTACAGTTAAAATCCACATCCAAGCAAACAAATGTATTAAGATTTGATGTTTCAACCAGGCTATGATTATTTATGGAAAAAACAGGTCATCATCAGGACGATTCATGAATGCACCCTAAACATTAAAAAATTAAAAACCAATGTGAGTGCATTTGACAGGACTGACCTGTCCTGATTCACAAATATGGGTCACTTTTTTAGCAATTAAGTTGTGGTGCCAATTTTTAAAATTATATACCCAGCCAACAAAAGTAGGGAGCAAACGTATGGACTTTTTTCCTCGTTTTTCACAATGCAGGGGAAAGCCAAGCACCTATCTGATCAGGAAAACATGGGTTTCCAGGCAGGCAACAGACACTCCAGGTGGTTCGCTGTGATTTTCAGAAAACATTTAACTGAACGTAAGGGAGGCATGGATAGTCTGTTAGTGTGAATTGGGCCCATACAAATTAGCCAATACATACAGTGAACTTTGGGTGAGTCCAATACTTACAATTGTTTGGCTTTCTTGTCAACATTATTTGCTTGATTCTTATTCAATTGCATTCCTTTCACCTTATGAATTTGTCCCTCCCCTAGAGAATAGCTTTTTTTACCATGTTTTTGATTGGATGTTTAGTATTCTTCCACTGCTTAGATTTTCTGAACTACTTTTTTCCACACACGTGCATGTTTTTTTGCGCTCTTACTTTTGTGCTGTTTCCCTGATAAAATACCCAACCCTGTGCCCCTGTGCTATCCGTGGAAAAAACCCTATAAAAACTCTGTTGCACTTTTCATATATTTTTAATGCACTGCTCTAATATAGGTGTCCACCATCTTGGAACAGTTAAATTACATTGAAAAACAAAATTGCCCCTGCATCATGATACATGCCCACACATGCACGATGACACATGTACATGCATGCAGTGCACGCTTTGGCCACCAGTGCATTATGGTGTATACATGTGCATTCATGATGACAAATGCACACATTTTCATAATTTTGAGAAGTTTCCAAAATCATAGATAAAGCCAAACGTTTGCGTAACGACAAGGTGTATACCTAAATATCAGCCCTGTGCTTGTTGTGCCTAGAGATTCAACCGTCATTTTACTATTGAACCCCAATGAGACAAAATATCAGCCTGATTGCTTATCATGTTATGAAGAGAAGTCATGGCTTATTATGTGATACAGAGTGGGTGTGACTTATGTCATTCAGAGGTCATGGCTTATCAGGAGATACAGAGAGGGTGTGGTTTATGTCACGCAGAGACCACATGGCTTATTAAGTGATACAGAGAGGGCGTGGTTTATATTATGCAGAGAGCGCATGGCTAACCAAGTGATACAGAGAAAGCGTGGTTTATGTCATGCAGACAGCGCATGGCTCATCAAGTGATACAGAGTGGGCATGGCTTATGTCATGCAAAGTGCGCATGGCTTATCAAGTGATACAGAGTGGGAATGGCTTATGTCATGCACAGAGGGAATGGTGCAGCAGTTCACCCTTTTGAGGTGTGCTTGGGAAATGTTTGTTATGTATGAGGTTACTCCCCTTCTGAAACGCACAGACACAACAGTAATATCCCCAGAATTTAAGCAGCATAAGCAAGTGTTGCTATCGCATTTTAGTATTGCCTTTTATTGGAATTCTGCAACACTATTTGGGAAAGTCTGTCTCCTGTCTTAAAGTTCTGTGTGTTGCTAAGACATTGAGGGCTTTTAGATCCATGGCAGTTCACTAAAATGTAATTTTAGATATTTTGTGTTTCTTGGGGCTGTACCTGTGACAAGTGTCATGACACATTCAGAACAGGGTTAGGATGGCTCAGTGAGTTAAATGCTCACCGTTAACACAAGCTGTGATCTGCTGGTGAAGACCTCAGATCAAAGCATGTCCAAATCAGTGTTCAATCCTCCCAAGGTGTGTAAAATGAGCACCATTTAATCTGATAATGGTGCACATACTGTGTGCAGTGCCTAGAAACAGCATAGGTAAGGCATGAAGCGCCATGTAAAAATAGGAAAAAACAAATTCTTGAAGCGCCATGTACAAATAGGAAAAAACAAATTCTATCAGCCGGGTCATTTATTTTACTAGGTGCGTGACCACTGGCTGGTGTCCAGCAGGATCGCCCTTCTGTCTCAATACTAGTTTACTGCGTGCAGAAACCCTTATGACTGTTCTTAAATGTTTACCGTGGCTATGGCAAATCGCTGCACACGCTTCAGGTTTCCCTTGCCTGTGGCTTCACCTCTTTCCCACACAAATGGCTCCCTTATTCCCAGCGCCCGGTACTGCAAACGACGCAAATCATATAAATGGCACATGGAAATTGAAATTATAAGAACCTTATGACAAATACACCGCAAACTCATAAATCAACAGGAGTGCTGCCGAAGTTTTGGCTTGAAGCAGAGTATTCTCAGAAGACTTGAAAATACTTAGCGTGTATGTTAAAGCTTTACTGCTCTTTACCGAGGGCAGAGGGCATAAACTTCTATTAATGCCCTCAGCTGAGCACCTAAACAGCTGTGAAGTACATATTTACCATCTACGGCCCTGAGCTGAGTGTAAGGCACGTAATGAGGAAAATGAGTGATTAACAGCTGTTAACGCCCACCACCATGTGGACAACGAGGCAATGAATATCAGTTCCCCCATCTCACTCCTCCAGGCAGGCGAACAAGCCAACTGTCCCTGCCAGCTTCATTGCCCTGCTTAAGACTTTCAACAAACTTTAGAGTGTAGATGAACTGCACTAGTTAATGTCAGTACTTCAAGCAATCTGATTGGGCAAGCATTCCATCAAATGTGCATTTAAGACAAGCCCGGTTCTAGCAGGTCGGACAGACCCAACCAAAAATGACCTTTAGCACTCCCAGTAACAGCAAAAGAGGCCACACAGAAAGCACCTGTTAAGTGCTTCCTCTATGTTGGCAAATGTGATTTTTTGTTGTTTCACTTTTGTTCACTTTAATTATCAGTCAAGGGTCAATGAGATATCTCTAGAATACATTTTGTAGTGCATTGTTTTAATAATAGCTGTTTTGTTTGTGTACTGATAGGGAGAAAAATACCCCTGTAGGTGATTTTCCCTATTTTTCTACAGTCTGAGACAAAACTCTGGGCATGCCCTGAAAAGACAACAGCCCTGGGATCTTAGCTCACGTGTAAGGCAAGCCGCAGTGGGGAGGTGGGTGTTGGGGAAGACGAGACAGGGGTTTACCTGCCAATGATGCAGCAGGTACAGTGGCACCAGAGCCCGGATTGTAGGCTACCTCCAGAATTGTTGAAAATGGGGCACACGTTTGGCCCAGCCAAACGCCCTCTTGGCCTATTCAGATATAAATTACTGGAACCGGGCCTGATATAAGAAGCGAGGATCTAAAAATATGCATTCCTCCACCTGTACGTGACACATTTGGTCATGTGGACTGTGCACGTAGAAGATGTAAACACCGAATCAGACTCAGAGATTCCTAAAACTTCAGCAGCGGCTTTTAACAAACACCTTCAATATAGTTAATGCAACAGGTTCAGAGGCGAATAATTATCCCAACATGTTACCAATTGCAGACAGAACCCGGGTGACACTGATAGAGCGGAACGTGGTAACAATTTACCTGCGTTCGGACGCTCTGTAGGTCGATGAATCTTTTGACTAAGTGGGAACTCTCTGTACTCTTAATCGATCAATCACCTTAAATCGATAATCAATAACGAACATAAGCCACACCTTGAACAACATAACACTTAACAATTAATCCAGAATACATTTCGGCGAACCCTGACCTTTCAGCCAGGAATAACCACACCAGTTTATTGCCAAGTTAGTGAATTTATTTCCCTATATTAACAAAGCTAGCACAATATAAATGTGTCTCAACACCAAATGATAAACATAAATGAACATTAATAGCTGTCCATATCATCGAAACAAGTGTAATCTATGTAGCATTTGAATCACGAGGCATTCGATAGTGGCAATGCAAAGCACTAATACGATAATCTGTAATGGGCTAATTGCGTACATTTAGTCAGTATAACAAGACCTCAAATTGCATCGTGCGGCATATGGAATCCTCATCTAACCTCAAATTAGCATCAGCATGTGGGACTTCATGCAAAAACAATTTAGCAACATCAATTTAGAAAAACTCCTAGCTAGGGTCCTTATCAAAATCAGCAGTTGGTTACCTAAAAGAAACACAATGCAATTTTACAATTTCCTTTCATAATTACCAGTTCCAATCAGCAATCAATGAAGTTTTCGTCTCACAGGTACCGTTTCTCGATCAGCATAGGGCCGGGACAAAGGGGCAGGGGTGAACGGGGCAATTGCCTCACGGCGGCAAGATAAGATTACTACTTCATGCAAAGGGACAAATCAAAGTTAAAGTCTCTAGGGCAAGAATCATTAAGGTCTCTTTCTCTCGATTAGAGAAAGCATCAAAGTCTCTCAAAATGGCGTCGCAGCAAAATGGGTCATAGTAGCTACGAAGTCAAAATGGCGGGATGTCCGAAGATAGAGAGAGCAAAGATCTCCCCAAATGGCAATCATAGCGCATAATGGCTACCTTCTTCTCGTGCACCTGGGTTTTATAGACAACAGTTCAAGTCCAGTAGGGTCTCCATTGGAGGGTTCATAGGTTAGCTTCAAATTGACCAATCAAAAACGACAGTTCTCAAGCTTTTATTTAAGCATACATTATCCTTGGAGATGGGTACGCAATTTGCAACATTGTCTCTCGATTAGCTTACTCTCAGAGCCTCCATTGTCCGCACCTGCAAGTCGACCTTGAATTAAGGAGAAAATATGCCATGCTGGCACCAACCTTAAGATAAGCATGTGAACAGTTTCTGTGGAAAAATACAGCTCCAAGCAAAAATACACGTTTAATAGCACAGTGGAAAAATACGAACATCTAAACCGTGAGACCAGGCAACTAGGCCAAAGCCTCCGCTAAAGTAATGCTAAGCTAAGGCATTTCAAATAAGCAAATCGTAGCACATGTTTATGATTATGTCGGATTAGTGCAATTCTAATACACCACGTTACATATAGCACGCGTATAAATGATGGCAAACTACTCTGAGGGCACATTTTGTCCCCGTACAATCTTTATTAATTCGGTTAATGTCACACATGATTATTTCAGCACTACGTTTAAGCGTTAATAAATCAAAACCTTCATTTTCTGCTTCATCAATCCCTCCTCTGATGACTACTTGTCATCACACAAATTTAGCCCACAAATTTTATCCCATTAAAATTCTGTCAGCTCCCTTTTCCTTTTAGTTCCCCTAGTTTGCTCTTTGTATTCTTCTGCCATTCTTTTCATTATTTTCTCCTCCTTTCTTCTTTTAATTTTCTCCATAATCATTATTATTCCCCTTTTTATTCCCCAAATTCCAAATACACAAATTATCCCTATTAATATTCCTTCTATTATTTTCAATAATATTCCATTCCAAATTCCCCCAATCCAATGTCCCACTGAAGCAAGTCCCTTTCCAACCTTCTCCCACACTCCTGGTTCTTTCAGTTCTTTCAAATCTGCACTTTCTTTTGTTAGATTAGCAAGCATAGTTTTAATCTTCACACTATTATCAGGTATATAGGTGCAGCAGTGACGTGCACCAATCATTTTGCAAACGCCTCCATCCTTTGCTAAAAGAATGTCTAAAGCAAGCCTATTTTGAAGAGTCATGGCTCTTTCCGCTGCAAGCTCAGCATCTATCAGGATTATAGCACCTCAAAACTTTGTCAGCATGTTATCCACTATAGTAGACAACTTTCTTATTTTGATGGAATTCAGCACAACTCCCAATGAAGGAATCATGGCTCCAAATATATCACCTACCACAGCAGCTGCGGTCTCTCTTTTCTGGATACGATGGGATCCAGGTGTCTTTTCAATCATCGATATGTCATCCAGTTGATAAACCTTTGGAAACACTATACCCAAATAACATCTTCCCCACCATCCCTTTGGAAGACGATAATAGGCATTATGCCCACAAATGTAATACACCCCTGGAATGACGGGGTCAAGTCCGTCCATCATGAATGTCCATTTGGCCTTAAAGATAAACGTATGTTTGCATTCGCTCGCTCCTACAAAAATATTGTCATAGTAAGATTCACCTCGATATATACAAAATTTCCCTACATGCCAAGCATCTAAAGCAATTTTCCCTTGTGTCTTTATAGCAGCAAAATCATAATTATCTACTGAAGTCCTCTTATGTAGCTCTTTTTCTAATTTCGCTTTCATTTGAGCCCTTCTATCATCTGTGCGATCTAAAAAGCTTATTTCTACAGCAGAGACGGAGCAAGTAAGGTTCTCCCTATGAGCATGAGCCGTTTCAAAAGGTTGCATTGGCTCGAAAAAGTCCCTCATAATTTTGTAATCCCAATATTTTGCAGTCTCGCTTAGCTGCGCTATTATAGGAACATAAGCAAAGGTAACATCATAATTTGAGAAAAAATACTGTATGTTAGCTTGACCATAAAACCTAGACATTACTATACTACATGTAATCCCATACGTAAGAGGCATGTGGTGATAAGTCACCCCTTCCTTTACTGATGTCGGTATCTGGGTACACACATAACAATCTTTCGCATCCATAGTCTCAACATACTCTGTTAATAAGCGATAGAAAACGTTATACGAAAGCTCTTTCTTATCATGCAAGAGCCTCTCATCCATTGCTAGTCTTTTCAATGGGGTTAGTTCAGTGACAGTAACAGGAACAATAGTAGAAGCAGCAATAGTCTCCTTCTCACCCTTTCCATGCATACCAAACACAATTGCCATTATTATTAGTACACATGTTAGTACCAAGCCTATACACACGTATTTACAATATTTCTTTCTATTATTCTGCATAGCGTACCTAGGCATGATCTGTATAGAATCAGAGAGCTAGAAGCACTTATAAATGAAACTACTTAGCAATTCAGTTACAAAGCTGAACAAGCACAATGTTCACACCGTCTTCTTCAAAAGACCAGTCACTTATCGGTTAGCAGCATTTGTCTCAATTCGGTTTTCACTTATCGGTTAGCAGCATTTGTCTCAATTCGGTTTAGCAATGTCTCAACTGGTTGTTTGTCTCACGTTATATTGCAGCAAGCAATACCATTTACTTCCGTTTCAATCAACAGAGTCTATGAAACTTTTCTTTTCTATTGGTATCTCTTCTTCTTCTTCGTTCTCGATGCTTAGGGATACAAACTCATCAGTCCAATCATCGTTTACTGCATATGCCCATTCAGGACCGGAATACCTCCTGTTTGGTATCCTTTTCCTTTTCAATTTTGCTTCTCTTTTCGATTCTGCTTCGCTGGCACTCTCCTCCTTCGCCAAGTCCTTTTCTTCACTTGACGATTGTTCCACGACAGTCACTTCCTTTCTTTTCTCTTTCACTTTCGGCCTTCCTCCTTCGTTCAAACCTTCTTTACCCTTTTCTTTTATGGGTGAGATACTTAGTCTTCTTTTTGCACCGTGTCCATTTGATGGACCTGCGACCTTTTCCGTAGAGGTTTGAGCTTTTTCGTTCTGCTCTTCTTTGTCCCCACCTTCAGGGGAATCAGTCACGTTTTCCTTCTCTTTTTCTGTATCGTCTGTTTCTGGGAAAGCCCCCTTCTGCTCAGGCTCTCCTGCTTTCTCACTTTCTTCGAGCCCTTCGTCACCGTTTCTTTCTTCAGGCTCTGTATCACTTTCAGCTGCTTCAGGTTCCTTGTCACCTTCAGCTGCTTCAGGCTTTTTGCTACCCTCAGCGGCTTCAGGCTCTTTGTCACCTGCAGCTTCGTCGTCGCTGTCTGAACTTTCTCCTTGGTCTTCCCCAAGTGAGTCGGACTCTTCGTTCTCCAATAATATCTCCTTTTCTTCTGCTGTTGCTTGTTCGCTTTCAGTTCGCTTTTGTTCTGTCTCAGCACTCGGCACCGTTTTATCAGGCACTGGTAGTTTCAGCGCTTCAACTTCCTCATCTGTGGGACACAACACCTTCTTTGTATGACTGGCGTGAATCCAGTTGGGAACCCCCGCGCACTTCACAGCGGTAGTTGTCGTCAGGATCACTTGGAAAGGGCCTTTCCAACGGGGTTCCAGACACGACTTCCTCACGTACTTCTTTATCACGACCCAGTCACCTGCTTTCAGTGCGTGTCCTGGACCTTGGATCGGTGGCAAGGTGGTCGCTTCCACCTGGTGAGAGAAAGAGCGAACCACGTCAGCCAGACCTTTGCAGTAGTCTAACACCATATCATCTGTAATATTCAAAAGCATGTCTGCGGGAACTGCAGGAAGTCTCATAGCCCTGCCCATGAGAATTTTGTGCGGAGACAGTCCAGTTTTTCTATCAGGAGTGTTTCTCATTGACATTAGCACTAAGGGCAATGCGTCAGGCCATTTCAAATTTGTTGATGCACATATTTTTGCCATTCTCGACTTCAGCGTACCATTCATCTGCTCCACCAGTCCTGATGCCTCAGGGCGATAGCTACAGTGCAGCTTTTGCTCAATGTTCAGTGCTTCGCAGAGTAACTTTATCACCTCGTTGTTGAAGTGACTTCCCCTATCTGATTCTAAAGAGATCGGGAATCCGAAACGTGGTATTAACTCCCTCAATAATAACTTGGCAACTGTAAGGCTGTCGTTTCTACGTGTGGGGTATGCCTCAATCCAATGACTAAAAATGCACACAATCACCAACACATATCTTAAACCTCCATGTACAGGCATCTCAATGAAGTCCATCTGCATACGACTAAAAGGACCGCTGGCCCTACCAATGTGGCTCGCGTTCACAACTGTTCCCTTTCCTGGGTTCATCTGTTGGCAAGTGACACATCGATGGCAAACTGCTTCTGCAGCTTGACGAAATCTGGGGTTAAACCAATCAGTTTTGAACAATCTTATCATGGCATCTCTCCCTAGGTGAGCTTGCCCATGATAGAACCGCGCAAGCTGTGATAAGAGACTATTTGGCAGAACAAATTTTCCCTCATGTGAAACCCATAGCTCGTCTTGTCTCTTTATACATTGTGATTTAATCCAGGAATCTCTTTCATCCTCCCTGACATTATTCTGTAGTGCTTTTAGTTCTTCTATTGTATCTACGACCTTCAAGGCAAATGCTTCAGCTGGTTCGAGTTCTGGTTCACTTATTGTATTCCAATCATCCCTTAACAATATATAGTTCAAGGCACAAAATCTTGCGACTTGATCTGCATAGGCATTTCCCAGAGACACATAATCCTGTCCTTTCGTGTGAGCACTGCACTTTACCACTGCAACTTCAGCTGGCACTTGAATGGCATGTAACAACTCCCTTATTCTCTCCCCATTTTTCACTGGGGATCCTGAAGAAGTCAGGAAACCTCTCTGTGACCACAGTTGTCCAAAGTCATGCACAATCCCAAACCCGTATTGGCTATCAGTGTAAATGGTGACTTTCATCAATGCAGACAATTGACATGCTCTAGTAAGGGCTACAAGTTCTGCTACTTGTGCAGAATAGACTCCTTGGAGCCATCCCGCTTCCAAGACCCCTGTCACAGTACATACAGCATATCCTGCTTTCAAAATTCCCACCCCATCTCTTAGACATGAACCATCAACAAAAAGAATTTGGTCATTTTCATCAAGTTTTGTATCCTTGATGTCCGGTCGGGGTTTTGTGCAGAATTCAGTCACCTGAAGGCAGTCATGCTCGACGTCTTCAGCGTTCTCAATTTCAGCATTTTCTCCAGGAAGCAAGGTAGCTGGATTCAACGTAGTGCACCTTTTCAGCTGCACATTCGGTGAGCCCAGAATAGTCGTTTCATACCTTGTGAGTCTTGCTCCAGTCATGTGCTGCGTTCGGGAGCGGGTCAAAAGTATCTCAACTGAGTGAGGGACCATGACTGTTACTGGGTGTCCCATCACTATTCCTTCACTCTGAGTGAGGCTGATACGAACTGCTGCTACGGCGCGCAAACACCCTGGGAGTGCTGCTGCAACCGGATCCAAAGTAGCTGAAAAATACTCTACTGGTCTGTTTACGCCACCATGGGCTTGGGTCAAGACAGACAAAGAACATGCATCACGTTCATGACAAAACAATGTGAAAGGCTTCGTGTAATCAGGCATACCTAAAGCTGGAGCCCTACACATGCACTCCTTTAATTCAACAAAAGCATCCATCTCATCCCCTTTCAGTTCAATCTGATCCAAGGCATCCTTCTGGGTCAATTTCAGCAAAGGCTTCGCTAGAGACGAGAAGTTGGGAATCCACTGGCGACAGTATCCCACCATTCCCAAAAACTTCCTCACCTCCTTCCTTGTTTTTGGTGGACTCATTTGAAGTACACTGGTAATTCTTTCCTTCATTATTTTCCGTGACCCTTTTTCTATTTGGTGACCCAAGTATTTCACTTTCTTCTGACAGAACTGTAATTTGGAAGGAGACACCTTGTGTCCATTCCCTCCCAAATGGTTCAACAGAGCAATGGTATCGGCTGTGCAGCCACTTTCTGTCTTTGATGCAACCAGTAAGTCGTCAATGTACTGTACTAAGGTTGACTCGAATGGCAACTCTAACTCTTCCAAGTCTTTCTTTAGAACCTGATTGAATATCGACGGTGACTCAGAAAACCCCTGAGGAATTCGGCACCAACTGTATACTCTGTCTAGGAATTTGAAACAGAAGAGGAATTGGCTGTCCTCATGAAGAGGCACAGAAAAGAATGCTTGTGACAAATCGATGACTGAGAACCACTCAGCTTCGCAAGGGATCTGAAACATTATCACAGCCGGATTCGGTACGACAGGGCAGCACTTGATTATGATGTCATTTATTTTCCTCAAATCCTGTACAAGTCGGACTTTCCCACTTGGCTTTATTAGTCCCATTATCGGTGAATTACATGGGCTGCTTAATACTTCTTTCAGTACTCCCTGCTTCACGAATTCGTCAATAAGTTGGGCAACTTTCATGAGGGTATCTTGTGGCATGTGGTATTGTGGGGTCTGGGGAAAGATCGCATTGGGCTTTACCATCACTTTTACTGGTTCTACTCCTTTCATCAATCCCACCTCTTTCCCTGTCATGTCCCACACTTTCTTTCCGACTGTTTCCCGTAGTTCTGCTGGGATATCTTCTTCAGTTATCATTGGTAAAAGACAAATCAGAGGATACTCTTCGTCAACTGTTTCTATTTCATCGCCCTCTACACTGTCCTCTTCTTCCCCATCACTGCTCGTCTGTATTGTTATTCCCTCGTTCGAGCACATTATCGAACAACCCAACTTGCACAATAGGTCTCTTCCTAACAGTGCAATCGGGCTTGAGTCACATACTACAAACTGATGTACCCCTTGATAGTTACTAATGTTGACTGGTACCGGATCTGTTATCGGGTTCGTCAGATGTCTGTTTGCTACTCCCACCACTTGAACTGTCCTCCCTGAGAGTGGCAAATTTGGTACTTCGCTGCTCTTAACTGTTGAACGTGTTGCTCCCGTGTCAACCAAGAATGAGACACGATGGCCCATTACTCTTCCTTCTACGTACGGACCCCTTTGATCAACTTCTAAAGATGCCGCAAGCACACAATCTCCTTCCTCTTCTGAGCTTTCACTCTCCCATACATTGTTTATTCCACTCTCACTGTGTAATGGGAACTGTTGTACTGTGCCATTTGTGCTCATTACCTGACCCGTTACCTGTGGAGGAACCATCATTTGCTGCTGACTCATTGGTGCCAAAGGTATTTGCATTTGCTGATTAGGTACCAAAGGTAACTGCTGTTGCATCGGCTGCATTTGCGTCATCTGCACACGGGGCATCTGCATCTGCTGCGGCTGCATAGGTTGTAATCCCTGCAATTGATTTATGGTCTGAAAATTTGGGTTTGGACCCCTCATTTTTGGTCCTCTCATTGTCTGAAATGCATTGACATCATTGTTTTGCTGACCAACACCTACACCTGCACCTGCACCTTCCTGCACCACCATCGGGCACTCGCGTTTCCAATGACCTACGTTTCCGCACGCGTGACACGGCATCACCTTTTTCATTGCCTGCACGCCCGTCACAACAGTGTTCAAATCCGGACCATTATTCACAAAACCTCCTCTGCCTCTGCCTCTGGCCTGTGGCTGAAACGCCATGTTTCCTTGCAACTGCGGCTGCTGTTGCTGAAACGCCATGTTTCCCTGCAACTGCGGCTGCGGTTGCGGCACCTGCTGTTGGAACCCTTGCATCCCTGGCAACCCTTGCAGCCCTTGCAGACCTTGCAAGCCTGTCTGAGCCGCCTTAAGCTGCATCATCATCACCTTCTCTTTCAGCCTTTTCTGTTTCACCTCAATTTCGTCGCTACAGTATTTCGCATAAGTCAAGACTTCATCAATCGGTTTCGACTGCCAGCAGATCAAATGCGACTTTATCATCTGACTTATCTCTGGTCTCAGCCCTTCCACAAATCTGAACACAAAATGAAGCATATCTTTCGCCTCGATTGCTTCCGTGCCACTGTAATTCTTGAACGCCTTCAACAACCTCTCATAGTAACTATGAATCGATTCTTTAGCCTCTTGGGCAGTTCGATCAATTTTCTGCCAATCCACATTTTTCGCGGCAACCTTCGTCTTCAGATGCTCAATCACCTTATAGTACAGACACATCACCATAGGTGATGGTGCACCTGTCTCTCTGTCTCTCTCTGGTTCACTTGTCGGCCAACCTACAGCTCTTTTGCAATCCTCCCACAAATCTGCCGGAACCACAATCTCGAATAAAGTGTTCAGGTCTTCCCAGAGACATTTGGCAAGCTTCACAAACCTATCAGTCTGTTGATACCATTCGATCGGCTTCTCCCTCAGTTTGGGAAAATCATTCGTAAAAGACTGAATATCACTCTTGTGCCATGGTACATGTACTAATTTTCCCCCTGCTGTCTCCCTCATGGGTAACATGGTTACGGTCTCGCTGCTCTGCGGTCTTTTCTCATTGTGCTCTGTGGCACTGTCCCTCCTCTTATCCTTCCTCTTTACCCATCTGCTTTCCCACTTGTCTAAGCACCTCCACACTTGGGCACTCTGCAACAATTCTCTAAGGTGTGCCTTCATGCCTGCTGATCTCATGTGTTCAAAATCTGTGGTCCCAAAATCCAACCTATAGCTCCTGCTCAAGTGTTTCGTCTTGCCTATGTCAATCCCGTTCCTGTCTGCTACTTCCTGCAAACTTTTATGTACCTTGTTTACCTCTTTCGTGATCTTTGGACATAGATACCTCAATTCCTCTTCCGTGTAGGATTCTAACCTGTTCACACCCATATTCCCTTCCACCAATTCTTGTGCTTCCATGTTCAGCCTCATCCTGCTCAAGTAATCGTCTCCCTTCCCACTGTCTGAACTTTGTGTGGAATTTAGGCTGTTGAACCACTGTGTCAACTGTTGCGCATTTACTCCCATCAGGGTAGCATTCACATCGACTGCCATCGATGGTTGCGGCAACTTTTCAGTGTTCGATGTTAATGGTATAATCAGCGGGGGGCTCGACCTCACCAGTGTTGACTGAGCGCATACGGGACTAAACTCCATCAAGGATCCGGGTCCAGTTGGCTGAGCCGCTATCGGAGTTATCCCTGGAGTATTTTCTATGCACCTTCTTTCTGTCCCATTCTGCAGCATTTGTCCCTGACTATTCAGACCTGAATTAGGCTGACTATACAAAGGTACCACTGGACCTACAGTAATGGGTAAGGATATCGCATCTGGGTTCTGTCCATTCCCCATGTTCTGAGGCATGTTCATTCCCACACCATGGGACATCATTGCCGGCATGCCCATCTGGCTTCCCGCCATTTGAACGTGTGCGTTTCCTCCCTGCATCTGCTTTTGAGGCATCATAAACTGAGTTGAGTCAGCTTGTGCCATTGTTGGGTTGTAACCATTCTGTACTCCCCTTACGGTTGGATCTAGAATCATTCCTGCACTGTTGTCACTACTGTAGTACCCTGGCATCTGCGGCTGATAATTTTCTGCTGGTTTCAACACGGGCACATCTGGATACATTCTCCTGACCTGCGGTATCTGTGGGGTGAGCAGTAAACTCGGGTCCTTAGATCCCGATGGTGCTCCTGGACTCTGCGTTTCACTGTTCTGTACCGATGCCGGAGGGGCAGAACTGGTACTTGGACCTTGTCCATTCTCTGCATAAGGCGGTGGACGGTCGTTCAGCAATTGCATTATCAACTCCTCATCCTCTAACTCCTCTTCTCTTCTCAACTTTTCCTCGTCCTCTCTGTCCTTGGAACACTTCCTGTCTGTCTTACAGGTAGCTTTCTTACCTGTCTCCTCTTCATCTTTAGTAATTGCGGGGAACAATTTTATTCCCTGCAATACATCTGACCTCCACACCTTCTGCGCATTATCCCACCTAGCATCCGCTAGTGTCTTTTCTACCTTCCTCATCCTTGTTTCAAACTTGTTCTTCTGTTGCTGCCTAGCCATGAGTTCCCATATTGCTAGAGCCTCAAACTGTGCTGGCCTTGGAGGTACCTTCATGTCATACATCGTGAATCTCAAATTCTCTAGGACCCTTATATTGAATGTCCCATGTATCGGGAATGCTACGCTCCCATGTTTCTCTGTCCACTTGTGCCATTGCTTTAGCCAAAGACACGGAGCTACCCCTTTTTCCTCCATTACAATGTAGGCTGGTGTGCCCTCGGGCGGCGTCTCCTCTCCTACGCTCGCTTTGATGTAAGACTCTCCCTTCATCGCGCTCCTGAATGCTTTAAGGAATTTCATTTTCTCGTCTTTTAATTCACAAAGTTTATAATCAATAGGTCACTGTTATTCCACAAAATTTGTAATCAATAGGTGACTTTAATTCCCGGAATACTCTTCACCTGCCTTTCCCCTTCCAATTGAGTGCCACGGACTGCGTCCAATCCGTGCGCGACCCTTCTCTCCAACCAACCTATCCCAGCGCGGCTCTTAGTGACGTCACACTCACACACACTGCGGCTGACAAAGCCTCGCGGCTAGTCCTCCTTCACTCAGTTCCTCCCGTAACAACTTTTTGCATGTATCGCGAGCTACCAAAAACTAAAACAGATCTGTCGGTTTACTACAGGAAGGGTAACATAATCGCTTCAGGACCTTAGGGACTTTTCACCAACCTCGGCCACTATTCGATCTCTTTCACCAGCCTCAGCCGCTATTCGGTCTTTCTCAATCCCCACATTCGCAAGCAAATCTGACCCGCAGACCTACTCTCAACTTGTCAATGATCTGTTCTAGTGCACTTAGAATCTTGTCAAAGCCCGAAGTCGAAGTTTCTTTCACTCCCTAACACACGTACCCACTTGTTGACCACGCCCGATCAACCTACTAAACCGCCCAGACCACAACATGGATCAACATACTCCGGAGTCTCTTGACCTCGCAGGGCCCGTCTCAACAACAACAACCACGTGGACCTTTTTATGCACAAAGCGCCAGACGCACATGAAGTTCGACGACTTCCCTACTCTCACACTCGGAGCCACACCTCCGCTAACTCTATGAAGTTCGACGACTTCTCTAGTTCTACACTCGGAGTCGCACCTCCGCTATCCTTAAAAGAAAACCCTCGCAACCTTTTCACACACTCTGCGGCAATAAGCTGTGCAAGCGCAAAACCCTAACTTCACTCATACCATCACTAGTACCGCCAACGCTGTTTCCACATCTCCTTTCTCTCCATTCGCAAGCTTCGAGATCCCGGGAAAGTCGCGGTGGACCTAGCCCATCATCATCTTGTCAATTATTTTCATCCAAGAAAATCTAATTCAACTTCTCGAATGAGGCCTCAAAATGCGTAACCGTTAATTCAACACCATGTACTCTACTGATACAGGGTCCCAAAAGACGTAACCGCTAATTCGACACCATGTACTTTAATAGTACAGGGTCCCAAAAGACGAAACCGCTAATTCGACACCATGTACTTTAATAGTACAGGGTCCTAAAAGACGAAACCGTCCTCTGCTACCATCTACTGATAGAGCGGAACGTGGTAACAATTTACCTGCGTTCGGACGCTCTGTAGGTCGATGAATCTTTTGACTAAGTGGGAACTCTCTGTACTCTTAATCGATCAATCACATAAAATCGATAATCAATAACGAACATAAGCCACACCTTGAACAACATAACACTTAACAATTAATCCAGAATACATTTCGGCGAACCCTGACCTTTCAGCCAGGAATAACCACACCAGTTTATTGCCAAGTTAGTGAATTTATTTCCCTATATTAACAAAGCTAGCACAATATAAATGTGTCTCAACACCAAATGATAAACATAAATGAACATTAATAGCTGTCCATATCGTCGAAACAAGTGTAATCTATGTAGCATTTGAATCACGAGGCATTCGATAGTGGCAATGCAAAGCACTAATACGATAATCTGTAATGGGCTAATTGCGTACATTTAGTCAGTATAACAAGACCTCAAATTGCATCGTGCGGCATATGGAATCCTCATCTAACCTCAAATTAGCATCAGCATGTGGGACTTCATGCAAAAACAATTTAGCAACATCAATTTAGAAAAACTCCTAGCTAGGGTCCTTATCAAAATCAGCAGTTGGTTACCTAAAAGAAACACAATGCAATTTTACAATTTCCTTTCATAATTACCAGTTCCAATCAGCAATCAATGAAGTTTTCGTCTCACAGGTACCGTTTCTCGATCAGCATAGGGCCGGGACAAAGGGGCAGGGGTGAACGGGGCAATTGCCTCACGGCGGCAAGATAAGATTACTACTTCATGCAAAGGGACAAATCAAAGTTAAAGTCTCTAGGGCAAGAATCATTAAGGTCTCTTTCTCTCGATTAGAGAAAGCATCAAAGTCTCTCAAAATAGCGTCGCAGCAAAATGGGTCATAGTAGCTACGAAGTCAAAATGGCGGGATGTCCGAAGATAGAGAGAGCAAAGATCTCCCCAAATGGCAATCATAGCGCATAATGGCTACCTTCTTCTCGTGCACCTGGGTTTTATAGACAACAGTTCAAGTCCAGTAGGGTCTCCATTGGAGGGTTCATAGGTTAGCTTCAAATTGACCAATCAAAAACGACAGTTCTCAAGCTTTTATTTAAGCATACATTATCCTTGGAGATGGGTACGCAATTTGCAACATTGTCTCTCGATTAGCTTACTCTCAGAGCCTCCATTGTCCGCACCTGCAAGTCGACCTTGAATTAAGGAGAAAATATGCCATGCTGGCACCAACCTTAAGATAAGCATGTGAACAGTTTCTGTGGAAAAATACAGCTCCAAGCAAAAATACACGTTTAATAGCACAGTGGAAAAATACGAACATCTAAACCGTGAGACCAGGCAACTAGGCCAAAGCCTCCGCTAAAGTAATGCTAAGCTAAGGCATTTCAAATAAGCAAATCGTAGCACATGTTTATGATTATGTCGGATTAGTGCAATTCTAATACACCACGTTACATATAGCACGCGTATAAATGATGGCAAACTACTCTGAGGGCACATTTTGTCCCCGTACAATCTTTATTAATTCGGTTAATGTCACACATGATTATTTCAGCACTACGTTTAAGCGTTAATAAATCAAAACCTTCATTTTCTGCTTCATCAACACTGAGGCATAATTTGGCTGTTTCACAGCTCAAAGTTGTTTAATTACTTACTTGTAAAGGTTAAAAAATCTTTCACCTTCGTGAAATTCACCTCCAAGAGAACATTCTCACATAAAAAGGTGTGTGAAGAAGAATTTTGGCAAAAACCTTTCCATAGCAAATCCTGCTAAAATTCGGGTTTATGACAACTTGTTCATGGAAAGTCTACTTAGGCAATACTTTTTTCCACCACGTCATCGTAAGGTTTGTTGGATGTGACGAAGTTTTGAAAGGCTTGAGAAAAAAACCTCACGAAGTTTGCAGAGAAAAACCTTTGCACCTTCACACAGCTCCGGTCACACATTAGAGCAGTACTGCGCTCATAGCCTTAATGAAATATGTGAAAAATCTCTTCCAAGATGCTGCTTGCACTTATAGCCTTAATGAAATACACAAAAAGATGATTCTTCCAATATGTAACTGTGCCCAAGACTGAAGAAATTAGGAGAATCTAACATCTGAAAAAACAAATTAAAAAAAAACCTAAAATAAATGAAAGCTCATTGGCTTCTAATTACAACATGTTCAGCTGCATAGAGCTTCATAGATCATTTCTGCCATTTATAATCATTGTAAAGCCGGCCTCAGAAGAATGTAAGACTGAGTCAGCTCTGTCAGGATTCCGACCTGTATAATATCCCCATATCTCAGCAGTGAGTTTTTACCTCTCATACCTATTCCATTACCACGTGTTGGGCTTTGCAAAATATGTAGAGATTATTCCAAACAAAGTTGCATGTTGTTGGACTTTTTTGCTTATGCAGGGTCATCCCCAATCTTTTTGCCTCCAGCCTTCTATTTCTTCTGGCCTGTTGCTGTTGGCTTTTGAACTCTGAGCACTTTACCACTGCTAACCAGTGCTAAAGTGCATATGTTCTCTGTGAAAATTGTATGTAATTGGTTTATCCATGATTGGCATATTTGATTTACTGTTAAGTCCCTAGTAACGTGCACTAGAGGTGCCAGGGCCTGTAAATCAAATGCTACTAGTGGGCCTGCAGCACTGGTTGCGCCACCCACATGAGCAGCTCTGTAATCATGTTTCAGACCTGCCACTGCAGTGTCTGCGTGTGCGGGTTTAACTGTAAATTCGACTTGGCAAGTGTACCCACTTGCCAGGCCTAAACCTTCCCTTCCCTTACATGTCACACACCCCTAAGGTAGGCCCTAGGTAGCCCCAAGGGCAGGGTGCAAAGTATGGTTAAGGTAGGACATATAGGCCCTCATTCTGACCCTGGCGGTCGGTGATAAAGCGGCGGCCAAGCCGCCAACAGGCCGGCGGTCTAAAATATGCAATTCTGACCCTGGCGGGAACCGCCAACACAGCCCGCCGTATTAACACTCCGCCCGCCACGGCGGTACAAACAGCGCGGCGGTCCCCGCCAACAGCCAGGCGGCAGACAAAGTACCGCCCACCCTATCACGACCCACCAATCCGCCACCTTTTCCGGGGCGGGAGCACCGCCGATAAGAACACGGCGGAAACAGACTACGAACGGGAAAACGCTCACCTCTACGCACTCCACGCGAGATTCCGGCAGTATGGAACCAGAGTTGCAGGTCATCCCCGCACTCCTATACCTGCTCATATACCAGGAGCACGCCCGGCGGCGCGGAAGACATCGGTGAGTACTGCACCTACGACACAGGGGAGGGAAAAGATTACCGGCACACACCCACCCACCCACACCCACTACAACACACACATCAATGCATTCCCACAGATCACTGTCACAACCCACAAACCACCCC
Source organism: Pleurodeles waltl (assembly GCF_031143425.1). Lineage (NCBI taxonomy): Eukaryota > Metazoa > Chordata > Amphibia > Caudata > Salamandridae > Pleurodeles > Pleurodeles waltl. The sequence goes on along the minus strand of NC_090440.1, from coordinate 201,185,362 downwards.
CCTCCGAAATAATGCAAAGACCAAAAGAAGAGATCATAAACGGGCAGATATATTGAAATATGTACACCAGTAATCCCAATAAATAAATAAACTATGTACAAAATATACACAGCTACTAAATGTAGTCCAACCACTGTCCGTGGATCACAGGGGTCCTGTGCAAAGGGGCAAGGCCCAGTCCCACGACAAGAACTCCACGGAGAGAACACTGCAGGGGCATCAGAAAGAAAATAGGACAGGCACCTCAGGGGGAAGGGAAGGGGGGGCACCTCAGCCACTTGAGTACACGACGCCAGATCCACGAGGGGACTCCATGACCACTGGGCCATCCTGGGGAGTGCTAAGCCACAGTCCATACAGTCCATACAGTGGGTGGCCTGCCCACTGGGCCATCCTGGGGAGAGCAAAGCCACAGTCCAAACAGTCCATACAGTGGGTGGCCTGCCCACTGGGCCATCCTGGGGAGAGCAAAGCCACAGTCCAAACAGTCCATACAGTGGGTGGCCTGCCCACTGGGCCATCCTGGGGAGAGCAAAGCCACAGTCCATACAGTCCATACAGTGGGTGGCCTGCCCACTGGGCCATCCTGGGGAGAGCAAAGCCACAGTCCAAACAGTCCATACAGTGGGTGGCCTGCCCACTGGGCCATTCTGGGGAGTGCAAAGCCACAGTCCATACAGTCCATACAGTGGGTGGCCTGCCCACTGGGCCATCCTGGGGAGTGCAAAGCCACTGTCCATACAGTCCATACAGTGGGTGGCCTGCCCACTGGGCCATCCTGGGGAGAGCAAAGCCACAGTCCAAACAGTCCATACAGTGGGTGGCCTGCCCACTGGGCCATCCTGGGGAGAGCAAAGCCACAGTCCATACAGTCCATACAGTGGGTGGCCTGCCCACTGGGCCATCCTGGGGAGAGCAAAGCCACAGTCCATACAGTCCATACAGTGGGTGGCCTGCCCACTGGGCCATCCTGGGGAGAGCAAAGCCACAGTCCAAACAGTCCATACAGTGGGTGGCCTGCCCACTGGGCCATCCTGGGGAGTGCAAAGCCACGGTCCATACAGTCCATAACAGACCCCACTGCCACTGGAGGAGGCAAGTTGGCCAGAGGACATCCTGCAGCCCTGCCCGAGATAGATCCTGCCCTGCCACGTCTGCCAAAGGGCCAGCGGTTCTTGCCTTGAAGGGCCCAGTTCAGCGGTTCTTGAGACGGCGGGGCCCAGTTCAGCGCTCCTTGCCTTGAAGGGCCCAGTTCAGCGGTTCTTGAGACGGCGGGGCCCAGTTCAGCGGTTCTGGAGACGGCGGGGCCCAGTTCAGCGCTCCTTGCCTTGAAGGGCCCAGTTCAGCGGTTCTTGAGACGGCGGGGCCCAGTTCAGCGGTTCTGGAGACGGCGGGGGCCAGTTCAGCGGTTCTGGAGACGGCGGGGGCCAGTTCAGCGCCCCTTGCCTTGAAGGGCCCAGTTCAGCGGTTCTTGAGACGGCGGGGCCCAGTTCAGCGCCCCTTGCCTTGAAGGGCCCAGTTCAGCGGTTCTTGAGACGGCGGGGCCCAGCGGAGCGGTGCGTGAGACGGCGGGGCCCAGTTCAGCGGTTCTGGAGACGGCGGGGCCCAGTTCAGCGCTCCTTGCCTTGAAGGGCCCAGTTCAGCGGTTCTTGAGACGGCGGGGCCCAGTTCAGCGGTTCTGGAGACGGCGGGGCCCAGTTCAGCGCCCCTTGCCTTGAAGGGCCCAGTTCAGCGGTTCTTGAGACGGCGGGGCCCAGCGGAGCGGTGCGTGAGACGGCGGGGCCCAGTTCAGCGGTTCTTGAGACGGCGGGGCCCAGCGGAGCGGTGCGTGAGACGGCGGGGCCCAGTTCAGCGCCCCTTGCCTTGAAGGGCCCAGTTCAGCGGTTCTTGAGACGGCGGGGCCCAGCGGAGCGGTGCGTGAGACGGCGGGCCCAGTTCAGCGGTTCTGGAGACGGCGGGGCCCAGTTCAGCGCTCCTTGCCTTGAAGGGCCCAGTTCAGCGGTTCTTGAGACGGCGGGGCCCAGTTCAGCGGTTCTGGAGACGGCGGGGCCCAGTTCAGCGCTCCTTGCCTTGAAGGGCCCAGTTCAGCGGTTCTTGAGACGGTGGGGCCCAGTTCAGCGGTTCTGGAGACGGCGGGGCCCAGTTCAGCGCCCCTTGCCTTGAAGGGCCCAGTTCAGCGGTTCTTGAGACGGCGGGGCCCAGCGGAGCGGTGCGTGAGACGGCGGGGCCCAGTTCAGCGGTTCTTGAGACGGCGGGGCCCAGCGGAGCGGTGCGTGAGACGGCGGGGCCCAGTTCAGCGGTTCTGGAGACGACGGGGCCCAGTTCAGCGCTCCTTGCCTTGAAGGGCCCAGTTCAGCGGTTCTTGAGACGGCGGGGCCCAGTTCAGCGCTTCTTGCCTTGAAGGGCCCAGTTCAGCGGTTCTTGAGACGGCGGGGCCCAGCGGAGCGGTGCGTGAGACGGCGGGGCCCAGTTCAGCGGTTCTGGAGACGGCGGGGCCCAGTTCAGCGGTTCTGGAGACGGCGGCCGGTCTATGGCCAACTGCTCATTGCCTGGCGGTGCCCTCCTGGGCAGCGGGGATGGTGCTCCTTCAATGCCCACCTGGGCTGTGGGTGGTGGGGCCCTCCTGGCCAGCTGGGCTGGGTCCTCCCTGGGCAGCGGCTATGGGGGTGGTGGGCTCTCCCGGGGCAGCTGTGCCGGTTCCTCCCAGGGCAGCGGCTATGGGGGTTGTGGGCTCCTCCTGGGCAGCAGGCCTGCTGCCTGACCTCTCCGACTTGCTGCCCTTGCCCTCCTTAGTCGTGGGCCTGTGGCCCTTTCCTCCCTTTGGAGCTGTGGCTGGTGACTGTCTCTGGGTGGTGTCCGGGGGGGATGTAGAAGGCGGGCTCCTGCGGCGCCCCTTCCGCCTTCTGCTCCTCTTCCCAGGGGGTGGGCTGGCTGTCCCCTTGCTGCTGGGCGAAGATTCAGACATGCGGGCTGGCGGGCTCCAATACCCCTGCACCCTTGTCAAGGGGGCTGCAGGGCTGGTGGTGGCTGAGGTGCTCTTCTTACCCCGACGAGAAGGAGGGGGGGGCTCAGGGTCAGGAAAGAAGTTAGTAGTGGCGAGGAAGAGTTTCTTGGGACAATGGAGAGTGGGAGGTACAGTGGGAATGGGAGTGGAGGGAGAGGATGTGGTTGTAGGTGAGTCACGTTTGCTGTCTTTGGGTGCAGGTGCAGGAGGGATAGGCTGTCGTGAGGTGGATGGCTGTTGGGTGGGTGGGTGGCTGCGTTTGTGTGGTGTGGAAGAGGGGGTGACAGACACAGTGGGAGAGGACACAGGGGACGTGTAAATGGCAGTGGGGGTGGTGACTGCACGTGTGCGGACTGGAGTGGAGGGTGTGCTGGTGATGGAAACACTGGCTGATGGTGAGGTGAATGGAGGTGTGAGTGTAGACGTCACAGGGAGGGAGGAGGGAGACGAGGAGGTGGGGGTCACAGAGGTGGTAGTGACTGTTGGCATGTCTGCATCGGAATGTTGCGTGTGTGAATGTCTGCGTGATCTGTGGTGCTTATGTTTGGATGAGCTTCTCTTGGGTGTTGAGGTGTGTGCAGGCTGGTCTGATGGTGTGGGTGGGACAGGCAGAGGAACAGGAGACTGGGAGGAGGGAGTTAGTAGAGGGAGGCAGGAGACAGGGACAATGGCTGCCGTCAGTGCTGAGGCCAGAGCCTGGAACGATCGCTGATGGGCAGCCTGACCCGAATGAATGCCCTCCAGGTACGCATTGCTGCGATGAACCTCCCTCTCCACCCCCTGGATGGCATTCAAAAGGGTAGTCTGCCCAACAATGAGCGTTCGGAGGAGGTCAATGACCTCCTCACTGAGGGCAGCGGGGGTAACAGGGGCAGGGCCTGAGGTGCCTGGGGCGAAGGAGATGCCCGGCTTCCTGGCAGAGCGGGCACGGGGCGAACGCTGAGGGGCTGCTGGGAGGGCGGAGATGGTGCGCTGGGTGGCGGCTGTACCTGTAATGGCGGGGGGCACGGATGGTGCCACCCCCGCAAGGGAGCCCCCTTCCGAGGACGTGTCCGTGTCGCTGCAGGCTCCAGTCGTCCCCGTCGTGGAGCTCCCCTCGCCCTCCGTCTCACTGGTCCAGTCTGACTCTGTGGCATGGCCCTCCTGGGCCATGTGAGATGCAGCTCCCTCCTGCCCCGATGCCACTTCTCCTCCGCCTGATGATGCTGATGCACACAAGCACAGAAAGACAAACAAAAAGGGGGGGGGAGAGAGAAATAAAGGTATATTGAGTACATGGATCTCCGGTACAGTTAGCGGACATGACAGACACAGATGCCCCCTGCACTAAGTTGCGCACTTGGGGTCCGCTACGCATTCCGTGGAACATGCCCTACACGCCTAGAGTTGACAACTGCACCCATGGATGACACGGCCCAGGGATGGCTGTACTGACAAACTACTGAGGGTGGTGGCTGGGGACACAGGGGCTTACGGGGGTGCCCAGCCTACAGATATCGCCCTGGCCTAGGGGGACCCACAGCCCTCCTCCCCCACCCAGACACCTCCACTGCGCGACAACAGAGTAGATAATGCTTGTACTCACCCCCTTGTGTCTGCTGTGCTGCCCTCACGCGCCCATCCAAATCAGGGTAGGCCACCGCCAGGATCCGGAACATCAGGGGGCTCAGTTGACGGCAGGCACCCCGCCTACGTTGGGAGGCCATCCCCAGCAGAGACTCGGCGGTCTTCTTGGTCCCGCGGCGGATGTCCTCCCACCTCTTGCGGCAGTGGGTGCCCCGTCGATGGTGGACCCCCAGGGTCCGGACTTCCTTGGCGATGGCACGCCAAATCCCCATCTTCTCATGGGCGCGGACCTATGTGACACGTACAGGGAGGGAGAAATACCACGTTCAAGTTTGTCAGCATTTTCCTTGCCAGTGGCCCAACGCACCCCATCACCGCCAGGCCCCCCGCCAGGCCCAACATGCCCCCCATCCCGCCAGGCCCCCCGCCAGGCCCCCGCCATGCCCAACATGCCCCCCATCCCCGCCAGGCCCCCCGCCATGCCCAACATGCCCCCCATCCCCGCCAGGCCCCCCGCCAGGCCCAACATGCCCCCCATCCCCGCCAGGCCCCCCGCCATGCCCAACATGCCCCCCATCCCCGCCAGGCCCCCCGCCAGGCCCAACATGCCCCCCATCCCCGCCAGGCCCCCCGCCATGCCCCCGCCAGGCCCAACATGCCCCCCATCCCCGCCAGGCCCCCCGCCAGGCCCCCAAGCCAGCCAGTGGCCCCAAATCCAGATTGAATTAAACTCACTTGTTGGTCTGGAGGACCGTAGAGTAGCGCATACTGGGGGAGGACCCCATCCACAAGTTTCTCCAACTCCTCTCCAGTGAAGGCAGGGGCCCTTTCCCCAGGCGCAGCAGCCATTGTCCCTTCCAGACCGAGGTCACAGCAACACTTGCAGTATAGGTCCTCTCCTGTGAAAGTTCAAGTCGCAAGTGGATAAGTAGATAGAAAATGGCGGTCACGTCCGCGGCGGTGCGTACCGCGGCGGTGCGTCCCGCCACCGCCGGCGCCCTTCGCCATTGGCTCCTGAAACCCATAGGCTTCAATGTTAACCAATGCGGCTTCGCGCCGCGGTCTTCGCCCGCCGCCCGCCGCGGTGTGCCACGCCAGCGCATTGACCTCACATCCCATTGTCACACTTCACAGGTCAGGCAGCCGCCATTTCCAGGGCCCACATGGCTCAATTTCAACTGCGTCACACAGGCCTAGGCCTTGCATAGCCACTCAGACATGCCATTCACTGCATAGAGAATCGTTTACTGTGCAAGCTGTGGGAACGTACCTGTGGGTTGCTTGACTGTGTGCTCCATGTTGTCCTTCCTAGGCACCGTCCGCTGGGTTGGGCGAGGAGACGGATGAATCCTCCCGTGTACCGACCGCTGGTGGACCTGTCGACAATGGAAGAACGCCACATTATCCTGACCTACCGTCTTAACCGTGCCACTATCCATGAACTGTGTGCCCAGCTGGAGCCCGACCTGATGTCCCCCATCCGCCAACCCACAGGGATTCCCCCTCTGGTGCAGGTCATGTCAGTACTCCATTTCTTGGCAAGTGGGTCATTTCAGACAACAGTGGGAATTGCTTCTGGGATGTCTCAGCCCATGTTTTCAAAGGTGTTATCCAGAGTGTTGTCTGCCCTGATGAAATCCGTGAGGAGCTACATCATTTTCCCTGAGGTGGGCGAATTGGCTACAGTGAAGGGTGATTTCTACGCCCTTGGACATATTCCCAACGTAATTGGTGCCATTGATGGGACCCATGTGGCTTTGGTTCCCCCAAGAGACAGGGAGCAGGTGTACAGGAACAGAAAAAATTACCATTCAATGAACATCCAGGTGGTGTGTTTGGCTGACCAGTACATCTCGCATGTAAATGCCAAATTCCCAGGGTCAGTGCATGACGCCTACATCCTCAGGAATAGCAGCATCCCTTACGTGATGGAACAGCTACAGAGACACCGTGTATGGCTAGTGGGGGACTCTGGGTACCCCAACCTGTCGTGGCTACTGACCCCAGTAAGGAATCCCCGGACCAGGGCAGAGGAACGGTACAATGAGGCCCATGGGCGTACTAGGAGGGTGATCGAACGCACCTTTGGCCTCCTAAAGGCCAGGTTTCGGTGCCTGCATATGACAGGTGGATCCCTAATGTACTCACCTAAGAAGGTGTGTCACATCATCGTGGCCTGCTGCATGCTTCACAACCTGGCTTTGCGCCGCCAGGTGCCTTTCCTGCAGGAGGATGGTCGAGACGGTGGTGTTGTGGCAGCGGTGGAACCTGAGGAGAGTGACGAGGAGGAAGACGACGGGGCTGAAACAGACAACAGGGACAGAATCATTGAACAGTACTTCCAATAGGACACAGGTAACATTTCAAAGATAATTTAGTAACTGTTAACTACTCTCCTGCATCTCTGCTGCCTGTCTATTTGCCCCAGTGTATGATGACTGAGTTTTGGCTTTTCCCTCCCTATTTCAGATCTGGGGTCCCCACTACGAGTCCTGTGCTTCGTTTCCCCATGGACTACAGCTTTGTGGCAGCTGTTTGTTGACTTCACCATGTACAAGGACATATTTGCACTGTCATGTCAATTACAATATATTGAAATCACAGCCAGACTCCAGATAGTTTTGTGCAAAATTGGTGTTTATTTAAGTGCTCAAAATGGGATGGGTGGTTTCAAGTGGGTGGGGGCTATGGTGAAGGAATGTCCATGGCAGAGTCCAGAGTAACAGTCACACAGGTGCATTGTCCAGAGGCCTGTGGAGAGATGGAGCATGGGCAGTTCAAGGATGGACAGGGTGACAATGTGGGACAGTGGGATGACATCAGGTGGTATCCATTGCTGGCGGGGGTCTTGACATCCTACTCTGTCTTCTTGCGAGATCTCAGGGCCCTCTTGCGGGGTGGTTCTTCTCCTGCAGGAGGTGGGGGTCTGGTGGGCTGCTGCTGTGCGGGGGCCTCCTGTCCACTAGCGCCGGCGGAGGTGGTTGGCTGTTCTTGGTCCAGGCTAGTGGCAGGGGCCCTTGGGTGTTGTTGAGTGTCCGCCCTGGTGTTGACGAGGTCCTGCAGCAGCCCTACCATGGTAACCAGGGTGGTGTTGATGGCTCTGATGTCCTCCCTGTACCCCCGATAGTGTTCCTCCTGCAGTACCTGGATCTCCTGGAACCGGCCAGTACCGTCGCCATCGTCTCCTGGGAGCGGTTGTATGCTCCCATGATGGTGGTGAGGACCTCGTGGAGAGTGGGTTCCCTGGGCCCGTCCCCCCCCTGTCGCACAGCTGCCCTCCGAGTTGCCCTGTTTCCCTGGGCCTCTGCCCCCTGGCCGGTGTGCCCACTACCACTGCCCCCAGGTCCCTGTTGTTGTTGGGGTGGTGGGTTATCCTGGGTGCCCTGTAGTGGTAGACACACCGCAGATTGACGCGCCCTGGAGACAGAGGCATGGGCCCGCTGGGTGGGAGCTGTGCTGGTGTTCCCAGAGGGGTTTGGGGCTGTAGTGGCCTGGGCCTGTGTGAGGGGAACCGACTGTCCAGAGGTCCCCGATGGTCCGGGCTGGTCATCGGTGTCCAGGTCGACAGAGCTGCTGTCATCGCTGACGGCCTCTTGGGTGGGGGGTGTGGAGAATTCTGGCCCCTCCGCCGCGGTGTGTTGACGGTCGGGTCGTGCAGGGGTATAGAGGTATGGTTATAGTTTCAATGTGTGGCATATGGGTGTATCTATGGGTTCTCGTGTCCCCAAGTGCTGGCATTCATGTGTGGGGGCTTTGGTGAGGGTGGCTTGTGGGGGGGATGTGTATATGCATTGGGCATGCTTTGGTGATGGGTGTCCATGCTTAGTGGACGCATGCAGGCCTAGGTTTTGGGATGTGTGGGTTGTGATGGTGAGACATTGGCGGGGAATAGGTGTGCTGGGGGTGGGGGTGAGGATGGTGGTGGGGGTGAGGATGGTGGTGGGGGTGAGGATGGTGGTGGGGGTGAGGGTGGGGTTCGAGGATGGGGGTGAGGGTTGGGGTATGATTTGGCATGCAGGTGGGGGGGAAGCAGTGGTGAAGCTTCAACTTACCAGTATCCATTCCTCCGCCGACTCCTGCGAGGCCGTCAGGATGCAGGATGTTCAAGACTTCCTCCTCCCATGATGTGAATTGTGGGGGTTGAGGTGGGGGTCCTCCGCCAGTCTTCTGCACGGCGATGTTGTGCCTGGATACCATGGAACGCACCTTCCCCCGTAGGTCGTTCCATCGCTTCCTGATGTCTTCCCGATTTCTGGGGTGCTGTCCCACTGCGTTGACCCTGTCGACAATCCTCTGCCATAGCTCCGTCCTCCGGGCAATGCTGGTGTATTGTATCTGTGTGCCGAACAGCTGGGGCTCTACCCGAACGATTTCCTCCACCATGACCCTGAGTTCTTCGTCTGTGAAGCGGGGTTGTCTTTGGGGTGCCATGGGGTGGTGTGTATGATGTGTGGGGTGGAGTATGTGTAGTTAAGTGTGTTGAGTGTGGTGGTGTGTGTTGTTTTGTGTGTGGATAGTGTGTGGGTGATGGTGTTGAGTGGCTGTGGCTGTTAGTTTGTGGATGCTGGTGTCTCGCTCTGGCCTTCTTTCAGAATTTTTTTGCGTAGGGGTTTGTGGGTGATGTGGGTGGGTGTTTTATATTGTATTGTGTGTGTGGGAGTGGTGTGTGTATGTGTATCAGGTGTGTGGGATTCAAATCGTCCAATGTGGCTGAGTTTTGTTCGTTTGTGTGTATTCTGACCGCGGCGGTGTGTCCCGCCAATGGAATACCGCGTTTGAATGACCGCCGCGTGGATTCGTGGGTCGTAATGGCATGGGCGTATTTCTGTTGGCGTGGCGGTGGAGGTTTGGTCACCTCCACCTTTCCGCCGCCCGCTGGTCTGGCGGTCGGTTGTGGCTGTCGGATTTTCGGAGGTTTGGCTGCTGCAGGTCAGAATGACCGTGGCGGGTTACCGCGGCAGGATTATGGAGGATTTCTGACCGGCGGTAGGCGCCTTTTACCGCCGAGGTCAGAATGACCACCATAGTCATGTGTTTTATATGTCCTGACAGTGAAATATTGCTAACTTCGTTTTTCACTGTTGCAAGGCCTGTCCCTCTCATAGGTCAACATGTGGGCTACCTTTAACTATGATTAAAGTGTAGATTCCCTTTGGGAGCGGATGGACATGGAGTTTGGGGTCTTTGAGCTCACAATTTAAAAATACATTTGTAAAGTTGATTTTAAGATTGTGTGTTTGAAAATGCCACTTTTAGAAAGTGGGCATTTTCTTACTTATACCATTTCTGTGACTCTGCTTGTTTGTGGATTCCCTGTCTGGGTCAGTTTGACAGTTGGGCTGGTTGCACCTGACACAAAGGGAGCTGGGGTGTAGCCTGCATATCCTGATGAGCCATCTGTGATGGGAGGGAGGGGAGAAGTGGTCACTCACACCTGAAAGGGCTGTGCCTGCCCTCACACAATGCGGTCTCCAACTCCCTGGTGAGTGTCTGGGGCCTGGCCTGGGGAAGGCAGGATTTCACATTCAAAAGAAACTTTACTTTGAAGTAGGCCTACTTCAAAGGAGAAACTGGGTATAAGAAGGGCACCCCAAACCACAGACGTTAGAAACACTTCTGGAAACAAGGGGAACCTCTGCCTGGAGAAGAGCTGAAGAGCTGAGGAAGAAGAGCTTTCCTGCCTGTGACTGTGCTTTGTGGAGCTATCCTGCAGTTGCTGCTTTTGCCGGAGTAAGAGGGCAAAGACTGGACTTTGTGTGCCTTCCATCATGAGATGAACTCTCCAAGGGCTTGATTTAGAGCTTGAGTCCTGTTGTTTGAAGTCTCAGGGACAGCAAAGACTTCTCTCCGCCAGCACCTGGAGTCTCTGAAGAGACTCCTACTCTGCCCTGTGGTGCCCATACAGTTCCTGGGACCCTGAAAGGAGAATCTGGCAGCCTAAAAAAAGGAAATGCACGCACAGAGTGGCGTGCAGGGAAAAGATCGACGCAACTCCGATTTGCGGCTGAAGAAAAGACACACCGCCAGCTCCACGGTTAAGAATCGACACTCGCCGGCAATGCAACCGAAGAATCGACGCACGGAGCAGGAGAAACGATGAGCAGCATCGCTGACGGAGGCTGGGAGATAGCAACCCGTGCTGCATGGTTTTCAGATCATCGTGCGGCTGGATTTCCGACTCAAGTACCGCTGGGCGTGTAAAAACAACGCAAGGCCTGCCCGGACCCGAGAGTGCTGACAGGATTGACGCATCGCTCTCATGCGGAGAGAAGAAACGATGTGCCCCGACCCAACAAAAGGAGAAACGATGCAAGGTCCCGCTCGTGAGTGGGATCGACGCCTCGCAAGCCCTTTTTGACGCACACTCGCCCGTGCGGGGTTATTTGTGACGCACCCAAGGTACTTTTTCATGCTAAAAGCGTTAGTGTATGTTTAAAACTACTTAAAGACTCTTTTTGCATTTTTATTGTTAACTTGACTTGTGTATTGTGGATTTTTGTTGTTTTGGTCTTGTTTTGTTTACATAAATATTTCCTATTATCTAAACCTGTGTTGTGTCATTTAGTAGTGTTTTCATTAAGTTACTGTGTGTGTTGCTTACAAATACTTTACACCTAGCACTCTGAAGTTAAGCCTACAGCTCTGCCAATCTACCAAGGGGGTAAGCAGGGGTTAGCTGAGGGTGATTCTCTTTTACCCTGACTAGAGTGAGGGTCCTTGCTTGAACAGGGGGAACCTGACTATCAACTAAAGACCCCATTTCTAACATGTTTATTTTGTTTTATTATATAGTAATTCTCATACGCATGGAGGGCATCTATATAGATAAAACTTACGTGGCCGATGTCGCCTTTGCAATCAAAAGCAGAATTCTCAGTTTTCATGAACGGTTTGTCCAGTCCAGGTTTGCATGATGGGTCTTGTAATTATAATTTTATAATGGGATAAAAGGGACTACAAGTCCCAAAATGTAAAGGAAAAACCTGGTCTGCAAGAGTTACACATGGACCTTGAAATTTGAGAGCTCAGCAAATGTGGCAATGAAAGGGGGGTTATTGTGAGATGGACTGAAAACAGGACAGGATAGATCTGGACACAATCACTAAATACTTAAGCAAATATAAATGGAGAAGTCTTCGTAATATTTTTAGAAAGTGAGCTGTGCTGGTGACTCCTTACAGCTTCACACTGCAACCTGATAAAGAGGCACCATGGTGTTTATTAATGAAACGAGATTAAGGGGGGAAATGACCAGCAGGAAGACAGAAGCTGGTCTAGAGTTCTGGTAAACAAAACAACTTGAGATTGGTCTCAGCATTCGCCAATTCAGAAAGAAATGCAGTATTTCGGAGAGTATCTGACATGAGAGAACATCTTACCAGATTTAAGTAGAAGTAAAGCTAGAGGAAAATGTCACTAAAAGATATTACGCAGCATACGAAGGACCCAGCTAAGAATGGTGACTTGCCTAGGCAGGTGCACAACTAGATTCACGGAGATCTGGCCAACCAGATTCACATAGATCTACTCTTCTGTGGAAGCTGCACGGACATAATTAGGCCAGGGGGGTTCGTAGACCCACCTCTGGGAATATGTGAGGTGGACAAGGATCACACCAGCTGCGACTCCACTATTCTATGGTCGTAAATTGAAAAGAAGGCTGAAAGTGTGTCTTCCCCATTCAGAGGAATGGTTAGGATTTATGTCTTAAGCTTATATGAAAAGCCCTTTTGGTGTCACTGAAAGGTCATAGCAAACCACAGTACGCAGGAAACACTATCTTGCATCTGTCAGTGAAAGGTTTCATACTCCATCCTGTGGGACACCCCTAAAGATGCGCTGCCGATGGCCCATTGACTCGAGGCTTGACTTTAATCTGGGCTTTAAACCTGGCAAGATTTAGGAGGAATCAATAAGCTATCACATGCTCACTTAGCTTCTAAAATGGAAGACAGTCTGTTACCGATTGGAGCGACAGTCCAGGTCACTCGGACCCTGAAAGGTTAACCGTTCAGTGATGCAAAGATGCACGTGAGCAGTCCATGCAAGGTGGCATTCATGCAGCAAATGCAAGTGGCATGTGGGCACATGATGACATGTGCAAATGCGGCAGCAAGGCAGCTGAAAACAGCGTAAAAAGTGGGCACCTAATGTAATAACTAACTGTGGCAAGTGGCCAGTTCATTGCAGTGCAGCAAGCGAGCAGTTAAATTCAATGTGGAACTGAGCACCAAAATGCAATGTAGTTTGTGGCCAAAGCTAGCTAATACAATGTGGACAGTTTAATTCAATGGTGCATGTGAACGCTTAATGAAACGAGGTCTGTGAGCAAGTAAATGAAATGCAGCATGTGTGTATCTAAGTGCAGTGCGCTATATGGGCCGCTAACACTATGGCAAGCCATGTTACCAGCTACATGCAGTGCTCTCTGTGACCAGCTCATTTCAGTGCTGCATATGGGCAGCTAATAAAATGCTGCATGTGGGCACCTATGTTTACTGTGGCACGTGGACAGCCAAATGTGAAGTTTCAGGGCAGGCATTACTATTCAATTTTGCACGTGGGCAGCAATCTAATGCAGCCTGTGATCTACACCTGCACCCAAAACAGCTGAACATACTTTAAAACAATAAACTCCTGTATATAGTTACAGTACTAGCTGGCAGCTTATCTTCATTGGATAAACAGAGGGTACTTGCCCCTGTTGGATTTAAAACTCATGGACTGCCAAGAGTGAAGGAGCCATGCGGGTATACACCAATGCGAGAGATTCACAGCCTGTGCACTGGCCAAGCACGAATTAAAGCACCGACCCCTCTTCTTGCAGTGCCACGCCTTGAAAATGCAGACCTCGGTCCTCAAGGAGCCCATTCTTGATGTGGGCTTTAGTGTGGCCGCCTGTGGGAAGCACTCGTTTGTTAAACAGAAAAACATTAAGTCCTATCGATGAGTTACTTTTCTAATTACCTAGATGTAGTTATACTGCAAGATGAATCAGCAGGCAGAGTGATCAAGAAATGCAAAATCAATTCTTCCACTGCGTGGACTTCCAGGGGAACAGAGGGAGGCACAGGCCTGCGTTCAGTGCTGAAAAGCTGCCAGAGCCTTTACACCGCAAGCGCCGCAAAGGCCCTGATAACAAGTCGCAGGGTAGGGTTCAACCTCTGAATTGCAAAGTCTACATTACTATGCAGTAGCATCACTCCAGAATTGTGCTCTTAGAGTTAAACCACCATGGGATGAGGAATAACCACCAGGGGCAGACTTACCTTCCAAAGCCGATACCGTGCTCTGAGGAGGCAGTAAACATTTGCTGCGGCTTCTGTGCAGGGCGGGATGGGGTATGGGTAGCAGGGGAGGGAAGTAGAAGCAACTCTGGCAGGAGGGGGACTGTATGCTCTTTTCTGGCAGAAAACAAGCAGGGAAAGAGGTTTGGCTGCTGCAGCCTCATGTCACTTATCAGGCAGAATTACTGCCCATTCTAATAGGGTCGAGTTTCCAACACCCAGGAGAACTGGATGTGGGACCATCAGCCCACTCTGAATCAGAGGTTGATTAATTCAATACATCAACTCACCTGGGTAAAGAAACACTGGACTGGTTTCAAACCACAGGTCACCTGGGTAAAGTGAAAACACTACAAAGGTCCCAAAGCAAGGCTCACTTGGGCAAACTGAAAACAGTGGACTGGTTCCAAAGCGCAGATCAAATGGATAAAGTGAAAACACTAGAATGGTTCCAAAGCGCTGCGCATCTGGCTAAAGTGAAAACAGTGCAATGGTTTCAAAGCACAATTTACTTAGGTAGAGTTAAAATACTCGAGTGGTTGCAAAGCACAGCTCACCTGGCTAACCTGAAAACTTTGGAATGGTTTCAAAGCTAACCTCACCTGGGTGAAGTAAAAACGCTGGAATGGTTCTAAAGTACAGTTCAGATTGTGTAGTTGAACAACGGAAATGCTTCCAAAGCAGTCCGCAAGTTAAAAAATACGATCTGAGTTCAAAACTGCAAGCAATAATTGCTGCACTAGGACTGTAGACTCCTGACCAGATTACATTGTTTAAGACTAGTGCAGTCCACCTTTGCACCAATATGTTCCCAAATATCCGGCTTAAAATGCAATTTTTGCACCAGTCAACCATTTCAAATATTGGTGCAAAAATGTCAGTGCTTAATTTGAGCCGGTGGTTTCCGGTGCTCAGCACCAGCACTTTATTGTCAACACCAGCTCATATGACAGCCTGCCGCTTGGTGGCGCTGTTTGTCTTATTTGTGAGGAGCACAACAACTGTTGCTTAATAATTAAATATACCTTAAAATCACCAATACCTGCCATCCAGACCAATGAGAATAGTCATTTTACTGTATATTTAAAGTCTGAATTGTCACATTCGTATACGTGTGATGGCTAGTAGTGAAAGTACTGTCACTGGCAACGCTAGTGGGAACAATGGGTGGTGCAAGCTGAATTGACCGGCTGACAAGGCCCCTGGCACCACATTTTTTTTATTTTTTAAACAAATTAAGCACTGAAAATTGTTCTGCAACATCCAGCTTCAAGCCCTTTTCTATAACCTCTGATTCTCAGAGCAACGACTGTGACAGAGGGGCTGATCTCTTCACTGTCCCTGGTCCGCCCAGTCTGAGATGCATACATTCTTCTGCCCAGGAGTCCATCAATTAAAGGTTAGTTCTTGCTGCTGCACCCACTCCCATATGTACCACCGGTGTCTTCTCATGATGTATTTCTCTTTCCACGCTATTTCTCCCCTTTCTTCTCTTACGTTCTCCAATCGTCCATTATTTGTACTGCCCTCACTACTACTTTGCTTTAATTTTCTCCCCCCTTCTTCTCCTCCTTTCCGTATTCATGCCTTTGCTTCCCTGTTTTCTCTTTTCCTCACCTCTGTCCTTCCCTCTCTAGTTTTGATTCTCATTCCATGTATCCCACGTTTTCCATTTGCTTCAAAGGTTCTTCATCTCAATGTAAATGAGAAGAGGGGGGG
The DNA here is from genome assembly GCF_031143425.1 of Pleurodeles waltl. Classification (NCBI taxonomy): domain Eukaryota; kingdom Metazoa; phylum Chordata; class Amphibia; order Caudata; family Salamandridae; genus Pleurodeles; species Pleurodeles waltl. The sequence continues at coordinate 201,169,786 of NC_090440.1, read as the reverse complement.
GTCACAAAGTGGATGAGTAAAGCATAAACAGAACCCACCATACCCGGTGCAAAATGTTCCCTAAAGCAGACTGTGATATAGAAACAGATGTGGTTAAGTCCTCGATTTGCTGACCTGTAGAAGCAGGAAAGTTTGTTTAAAATTCCACTTCTGCAGTTTGAACACGTGTGATCTTGACAAGGCGACCCGGATTTGCCAGGACGGTCCTGGTTTTTCATCAGCTGCCGCAGGAGATTTCGGGATATTTAGCACATGTCCCAGTTTTTAGAGAGGGTCGCCTGAACATGGTGGGAGGTGATTTTTGTTGTTTTTCAAAGAAGAAATATTTAGCAGGTGTTCTCAGAAAGCAAATTTAATTTTAATTGCTTTGAAAAATGCATTTTATTTATGATCTTAGTGCCTCTGCTGTAATTCTATGCTGATGAGCGCTGTCATTCTGTGAGCGTGGCTGAAGTAAAATTGTAGTCCTTCTTTTATTTTTTTGTGTGAAATGTCTTGGTTTTTGGCGTTAAAAATCTGGTCACCCTAGACCAGCATGACACGGGTTGGAATTCTGGTAGGGCAACTCCAGCCTTGCAGACACAAGCTTTCTTTGCTTTTTCTTTCACCCACTGCTTAGTGTAATAAAAAGGACCCTCCCCCCATCCCAATAATATAGATTTCTTTAAAAGTTATGAGATGTCAATTGCTCAAATGAAAGAAGTTAAAACAGGCACCCTGTGACGGAGGCCCGGCTCTAGATGGTGGGCCAGGCCCTCCTAAGCCCAGTAACAAGCAGAAAACCATCTTCTGCTTTTCTTTATGTTAAAGGGCCTGCAGGTTCACAATCAAAGTCTAATTGAGTGACTTTCATGTATAATGCCTTGGCCTACTTAAGTGCTTGGGGACAGGGTTGAGGGCACAGGAGATCGTTGCTATACTGTGCATGGCGTAAACAAAAGGGATACCTGAGGCGCCCCAGACTATATCAAGACTGCAAGATCTCCTCAGTCAGTAATTAAGAGATTGAAACAGTTTAATGCTCGAAACAGTGGAAAGGATTTTCCAATTGTAAGAGAAGTAAGTGAAAATGAACATACAATCAGGATATGCATCTTAGTAGTGGTTTGTTATATTTGCTTTTTACTGTGACTTATTCCTAATGTATAGCCAAGGCAACTGCAATTAAGCAGCTGGGGAAAACCAAATTATGCGGCAGGGGTGACTAAATTATGTGACAAAAAAGACAAAACCCTCTGTGTAGTGTGGCACATATTATGATATTATTACTATTATATTATTTTCAAATGTTCACACGTTAACACTGTCTTGGAGAAGATTACACCACATAAGGACTAGTTTAACACCGAAATACAGCAATAGACATCTTACTGGTGACCAGTCAAACCTTGCAAACAACGCAGCAACACATGTTGCTGCACTTTCCGTAACTTTTGATCTGTTTGCGGTGGAAACATTTTGTTTTGTTAAAATGTGCAAATTCTGCAGATGATGAATTATGTGACAAATGTGGCAAATCCATAGCTATGTGGAATACACTGCAGTCGCCGAATCACATAACTCCACCACCCTCGCACTATATTAATTTAAAAAAACACTGATAATGGAAATGTTTTGACTCTTACGTGAAAAGACTTGTCACGTTTCACTAATATAAGACAGAGAATGGGAAGGAGCATTTCAAGTGCCTATTGTGCGAATAAAAGCAAAGCAATGGGAACAGTTCCATGACGGCACTGGCAACATGTGCTGCTGCTGTTCACGTTCAATCTCCCGAGGTGCTCGCTCGCAGAAGTTGGAACTTGCTAACATAATAAGAATGAACTTAAAAAATAGATACTCCAACTCTGGTGACTGTGCATTTATTATCGCCCAACAAATTCTCTCATTTTGTCACATAAATATACAGAAATGGATTGTAGTCAGGGCCAATCAAATTAAGCGATTCTGCAGCATTTTATGCGTAATTATGTATTTGTGAAATTAGCCACATTAACCATCATCTGCTGAATAATTGTCAGATTTTAACAAAATGCCATCTTAAATGGATTCATAAGTTACTAAAATCGGACTGACCTTGCTGCACAGTGAAAGCCCCTTCACAGAGGTTTTCTGGACACCTTTCAGCTGTTTATTGCTGTAGTTATATTTTGAGCTGGTACTAATACGATTAAACATTTTTCCAGACAGTGTTAACCTGATAAAAAATGGCAAATAATAGAGAAATGCTGCCGCACGTTACTCTGTACAATTTAGTCAACCCTTCTGGATAATTTGTTCCTCCAACAATGCCTGTGCATCCCCTTTAAATGCAGTTAAATTGGCTTATTCCCAATTGGCACAATTAACTTGCCTTTAAGTCCTTACAATATGGTCTAGAAAATACACCTAGAACTTGGACGTCAATCCTGTTACCTTTCCGTGGTCATGAGTGATGTTGTGCTCCAGCCCAGATTTGATCTTTGAATGACTGGTAGCCTGCTTATTCTATTATAAAACAGAAACACAAGTCCCATAATTCGAAGGTAAAAACCTTGACTGGAGTAGCACAGTACACATTGACCTTAGAAACGTGGCAGCTATTCAGAGTGGGCCTGAAAACCATGGCTCCAGGCCCTACCATTGTAACCTCAATGCTGTAGTGTAAAACCTGCAGTGCAACATGTTAAAACGACCCTTTTTGAAAGGCAAGGATCTCCTTTGTACATGTAAAAAACCACCCTTATCTAAGCCTTGTAGCCCCCAAGGTAGGGTGTATGGTATTTTGAAAGGGGGACACCTAGAAAATTTATGTCACCATGTCCCTACAGTGAGATGGTCACAAAAAACTATTTTCACTGTGGCAGGCCTGGCTGTCCTATACAGAAAACAAGAGTACAGATTAAAATTAAAATTACTGCTATCTTGGGTTTGGGACCTTCACGGAAAATAATTAAATCACTATTTTTAATAGGTATTAAGAATCAACTGTAATTGTGAAGCTGGATTTATATAAAGGATAAAGTATCTCCTGCCGTACATTATAAGGACATTGCAAATCACCAAGGAGTTCCATAGAGGAATATGGCTGAAAACCAAGTTCCTTCGTAAGGTTATGGAATTCTGAGGTGACTTGCAGTATCCTTGTCATATACAACAGGAGACACTTTCTCGGGTCACACCATCACCTTTCCCAAAAAACACTTAAAACTTTGATATATAGCTCTTTCATATGAAAGAGAGAGCATGTTTGGAAACATGAGGAATAAAAATAGACCTCTAGTGCAAAATTAAATACATAAAAAACCTGTGATATATTAGTTTCAAAAAGATATTAGAAACAGTTCAATATAAGACTGTTCTTTAGAAAACCCAACAGCAGTAGCTCAGAATGTGTAGAAATATGCAGAAAGGTTCTAGCTTTTCTTAAATTATCTAAGAAATACAAAAAGTCACTGTTAGCTAGAAAAACAGAGCAGAAGAAAGAAAAGCAATGTTTAATTTTCATTCCTTTAAACAGCAACTCTGTGAACTGACCTGCATTTCACCTCGGTCGCTGGCTCTGGCAGCAGGCATTTTAACATCAGAATTCTCAGTATTAACTCACTACATTTGAGTTCTGACATTTATTCTTTATAATCGGCGACTGTGTGCATCACATTTTGCCAATTATAAAGAAAATGGAAACAGGCGTTTATGAAGGGATTGCAGAATTCCATGTATTATGATAAGTATTAAGGAAAAGTACATTTCAGAAAGTTACATTTACCCTGCCTGAAGCTCATGGAGGCTAATTTGCATTAGCTCTTCAACAGCTGCCATCTGGCACTTAGCCTTTTATGAGGGGTGATTTCCCTGCCAGGAGCCACAAAGCAGACCACTTTGATAGACATCAAATGAGGACCTGGCTTGGCAGTTCGGTCTGGACTGTTCCCATGAGGAAGTGGGAAGGGTATTCCCAGACGTGGGTCCCGTGCTTCCCATGCCACTGGATTCAAGCTAGCCTGGCTGATGAGGGGTGAAACCCTGAAACCGGTCCCAGGATGCTTGTTTCCGGTCCAGTGATGACCTGGCTTGGCAGTTCGGTCTGGACTGTTCCCATGAGGAACAGGGTCAAGACTGATTTGCATATGGCTGGGTCCAAACTGGGGTGGCATGGTGAGCAAAAGAACGATGGATTAAACCCAGATCTATGACTGGGGGTGAGTGTTTGACAATGTTCAGCATTCCGTCCATCACTTGTTGTTTTTGCTCTGTCGCCCTAAGTGGGAAGGGTATGCCCAGACGTGGGTCCCGTGCTCCCCATGCCACTGGATTCAAGCTAGCCTGGCTGATGAGGGGTGAAACCCCGAAACCGGTCCCAGGATGCTTGTTTCCGGTCCAGTGAGGACCTGGCTTGGCAGTTCGGTCTGGACTGTTCCCATGAGGAACAGGGTCAAGACTGATTTGCATATGGCTGGGTCCAAACTAAGGTGGCATGGTGAGCAAAAGAACGATGGATTAAACCCAGATCTATGACTGGGGGTGAGTGTTTGACAATGTTCAGCATTCCGTCCATCACGTCGCCCTAAGTCGGAAGGGTATTCCCAGACGTGGGTACCGTGCTTCCCATGCCACTGGATTCAAGCTAGCCTGGCTGATGAGGGGTGAAACCCCGAAACCGGTCCCAGGATGCTTGTTTCCGGTCCAGTGATGACCTGGCTTGGCAGTTCGGTCTGGACTGTTCCCATGAGGAACAGGGTCAAGACTGATTTGCATATGGCTGGGTCCAAACTGGGGTGGCATGGTGAGCAAAAGAACGATGGATTAAACCCAGATCTATGACTGGGGGTGAGTGTTTGACAATGGTCAGCATTCCGTCCATCACTTGTCGTTTTTGCTTTGTTGCCCTAAGTGGGAAGGGTATGCCCAGACGTGGGTCCCGTGCTTCCCATGCCACTGGATTCAAGCTAGCCTGGCTGATGAGGGGTGAAACCCTGAAACCGGTCCCAGGATGCTTGTTTCCAGTCCAGTGATGACCTGGCTTGGCAGTTCGGTCTGGACTGTTCCCTTGAGGAACAGGGTCAAGACTGATTTGCATATGGCTGGGTCCAAACTGGGGTGGCATGGTGAGCAAAAGAACGATGGATTAAACCCAGATCTATGACTGGGGGTGAGTGTTTGACAATGTTCAGCATTCCGTCCATCACTTGTTGTTTTTGCTCTGTCGCCCTAAGTGGGAAGGGTATGCCCAGACGTGGGTCCCGTGCTTCCCATGCCACTGGATTCAAGCTAGCCTGGCTGATGAGGGGTGAAACCCCGAAACCGGTCCCAGGATGCTTGTTTCCGGTCCAGTGAGGACCTGGCTTGGCAGTTCGGTCTTGACTGTTCCCATGAGGAACAGGGTCAAGACTGATTTGCATATGGCTGGGTCCAAACTGAGGTGGCATGGTGAGCAAAAGAACGATGGATTAAACCCAGATCTATGACTGGGGGTGAGTGTTTGACAATGTTCAGCATTCCGTCCATCACGTCGCCCTAAGTCGGAAGGGTATTCCCAGACGTGGGTCCCGTGCCACTGGATTCAAGCTAGCCTGGCTGATGAGGGGTGAAACCCCGAAACCGGTCCCAGGATGCTTGTTTCCGGTCCAGTGATGACCTGGCTTGGCAGTTCGGTCTGGACTGTTCCCATGAGGAACAGGGTCAAGACTGATTTGCATATGGCTGGGTCCAAACTGGGGTGGCATGGTGAGCAAAAGAACGATGGATTAAACCCAGATCTATGACTGGGGGTGAGTGTTTGACAATGTTCAGCATTCCGTCCATCACTTGTTGTTTTTGCTCTGTCGCCCTAAGTGGGAAGGGTATGCCCAGACGTGGGTCCCGTGCTCCCCATGCCACTGGATTCAAGCTAGCCTGGCTGATGAGGGGTGAAACCCCGAAACCGGTTCCAGGATGCTTGTTTCCGGTCCAGTGAGGACCTGGCTTGGCAGTTCGGTCTGGACTGTTCCCATGAGGAACAGGGTCAAGACTGATTTGCATATGGCTGGGTCCAAACTGAGGTGGCATGGTGAGCAAAAGAACGATGGATTAAACCCAGATCTATGACTGGGGGTGAGTGTTTGACAATGTTCAGCATTCCGTCCATCACGTCGCCCTAAGTCGGAAGGGTATTCCCAGACGTGGGTCCCGTGCTTCCCATGCCACTGGATTCAAGCTAGCCTGGCTGATGAGGGGTGAAACCCCGAAACCGGTCCCAGGATGCTTGTTTCCGGTCCAGTGATGACCTGGCTTGGCAGTTCAGTCTGGACTGTTCCCATGAGGAACAGGGTCAAGACTGATTTGCATATGGCTGGGTCCAAACTGGGGTGGCATGGTGAGCAAAAGAACAATGGATTAAACCCAGATCTATGACTGGGGGTGAGTGTTTGACAATGTTCAGCATTCCGTCCATCACTTGTCGTTTTTGCTTTGTCGCCCTAAGTGGGAAGGGTATGCCCAGACGTGGGTCCCGTGCTTCCCATGCCACTGGATTCAAGCTAGCCTGGCTGATGAGGGGTGAAACCCCGAAACCGGTCCCAGGATGCTTGTTTCCAGTCCAGTGAGGACCTGGCTTGGCAGTTCGGTCTGGACTGTTCCCATGAGGAACAGGGTCAAGACTGATTTGCATATGGCTGGGTCCAAACTGAGGTGGCATGGTGAGCAAAAGAACGATGGATTAAACCCAGATCTATGACTGGGGGTGAGTGTTTGACAATGTTCAGCATTCCGTCCATCACTTGTTGTTTTCACTTTGATAGACATGTCAACCCGAATGGGCAGCTCTGACACCTCTAATTCAGCTTGACATTCAGAATGAGGGTTGATTCTCCTTCTGTTGGTACAACAGTTCAAATCCTATGAAAGGTCTGTCTGAGGCACACAGAAACACACTTAGAAAGGTATCAAACAGAATAAGATCACACATATTGTGTATCATTTGCCTGGTTGCTATGAATCCTGCTTTGTCTTAACAGACTTCTGTCTCGTTTTGTGTTGTAGGTCCAGGCCCTGCATTAAACTGGATTTTAGTGTTAGATTTGGGAGAGCACTAGTAATTTCCAGAGCACACTCCACTACCTTTTCTATCAGAGGGCAAGTTTAATGTGGCTTTGGCCATCATGGAATTGCCCTGACACCATTTTAGGCCGTTTTTGCAGCAAGACAAACAGGAAATACTGAAAGTAGTAGGTAGGCCAGGGCTTAGCAACTTTTACCGCCCCCTGAAGTCAAGCCCACCCACTAGTTAGTGCTATCCAGGGGACTCTCTTCAGAAAACTGTAGGAGGCTGGCCTGGTTTGTAGTGGGAACATAAGGTACTTACACCTTATACCGTGTCCAGTTATCCCTTATTAGTGAAATGTAGGAAGTGTTCTAGCAGCTTAGGCTGTCTAGAGGTAGCTGTAGCAGATCAGATTAGGCTGACCCAGGAGGCATGCAAAGCTCCTGCAATACACAGTACTTATACACAATAAAAGACAATACCCAGTGTTACTTTATTTTAGAAACACAAGGCCAAAAATATCTTAGAGGCAGTATTCCTTCTGGAGGTAAGTATTATACACAATATATACACTAGTAACCAAAATCAGGTAAGTAAACAGTCATAGAATAGTGCAAACAGTAGAAAATACAATAGATTCCAATAGGCCTAGAGGCAACACAAACCATATACTACAATAGTGGAATGCGAATCACAAATTCACCCCTAGGCAAGTGTAGTGTGTAGAGGGGCACTGGGAGTGTAGGAAAACACCAAAGGTAAGTAAAGTACCCCACCCCAGAGCCCAGGAAAGCAGGAGTAAAGTACAGCAAGTTTCCTCAGGACACACTACAAGTTGTGATAAGAGATTTTGAAAGAACCAAGCAAGACTGCAAGCAAACAATGGATTCCTGGACCTAAAGACCTGTGGAGAGAGGAGACCAAGTCCAGAAGTCGAACAAGAGTCCAGGAAGGACAGGAGTCCCTGCCAACCTAGAAGATGGTGCAAAAGTGGATTCTCCGGTAAGAAGAACAGTACAGAAGAGCACTAAATAAGATGGCTGCGGGTTCCTGCTTGGTGCAGGTGATGTCCCACGTCGAGTTGTTGGATGCAAGCTGTTTGCGTCGCTAGATTCCGCAACAAGCCTTGGTTCAAGCAAGTACGCGGTTTGCATCAAAAAGGAGCTACCTGGTCCCAGGAGGGACCTGGGGGTTTCAACTTGGACTAAGGAGACAGAGGGGGCTCTCAGCACTTCAGAGAGCCCTCAGAAGACCAGGCAGTACTCACAGGAGTCCCAGAACACAGGGACAAAGAAGATGCAAAGTGCAGTCATTGCAGCACAACACTGGAAGGTCCCACGCCGCTGGAGAACAACTCAGGGAGCTGTGTGTCGCAGGATGGAATGCTGGAGACCAAGGGCTACTTTGTGCATGAAGGATTCTTAGAAGAATTGCGCAGAAGCCCAAGGAGCTGCAGAAGACGTGGTGCACAGGGGTACTGTCGTAGCATGGGGAGGCAAGCTCATACCTCCACCAAATTTGGCCAGCTGGACCTTTGGACAGTCTGGGTCACTTCGGTCCACCACCTGTGTTCCAGAGAGCACGCTTGTCATCAGGAGAGGAGTCGTTGTCGCAGAAGGGTGCCTGCAGAAGCAGGGAAGTAACTCTCTCACTCCACTGGAGATTCCTTCGGTTCTTCTGGTGCAGGGTGGAGACAGGCAATCCTCAGAGCGTGCACACCTTGGAAACTGTTGTAAATGCTGGTTGGAGCTGATGTTGCAGGTCACAGGATTCGTCCTGGATACTTTGTGCAGTTACAGCGGTTCCTGGAGCAACCTGCAGAGGATGGAGAGGATTCCTGGAGGAGTCTTGCAAGCTGAATCTGAGGAAACACCCAGAGGAGAGACCCTAAATAGCCCTGAGAGGGGGGTTGGCTACCTCCCCAGGTATGCACCTATCAGGAGGGGTCTCTGACATCACCTGCTGGCACTGGCCACTCAGAGGTTTCAAGAGGGTACCAACACCTTGGAATTCAAGATGGCTAACGCCAGGGACACTCTGGAGGAGCTCTGGGCACCACCCCTTGGGTGGTGATGGACAGGGGAGTGGTCACTTCCCTTTCCTTTGTCCTGTTGCGTGCCAGAGCAGGGACTGGGGGTCCCTGAACCTATGTAGACTGGCTTATGTAAGGAGGGCACCATGTGTGCCCTTGAAAGAATTTCCAGATGCTCTGGGAGGCTACCCCTCCCAAGCCTGTAACACCTATTTCCAAAGGGGGAAGGTGTAACACCCTCCTCCCAAAGGAAATGCATTGTTCTGCCTTCCTGGAATTGTGCTGCTCAGTCCCCAGGATGAGAGAAACCTGTCTGTGAGGTGGCAGGAGCTGGGGCTGCAGTGGAAACCCCAGAGAGCTGGTTTGGCAGTACTCAGAGTCCATGGTGGAGCCCCCAGGGTGCATGGGATTGCCCCCCCCCATACCAAATTTGGAAGGGGGGGAGATTCCATGATCTTAGTCACCTCACATGGCCATATTCTGAGTTACCATTGTGAAGCTACATATATGTATTGACATACATGTAGTGCACGCATGTAATGGTATCCTTGCACTCACGAAGTCTGGGGAATTGGCCCTCGGCAACGTGGGGGCACCTTTGCTAGTGCAAGGGTGACCTCACACACAGTAACTTTGCACCTAGCCTTCAGTAAATGAAGGTTAGACATATAGGTGACTTATAAGTTACTGAAGTGCAGTGAAAATGGCTGTGAAATAGTGTGTGCACTATTTCACTCAGGCTGCAGTGGCAGTCCTGAAGAAAGGTTTGGCTGAGCTCCTTATGGGTGGCAAAATAAATGCTGCAGCCCATAAGGATCTCCTGGAACCCCCAATGCCCTGGGTACCTAGGTACTATATACTAGGGACTTATAAAGGGGGTCTAGTCTGCCAATTAGAATTGGAATATGGAGTCACTAAACTATGGTGACAAATTTGGTAAGTAGAGAGAGCATAAGCACTGGAGTACTAGTTAGCAGAACTTCAGTGACACAGTTAAGCATACTGACAACACACACATAGGCCACAAACTATGAGCACTGTGCCTGTCCCAGTGAGACAGGCAAAACATACTGACAAACAGGCAGAAATTGGGGGTAACGTGCCAAGAAAGATGGTACTTTCCTACAAAAACTGTCTGGGTCTGTGTAAGATCAGAAGAGGGCCTGTGAAAGATCCGAAGAAGACCAGACCTGCAATCTGTGACCCTAGAAGAGCCATGAAGTACTCTACCTGTTCCCTCTTGTACCCAAGGCAAAGAAGTTCACTCCAAGGGTCAGTTGGCCGACCTTCTGTGTGTCTACAGGGACACAATAAGCTGCACGAGGCCTTTTTCCCTGAAGTGCCCAGCTGACCAGTGGCAAGTGGACCTGGAATGAACTTTGCAGTTGGTCTCTGCTTGACACCCTGAGAGTCTCCAAGTGTCTTCCCATGAGGTCGTGGGGACCTTAGAAGTGTACTTCTGTGGTTGTGTGGGCACCAGAAGAGTTTGGAAACTTTTGAAAATGTTTCCTCCAGACCTTCAACAGGACCTGCCGAGGTAAGTTTCCAAACTGCACTTTCACAGTGTCAGATTGAATTTCAGCTTCAGCCCTGCAGAGATCAACACATCACTGAAAAAACTGCAAACTTCCATTCTGAGTTGAGACTTAAAAAATTGCAGCAAGAAATCTGAAAAGCTTCAGAGCATCAACTGCTTCAGGTGTCCGGGATTGAGTTCCATGGCACCGGCTACAGTTTTAGTGACACCCGCATGAAGATTTTCTTCCAAAAAAGTGACAAAGCTCTTTTCTGAAGTGGGACTGAGAAATATTTTTTAACTTTTCGACTTTCAGACTTTCACCAGGACCAATACACTTTGTGTATCCGGCTGAGCTCTGCAGCAGGTGGCCTCAAATCGCACCTAGGTCTCAGTCTAAAGAGACCATTGGCTTTGTGATTTTTTGATGCGCTTTTCACTTAAAACCTTGAAAATTCAAATCTCTGGTTCTTTCTAGAGGACGTTTTTTGTTCATTTTGATGTAATTTTGTTTATTACCCTGTACCATAATTTCCTAATTCAATTTGGGATTTTTGTTACTTGGTCCTCTGACTTGTATTACTGTTTTACCTTTGCATAGATATTTTACACAATTCCTTAAGCTAAGCCTGTCTCCTCTGTTCCATTGCTAGAAGGGGGTTGAGCTCGGGTTATTTTAGTGACTTTAAGAGTTCACCCTGACAAAAAGTGTTATTATTCATTGGGGTAGGCAGTGTCATTCATTAGAAAGGGGAGTCGCCCACCCCAAATAATAATCAACTTTCTTACAGAGAACAAGCAGTATAGGAAAAAAGCATTGATCTCTTACCCTCAGTGCTTAATTTGAGCCGGTGGTTTCCGGTGCTCAGCACCCGCACTTAATTGTCAGCACCGGCTATAGTAACAGTCCACCACATGGTGGTCCTGTCTGTTTAATGTTGAGATGAGCACGCCAACTGTGTTTATTGAGTCAAATCTCATCGAAAACGAATAATACCAGCCTCACGCCATTATTATAGCTTTGTGTTGCCTGAAACAGTCTTAATTGTCACACTTGTAGTAGTGTGATAGTTAGGTGTTATGTTTATACTGTCATTGGCAGTGCTGGTGGGGCAATGTGTGAAGCAGGCAGCAGTAGCCTTCGGAGAGAAGCCCTGACACTTATTTTATTTGTATTTATTTTTTACAAATCAAACACTGTCTACCATCAAATTAATGTGGTGTTTTCAAAGCTAGAGTGCAACTCACTTATAACACTAATGATATTAGCTAAAGACTAACTCACAGTTGTCAAGGCGGCAGTGTCCATTCATCAGAAGTCCAGAAAAATGCATGCCCACCTCGGGAGATGCACTCTTGGCACAATGAGCAGATAGAGATCCAGGCCCACGTTTTATGTCTGTTTAAGGGTTTTCTTGCCCAAGTTGCCGCCTTTAATTGCTCTTCCAATTGTTACCTCATATATTTAGTTAAAATACATATAATCATAGGTTTTGGTAGCTCAGGAGTATGTGGTATATATAAACCACACATTGGTGCTGCCACTATTTAGAATGTGGAAAGGTACCAGTAAAGAACAGTTCCAGAGAGAAGCCAGGCCAAATTATGCACACCCATGCACCCAAACAAGCATGTGCAGGCCCCCCATTCCTTTACATACACAAAATCATTACCCCAAAGACAGCAGCAGTGAGGGTGAGATAGAGAGCGAGAAAGGTGAGGCGGGGAGAGGGGAAGGTGAAGTAGAGAAGACAGTGATAGGATAAAGTGAGGCAGGAGGGAGGGCAATGCAAAGAAAAAATAGGATGGTAATTGGGAGAGACGGAAGGTGAGTTAGAAAGAAAGGAGAGTGAGAAAGCGTGAGAGAAGGATGAGGAAAAATAGAAGGGCGAGGAAAGAGAGAAGGACAAGGAAGGGAGAAGAGTGAGGAAGGGAGAGCGAGAATGGGGAGGGAGAGAGAACGAGAGAAGGATGAGGAAGAGAGAGTGAGAGGTGAGGAAGAGAGAGTGAGAGGTGAGGAAGAGAGAGAGGTGAGGTGGAAAAAGAAGGATGAAGTGGAGTGAGAGTATGTTGTACCACAGTGAGAGGATGGCAAGGTCAGGAGAGAGTCAAAGAAGGATAAGTCAGAAATAGAGGAGGATGAGGTGAGAGAAATATAGGGGTGAAGAGAAGAAAGCGAAGGGCACAGCCGGGAAGCCTGTGGATAAGGTGGAGAGAGAGTAGAAAGAGGTGGGAGACAAAGGAGTGTGAAGTCAAGAGAGAGTAGGGAGAGACAGAGACAAGCAGAGTGAAGTGAAGAGAGCAGAAGAGGTTAAGCCCATAGGTCTAAACCTCTAGAAATACACAGTTAAACTAATAGACAGAACCAGACAGTAGGTATGGTATGCACATCCATACAATACTATCCACTTGCACAGACCCACCCTTCAGCCACTAGGGAGGTTCTTGACAACCCCACTCATCGTTACAGCCCACCCAAAATGTCTCCCAAGCGAGAGCACAAGCAGGGGAGACCTAAAAAGGGAGCAATTCTTGAACTTGTCTTGTCGTTCAGGACAATCTAGTAATCATATCCTGTTGCTGCTGCATTACTTTGCTTTATGGTGAAGTGCTGACAAAATATTAAAGGCAAATCAGCACAACACAAAATCTCAACTAACATAAAACATGCCAAACTCTTGAATGAAATCCGAGATTCAGATATGCATCTCTATTCCATTAATTAAAAGTGTGGACTCTTTATAAGATGCGTTTTTGGGAGAGCACTTATTAGAGAGCAATGTCAGTACACTGAAATATAGATGCTTTCCACTCTGTTTAAGAAAAGGTGTGTAGAACACAGCTTCTTGTCCTGGTAGTTAAATTACATTGGAACACCAATTTCATGTGATTCCTAGGTGTCGCTACCTATCACTCAGGCTGTCGAGTTTTGATCCTGACCCCAGGGTCTGTTACACCTTACTCATCCATAGCATGGGAAGAGGTGAGCTCTGCAAACAATTCCTTGACATGCACGTCCACAAGGCGTTGTAAGTAAGAAGATCCTGGAATATTGTTTTCACCCACTGACTAGCCTTTGCTGTATGTGGTTCTTCCTTACTGTGGCACCATGGAATATAACAAGTGCTATGCACTGGTAACATGATGAATCGCATGACTGGCATCAGAAAAGGGGTCAATAATTGGGGGTGGGGACCCTATCAACTGAATAAACCCTTTATGTTTAGGTCAAAACACAGTTCTGAGAGTCTCTGCTTAACCCCCTGGTACTTATGGCAGAAGACAATCCCCAGGCAAGTGAGTGAGGTACCAGCAACCTCAATTTAAAGAACACACCAAAATAAAATGATCAAACCAATTTACAAAACTTGAGAATGATTTAATGAGCAAAAAGATACGAGATGATCACAATTGGTTAAAGGGACCAGGAGATACACATTTATAAAGTTTTAAGGCAAAACCACCCTAGATAAAGAATTGCACCGGGACCATAGTTGCAAGTTCAGACCAACTGCAATGGGGCAGATATCTGATACACCAAGCAGATTCTTATGGTCAAAAGTTTACCTTCAGACATAGAGTAACCCGTCTGCCAAACTCTAAGTCAGGCCCTGTCACTAATGTGATGGATATCCTGTCCACCATATTAGGATGTCCAAAGGATATAATGGAATCGTAGTACAGCGTACAGGCTATCTGTCATGTTTAATCAGTGGCGGCCCGTCCTTTAGGGCGGAGGGGCCACGCTCCCCCACCTTTTGCCCCTCATGAAGAGTGTCTGTCAGGCTGAACAAAGGTCAGCCTGACAGACACTCTTCATTTTCAGCTCAGACAGCCAGGTGCAGACATGCTCGATTTGCGCAGACTCCTGGTTGCCTGAGCTGAACCTTGCTGGGCTGAGGAGCTCACAGCACCTATGGGCGTGACCTCCTCGGCTCAGCAAAGGTGCCTCGAGGCCCTCCCCTGGGTGACGAGGAAAGCATCACCAATTGACACTCTCCCTGGGCGCTTCAGGTTTAAGCCCTGAAGTTCCCAGGGCGAGTGTCAATCAGTGACACTTCGTCACAGAGTGGTGTGGGTCAGCAGTCTCACTGACCCCATCCCACTCTGTGACGAGGCTGGGACTGCTGCCTTCCCTCATTGGCTGACGTAAGGTCAGCCAATGAGGGAAGGAGGCAGTTCCAACCCTCCTGGGACCTGGAGGCTGAAGGTAAGTGTGTGGGTGTGTGTATGTGTGTGATGTTTTAAATTGAATGTCAGGTGCGCGGGTGCATGTTTGAGTGTTATGAGTGTTGTTAATGGATGTGCGTGCGTGTTGTGTGGAAGAATGAGTGTGTGCGATCTTTTAAAATGAATGTTTGGTGCATGTGTGCATGTTTGAATGGTATGAATGTTGTTGATGGATGTGCGTGCGTGTGTGAAAGAATGAGTGTGTGTGATGTTTTAAAATGAATGTTTGGTGCATGAGTGCATGTTTGAAAGGTATGGGTGTTGTTAATGAATGTGCGTGCGTGTCTGTGTGTGAAATAATGAGTGGGTGTGTGTGTGCCCCGCCCGCCCCCCTCCCTCCTAAAGCTGCGGGCCGCCACTGTGGTTAAGATGGAGTAACCAACCCCATCTGCATTATGTCTGCTTTAGTTATCAAAATCTAGTTTCACTATCATGTCAGATTTTAATAAAATAAGTAGAAAATAAATTTGAACCATTTGTCCGACCCTTTCATAAACTGAGGAGCAAAATTAAGATTTTGATCCCACCTAGACCTAGTAGAGAAAAGTCTAGCCAGGCCTAAAGAAGGAAATTTTATTTCGTTTTTATTTCAATGTGAGGGCACACTAACCCTAATATGTTGTGTTCCCCATTTTTTTGTAATAGCAACCTCTTGGGCTTACAATGCACACGTTAGGAGTGCCTTTTGAACATATAAAAATAGATGTTATCTACACTGCAGATGCAGTTTTCCCAGCCAAGTGACACAGCAGTGCATATAAACTGCTTCCTAGTCGGAGCACAGTGATGCTCCTGGCAGAAATATGTTTTTCTCACACATGTGGGTGGTGTTAAAATACACTGCAGCCCACATATGACTTTTTACATTTCATACCATAGGAGCCCATTATGCACCATTTACAATAGGTTTATATGGAAATTAAACAGGCAATAAGGAGTTCCAGAGTTCAGCACGTTTTAGAGGTATTATGCTACTGTTTAACAGTGGGTAAATGCACACCATCCACAAAAATAGGTTCAGGAAAAGGTGAAAAAAGTCTGTGGTGACCATGTGAAAAAAGAGAATTTGCTGCACTTATCTCAGAGGTCATGCCCAGCCACATCTGGAAACTGAAGACTATTGACAAATCGAAAAATCTCACAATTCAGTTTTTGTTTTAATGAAACAAAGAATATTTTTTTCAATGTTTAAACATACATTTGTTTGCTGCAGTTATTGTTAGAAGAGCCTCTGTTTATTGCAGGCTGTGTTTGTCCTTCATCTCTAGACAGCATTCAATTACAATATTTATATTCGGAGTTTGAAGGCAAAAAAGAACAAACGGGTATAGCCACTCATCAGAACTTCCATTGCATTCGGTAAATTCATTTGCACAGTATTTCTTAAAATGTAAGCCACTGTCCTTAAATGCGATGCTATTAAGTGTAAACAGATAAACACAGAACGATGCTATTAAGTGTAAAAAGATAAACACAGAATTATAATTTTGCAAAGCTCTAATTTCAATGAGATCTTTGAGATGCAGTAAAATATGCAGAATCGAAGCTCTAAAGAGACTTTAAACTCATGTTGTCCCAACCGAGGGCAGGTTTGCCATCGCCACGAAAGCCAGCTGGTCTCACATTGACAGTGCTGTGCAAGGGATGCCACTGGCTTTGGCAGTGCCCGACTAGCAATAGTACAGAGATGAATAATAGTTTTTGTTGTTTTTTATAATACAACAAGAGGAAATAAACAAGCGAGAGGGACAAGAAAGCCAACCAATGATAAGCAGTGGGCTCACCCAAAGACCACTGGGAATATTGGCATTGTCCACAATAAGACTTCGAAAACAATACGGCGAGACCAAACAAACAGAAAGTCCCTGGAACCAGTCCGGCCCAATATTGATTCATTAAAGACATCAGGCCGCACACTCGCTGCATGGCTGCTTTGAAACCTTGCAGGCACAATATCTAGAACGACCCTCCTACTTTCACTTTGCACTTCTGTGTGTGTGTCCCACTCTCCCTCCCCCTCCACTGCATACGCTGCTAATTTCAATCATTGTTCCTGAAGTCAATTGCTTCCAGACGTCTGCGCAGCCTCAGACAGGCCCGCAGCGCGTGCCTCTCAGGCTCTGTCGGTAGGAGAGCTATTGAGATCCAATTCCTGGCCCCTGGGGCACCCGGCGTCTGAGGAGCGCAGCTGCCTCTCTCAAGGGGCTCTCAAGCTTGCCCCTGAGCCGCCTCCCATTAGATATTGCGTCGAACAATCAAACGGTCGTGTCGTACAGGGCTGCCTCCGCTATCCGGGGAGGCATCTAGCATATTAGGACAAAGGCTAAGCGACTGGGGTTCCCGGAGAAGCAGGCAGCAGGCGAGATAGCATTCAGATGGTGCCCTCCTCTCCTGTTAATTTGATTCTGCGAGTATAGGAGGAGTGGATTTGCATGGCTCTCTAGGGCATCTCTGGGCATCCTTGCTGTGTGTGACAGAGATGCTAGGCGAGAGTAGGAAAATATAGGCCCATTGAACAAAGAGAAAAGCATAGTTGCTTTATTTTATCATCTATCCTAAATCTCTTTAAAATTGATGCAAAGGGTGACAGGCAGTAGTTTTTTTCCCTTCATTTTTTTGTATAGCTCTAAAATTTAGAATTTGATAAAGAACTACTGCTCACAGCCAGAAAACCTTACGGACTATGTATCTGTGCACAAGCAAAACTTCTCCTAGGATTTAGGGAAACTAAATCTGGCATAAACACACTCTGGAATAAAGTAATTTTGCGCAAAGGACTCCACATGCATTGGTTCCCTGAAATCAAACCTCCAAACGTGGCCTGGCCAAGAGCCTATTAAACCTATATTGCATGTAAGAGTGAAGAACCATAGCACTGAAACCAAATTCAAATCAATCTTTCCAGTCCTAGATATCAGTTGCAGGAGTTATAAGCCCCAGGCATTGAGGGACGGACTTGTCTTGCCTACTCCTAGCTATTGGATGGGAAGAACACACCCAGTTCCAAGGCCTGCTTGCTAAATCTTGGTTATATAAGCAAGGGAACAGAGAGTTTCCTGTCACTTTGAAAAGGCTGTGCTTGGTGATGCCCTCCTGACTGAACTTTGTAGCACCTGTGGTCTAGGCTTGGGTGTGTCAATCCAGGCTGGACTTTTAAGGGCCCTCTGTGGTTAGACTAGGAATGCACTGCAGCCTAGATTTGGGAAACACCTCTCCAGGGTCGAAGTCAAAGGTCCTTGCGAGGCTTGAATTGATTGACACCTAAAGTTCACACTTAAGTTGCTAGGTTGAGGCTAGATTGGAGTTGGATGGCCTCCTCTAGGCTAGATTTTGAAGACATCCTCAAACTATACCTGCATGACCCATTCGAGGATAAATATGGTATCTCCCTTCAGGTGCACCTGTATGCTCAATTGAGTGTTCCACGATTCATGCAAGAGATGAATGCTTCACCATAGGACTATACCTACATCAGTTCTTTTACGTGGATGCAGGTCAGGCTACACTGCAGGCTAAACTTCATAATCCTATTTGAGCTGCACTTAGATGACCACTTACAGGATAGCCTTGGGTGCTGTATCCTGGCTAGACAACTACTCAATTTGAAGTTATTTCGTTTATCAACCTCAAGAGGGTGAAAGTTTGAATTGGCCTACCAAGACCAATTCCTGGCTGCAGGTCACAAATACGGATGTCAGCAGCAACTGTTTAACTCACTGACCCATCTTACATCTGGTTTCTTCCCACGCCATGTAGCAGAGACTGCCCTTTTAGCTATTAAATATAATTGATGTTCCATAGGTGCTTACCTCAGTGGCAGGTGTTCGCATTCCCCCGAGATGGTTCATCTACTTCTTATGAGAGCACTAGTGTTTAACTGGGGACTTTTCTTTGGGCTACACTAATCTAGCACCATAGATTTCCCTCTCACCCCATTTACCATCTCTTTGCATTCTCTACTTGATAGCAGGCATCAATGGGTTTATCCTTTTATTTTTTAACCTGACGATACTCAACCTGCAGTATGGCCATATAGCACTACCCTAAGTATGATAGCGTGCTAGTCTCTTTTGTAAATATCAGAATTTCAATGCTTAACCAGTGGCTGAAAGCTTAATGGCTGTAAAGCAGAAGTGATTGTATCAAAGACAAAAGCAGAGCTAAGTAAACCATATCCAAATGGATCACTGCAACCTGTTTTCAGACAAAACGTATTTGGGAGAAAAATCAAGAATTTAGGGTTGATATTGGACGAATTCTTAAATAAGATAGCAGTAGAAAGAGAAACAATTATTAGCATAGATCTGCAATATGTATATCTATATGAAGGCCCCTGAATGGAATCTCAGCAGGGCCAGCTTTCTGACCTTCAAAGGTCGGTAAATTGGGTACCATTAAATTGGGTTAATAAACACCTACAGTTCTTTGAAATTGTGATAGTGTGGTCAAAAATTGAAGCCTCAAAAATAGATTATTATAAGTTAATAGATATTTCTGAATCCAGCCAAATTTAAGTTATTTCTGTAGAGGTTCTAGTTAAGTCCATGTTAGACTGTGCTTGGGGAACCCTAGAAAGGTGTTTTCTATCTCCATGTGGCACAGAACTCTGAACCAGGGTTGTGATGGTTTTGACGAGCCAAGCCACATCTCTGAAGAAATGAGGAGCGTCCACTGTTTGAAAGGCATGCAACATGTTGATTTTAAGAGTTTCTGCATATTACATAAAAATGTTTTTTCTCATGCCTCATAGTACTAAAGGGAGGATTTTCTCTTTTCTCCAAACAAAATAACCCATTCGATTTGCTAATAAAGGCTTCCTTCTGCCATTTACTGCTATATGTCTAGTGCCTAAGGCAGGTGTTTCTTTACTAAAGCAGCTCGTCTTGCAAACAATTTGCGCAGTAAACTAAGACTTTCAAATGTGCATTTTAACTTTGAATCTATTCTGTAAACTAAGCTTTTTGAATAACCTCGGTTAATGGTGTGGGGAGGGGGTGCCATACATAAATGTATTCCATTGGTCCATCCATGTCTAGTAGAGTTAGGGCCCAATTTGAAGTTTGTTGGAAAAGTTCTCTGTTGCAATTTCGACGGAGAACTCTCGCTGGTACACCGAAGGTTCACCAGCCTCATTTAAAGTTGGGCAGACCTTCAGTATGTCAACAGCGGACACCACTCCATTTCTGCCGCCAACAAAAACCTCTGACAGCCTGAAGGTGGTTTGGTCATTTGTCCCCCAACCCTATATGTAGAAGGCATACATATGGCCAGTTTTCACTGTCCGTCAAAACTGTAAAATGACCACTACATCATGGGAGTAATCTCCCATGGTGAAGAAGCCATTGGTTTTTTGCTTTCAAAAAGAAAATCTTTTTGAAAATAAAAAAATTTAAATTTTGCCGCACTGCTCCGTCATATTGACAGAGCCGTCTGTCAGACTTTCAGTACATTTAGAGGAACCGGTGTGATGGTGGTTTACTGTAAATGCAACAGATATCCACTGGCCCAACAGATATCCCGAAACTTGGCAGGTTGGTACTCACTCAGGGAACAGACTACTTTATTAAGCCACCCTGGCAGAGTAAATCAGGCCCTTAGTGATTCCCTTAGAGCCTCCTAAGGGAGTCTTGCTAGACTTTGTGTGTAAAGTGTGGCTGCAGTATGGCTAGCACTACCTTATAAGGTAGATTTAGCCAAACCATGTGCAATTAACAGTTCACATAATCACGTGCACAGTATGCTTTCGTGCCTCACACGGCTCACCCAACCCCTTTCCTGCAGGCCAAACTACAACCAACACGATATCAAGCACAAATTCCACAAATAGGTGGCGAGGAACCTGATGCAAACTGGAGCACTTTGGGATTATGAATCCCCATGTAAGTTCTAGAATCAAATAAAAGACAATCCACGCTGGCCCAGTCTTCCTTTGCCTTCCGTTAATTTTCAGGCGCGCCGCCAGATCCCAAGTGCGCACATGCAGTTGGTGCATAGTTGGCATGTGTTGCTGGGGTTTGCTACAGATCTTCTTGAAAAAGTTTCGCTTACCATCATGCAGCAATCAAAGAAAGACAATCACACTGGGCATTAACACCGAGCTGGGGTTTACAGGAAAAATCATTCGTATTCCAGGCCTGGCTCCTGCCATAGAGTAGAGAAGGGAGAGAGAGGCCCACCGAGGACGCCTCAGAGATTATTCCTCTCACATTCCAATTTCTTTTCTATCATTAATGCTTCTGAAAACCCGACACGTCCTGGCAACGGAAGGAGCCTTCTAACGCGCTGATCAGATGGCCGCAGCAGAGAAGAAAAGGCTGAGGGAGCCGGGGGGCCATAATCAAATTAGTTGGCACAGCGCAGAAGCTTTTCCTAGGCCGCACTTGACGGCTGCGGAGAAAGAGACAGCTTGTTCGAGCAGCAGCTTCCTGCTGCAGCGATGGCCTCTTCCGGGGAAGTGGACAGCACAGGCCTGTATAAGCGTCGAGGCTGAGCGGTGTCTGCGTGCACATCTCCGGTAAGAAGGTGGGCCAAGGAGTGATGGGAAAGGAATCACTGAGGAGGTCTGAGGGACTGTGTCATAGCAAGAGGGCCGAGGTCCCTGGTGCAAGCAAAGAAAATGACACCCTTCACACCACTAGGTAGTACTATGCCGTAATAATTAGGCATCAGTGGGCCCTGCAGTCCAGTGGACCTCGGTGATACTGCACCTGCTTCGTCCCTGTTTAGAGAGTTTCCATCCTCTAGTAATACGCCAATGTTCTTCTCATCTAGGCTTTACAGCCACACCAACACCATGCTTTTCCAGTCTTCTTAGGGTGAATAACAAGAGTCTTGTTGACATTCTGAATGCTTCCCTGGGAATGCATTCCACCCATTTGTTACCGTTGGCTTTGTGGTTTTATAACTCACATGTTCTGACATTCTATTGGCTGGCTTTATTTGTGTTATGATGGCCAGCATGGCTTCACCCCACCTGTGGAGCAATGCTTAATCACCAGCATTCCTTGTATTCTTCTACAAGTCCTCCTCAATTTCTGTAAACAGGCCATTAAATTTTGTTCTTATCTTGTCACATTTGCTGTGTGTTCAAAGACAGACGTCAAGTGTCAGAGTCTGCCTTCTTAGGGAGGTTGGTGTATACTTTTCTTTTTGTAACTTCAAAGTGACAGGATTTATGTGCTAATCTTGATGAAAAGGGTGTTTTTTTCTATCAGTACAACAAACTTCAAATGTTTGTATATGAACTGTGCAAATACTTCAGAATATATCAGAATTAAGAAAGCACAAATAAAGCAATATTTTGTAATTTGGAAGTGTGGTGGAACCAAGTATTTTAATACTATCAAAACAAATCAGTACACTAGGTAATGCCATTTCCATGCATTATTGTTTATGCGCTGTTTAGCCATATCAGTAAAACTGTATGTGAAAATGTAATGGCCATTTCAATTGAAAATGTGTTGTCTGTAATGGCAGTGTGCCAACACACCATGCATATTCCACTCTAAGTCACTCCACTCTATGACACCACAGTTCCACTCCACCACACTCTATGCCACTTCATTATAGGCCACTCTGCGACACTCCACCCTACTCCACACCACTGCATGCTATGCCACACCACACCACCTTATACCCCTCCACTCTAAGACACTCTACTTTACTCCACTCTATGACACTCTATTACACTCCACTCTATGACATTCTACCACACTCTATGAAACTGCACTCTATGCCACTCCACTATGTACTACTCCACTCTGTGCCACTCCACTCCATAACTCTACTCCACGCCACTGTACGCCAATCTATTACACTCTACTCAACAACACTTTATATCACTCTGCGCCCCTCCATTCTATGCTCCTCCACTCCAGGACACTCCAGTCTATGACACTCCAGCATACAAAACTCCAGTCAACTATACAACACTGTACTCCTCTTCACCAATATACTCCATTCTTTGCCCCTCCAATCTATGACACTCCACTCCATGCCACTCTCCTCAATGCCTTTAGCCATGGTGAACAGTAACCACTGTGGTGTACAACATGGCTAAAACACATTGGCAAAGTCAATAGCTCTTGAGCAGGCCAGACCTATTCACTTTGGTATTGCTTGTTTTTATATGGTAAACTATATAAGGAGTGTGTCTAGGGTAGACAATTGTTCCCTGCCTGTGTTATGAAGAAGCAAATCTATAGAACATTTTTCCATTTCATGATCCATATAAGATTGCTGGTCAACCCACCCTGTCACAGACAGCCAATGATGAGAAGGGCAAGCTTGGAGAGAACCATTCTAAATAGCTAGAATGGTCTCTACACTGAGACCAGCTCTGATTTGCTGTCATTCAACTAATCAGAATTGGTCACCATGTTTACACTATTCTAACTGGCTGTTCGACAACCAATCAGAATTGTCATATGTAGCGTGTGTGTTTTTGCGCATTAGGAAGCTATCGGCATTGCAAACACATGTATTTTCAATGTTCAGTTGAATCTGCCCTTTCCTGTATTCTGCTGACGGTGCAGGGTTTGTTGGTTTTCCAAATTTCATTCTACTCTGCAGGTGGTCTAAGAAAAAAATGGCTCATTCTGCTCTTTTCGTATATTGACACAAAGGTTTGCAGCCTCTAGTAGTGACTCATCCACATCTGCCTAGAATTCCATACTTAATAAATTGTTTTCAGATGTTCACCTTTTATGCTGTCTCAAGTAGTGTATTCCTCATGGGTATACATACACTCAGTACATGCACTCACATGCATGTATTGCACACCACTCCTCTATCCCTTTATTGTACCCTTCCCAAGCACACAAACAACCAGCACAGAGTTACCTCTCCCACTCTTTGCAGCACTTTACATCTAATTGATGTAGCCAAGGGCAAGTTAAGCACACAGCAGCAGATCTTTTTTTTTTTACGTGAGTAAGCATGTAGGCCTCACTTCAGTGACGCAGGTTAAAAAGGACCTGTTCACTCCTACTAATCACTACATGTTATGTTACCACCACTGCACTTGTGCTCTTTAACTCCTGGTGAAGCCAGTAGCCTTCCGCAGCTATGAGGATAGCGCTTTGGGAGCTCCTCTCAGTCCAACGAGAATGCAATCTGTGAGACAGGTCTATGTCATTGCATTTGATCCTTTGGCATTTGCCTTGGACAACAAAAAATAGCATTAGGGATCCAGACAACAGCACAGTTGGGTGCACGGGCAGGGGTATGCATACTTTACCAAGCAGATGACTTTTCTATCCCAACAAGTACCAACAACCATACCATACTTGGATTCTGCCTGGAAACAAAAGATTGTGTTGTGCTCACTGTCCCATGACCAGAGCTGGTTGGGGGGAATGTTATGTTTTGTGTATTTAAAAAGGAACACTATCATCCACAAAGGTATGTTGGCACTGAGAAGGTGTGCATGCTTATTGTTGGTTGATTAATTGAAAGGTCAAGCCTTCAGCTTCTTGTGGAATTCAAGAAGAGAGGGGGAGGCCCTGATGTGGAGTGAAAGGATGTTCCATGCTTTAGGAACTATGTATGAGAACATCTGTCCTTCTCCTCTGGTTCTGTGTATGCAAATGATGTGTGTGAGTCGATGTCCTGCAAAGAAGAGGTATCTGGGTGGTTGGAGGAAGATGTGACTACTCAGATAGGTGGTGCCTAAGTTGTGTAGTGCCTTCAATTTGTGTGTGAGGAGTATGAAATTAGCATGTTTCTGTATCAGGAGCGAGTGGCACTCCCTGAGGTGAGCTGTGATGCAAGTTCTGTGTGGGAGGTTGAGGATGAGTCAGCTGGGTGGACTTTAGTCTACTGGTGAGTTGCTTGGTAATCACAGCGTAGAGGGTGTTCCACGTAGTCCAACTTCCTGTAGACTAGGGCATGAGCAATGGGTTTTTCAAGTGTTGCTTGGGAGCCATTTGAAGATTTTCCTCAGCATTTTCATGGTGTTGCAGTAGAAAGCAGTGGTGGTGCTGACTTGTGAGGTCATGTCCAGTTTGTGGTCAGTGATGATTCTGAGGATCCTGATGTGGGTACTTGGTGCGGGTGTGGGTCTGAGCTCTGCCAGTCACCAGTAGCAGTCCCATGTGAGTTGTTCTTGCTGAAGATCACTACTTCGGACTTGCCAGTGTTGAGCTTGAGACAGTTGGCTTTCATCCAGTTATCAACTTTGGTCATGCATGCAGCAAACTTGTTTCTTGTGCTGGAGTTCCTGTGTGTCGTCAGAATGAAAGGGTAAAATAATATGTTTTTAAAGTTCATGCAAACAGTTTTATTGAAGCTCAATCTTCTGAAGCACACACAGTAACCTATTTTACCATAGATGCTGTGTATCTGGAACAAGTAAGCCTTGGTTTCACCAAGACTGGCCCATGTGCTGTGCCTGTTAGTCACACTGTCCTGTGTATGGTAGCAATTGAAAGAGGCATTTATTTGGCAGCATTGGCAAAGATAAAAGGTAAGATACAGTTTCTGTTCCTTCTAGCAGAGGATGTAGATGTGAGGGTAGCAATGCTGGTATAAGGGAGCTCCTATCACCTCCAGTCACTCCCAACAGGAGGAACGCTAGGGACCTGTGAAGTAAATGCTCCTACTGGTCAGTACTCATTGAAAACATACTCCTCAATCAACTGGCTCTCCAAGGAGCGTGAGATCAGATATTTGAAGTGTAAAAACATTAAGTCCAGCAGAGGTAAACCATGTTAAATGTGTGATATGTGTTTGCAAAGACGTTGTCCCCTTTAAAGTCTAAAGAGGGATTTGACCTGATTATAGAGTTTTGCAGTACCAATGAAGTGACACCCAGAGGAATTATTTCAGATGTGTGCGATAAACGTAAGACAGCTTAGCAGTTAATTCAGTAAGAACTCCAGACCAGTCCCCAAAGACCACATTGTCTGCTGCATCAGAAGGTATTAATGTATTGTCGTGAGTAACAAGATTTCTAAAGTGCCAACTTAACTAGGTGGATGTTGAGACTGTACAATTAAGGCATACCCAAATAAATTCTGGCACTATCCTTCTCAGGCTGTGCCTTCAAGATTTGAACCCCTCAGCACCTAAGCAATGTTGTCCATTGCCTTGCAAGAGGTCTTCAAAAGATGCCAAAAAACAACTATTGTTTAGCTGTCACTGCAATCTATTGTTTGCCCTCTTATTTGAACCATTCCACCCTCTGCTTTCCTCTGCCCCTGTTGTTTATAGCTTCCCATCTAGCCCTTCAGACCTACCCAGTAGGGGTGTGTGAAATTCATGTAGTTTGCTTTTGCATAATTTCCCATCAATTTTTGGTGCAAGGATGCATTCAAACAAAAGCACTGCGAAGAATAGTTTCTCATGTTGTATTGTTCCCACACTCTTGTGGTAAATTTTGATTGCATATGGCACATTTTAGGTAACTTTTTGCACAAATGGCATGTAATTATGTGAAGAGGGGAAAAGCATAAATTAGGGATTTCAAGTAACCAGTGTAACACGAAATTCCCCAAATAATGCGAATTACGCCCTCTGGCATAATGTACATTTCACCCAGGCGTTCTCTCCACACCTTCCTGCTTAAGTACCTATATCCTGCCTGGCACACTGCTTTTTGAAAACCTTTAAGTTAACTTGAAGTTCTCCTATAATCGAGTGCAGATGTGCGATGGCCACTGCTCCTGCGTGTGATCAAATGAGGCCTAGAGAGGTACGTCTAATGTTGGCCCCCAATGGTCAATCAATCATTCAAACAGGATTTGTAAAGCGTCACCAATCACCCTCGAGGGTATCCAGGCGCTTGAAGGTGTTCTAGAACAGGTCATAGCTATAGTATTTCAATAATTGTATAGTAAGGATGCTTGCATGGTGTTTTACACCCGGCGAAGCGCCAAAGGGGTTTGGGTGGACAGGTGGCATGGCGGAGGTTGTGATTGGTTAGAACGGTGTTGGTTTCTAGTGAGGCCTACGAGCGAAGTATTTTTGTGTCACTTGTGATAACGGGGGCACTAAAAGTGTTACGTGCATCTGTTCTAGATTTCTAGAGTTGCCCTGTTAGCTACCTGCTTCACCATAATAAAAAAAAAAAAAAAAAAAAACACAAATAAAATCTTAAGTAAAGCAATACAGCATAACAAAAAAAACCTGGTATCAAGTTCAAATCCATTTAAAAATCATAAATTCCAACAATTGGAGTTGAAAAAAATGTAAAGGCGAGGCATCAGCTGATGATCGCCCGGCGCCTCGCCCCTCACACAAGCGAACTGAGAGACACCCCCGCCCCCCTCACACACAAGCCATTCCATGACTCGCAGGGAACTCACGCGGAAAGCGGAATGTGGTGTTGATGAGGCGCTCACAACATCTCAATGAATCCCCCCACCCCGAACCCCCACTTCCCAGCCCTAATGCAGTGAAAATTGCCTCACCGTCCTCGCGGCCGCCGCGCGCCTATTATGGTGTGTGTGAGCGATGGGGAAAGAGAGAGGGCCCGAGCGCGTAGCGCGCTCTTTTCTCTCCATTATTCCGTGGAACTGCCATGTAAAGGCAGCAAACACACTTAGAAGATACGCGGAAAGGTGGTGTTTACACCCAGTGAGAGGTGGGCGGTGGGAGCTGCGGCCTGGGAGAATTTATCTCCAATCCCTCATTCTTTCCCATATCTATATTTTTTTTTGCCGAAGACGTGCCCCCTTGGGCTTACATTCCACTGCGCAGGCACTACTACCCAAAACACCGATTTAAAGCATCGCATAACAAGACGATCAAGCGCAACTATATCAGGCACACTGGAAGTAGCCAAAATAATTATTATTCTCGATATAGAATAATCCAGTGCGGCGCCCATCCAAAACCTTCAGCTGCGGCTGCCTCAAGTAGCACAACTGTAGCCGCAGAAAAGCTTGTACTTGTAGGAGAGCCGCGCTTTGCACCCGTAAACCAGTGCTGAATTTGAGCCGGTGGTTTCCTGTTGAGGGGGGTGGGGGGGTGGAGGGGGGAGTTAGCACTTATTATTGGGTTTTCTGCATCAGGCATTTACTGCAAGCAAGAGACACATAAGGAAAAGACTGAGGAAGAGAAAACGAAAAGGCGCCGTAAAGGGAGAAAGCTGCAAGCGTGAGCTGAAGGGACAGGGATCGTCTGTAAATGAATTAAAGAGGCCTGAGATGGCTTTAGGATTGCACTGCTTCAGTGTTTTGTGCTTGCACATTTAATTGCAGCAGTCGCGTTTCTTAAAGGAGAGCTTTGGGAACCGGCACCGTCTAATTTACAAATTAAGCACTGTCATAAACACTTCACACCACAGTACGTTATTTAATTATTGCAGAACTGTATTTATCGATGGGCGCCCACTACAAATGCACCGCAAGAGAAGCCATCATGTGATGTGCTCAGGGGGGTCTGGCATACTGTAGAGACAGATGGCACTTTGAGTGACCTGTTGTGGAGCCCTTGTGGCCCCCTCTTCCTGCGGGTGGCTGACCTAGAGAATGCTGAAGGCCCCCGAGCTTGGTCATGGAGCTGTATTCTGCTTTTTTAAAGTCACATTTGCAACCATTTCCAGGACAATGTAGTGCTTCCTTTACTGGGCGTCTTACCCTGCTGAACTTTGGAGACCATCAAAGGGAAGTGTCTGAGATTTGCGTGAGATTAGAAAGCATGCTCAATGTTTCCTTTAGAGGTCGGTTGTGCATACTTGCACAAAGGTAAATTGTCTTCAATCCTAGGAGAGTTTATATTGAATTCTGTGTTGACACCACACAACTCTTTGTTGCATTTCAGTGAGGTTTACACTGTGCCACTACCCAGTGCTTAAGCTGTAATTAAAGAGGTACCGGTGCTCAAAGCACTTCTCTTAAACACGAGGCTGCTGTAATTAAATCTGCCAGCACTGAATACTGAGGCAGTGTAATCCTGAAGCCATCTCGGGCCTCTTCAATCCATTAAGGGCCACCCCAGCCCCTTCAGCTCATCCTGCAACTTTCCACTTTCTCCCTTTATGACGCTTTTCAGTTTTTCCTTCTTTCCCATATGTGTTTTTTCTCGCAGCAAATGCTTGAGGCATAAGAATAAGCCCCGGCCCTCACGAATAAGTGCCGGTGCTCAGCACCGAAAACAACATGCACAAATTAAGCACTGCTGCTACCACATCCATGCATGCCAATGGCTGTCATGTTATTCATCAGGTGCTCTCCTTATTAATGCTTGGCTGAAGTAAGATGGCCTGTATTCATGCACCACGGTCCAAATAGGTGATTATGATATTGTTTTGAGGTCCACGAGGGGTAGTGTGTTTATACTGGATTTATCAGTGTGTTGCTATGGTGAATGTTACAGTGGAGCATGATAGTTCTGAGGGTTTGGCAGTGGTTTTGCCAACTACATAAGGTTGGTGCTTGAACATGAGTGTGTAAG
This sequence comes from Pleurodeles waltl, assembly GCF_031143425.1. Taxonomy (NCBI): domain Eukaryota; kingdom Metazoa; phylum Chordata; class Amphibia; order Caudata; family Salamandridae; genus Pleurodeles; species Pleurodeles waltl. The sequence continues at coordinate 201,140,611 of NC_090440.1, read as the reverse complement.
GGTTTTGCCTAGCTTCTGATAACGATGACAAAACTGACCACTTAAAGGTGTTCCTGGATCGATGGTGCCTGATGATATTGATGATTGAAGAATGCTGTTGATAATGCAGTAAACGCCTGGTTATAGGATATCAGACATATGTTGAGAAGTAGTAGGAATGGCTGACCATAATGTACTGATGGTGAAAGTGTGTGATGTTTTATTCCAATGGCTTGTGACACCTGATGTTCCACCAACCCCCTCACTCTTTTTCTAGAGTCACAGTTTAATTTACCAATCTTCACCTCATATCAGCTGCTGCAACAACTATTTTCTCTGGACTTATCAGAGTTGTTCAATTTCCTCGACCCAAGTGAGTGCCAGTACCATCTTCCCAAATATATTCCTCAAATCAAAAAGTCTTGTAATGCCCTATAATCTCCTCCACTGCTTTCACTGCAGGAGGCTAGTACAGGGAACGTGTACAGGGGCATAGATGAGGCTGGATGCTGAGGTGCTGGTCAGTAAGGCCAACGTGATGCACAGACGGCTTGATCAGGTAAGCACCTGTCCCTGATCTCCAGACAGGCCCCTGCAATCCAACAGGACTGGCACTACCTCCTTATACCCTCCACACAATCCTATCTCACCAACCCCAGTAGAGGTACTCCACAGCAACACCAGACTCAGGAAATGCTATCAAATTGGCCTGCAGGCCTGTGACCCAGGAGGTGGCTGCCACCACTAATAATCCCAGTAGGCAACAAAGGCCTAATGTTTCCATCACCTGTGCACACCCTGCTCAAACACCATGGGCCGTATTACACAGGGTGCCCCGGTGGCGCAGTGGATGTTTGTGTCCACTTTGCATGCCCCCAGGGCACTTTGGTATTACAGAAGGGGCTGCAGACGTTTGTGCAGCCCCTTCTGTAATACAGATAGTGCTGGCACACATATAGCACCAGTGCTTTCATCAGAGGGCGTTCCTTTATTTGCACGGGGGCATGGTGCCATGCAAACGAGGGAATCCCTTTGCCTCTGCGCTCGTGCAGTATTACCGATGTGTGCATAGAGACTAAACTGCCTTTAGAATGCGCACTGAAAGTGCGCCACAAAAAGGTGGCGCACTTACAATGCACTTTCCAAATGCAGTCCTCTTGGGGGGGATAAAAGGGGAACCATGGACCCCTCAGACATCCCCTTGCAGGTGGGTGCAGTCACTCACTGCACCCGCCTGCAAAGGGATGTCTAATCCCCCTTAAAAGTGCAGGCGGTGTGCCACTTGCAAAGAGAAACATTAAGTAGCTATTAAACAACTGCTCCGTATTTCTCTTAAGTGCGTTGCCCGAGGGCAGCACAAGCACGCAGCTGCCCTGGGGGTAGTCCATTCACACAAATATGGCACACTCTCCTTGTTTGCGCATGGCACACCTTTGAAAAGGTGTGCCATGCGCAAACAAGGAAAGTGTGTTGTAACTGTAATACAGTCCCATATGTTTAAACAGGGCCTCCACTAGCTGCCATGGCCTTCCAAGATCTCCCACACCTTCTACACTCTCCTTTATTGGTGACATCTATGGACTCACAGTGCAGACAGACAGTGAGAGAGAGAGATTGTTGGATGAGGAATCACATTATTGTGAAACATTGATGTACAGAAGTTGGTTTCAAATCAATTATGCTTCAAATTACATTCAATGGCATTATTGCTGTTTTTTCAGCTCTTTACTCAACTGCCAACCTCCTCTTCTCAAAACATTCTAACCTATTTACATCTAAACATTCTTATAACCCTTCATGGTCATTCTTCAAGAGATCACCCCAAGGCTTCATGGTCAATCTTAAGGAGACCACCCGTAATGACATGTCAAACATTACAAGTGTGGACAGTGGAACTGCTCGGATGGATCAATGCCAGAATGCTGGAGAAGCAGGCATGAGGATCATATCTCGTCAATACCACTAAATTGTCAGTGCCCTGCTCACCTGCTTTATGCCAAAGCAGGCCAGCCAGAACTGGACTCAGCAACATAAATCAACACTCCCTGAGCTGCCTACTTGCCTGTACAGAATCATAGGAGCCACAAACCACAAACCAGAAGACTACATTTTGTGCTAGCATCCCAAGATTAACCATTTAACTAAATCACCACCTTCGTTCTTATAAGGATTAAGCATGCAGCAACATAACACTAGCCCGCCTCTTGGTGCCCTTCATCAGTTACACCTGAAGCAGACCACCTCCCTCTGAACTGACCACCTGGATCATTGATGCTCCGCATTCCCAAAACCTGTCAGGAATTAAGCACTTATAGAGGGATGGAGTTAGCTGCTAAGGCACAGAAAAATAGTGCATGGGTAGTTTGCAGGGAGAGCTGGAAAACTTGGTTTGGATATGAGGAAAGATCTTTAGTTGTCAAAGAACACTTAATATAGGAGGTAAATCGTAGTTCAAAGAGCATCACAGAGAGAACCTCGATATTTATTAGTGAAGGACACAATCGTGAAAGATTGCAGGTTTATCCAGTACAAGCTTGCTTCATCATTTGTAGACTTTTGGGTAGTCAGATGTTTAGTTCAGTGCAGGACACTCTGGAGAGCATGGATTGGTTTTGTTAGATCCTGTAGATATTGGCCTTATGTACAGTGCAAAGGACTTCAGACTTCACCAGGAGCCACTGGAGTACCTTCAGAACTTCACTGCTGTAGTTATAATTTTGCACATTATGGCACATTCCACACCCTGTTATACCTCATGCAGAATTGGCAAGTAAACACGAGTGTAGTGCTTGACAGTTAGCACCAGGACGCAGCACACCATGAAACACATCAGCCATCACAGATCTGGACCTTTTTTTTTTATTGCTATCAGTATATAAAGCAAACAGTAAAGGCTGAGGTCTCTGAGACCCATAATGGGCACAAGCAGATAGAAAGAGAGACTCGGATGTAACATGGTGGGTCAGCCCACATTTCAGCATGGTAACTTACTATGGGCTAGGCACAGACAAACTCCTCTCTAACCCATTTGATGTAAACCTCAAGGGGAGTCAGAATGACTCAATGGTCATGGAGAAAGAACTGCCAGCTGGAAGTCAACTCCGCTCCAGAAGGAAAAATGCATAGAAGTTTTTCGAGTCCGGGAAGTCGTGTCATGTTACATGAGTATTGCAAAGTGCTGCATTTGTCATTTTCTTTAACCTTTGTTGTTGTAAGTCACTGAAAAAGACTGTTGTCTCTGTTGTAGATTTTTTTCTTCAAGGGGGATGGATCTTGTAAACCTCTGCTTTATCATCTGAGTGTGGTCAATGGGTCTGAGACGGTAGATGGCTGTCTCAGTGAAGGATGCTGATGCCCACGATGATGGGGTCATGCACACTGATCCCATGATCACCTGGTGATCGTGTGGTGATGTTCTCGGGCAGGTGCTTATCATATTGACGGAAGGGCGATGGGGGAGAGAGCGAAGATAGAGAAAAGAGAAAGAGAGAGGAGAGAGAAAAAGAAAGACCAGGAGCAAATCAGAGAGCGAGGTGGAAAGTGCAGCAAGGGAAGGGGATGTCAGGAGGGAGATAGTAGCCAGAAGGGTAAAGGGGAGCACAAAAGATAGGTCATGTACATTTCAGGAGTATTGTACACCCTTGGACCTCTTTTGTCTGCATACCATTGAAACGTAGTCCCAACTCTTGTCCCTCTATTATTTATTTGTCGATGATGTTCTATGTCCAGTGCAAGTAGTATGATCTAAAGAAAGTAAAGAGGACTCTTAGAACTTTCATCACTTTCTTTTCCTAATGCTGCCAGTATTACCCAACAGACCTGAGAAGTAAGAGCAGTGCTAGGGGTACCAAGTAGCAAGCAAGGGAGAGTGCTGACTACTTCTGGAGTAAACTCATTGACATCTATGGCAGCAGTGGAATGTAAGAAGCAGGGGTACGAGGGAGAGGATAAGAAGAAAGGTAAGTGGACTATGGGAGGGAGAGAAAGCTGAAGCAAGAGGGGCCAGAGGAAAGTGAATGATGTGGGAAAGAAGCACCACAAGCAAAGGAGAACAAGGAAGGAGGAGGAACAAATGAAGATTGAGCAAAAGGAGGTATGGAGGAGTGTTGCTTTGGTGGTGTTGTTTACTGCAGAAGAGGGATAGGTTTATACATGTGCACTAAAGCATTTACATTTAGCCAGTGGATGCATCTCACGGATTACCTAACAAGGATACATTAAATTTGGCTGTCAGTCCTATATGGAGGAACCCCCTGCATAACTGTCCCTCTGCTCTGTTACCGAAGCATGTTGTCCACACCCATGTAAGTGACTTCTCTATTCCTCTCTATTCCAGGTGCACATCTGATTGTTGTCCCCATGTATATTCCTCCCAGCTCCCAGGGGGGATCGAGTGATAAACCTGGAATCAGAAATTAGGAACACACTTTGGTCAAAATTATGAGTGAAAAGTAGAGAAAGATTTATGTTAAGCATATCTTGTATTGGCTATCATTTATTTTCTGGACTAAGACACTTTTATGCAACTACATGCCCCCCACACCCCCAATCTCTATTCGGGTAGTGGTTCTTTGAGAAGGAGCATGGCTTGAAAAGAATCCTCTCAGCTGCTGCCCTCTCTACTCCCACGCGCCAGCATGCATGGTAGGATTCATCTACAGTGCTGTCAGTCTAGGTGCCAGTCACTACTGAAGTCACTTGGGCAAAAAAAACAATAAGATCATCATGCAAATGCCACAGTATCATTAATGATTTCTTATTGACTTGTTCCAGGCGTGTAATAGATTTGCAAAAAAATAAAAACTTCATGTTTATCGGAGGAGGCTAATGAGACATTAACAGGGAGGAAGAGCAGATGGTGTGACAACTGAAGCAACAGAACAAAATGTCTGCAGCATGGCAAGCGGATCTGTCACTGTACTCATCATCGAGCAGGACTGGAGCTGTCGGGTATGCTCAGAACATCTGATCAATAAGCGAGTCGGCATTAGCAATAGTGGGTGAGTTTACCCGAGGGCTCCATATCTCCCGGTACACCATGGTGTTAATTTTTCACCAATTAATAATTGATGAAACTCCAAAATGGATAGGTATCAAGCAAGCACTTATGCCGAACTACAATATGAATCTAATCTTTTTCTCTCAAAATTTCTGAAACTAACATCACTTAAAAAAACAAACTGACATATAAATGGACAAGGAGTGAATGACTCTAAACTGAAAACAGATCTTGCAATTTATTTCTTAGGTAAAATTAATAGATAATGACAGCATCATATGTTACAGTACATTCGACCCATAGCATACCAGTATGAAAGTCCAGCAGAACACCCCTCTCATCGCCCAACATCAACTCATCAACTAGAAGCCCCTCATAAATGAAGACATCACCTACCGGATGAATACCATCCATTCAAGAGCCCCCTCATACCCAACCCCACTTCATAGACAACCTTGGAAGAACCATAATCTCCCCTGCGCTTACTTACCACTATCATCAACACCTCCGTAACCACTGCCAGCTACCCGTCTTGCTGGAGTAATGCAGATGCCATTGCCCTATTGACGAACCCAACAGAAGACCCCAACACCCCCAGTAAATACAGACCCATCTTGCTCCTGCCTTTCCCAGCTAAAGTCATGGTGAAAGCCATCAATATCCACCTTGCAAAACACCTACAATTCATTAACTCCTAGACAGCTCTCAATATTATTTTCACACCAACCATGGCACAGAAATAGCCCTAATTGTGGGCACCAATGACATCAGAAGCATCCTCAACTGATGAGAAACGCTGCACTCATCTTACTCGACCTCTCCGCAGCTTTCGATATGGTTCCCACAACTCACTCATCAGAAAGCTTCAGCGCTTGGATATCTGTGCACCGGACCTCAAGTGGATATCCTCATTCCTCATGAGCAGAACTCAATGAGTTAGACTTCCCCCTGCACCTCAGAACCCAAGAAACTCGTCAGAGGAGTCCCTCTAAGATCATTGTTCAGTCCAACACTCCTCAATGTCTACATGACGCCCTTCGTGGACATTTTCAGACCCCACGTCAATAGCGTCAACATAGTATCATAAGCCAATGATACACAGCTCATCCTCTCCCTTACTCACCAAACCAGCACCGCCAAAGTAAACTTCACCAACTGCATGAGCAATGTTGATGCTTGGATGAAAACAATTGCCTCCAGCTCAACAGAGACAAAACACACAGACAAAACTGAAGTCCTTATCTTTTGCAACAACCAAACCCCCTGGGATGTCTCTTAGTGGCCCTCTGAAGTTGGTCCCCCAGCCACCCATATGGAACATGCCAAGAACCTCAGGATCATGCTGGACACCAACTACTCTTTGAACAGACAGATCAATGCCATTGCCTCATCATACTTGCATCTCCTGTGAACGCTGCACAAGATTTCCAAGTGGCTTCCACTTAACACCAGATGACAACTCACCCAGGCTCTTATCACAAGTAGACTTGACTATGAAAACACCCTCTACATCGGAATCCCAGCCCATATTCTATGCCAACTCCAAACCACCCAGACCCCGCCACCAGTTTCATCCTGAACATTTTGCAAAATGACCTCATATCTCCACACCTCAACAATCTCCACTGGCTCCCAGTCCAGGAAAGATATAAGTTCAAGCCACTCACCCACGCCTACAAAGTGCTCCACAACACCATGCTAGCGTACCTCAACCACTGCTTCAACTTCTACCAACCCACCAGACACCTGTGATCTGTGTACTAGACAAGAGCACACCTACCTCACATCAGAAGGGTAGAAGGGGAGGACGTTCCTTCTCATACCTCACAACCAAGACCTGGAATGATCTCCCCTCCTCAACACCTCAGAACCTCCATCTCCCTAATGGACTTTCAAAGGAACCTCAAGACATGGCTCTTCCAGAGAAAACAGGTACGATCTCCATCTCCCCACCTCAGGCCTGTCCTACTCAGCGCTTGAATACCATTACGGGTGATTAGCTGCGCTCTATAAATCAACATGACATAGCATTATCATTTAGCGCCTCAAGGAGATATCAGACGTCTTGGAAAACATTTTTGAAGATTGGAATAGTTACATATCAGCTAATCAAAGAAATCACATAATGGTTGGAAACCTGCTTCTTACAAACAACTCAATCCTGACAGTCAACTATAAATAGTACAACAAAATATATTTTCCAGAATTTACTGGCCACTGACAAAACTGCAAAATCATTATGTAGAAGAAAAATCACATATTTAGAGATGCTAGGAGCTGGATAGAGCTACATAGTTTTTGTGTGTCACACAGTTCAGGTGTGGTGAAAATAAATCCCGAACAGAATCAAAATGGTCACCAACATAGAGCTACAGATGTCAAACTCGATCCTGTTGCTGAATGAATTCTTTTAAGTCACCTGTCCAGATACATTCTGTAAGCTTTGGATTTCCAAAGGTCTAGTTATTGCAAAAAGAATTATCCTTGGGAATTTGAAATCACTATAGCAATTGCATGTTGATGAACGTGTCTAAAGCGCAAGAATATTTAAAGAGATTCACATACTGTCTCAAGCACAGTGATTCACCTATGTTTGCTGCTGTATGATCCAAATACTTACAAACTTTGCTTAAATTGTATCCCGGTTACCTGTACAGACCCTTATTTTGACTACTACTTCTTTTATGTTCTTTTGACTTCAAGTTTAGCTCTCCCATCTACAATATACTTTCCCAACCAATACCTTACATATCTTGAAGTCACACACTGTGCACTCAGATATTCTCTCCTTCTGTTCTTCTGCTACATCATTTGCTTCTTACAAGGGTGAGCATCCATCCACATGTTTTCTTGTTAATAAGGTTTTAATAAAGGTTATGTTGTACAAGAAAGTAAATTATTGTATTTACTAGCTTGAGTCCAGTTGCTTCAAGCGAAGCGATCTAACACAATGCTTCAGGTAAGTCAATGAAAGGACAGGCCTATGGTGTGCCCTCTGACATGGAAATAGCTGGTTGCTCAAGAGGTTGGCGCTAAAGACAGAGCTTAGAGAAGGCCACTGTTCCCCACACATTCATCCAGGACTCAGTCATAGAGCACAAACAATGGAAGTACGTTGGATGTAAGAGTAGGAACATTGCTTTCACTTAAAAGAAAAAATTATGATGTTAGTAATATTTAGTGATTAGCCCCGTCTAGGAAAAGACCTTAGTTAGGAAAATAGTTTTACTAGAAAATGTTGCACACAAATGCATCCATTTGTGAGAAATGTATATTTTCTGTGGCAAAACATTGCTTGTGAATGAAAGTAACTCATCTATGATTCATGAAGCAGACTTGTTCAAACCAACTTCCATGGCAGACAGTGGCAGCACATTTGCAAGTTTTTGTCCTGAAATGTATCCACATCCATTGTACTTTATACAGCACACTTGATTCCATGGCCTGCAGCACAGTCACCTCCATGTTGGAAGGCATTCATGGACAAGCTTGAATGTACAGGATGCATACTGCTTACAATGACCTGCGGATACACCATAATATGGAGACAACTGGACAAATGGAGGTGTGTCACGGTGAGTATGAAACAGGTTTACATGTGAATCAATGAGTGTGACTGGAACTGATTTTGAGAGTGGCTCTTAACATGGGTAATAGTCCTAAAGTTAGCAGATGACTCCAGGTCGCCAGGGGTGTCATGCTCCAGTCCTGTTTCTTTCCCTTCAAAAAAAATCGAATTCATCAATTTAATCAGGGAAACCAATTGTATTAAACTACCAGCTCACAATGGAAAAGCAAGGCCTCAATCATGACATGAAGTCATCTGGTAACCTTACATGGGCCAGAAGCAGGGGAAGCAGCGAGACCTCTATGCGGAGACTGGGAGCAAACATATGCATGAGTGTGGATGGGCATTGCATCCTAAATCCTACTTCCCAGTGAAGTGGCCCTAAAACTCTTCCCATCTCTCACCATCCCAGCTCTACATTCCAGCTGAGAGCCCTCCTTACTTCCCTTCACTTTGCACAAGGCATTTTGTCATTTCCGAGGAGCTGCAACGATCCAGCCCTGAAAACAATTACTCAATATGTTTGCAATATTATACCTCCCCCCAGCAGACTGGAGAGGATCAGATTCTCTCAGATGGTGCATGGGGTGGCTGATCTACACGTTTGCCATGGCTGGTGATCGTTCTCAGTTTGCCACATTGCAGCAATATGGCTTCAGAAGTCCAGTTAGCATCCCACTCAGCATGTAAAAAAGGAGCACTTTTCCCCACAGCCAGATATTCCAGCAATGCTGCCCAAGTTGCTCCGGGTGGGTCATCCTTTCCTGGGGGCATGATGTCTAACATATGCTTTAACGAAAATGTACATCATACCCTAGATAGGCATCATCTCGTGGGCTTGGATAAAACTGAATAAAATGGACATCACACATGGATCGGAACTCCATCTTGTGGGCCAAGATACAACTAAACTGCCCAACCTCTATGTCGGCACATCTGAGGCTATTAAATGCTGCAGTGTGTCACATGGGTAGTACACTTTGTTTCAGGTAGTGTCCTAATTCTGTGGAATCAATAGCAAGCCAAACAGAAAATGTAGTGCGATTTGGAGAAGACGTAAATATAATGAGAAGTACAAAGTGGCACGATATGCATGAATGCAGGTCTGTAAGGAATGGATACGAGTCCTTGAGAGGTTCGTGCCCCTGAAGACTGCGGGTCTCTGTTGAGCCACGGAGAAGCTGCCTATTCCTAGAAGTTCTCATTCCTAAACTCTCGCAGCAGGGTCCTTGGTATTGAAATGAACAGAAAGTCAATTGCTCTGTTATTCGCCTCATAATTGCTGTATTATCTGTTATTTAATAGTGTCAAAGCAAAACAATTGTTTAAGCATCTGCAGCTCTAGGCATAACCCCTTTGCCGACAATCACTGTAAATGAAATTAATGAGGGTTAGTATAAAATGATCACCGTATTTTGTTTCAATGGACTGATGCGCATTTTGCAATTGTTTTACTTTCATCAGTCTTAACAGTGATGGGTATATAGTGCGAACCACAAACTGGATTGCCTCTAGGTGTTCGATCAGTGGCACTTACCCTGTCGACCTCAGAGAGATGTCCTGCTACCCCTAGGAATGAAATGAAGGTAGTACGTTTTTGACTGCAAGCAACCTAGTTCCTCCTGGATCCCTGAACACAAGTCGAACCATGATTAAGTTCCCACCCCTAAATCCAGAGGAACACATCAGGCAATCAGGTCTGAGGAGTTCAGTTCCTGAATATTTCACCTTTCTTCTAGACCTTCTCATTTCTGGACCTTGTCACCTGAAGGCGGGATAAGAAGTGGAGAAAAATGAATGATTGAGCCGTCTAGGGCCTGGAATCAGAACATGCGCTTCCCACCAAAACACAGTACACTTCAACCACAGCGTTATATGCATAATATATACTGCCATCGCCACCGCTTGTCTTACTTGTAAATATTGCCACCAGTCAAACCATCCATTTATAGCCAATCCAAAGAACCTCATCAACAAATCTCATCCTCTCACGTCCCAAAAGAAGAAAAAGTGTACCAGTGCCAGTTATGCAATATGCTAGGCAACAAACATAGCTGGATCCATAATCATTCCAAACTTTACACTCTTCCTCACTGAAGTATTGCTCTACGCTACCTCCATGCATATATTTAATATCCTGATCCCAACAAAATGCATTAGCCAATACATTGATAGACTCAAGAGGACAGAAGCAAGCATTGTGGTCATCCAAAGACCATTATGGCCCTGCATACTCCAACAACCAACATTTAGGCCTTTGGACACCTCAACAACCTCTTCTCACCATTCAAATCCCCGACCATCACTATCCATTTCATTAACAGGTGACTTAGATCCAGCAAAAGCTTTTTCTTAGAAGTCCCTGAGCTTATCACAAGATCATCAAATGCCTTTTTTCACAATATTTCGTTGCCAACTTCAACCTTCAGTTAGACAGAAAAACCAAACCTCTGAAGGAAAACATAACGTAGTAACATGTCCATCCCCCACTACTTTCAACAGCTTGTGACACTTACCGCCCATAACAAGGATAATTACCTGGACCTCATCAGCTCGTACATGCCAAAAACTGCATTAAACATCTGGAACATTTGGGTTTTACTGTCCACAGCGCAATTTCTTTGTTGACCTGCATTCATGATCCTTCTGTTGAAGGCCTCCGAAACCAATCAAACAACAGTTGCACCGTCTAAAGAATTTCTCAGCCACTGCTCATCAAATTAACCTGAACAACATTAAACAAGGCCAAAGACGTCAACCGCCTGTTCCTAGGCCTACTACACCTTTGAGATGATTGTAGGCACCAACATTGAAGAGCTGCTCAGCAAAGCCAAAGTCCTCACCCCTAGAATACACAGGAGTTCAAGAACTGCAACTCATTAGAGGACAAAAAAGGTAGCATTGTTGAACAGAAAGAGCTCTAGGCCCCTATGACTGTGTCACCACATTGAAAGTTCATCACTTTAGCCAAAGGATCACACAAACTACACGAATATCTTCAATAATGCTTTTAAGAAAATACAGCCCTATTTGTGCCCTTGCTTCAGGCACTGTGTCAACCCCAGAGCATACAAGCTACTCAAAAACTCTAACAATAAATGAACAACCATAAACAACATTTATAATGAGAATGTTTATAAAATCAGGAAATACATACTCAACACAGAAGCAAAGGATCTCACCACCTTTACATCACTGCACTATACACCAAAGTCTTCACACTTCAATACACTCTTCTCTCAAGATCTCCCATGGCTCCTCTGCACACCCAAAACCACACGCTAAGAAAGCAACATCACCCTAGCACCCACAATGAAAGCTGCCACCATTGACACACACAGAGCCCATATTAACAGTGTCAAAGTGCTAGCCACCCAGGCCATTTTCTCAGACTCTATCAAGTATAGATGCATCCTGCCAATACTAATCAATCCAAACCTTTCTCCAACGACTGTAGTAGCACCCATCTACCTTCCTGTGCGAGGATGCTCAAAAGGTGGTCACACTGTAGCTGTAGAAGAAGATCAAGAGCAACATGCTCCTACAGGACTGACAATGTGGGTTTAGAACTCTACTTAGCACAGAGAGAGCAACTAAGTCACAGACAACAGTAACCAGAAATCTCCTTATCTGGCTCGACCTCTTAGAAGCATTCAATAGAATCAGTCCACAGGCTATGCCCAACACCTTCACCTGCAGAATGAGTTCCAACAATATCACCATACAGTAATTCACCTCCTATGCAAGGACAGCTTCCAACTCACCAAGGAAATCCTTATTCCAAACATATTGCTCCAAAACCTTTCCACACTGCAATCCTTGACTCTGTCTTCAGCAATCTATATTCCCTACACAGAACCTTTCAGAACCCTGTGGCAGGAAAAAATGCGGAAGACACCCAGTTGTATCTGAAGATTTAATTAGGTAAGGCGGCGAGAACCTGAAGGACAGGGCCTCTCCACCATCTCAACATGCATGCCAAGATCCTACTTGAAGATCAACTTATTTTGTGCTCTTCACCAGTGACATCAAGTAAGCATGCACATATGCAAAATTGGGTCTCTACAATATACCCCAACAGCTTCTCTCCTTAACTGTGCAACAGCACCAATAGATCGGCTTCAGAGATTAGGTCAGCACAGTGCACATACACCAGCTGAGGGATCAGACTAGCACTGCCTAGAGTTCAGCCCAGCTTCAAACCCAGTATAGCCCATCTCATCACACTCCAGACCAATCAATAGCAGCATTTAGTCCAGAGCCAAGACTGGAGGTAAGCCCAGCACCAATTCTGGAAAATTACTTTATATGCCTGTGACTCAGTATCCAGATGTGTGAACAATAGGGGCTCACAGGAGGTAGGATTTGAGCACTATGTAAAGTCCTAGACACACCAACATTCATGATTGTATTATAATTGCTGGTTGCATCATTTGAATGCTAGTAATGTGAATAAGGATGGGTATATTACGGATATTATGTATCACCCTATGGAGAACTGGACATAAAATTCTTGAAATTTTCAGATCTGTAGCACGTTTCTCAAGTTACACAGTGGTGAGCACATAATGAGATAGTCACTTACACAACTTGGTATTATGCCTCAGATAAAGAGGTCAATACAGGCATAGCGTCAAACACAACTTTCAAGAAGTCAAAACAGATATAGGGCCTGATTCTAACTTTGGAGGACGGTGTTAAACCGTCCCAAAAGTGGCGGATATACCACCTACCGTATTACGAGTCCATTATATCCTATGGAACTCGTAATACGGTAGGTGGTATATCCGCCACTTTTGGGACGGTTTAACACCGTCCTCCAAAGTTAGAATCAGGCCCATAATGTCATAGTCTGCATATATATTACATCTGTCATTTCCATAGAGTCATCAATATCCTTCAGTCACCAGCCGCATGCGGTGCTAGAGTCAACACCAACCACCTGACAGGTCTGAGTGACCAGGGCCTAGAAATACATGGGGTCCATGACTTATCAATGATATATGGCAGAGGAACCACAAGGTATTTATCCATATAGACATATGTAAGGAAAGGGGCAGTGCCATGCTTCAAGCCTCACAGCGTTTATGTAGGCACTAGTGCATTCATGTTTGTTAGGAGATAATATTTCTAGGGTACAAAGATATCTCTGGGTCTGGACCAGGCTGGTGGCACCAGTTCTGCATATAGCTCCAGCAGCTCGCTGAATAGATAAGAGTCTATTGTCTGTACGTCAGGCCCCAACGGCATGCCACCTCCCTCTTCCCCAGCAGCAGTGCAAGCACAATAAAAGTTTTATGTGCAGTGCAATTTTAGGATCTGCCTGAAATGCACAGTCATTAAGAAATGGAGGCACCATACTTCATGCGCATGACAATCTCAATATATTGGTTCGTCCACACAAACAGATATTTAGGCCAAACCCTTACACCATTCTAGTAGGCAGTCCGAGGTAAATTTAGTAGTGAGGAGAAATATCTGGGATTTCCTTCAGTTAATAATCAACTCAGGTACATTCCCGTATTTAATATACTCCTGCACGACTGGAATGAGGCATTGTCGAGGTTCGCTGACGTACAGTCATGTTGTCGCATATAGGGATACCAAGTCATGTCAGCTAGTGTCAGGGTCGGTTTTGGCACTTGTGTCGCACAGTGCAACAATCTTTTATTGGCATCCTCCATGACCTCCTCCTCAGATTCCCGCGCTACCACCCAGCAAAAGCACCCCTCATCTCTCCATGGCCCCTCTCTCACATACAATCCATTTGTTTTAAAGTGCAGGTAAAGGCTGGCTTTAATAATTCACTCACCTAATACAGATCTGTGATTTGAAACAGGCACTACTCTATGACGAGTCAAAACTGCCACTAGACAAAACTCTGATCTGTCTCTCTCTGTCAGGGATATTAATCACAAGAGTTATCTAGACATTTGTATTGCTGCCTGAAAGCTGGATGCACAAGGAACTCTGCAGCAGGTGTTTTAAAATTGAAAGTTATTGCTCAACTCAGCAACCCCCTCTGATGTCAGTGCCCCCCATCCAGGTCAGCGCCAAGTGTGGCTGTACCAGTCACACCCCCCTAAAGCCGGCCTTGACTAGTGTATTGCAGCTCATAAATAGAATAATAATGTCAGAGGTTTGCTGTGAGCTGCTCCAAGGCCAGCACAAAAAGATGGGTGAAAGTGGGCACTCCTGTCACGTCCCCAGGAGATATTAATGGGTCCTAAGGTGTCTCCATTGTTGCAGACCATGGCCACAGGAGATGTATTTATTAACTATACTGTAAATGTATTAGTGTCAGCAGCTGAATAGGTCTGTTCAACTGATAACATTAAAAGTTGATTTTCGTACCCAGCTATTTTTTTGGGGCCATGCTGTGTTTTTTAGACAATTATGAATCTACACTATGTCTGTCTGTGAGCCTCAAGGTATGTAGACGTCATCATTGGCGTGATTGTGATGCAATAGGGTGCGGCCAGAGATTGAAAGTAGAAGACGTTTTTGCTCAGGAACACTCAAGCTCCTTAGTGGCCATATCTCAACAGAACTGGAGACTCTCCCATGAAAGCAGTGCTTTAAATGGAAATATAGAAGTGCAGGTGCGCTCTATCTAAAGTGCCTGAGAAGTGCCGGTACTCTCCCATTGAAAGTATTGCACAAGTGCTAAGAAGTGCAGGTATTCTACCTTTTAAACAAAAGTAGTGCAGATACTCAGTACCGGCCTATTAAAAGCACTGCATGAAAGTGAAAGAGGCCACATTGATGTAGCCTGACAGCTAGATTATCCTCGCGTAAATAGCAGCCCCGCTTCAAAACGCAACGCTGCTGGCCGAGGTCTTTCTGGTCCCTTTTCAAAACCAGCCGAGACCCCGCCCCCATGAGCCTCCCTTCCAATTTCCTGTACTAAATACCATAGTGACCAAATCTGAGCGAGCAATTAGGCTTTGAAGACAATCTTAGGTTGCGCCACAAGAGCGCGCTACCACAGCGAGCAGATTACCTTGTTATCACGCTCGGCACAATTTGTGTTACCCTCAAATCCATTCTATTATCAAGAGAGGAACGGCAGCAGAAGTCGATGCAGTGGCCCTAATGAGGACAGAGAAAAACCAACGCTAGAAAAAAACATTTAAAGAGCTTTTCGCGCTAACGCCACTGCAGGAGGCCATACTGCCCCAGGGCGTCCTGCAGGCAGACCTACAGGATAAAGAGCGGGTGGGCCTTTAAACGAGGTAATCGCGGGCTCGGCCTTTAAATATTGCCTGACAGGGCTGCGAAAGCATGATCAAAGCGCAGATTATGAGGATGGTTCCCATTGAACCAACTCCGGGCCACCTTATTTTTTTCTGCAACCTAACCGTTAGGTCCAAAGAGAAAAATGAATCAATAAAATAGCTTTAAGCCAAACCCCTTAGCAGTTCAAAAGAGTAAACAGTCCGTTTAGAAAAAGTAATGCATTGTTGTACGCCGCAATTGTGCAGTATGCCCAACACATGAACATAAATTGTGCCCGTGAATAAATGCTCCCCAGTTGCGGAAATGCAAACATGAGGCGCATGTCTAACCCACTTGCCAGGCAGTTGACTCTGTCCCAGCCTTACTGGTCTTTAAGAGGCACGAAACCGAAGTGTTACCTGGGGGCCTTCGCAATACGTGATCACCTCATTAGATATTACTGCTGTGTTACCCAATTGCACTTCAGTCTGAGACTTGCAGTTTCACTCTGCCCATTGTAAACACAGGCCTACAAGTCTCTGCCTGCAAAACGCCCTTGACTCAACACTTGGGTCTGCTTTTCGGACATGGGCAAGTCAGAGATTTCTCCACAGGGAGGCCAGCTCATCTCGCCAGCCCCTTCCCCAGATTGTCTTAAAGTACCAAGCCCCAGAGGCACAGAACATACAGTTTGCGATGGCAGCTATTTTGCCTAAGCAGATACAGCAAGCCAGGCTTATTTCCATACATTATCACGAGGAGTCGGGTCCCTTCTATACAACCTGTCTTCGTCACAGGACTCGCTTTGAAGCGGCAATCGCAGTGAGAGGTGATTCTGTCGACACTTACTGTCTCCACCTACCTTCCTTTCGCCTCATTGCTCGGTTCCCCTTAATGGTGAGAGCAAGCGGCTCCTGGAGAACAGAGCCTCGCATTTGTCCCTGGCCCTTTGTTGAAGATGTTTATGCTGTTCGTGTACCTTCTCTATACTTCCTACAGCTTGTTAACAACACACCTTCTCACCTCCAGCTGCCATCTCCTCTGACAGCACAGGAGAGGCATCTGCTCGGAGAACTGCGCTGTGGTGTTGTCGTTTACTGGGGCCTGTCCTTCCTCGTGAGATTGGAAGGAAATGGAGGACACTCAATGGGAAGCACAGTCCAAGGCCCCACACAGCATGTCTTCCTTCTGTACTGGAGCAAAATGTCCTGCTTCACTTTTCAATGTCTACTGGTATGGTCAACTGAGTAGACATGTCGCTATGTACCAGTCCCTGAGAAGCCACTTCTTCAGAGTGGGACAATAGCGCACCTTCAGCCTGGGATCTTCTAGTTCTGGATCTACTGCTTCCACTGAGAATTCTGCAACGCTCTGCCTATGAGATTTTCTTGGAAGATTTATCAAATTCCTTCTATGCGAAAGTTTCGTTTTTGGAGGCAACAATCCAAGCTAAGTGTGTGGGTGCATTAGGGGCTTAACTCTGTCTGCTCAGAGTTTTACCTGCACCTTTTTTTTCTGCAGAGTTGGGTGGATAGAGCTTTGTTTTATGCATCCCTAAATGCGATTCTCTTCCCATCCTAAACGTCTGTCTGACCCAGTATCCTGAGATGAATGCTACTACAACTTTTAGGCATAGCATGGGTGGTCCATATTTATGAGGTATGATTGGGATTACTTGTCAGTAATCTTTATTATGCTGAGTTCCACTATTTCACTTAACTGTCCTTGCCCCTTTAGCATTATTTATACAGAACCTCCCATACAAATGTTCATATTCTTGGGTTATGATTAATTGAGGTGTCCCTGTTTGGGTTGGACTTACATTCATGATTTAGTAAGAGAGAGAGTAATAACGGGTATCAAAATATGTTTAGGTCAATTTAGCAGAGGACATGGACCACAAAGTCTGCCTGATCTGTTCATCTCCGTGCCCAGTTTTGATACGCAGATCCACAAGGGCTTCATTTTAATCTATGCTTTCCTGACACTATTTTAGGAAATTGAATTTAATGTTAATTTAAAGCCTGCACATTTACCCTCATATAGTGATCTCTGGTTCTTGGAGAACTCTGTCCAAATATTGATAGCCTATTTTAGTGGAATCTGTTCCTTTTTGGGAGCATATCCCCCGTTCCTGCATACTCACTGTAAAATTGTTTACAATCTTGATCTTTTGCTCATAAAACTTGTGGCTCACATAATTTCTTCTTTCATGATCTTTTGCTCATAAAACTTGTGGCTCACATAATTTCTTCTTTCGGTTAGCAGCCCCTGGAATGACCCCATATTGTCTTTACACTTCTTGGGATGTGGATTACAAACAGGGCCCCAACTCCAGATGAGCCTGTACTAGTGTTGTGTAGGTGGGTAACACAATACATTTTCTACTAGACGTTAGTCGCCACCACATCAAATTCAGACTGGAGAGAAGAGAAGTGATCTCTGTTAATACCTCAACCTGTATTTTTTGTAGCCTTCCCAGTCTCTTTGCAACAATCTACATCACCCTCTCTTGGGTGAACCTACATATTTTCAGTCCCTCTATCATTAAGTAGGGGGTTTCGTTTTTTAGTTATTTCTTTTAAGTGTTTATGGTTATATCACTTTGTAGATACCAGTGTCTCTCTTTGACTATAACCATCTATGTCGATCACACTGCCTCTCTAAATATCTCTTTCTCATTTTATCCGACAAAGACTTTCACAGTTTTTCTCTTGGTAAATGCCTTTGTGGCTCCATGTGTTTTATTCAGTATGTATCATTTTGCTCATGTGTGTGTCTTTTGAAATCTGCTTCTGCTCCAGCTATACTGATTTATTTTCAGGCGGGATCCTTGTGGCTGGATCTCGTGGGATGGTGGCCACATACTGCTTTATTGTCTTATGGGGGGCACCTAACCATCATCTTATGGTGGGCATGTACAGATTCATTGTTTCACGGAGGACAATTACTGGTTTGTTGTCTCAGTAGGGCAAATATCGATTCATTGTGTGACGGAGGACACATGCAGTTGTCTCACAGTATACCGATTGTCTCACAGTGGACAAATACATGTTTCATTGTCTCACAGAGTACACACACCGAGCCATTGTTTCACAGTAGACAAATACAGATTTTCTCACAGTGGACCCATACTGGTTTGTTGTTTAACGGAGGACACATGCCGATTCATTGTCTCATGGTCAACACTTCATTGTCTCATGGTGGACACTACCGTTCTATTGTCTCATGGTCGACACATACTGATTCATTGTCTTACGTGCAATGATGAGAGGCCAGTCCAACACGCAGTGACTGCGGGAGTCTCGCACAAGATGTGCCCATAGTGTACCAGCTTGTTGCTCTCTTGAGTTTTAATTCATGTCAGAGGGCCTATCCATCCCCAGTCTAGTCCCAGTGCAACTTTATTTCCAGTCCTAAAACAAAAACCCTCTCTCTCCTGTGCCTGATGCCCTCCTCCTTTATTTTCTTTATAACACAAGAAAACATAACACTTGGCATCTACACAGAATCTCTCTCACACACACACACTTCCCCCTCCAATCACCCTTTCCCATATCTGGGTATAAAGGACGACGGAGCCCAGTTTCTTTCATTTGCTCACACTGACTAGCTATCTAGTCAAAAAGTAAGTTTGGGACAGAGTGACACACCGAGACTAGTTTGTGTGTGTAAAAGGCCGCTTTATTGGAACAGGTGCCCCTAGACCTACCCCCTTGGCCTTTGCCTTACAAAACTAAGACCTCACTAGACATCGAATCACCTACCCCCACCCCTACCCCGATCCCTCCCCCCCTTTTTCTCGACCTGTCTTTTCCTTCCTCTCGTCTCCTTTACTTTCTCCCCTTCTTTGAACCTGTCCGCTACTGAGCAGTCTCCTGCCTGTCCTTGTCTAATTAATGTTCCCCCCCTTCCTAATACCTGACTTTCCCTGCCAGCTCCGTCCTCCCCCGAGCTTTTAATAGCTGCCCTGCAGCTGTCCCCGCCTTGGCAAGCACCTGTCCAAGCGACGCCTACCTAACAACATCGGACACCTGTTCCAAGAAAACCCCCAAAAACAGCATAACGGGACGGAGGGGAAAGAAACAACACAGAGCCCGCCTAACTACCAACCGGCAACCAGGTCACCTTTCCAAAATGGTGCCTGTGCCCACGAAATGGCCGTTTACATATCCGTCCCACCCACCTAATTGGCACCCCGGACATCCAACCACGTCCCGGGTCGTGCCACCCGTCCCAAAAACCCCAGGGGGGGGGGAACTCCTCGTTCCTCGTCTTCCCCCCGAGGCCCCATTGGGACAGAGTGACACACCGAGACTCGTTTGTGTGTGTAAAAGGCCGCTTTATTGGAACAGGTGCCCCTAGACCTACCCCCTTGGCCTTTGCCTTACAAAACTAAGACCTCACTAGACATCGAATCACCTACCCCGCCCCTCCCCCTCCTCTACCCCCAATCCCTCCCCCCCTTTTTCTCGACCTGTCTTTTCCTTCCTCTCGTCTCCTTTACTTTCTCCCCTTCTTTGAACCTGTCCGCTACTGAGCAGTCTCCTGCCTATCCTTGTCTAATTAATGTTCCCCCCGTCCTAACACCTGACTTTCCCTGTCAGCTCCGTCCTCCCCCGAGCTTTTAATAGCTGCCCTGCAGCTGTCCCCGCCACTAGAAAAAGGCCCTGACTTTTTCTGCCCTCCCTCTAGGGCTCCTGCCGTAAACTCTTGATCTGCTCTCTCAGCTGTAAAAGGTATAACTCCATTCCCACGAAAGACAAGTGAACCCCATCATCCCTAAAGAACTCCACGTCCTCAAAACGTATGTCTGCATGCTCCAGGAATGATATCCCGCGCCCCGCGCAAAATCCCTTCATTTCTTTATTAATCTTACGTCTGGCCCTCTCAATGGCCCCTGGTTTCCTGGCACCTCTCCACACCCGATGCGGTATAAACGCCGTAAAAACAATGTGACAACCTTTCCACTGCTCACTCACCAACTGTAGATCCCTTTTCATGACCTTCAGCAAATTCAAACCCATTGATCTTACTAAGTCGTTCTCCCCCAAGTGAACACAAAGTAAATCCGGACAATGCCCCCTCCCTCGCATGATCTCAAGCCGAGGCACCAGCTCTTCCCACTTCATACCCCCTTTCCCGATCCACGTCACCCGATAACGTTCCGTATCAAATCCCAGATTGCCCCCTGCAGCAGTCCTTCGTGCTTGTCGTTGCGCCCATTTTATAAAGGAGTGCCCAATCACCCATATCTCCAAATAGCCGCTTCTGGCCCCAGGACCACACCTGAAAAAGAAAAAATATATGAAAATATCCCAATCTCCCTCTCCCCACAGTCCCTTAACAATCACCACCCCACACATACCGCCTAAAGCAATCCGACCTCCATCTACCCAAAGCCATCATCTCCTCTCTATCCCAACCCCTAGCTCCTGCCTCTGTAGCCACTCCAATCCGAAAGGAATGCGTCCCAAATCCTGCTGCATCGAAACCCATATCCGATAACCCTTATCGCAATACCGCCAGAAGCTGCGCCGCAGTCACCTTGCGACCATCCGCATGACAGAAAACCATACCCTCCGCAACCGCTGACCTCGAACGCAATTGTACACCCAAATTAACTGGGCAAATGTCCTTGTAGGGATACCGACGCAGCACGACCATGACCCCAACCCCTTTTTGATCAGTTTTAGATCGCCGAACCCACAGCGCCAACCCTTCCTTCACCGCCCGAACCTCCCTCCATAGGATACCCGATTTTTCCTACAGACCAAGCAACTCCGATACACGAAACGCGCCGAAAAACATCCACGACATCAAAGTTCGAAAGAGAATGGCGTCATGAGCATCATAGCACAACTCTCCCAGTGTCGTTATCAAGCGTTTTATCATTGCCAGCGATATCGGTTGTCGCTCCCGACCCTTTTGCCTAAAAGATTTTTCCCAACCCTGCAAAATTCTCAATCCCAATTCCTCCGCCGATGGCGGGTAACCCCATACCAACTTACCCATGAACCCGAGTGCCGACAACTTACCCGAAATCGTGACTCTCGACTGACCCTTACCAATCAAATCCATAATGAACTGTATCACATCTTCCACAACCTCCTCCTGTCGCTCCTGCCGCCGAGCCTCAGATCCCAGGAACTCCTCCCATGCTTTTGCATAAGCCCGCCGCGCAGACGGCGCCAACTAATTCATAACCAATCGAAGCATCCGGGCTCGCCTACTCTCCACAACGCCTCCGGCATGTGAATTCTTCTCAAAGCCACGCCCGTGGTTAATCCATGGAAACGCTCCCACTGCGAACGAGACAAAGCATCCGCAATGTCATTATTCACCCCCGGCACGTGCTTAGCACTAAAATGTATGTCATTTCGCAAGCACTGAAGGACAAAAACGCGTAGCAGCTGCAACAATCCTGCTTCCCGCGCCGACTGCCGGTTGACCATCTGCACAACCGCCAAATTATCTACACGAAACAACACCCGCGAATGCCCCAGTTCCCCGCCCCACAAGCACACCGCTACAATCAGCGGAAAGAATTCCAAAAACGCGATGCTACGGCCGCCATGCTTCCACTCCCATGGCCATTCCTCTGCGCACCAACGCCCTTCCCAATACAGCCCAAAACCTGCTGAACCCGCCGCATCCGAAAACAGCTGTGCATCCCATTCCCACTCCCGCCAGACCTTCAGGGGAATACCATTAAATGACTCGAAAAAACTTTGCCCACATGCGCAAGTCCTCACGCACTCCCACCTTCAACCGCACATGATGATGGGGAAGCGTGTGCCCTGCCAGCGCTAGAGAAAGTCTCCTGCAAAATGTCCTCCCCGCTCGCACCACCCTACACGCAAAATTCAAATGTCCCAACAACACCTGCACATCCCGCACCGTGACCTTACGCCTCCGCAACATGTCATAAATCCGGCTGATCATGTCCATCTTTTTATCGGCCGGCAACCTGGCTATGCCTGCCACTGTATCCAGTTCAATCCCCAAAAACGACAGCGTCGCAGCTGGCCCCACTGTCTTTTCAGGAGCCAGGGGCACACCCAGGTCTCCCATAATGTCCATAAACTAGCTCAGCACCGCCGCACAACACGGGCTGTCCGCTGGCGCCGCAAAAAAGAAGTCATCCAAGTAGTGCGTTACCTCTTGGTGACCCGTAATTCTCACAAAAATCCACTGCAGGGCCGTGCTAAATCGCTCAAACAGCGCACACGAGCTGGAGCACCCCATAGGCAGTGCCTTGTCCACATACCAGCTCCCCCGAAACTGGATGCCCAACAACTCAAAGTCATCCGGATGCACCGGAAGCAGCCGAAAAGCTGACTTAATGTCAGTCTTTGCCATCAAAGTCCCCGGCCCCAGCTGATCCACCATCTGGACCGCTACGTCCACCGACGCATACGACACCTTTGTGAATTCCTACGGGATTAAATCATTCACTGAGGCCCCTTACGGCCAGGACAAGTGATGAATTAACCGGAATTGTCCTTCCTCTTTTTTTCGGAACTACACCAATTGGCGACACAATAAGGTTTTCCAAAGGCCAACAAGAAAAGGGGCCCGCCATGCGACCCTCCCTTACTTCTTTCATTAGTTTCCCTTGGACCAGCTCCTCCCTTCCGCGCACGGATCGAAGATTCTCTGCCCACCGACGCTCCCGCGGACCCTGGTACCCCAACTTGAACCCTTCCCGAAAACCCCGAACCAATAAATCAGCTTCCTCCTGCCTGCCGTAACCCTCCAGCCATGCCTGTAACTGGTCAACCTTAACCAGCGTAATAGCCTTTCCCTGCAACGCCTTGCCGCTGGCGCTGTCCCTCCTTTCCTCCATAAGTACCCCCTTGACTTCCGCTTGCCGCTCCCCCTGCACTGGCTGAGTTCTGCTGGCCACTGCACGCTGTGACCGGATGTCGACCCGCGCATTTTGTACATTCGTGTCGGAACTTACAGTACTCTCTGGTACATATTCCTTTATTGTAATCCCAACACGCCCCCGACCGTCCGGTCCCTGCACTGTTAGATCTATTGGGGCTGGACCCCCCAGACCCAACCCCTTGGGTGGGGCGCTCCCGAAAGGGCCGATATATTATGGGCAACCCACTGGCCATAAACACAGTTTTCCCAAACTTCGCTGGCCCCATAGTGTGGTGCCACAAGTCTGTATCAATCTCCCCCCATTGCAACTCCGAGTCCGCGGCCATGCGCGCCCGAAACTCCTCATCATATTGGCGCCACGCATAGCCACCATAATTAAGCTTATGATATCCATGTATTTAAATAATGATACAGACCTCTCAAGGAATCGCTCGCAATACACGCTAGCGAAGATCAAGAAAGCCGCTGTCCAATTCTCTTTCGTGACTGGCACTTTTGGCCGCTTAGAAAGCTCCCATTCTTCTTCTTTGGAGCCCTCCTTGGCCCTGATCTCCCGATGCAACAATTTTAATATGTCCACATACTCCCCTTTCTAAATCTTTTCCTTTGTTGCCGGCATTAAGTGCGCCCCAGCGGTTTTGCTGTGCCCATATAGGGCAACTTCACCTTTTTAGACGACGGCTCCCCTTCCTTTTCCTCCTTCGCTCCCTTCTCCGCCCCGATAACCGCTGCACCTTCCCCACTTTTCTCGAAATCGCGGCCTGCCCCTCCTTCGACACTTTCCCGTCGCTCTCCGTTGAGACCCCGTGTCCTGCATATATACTCCCTTTACTAAACACACTGACTCCTCTCTCGCTTCCGACGCCACTGATATCATTGAGCATGACGAAGCCTTACCTGGAGACAGCAGCGGGGGCCGCTCCTGCACCGTCCGCGCTTCTCCACCCTTGCGCTCTCTGCGACACTCCCCGTGCCGTGTACCCGACCTCTGTACCTGCAATGACTGACGGACAGGGTTAGACGTTCCCCACCCTCCTCTTTCCCACCACTCATACTCACTACCACTATTACGCAACTCGCCCTCCTCCAAACTCTCTTCTGACCCCTCCTCACGCTACACAGCACTCGCACCCGAGCCAACGCATCTCGCGCAGCCAGAATACTTCCCTCTGTCTTTTGACCGCCTTCCGGACGGGCCCGGTCGTCGCTCCTCCTGGGCCGCGGCGACGGGGGGCGCAACACCCTCTCCTCCACACAGCCCAGCAAAAGCGTCCGCAGCCCCAGAACGTCGCCTGCTCCATCCTGGTGTTGCCATCCGGCTAGCCGCCCCAGGGCCAGCCTTCCCTTCTTCCCAGTGCCCTCGAGCCGCGTCCTGCTCGCCTGGGTTGTCGTCTTCGTAATCCAATGGCCCCTGCCAAACAAGGTCTGGTGTGCCGGGGGAAGAACCAATATCCCACTGACTAGTGACCCCTGGACCCCTCTCCCCCACCAAGCCCTCATCCTCCGACCCATCGTCCTCCCCCAGGACCTCCCACCCCGGGGTGCCAGCCCTAAATGCCTTCCTGTGGGCCCCTGGCACGCTGTTCTCTGCAGATCCCCCCTCGAACCACCTGCCCCCTTCTGTACTCCCTCCCTCCTCATCGCTGCTCCACTGGAGCATGGTAGGCCATTTTGACGACACTGGGACCTTGGGGTCCCTCTCTGTCTCTTTTCCTTCAGACAAACCTTTTTCCCTTCCCAGCGTCGAATCCCCGGCTCCAGTACCCTCACCCCGTCCGCGTGATGAGCCCCGCTTTGCCCCGCCACCCCCGGCCCGTAACCGGCAACCCCTTCGAGGTAGAAAATGCCCCCGTACCGCCTACGGACTTCTGAAATTCACTGGAGCCGGCCGCGCGCACCTGACGCGCGCCAGCCTGCTCCTTTTTGGGCTTACCTGACGCGCTCACCTCGAGCGTCTCAACTCCTTCGATCCTGCCCCCTGTGCGCTGCGTTGCCTCCTGCGGCCCCGCCTTTCCTTTCCGAGCTGGATTCCAGCTCCGATGCTGTATGCCGTGCCCCACCTCCCGGGAAGCCCTCGGGGATCCCCGACCCCGCTCCCGACCAGAAAACCTCCCCTTGCCCGCCCCAAACACGCCCTTCGCCCCCACCCCCCGGGACGCCCCTCTCACCTTTCCTGCTCCAGATAAACGCGGCGG
Organism: Pleurodeles waltl; assembly: GCF_031143425.1. Lineage (NCBI taxonomy): Eukaryota > Metazoa > Chordata > Amphibia > Caudata > Salamandridae > Pleurodeles > Pleurodeles waltl. The sequence continues at coordinate 201,114,759 of NC_090440.1, read as the reverse complement.
GGAGCATGCAGCAACCACCGCCGCGACTCCCGCGGAGGCCCTGCGCGCCGGGCGACCCGGTGCCAGGGCTCCCTCTTTTAACAAATCCATCCGGCCCGCCTGGCGCAACAGCGCGACGGCCTCCAGGATTTTTGCATCAACCTCCATCCTGCTGGATCACAACACGATCACCGTCAACGGACCCACCTACTAAGCTAAGAAAGCTTATTTAATTATTTATCTAACTTTTTTTAATTTTTTAAATATAATTAGCCACCTACACAAAGCCACGTGGAAAGAAACAACACAGAGCCCGCCTAACTACCAACCGGCCACCAGGTCACCTTTCCAAAATGGTGCCTGTGCCCATGAAATGGCCGTTTACATATCCGTCCCACCCACCTAATTGGCACCCCGGACGTCCAACCACGTCCCGGGTCGTGCCACCCGTCCCAAAAACCCGGGGGGGGGAACTCCTCGTTCCTCGTCTTCCCCCCCGAGGCCCCATTGGCTGGGGTTGGCTGTTTGCTTCTTGTTTGCCTCACTGTTGGGTGCTGTGCACTGTACCTGGGTTTGGGTTTTGTTATTACCGATACTGGGTTGGCTGGGCCTTCCTAGGGTGAGCTTTCGGTACCTCTTTCCTCGTGGGTTCCCAGCCGTCGCAGATCCTCCCCGCCAGGGACTTGGGGGCTGCAACAATTTTCTTTCATCCATCGCACACTTCCTTCCTTCGGCGTGCGCAGTGGTTCGCTGGGACCTCTCTCTCCTGCCAGTCACAGTCTCCATGACAGCAGGTTGATTCCTGCACTTGCGGAACCTCGGCCGGCCATCTCCTGCCCGCAGAGACAGCTTGCGCCCGACAGTGCCCGAGCGACCTCTTTGCAGCCCACCCAGGCAGTGGCTTCCTCACGGCAGGCCCCCATGGAGTGCAGGAGTCTCCCACCATCCTGCTGCTACTGACGGTGCAAGCGCACGGTTCTTGGTGCTTTTTTGCTGATCGGCCACTGTTCTTAGTCCCCGGTCGGTGGTTGGCTCTGTCATGTGGCGGAGGTCGTCACTGCATCTCATGTGTAGTTTACCACTGTTACCTGCCAGTCTCATTTACTGTGCAAAGGGCCTAGCGTTTGGTAATTTTCACTATTAATTTGCATTTGCTGCCGTCATTTCTGACTATATATTTTTTTAATTATTTATTTTATTTCTTTATTACATAGGTTTTCGTTCATGCTTTTTTGTGGCCTAATAATAGGTCCTGCTCCCCTCTCAGGATGGGAGTAAATGCCACCAGTCTGCAGATTTGTTTCCTGGCTTTTCCCAGAGTATGGGTCTCTCAGATGAGCAATTCCAGGTGTTGCTGTCTTCCCTCTCGCAGGCATTTGCACAGTCCAAAAGACTTGGTGGCTCTCACTATTCTCACTCTTCGCCTACTTCGTCTGTTTCTTCCTTGATGGTGTCTTCGCCCTCGTCCTGGCCTTCTCCTGAGTATGACGAGGACATTGTGACTCCGATGGCCGAGGGTGTGCCCAGGTCCAAGTTTCTTCAGAAGTCTGACCTATTATCGTTGTTGAGGTATCTTGGGGAGAACCTCAATATTCCTATGGAAGATGACGTTCCGGGTCTTAGCTTGGGCCTTTTCTAGCAGTTTCATTACCATCCTCTGACTTGTTTGGCTGTCAATAGAGAAGTGTTGGATCTTCTCCTTCGTGAGTGGCGGAATCCTGAGAGGGCTGATAAACCTAAGTTTTTGTTGCACCTTTATCCTCTGGCCAAGGGCGATGTGGGGTTCCCTTCCTCCCTGAAAATTGATCCCCTGCTGTCTCACCTGGCTGGCGGTCCTTCTATAATGCTGGAAGAAGTTCCCCTGTCTGATTTTGTTGATCGTTGGGTGGAGGCCTCTTTGAAGAAATGTTTTTCTGGATTGAACCTTGCCCTTCGGGCTGCTATTTATGCCGTTTATGCCTCTCAGCCCCTGGTTAAGGATTTCCATTCTTTGACAGAGGCAATTCTGGAGGTGTTAGAGGACGGTTCTGACCATCAGATCTGCCCTGATTTTTCGCTTTTTGACCACCTGGTTTTTGACTTTTTACTGTGAGGAGGCCTTCTATGAGGGGACTCACGCACAGTTATCACATGGTTACATGAACTGCGCATGTTTACCGCCGGTGCAGAGAAAAGGCTGCTGTGGCACAGCAAGGTCAGGAGGCCCCGGGCAGGTTACATGTGATCATGTGTGCGCATGGATGTGCACCCATGTGAGGGCTGTGGGAGGAGGATTCATGGTTTACGCAGCCCAAGAACTGCGCTTAGGTAATCCTGGTGCAGGAGAAACTATGGGTGTTGACCTGGAGTAGGTCTCATGAGAGGGGTGTACACATGTGAGGGAGAGTCAGTGTGCTTACTGTCTTTTCACAGTAGGGATACTCAGTTCAGTGCCAATGTCAGTGTGCTTAAGGTATTTGCATTGTAGGGATACTCCATTTAATGTCAATGGGAAAGGAGGGCCTAGGGTGCAACTCCAGTTCTCTTGGATCCACCGAGACCAGAGTCACAAAAAAGTACACTGTAACCTGTAAGAAAAGAAGGATAACTGGAAGGAAGAACCTCCTGACTGCCCTTGGGGCAGGGACGCTGCCCCCTGAAGGATTCTAGGCCAGCGAGGCGAATGCCAGGGCTAGCCAAGCTGGCCCCCTCACCCTCCCAGAGGACTAGTTGGGGGAAGGACTAGGCTAGCGCAAGGAGAGCACGCTGCCCAGAAAGAAAAAAAAGGGAACCCAGAGGAAAGGTTGGCACAGGGAGTCAGTGGGACTGGCTCCCTATGATCTGGGACCCTTCGAGGCCAGGAGGCCTGAGGAGAGTGCTCCTAGTGGCAAGGGCTTGTCACCAGGAGCGAAATGACACAAGAATGATGAAAATCGGCCCTTGGGGGCCCGAGATATCCCAGGAAAAAGGATGGCGACCTTTGGAGAAGCAGCTATGAAGCGCGTGGGGCTCCGCAGCTGCTCGAGACTGTGCCCCTGGAGTGGGCCAGGGGCTGCCCCAGGAGGAAGAGGAGCGAGGGGAGTGCAGTCGCACTCCTCCTCTAGACGAGGAAGGGGCCCCAGACCCCATCCCTGGGCCCCGTGAAGCCTGGCCCGAAGTGAGTTGATGGGGGGGGCGCTGTCGTGCACCCCCCGCTGGGGTGGGTAGGGACCCCTGACCGCATCCTGTCCCCTGCGGCCGAAGCAAAGCCGGGGAGCGCCGTCACGCTCCCGGTGAAGATGTGAGGTTGGGACCCCCCAAGATGGCAGCCTGCGGTCAAGGGGCCGGCTGAAGAAGAAGCCGGGGAGCGCCATTGCGCTCCCCGTGAAGGTGGGCCCGGGAGGGCCCCAGACAGCATCCTGGGGTCCCCAGCATAAGTCAAGTCGGGGGCGCCATTGCACCCTTTGTGAAGATTCCCAGGAGGGGCCACGGACCTCAGCCCGGGGCCCAGGAAGAGAGTGGCATCGAGGAGTGCCATTGCGCTCCCCGTAGAGATGAGGAGGGGCCCTGGACCCCAACCCGGGGCCCCGATGCTGCCGGGAGGAAGGGGGGGGGGGGGAGTGCCGTTGCACTCCCCCAAGCAGCCCGTCCGGCCGCGAGCCTCCCCGCGTCTGCCCGCTGGAGCTGGCAAACAACACAGAGAAGGCCAGCAGCACTGGTTGTGCCACCCACATAAGTAGCTCTGTAATCATGTCTCAGACCTGCCCCTGCAGGGTCTGTGTGTGCAGTTTTTAACTGTAAATTTGACTTGGCAAGTGTACCCACTTGCCAGGCCTAAACCTTCCCTTTTCTTACATGTCAGACACCCCTAAGGCAGGCCCTAGGTAGCCCCAAGGGCAGGGTGCAGTGTATGGTTAAGGTAGGACATATTGGGGGTCATTCTGACCCCCGCGGGCGGCGGGAGCCGCCCGCCTGGAGGGAGCCGCCATATGGCCGCTCCGCGGTAGAAAGACCGCGGAGGCCATTCTGGCTTTCCCGCTGGGCTGGCGGCCGACCGCCAGAAGGCCGCCCGCTAGCCCAGCGGGAAACCCCTCCCCACGAGGAAGCCGGCTCCGAATGGAGCCGGCGGAGTGGGTATGTGCGATGGGTGCAGTTGCACCCGTCGCGTATTTCAGTGTCTGCAAAGCAGACACTGAAATACAAAGTGGGGCCCTCTTACGGGGGCCCCTGCAGTGCCCATGCCATTTGCATGGGCACTGCAGGGGCCCCCAGGGGCCCCACAACACCCCATACCGCCATCCTGTTCCTGGCGGGCGACCCGCCAGGAACAGGATGGCGGTATGGGGTGTCAGAATCCCCATGGCGGCGCAGCAAGCTGCACCGCCATGGAGGATTCTGCAGGACAGCAGAAAACCGGCGGGAGACCGCCGGTTTTCCTGTTCTGACCGCGGCTGAACCGCCGCGGTCAGAATGTCCTGAGGAGCACCGCCAGCCTGTTGGCGGTGCTCCCGCATCCCCGGCCCCGGCGGTCCTTGACCGCCGGGGTCGGAATGACCCCCATAGTGATGTGTTTTATATGTAGGACATAAAGTGATGTGTTTTATATGTCCTGACAGTGAAATATTGCTAAATTTGTTTTCACTGTTGCAAGGCCGGTCCCTCCCATAGGTTAATATAGGGGCCACCTTTAAATCTGATTAAAGTGTAGATTCCCTTTGGGAGCGGATGGACATTTGGAGTTTGGGGTCTCTGAGCTCACAATTTAAAAATACATCTTTTATTAAAGTTGATTTTGAGATTTTGTGTTTGAAAATGCCACTTTTGGAAAGTGAGCATTTTCTTGCTTATTCCATTTCTGTGACTCTGCCTGTTTGTGGATTCTCTGTCTGGGTCAGTTTGACAGTTGGGCTGGTTGCACCTCACACTAGAGAGTGACACAAAGGGAGCTGGGGTGTAGTCTGCATTTCCTGATGAGCCATCTGTGCTAGGAGGGAGGGGAGGAGTGGTCACTTACACCTGAAAGGGCTGTGCCTGTCCTCACACAATGCAGTCTCCAACCCCCTGGTGAGTGTCTGGGGCCTGGCCTGGGCAAGGCAGGATTTCACATTCACAAGAGACTTTACTTTGAAGTGGGCCTACTTCAAAGGAGAAATTAGGTATAAGAAGGGTACCCAAAACCACAGACTTTAGATACCCTTCTGGAAACAAGAGGAACCTCTGCCTGGAGAAGAGCTGAAGAGCTGAGGAAGAAGAGCTGCCCTGCCTGTGACTGTGCTTTGTGGAGCTATCCTGCAGTTGCTGCTTCTGCCAGAGTAAGAGGGCAAAGACTGGACTTTGTGTTCCTTCCATCTTGAGAAGAAATCTTCAAGGGCTTGATTTAGAGCGTGCCTCCTGTTGTTTGAAGTCTCAGGGACAGCAAAGACTTCTCTCTGCCAGCACCTGGAGTCTCTGGAGAGACTCCTACTCTGCCCTGTGGTGCCCATCCAGTTCCTGGGTCCCTGAAAGGAGAAGCTGGCAGCCTCAAGAAAAGGAAATCGACGGACAGAGCACCATGCGGAGAAAAGATCGATGCAAATCCAATCTGCGGCTGAAGAAACAACACGCCGCTGGCTCTGCAGCTGAGAAACGACCCTCGCAGGAAATGCGACCGAAGAATCTATGCACGGAGCAGGAGAAACAATGTGCAGCATCGCTGACGGAGGCTGGGAGATCACAACCCGCGCTGCAGGGTTTTCGGATCATCGTGCGGCTTGATTTCCGAATCAAGTACTGCTGTGCTTGGAAAAACAACGCAAGGCCTGCCCGGACCCGAGAGTGCTGACCGGATCGACGCATCGCTCTCCTGCAGAGAGAAGAAATGGCGCGCCCCGACCTGGCAAAAGGAGAAACGACGCACGGTCCCACTCATGGGTGGAATCAACGCATCGCAAGCCCTTTTTGATGCGCACTCGCCTGTGCTGGGTTATTTTTGATGCGCCCAAGGTACTTTTTCAGGCTGACAGGATTAGTGTGTGTTTGTAACTACTTAAAGACTCTTTTTGCATTTTTATTGATAACTTGACTTGTGTATTGTGGATTTTTGTCGTTGTGGTCTTGTTTTGCTTAGATAAATATTTCCTATTCTTCTAAACTGGTGTTGTGTCATTTGGTAGTGTTTTCATTGAGTTACAGGATCAGGTGGTGTTAGTGCGGACAGACAACACAGTAGCCAAGTCCTATGTCAACAGGCAGTCCGGGACGGGGTCTTGGGCTCTGGCCACTCTTGCATTTCAGGTGGGGTGTTGGACAGAGTATCACCTTCTCTCTCTTTCAGCCACCTATATTCTGGGGAAGGAGAATTTTCAGGCCGACAGTCTCAGTCTCATTTTTCCTTCTTCCCTCAAATTCTGTCTGGCCCCATGTATTTTCACCCAGTGTTGCCAAAGGTTGGGCACTCCTCAGGCCGACCTGTTTGCATCTGGGGCCAATTCCCTCCTTCCTCAGTTTTTGTCCAGATTTCCAGAGAAGGGTATTGGGTGAAATCAATTTCCTTGTCCTACCCTTGACCCCAGGTGCTTCTGTATGCCTTTCCTCCCGTCCTCCTTCTTCCTCGGCTCCAGGCCAGGATTTGGAGGGAGTCGGTTTCCCGGCGCCTCTTTGGCCTCGGATGAGTTGGTTTCCTCTGTTGTGTCTGTTGGCGGCTGCACCAGAGTGGGTTGTCCCAGTCCATCCTTGTCCTCTCCGGACACCCATTCTTCCCCCATCTACTTGCCCCAGGATGTGCCTGGTTATGTGGCCCTTGAAAGGACAGGTTTGATGTCTCATGGTCTTTCCGCTCCTGTAGCTGTTTCCATTCAGAACTCTTGGAAATGTTCTACCTGAAGGCTAACGCTCATCACTGGTCTTCACTGTTCGTCATTTGGCCAGTGGTGTAGGGGTTATTCGTTAGATCTGTCCTCTTGTCCTCCCTCTTTGATCCTTGAGTTCCTTCAGGATGGTTTCCAGAAGGATTTGTTTTTTCCACCTTAAGGGTCCAATGGGCTGCCATTCAGGCTATTCGTTCGCCTTTTGGTTTGCCTGAACTCCTTCCTTTGGGTTTCTCCTTAAGAGAGTTTTTCTTTGATGAAACCTCAGGTACATTCTGTCGTTCCTCCCTGGGATCAGCCTCTGGTTCGCAGGGCTCTTCAATCTCCTCTATTTGAGCCTTTGGACACTATAGAGTTGTAGTTTCTTTCATTGAAAACTTTTTTTCCGGTGGCCAGCACTTCAGCCCGGAGGTTGGGTGAGCTGGGTTCTTTGTCCATCCGGTCTCCCTATTTACAGATGCTTTCCGATCGGCTGTTTTTTTGCTTAGGTCCCACCTTCCTTCCCAAAGTGGTCTTCTCTTTTCACCATTACCAGGAGATAACGTTGCCTTCTTTTTTTCCAGATCCTGGTACTCCTGATGAGGTTTTCTTGCACAGCTTCGATGTGTTGCGGGCTTTATCCATCTCTCTCTCTCACTAGGGGCTTTCGTCAATGTGAGGCCCTCTTTGTGACCTTTGGTGTGCTTCATCATGTCCTGAAAGCTTCTATGCCCACTTTGAGTCACTGGATTCAATCTTTCATTTCCTTGGCTTATGCCTCTCAGAATGTCTGTTTGCCGAATGGGATACAGAGTTGTTCTACACAGGGCATGGCGACTTCCTAGGCGGAGGCTCAGGGGGTTTCTTTGTTGGACATTTGTCTTGCTGCTACTTGGGCTACTCCCTCTACCTTTGTGTCCCATTACAGGTTGGATGTTTGAGAGTCGTTGTCCTTTGGATCTCAGATTTGGCTTACGTGTCTCATTGACCTTCTTGGTCTCCTATGTGATGCCTTCTGGTACAATAACGTTTGTTTTTGCAGTATCCGGAGTTTGTGGCATCTATTTTGTGGGGACCAGGTTGTTCTGAGTTGACTTCGCTATATACTCATATGTATAAGTATTGGGATGGGAAATAGGTTTGAGGAGGTAATGATTTCATTACTTGCCAGTAATCCTCATTATGCCAAATACCCTGTTTCTCATACCAGTACTTACGTCCCTCCCTTCCCCTTCCTTCCCAGATCACAACCTGTTCCCTTGGCTTCTTGAGCTTGGGGATATACAGGATGTCTTCTGGGCCCCATGGCCCTTTATACCCAGATATGGGGAAGGGTGATTGGAGGTGTGGCGGTGGGGTTATGGCTTGCACAAATAATCTTTTGATTGGGTAGGGCACGTGGGTCTGAGCAGAGGTGGAACACCTCATATGTGTAAGTATTGGTCCAAGAAACAGGGTATTTGGGGTAATGAGGATTACCAGTAAGTAATGAAATCATTTGCACAGGAGCCGGAATCCTGAGTTGGTTTGTATTTAATGCACCTGATACTTACTGAGTAAATGAACTAATACAACTTCTTTAATTCTTGGCAGGTCAAACCTGCTGGAATTTAACAGGGGGCAAATTGATAAGGTACTGTACTGCCCTGTATTTACTGTACAGTTCGGATTTTGATGCATTAAGCACCAAAATGTACCTATTATTCTGCTAAAACTTAGCATAGGTGCTATTTTTAGCTCCCTATTGCATCTATACTCAGAATGTTGGCTGTTGTTAGGGCTGCCCCTGAGCACTGATACTTGACACAGTTTATATCCAACTAGTTTGAAGATTTGAGTAGAATTTCTGTTAGCAGTACTATAAAAAGTAACAACAGTAGATAGAAAAACACGATGGATGTTAACAATGAGGGAAAAAAACTTCGGTGGGTGAAACGAAGGCAAGACGACTTAGGAGTAATATTACATGCTTGTAATTTGCATGTACCACAGTGAGGTACTAGGGAGAGGGTGTAGGATACAGCTAAATAGAACAGAGTGAAAGGGAAGAGGCAGGAAGTTGTTTAGGTGTTCGATCACCGCCAGGTATATCATTCAGGGTTAACTTGAATGACAAGAGATGGGTGATAGATCACAAGTTGGCAGAGAGATTCGAGTGAGTGGGCAAACAAATCATTGTTAGTCTTCAGTGGTCAGGTTTTGGCTGTGAAAGACTCCACGGGCTTATCCCTTTCACGGCTGTCAATCTAGGGGGTCGTAACAGAGGAGACTACCAGGGTGGTTGCAGCGACTGAAGTGTTCAGATGCAGGGGGCAGTGAGGTAACAGTCTTTAAGGCCATCTCTTTTGTGAAGGAAAATACCACAAATCTAGGAATATCCATAGAGCTAGCAGGAAATTATGCGGCTTAGAGAACACAGATGGACTAAGAGACTGCCTAGGTACGAAACACCCCAGGTGACAGTGTCTGTTGAGAAAAAAGCAGGTTTGAGATTTTGAAATTAGCAAAGAATTTTTTTTGATGGCCTTCAAGAGGTGGGTGTCAAATGTGACAGGTACAGGGACATGTTGAGAGGTTGTCAGGCGACCTCACGCAGTCTCTATGCGTGTTCAAACCAAAAGGTGAAGAGACCACGGTACCAACCCTCCAGTGGGTGGAACATGGAATACAATGTGACAGATTGCAGTGGAATAAACAGGATAGTTTGTTGTATCCAAAGACCAATCAATCTATGTGACAGTCTTTAAGGATCAGCCAGAACCTGTGGCAGTGTCCATGATTCATGTAAGAGGAGTGCCATTCTACAAGCTACAATGTGGGCAGGGCCTAAACTGCAGTAGAGCCAGTCTCCCAAGGGCACAATATAGCCATGGCAGTACCTAGGAAAACTTACAGTGAATAATGTCAGTGGCTATGTAGCATCTCGATGCTGTGACAGAAGCAGGGCACAAGCAGCAGTGGTGAAAATGCCCAGGGGAATGTAGGACTAACAAATGGCTTTTTTGAAGCAGTTGAAATCCGTGTCTCTCTCCTAAATGCAGGCGTAAGTCACTTTTCAACTGGCAAACAATGGCCGTGGCTGTCTCCAGGGAGCATGCAGCAGCAGTGACAGTCTACAAAAAGAAAGCAGATGTGGCCATTCCAAGAGATGGTCAATGAGTGTGTCAGCAGGGCAGAGAGAAGTCAAAAGATGGCAGAGGAAGGTAAGGGCAAGTGTTGCAGTATTTAGGGAGCACACAACTGAAGCAAGAGTCTTCAGTGAGATAACAGAAGTGACAGTCTCCAAGGTACATGTAGCAGCAGCATTGATGAGTCTCACGTTATCCATGGGACCAATAGCAGTAGCAGGCAGAGTGGCAGCATTATGTGACACCAACCAGCAGTCCAGTCTTCAAGAAATAAAGAGATAGAACTGTCTACAAGGCACATCTAGGGGCAGCACTGATGGCGTCCACTAGTGACAGAGCATCAGTGACAGTCTCCAAGAAGAAAATAAATGAGATATTATCCAAGGGGCAGACAGAGACAGCACTGACGGTTACCATGGGACACCGGGCAGCAGGCAGTCTCCAAGGAGAAAACAGATGTGACAGTCTCCAAGGCACATGTAGGAGCAGCATTTATGATGTCCACCAGTGACAGAGCCTCAGTGACAGTCTCCAAAGAGAAGACACATGAAACTTTATTCAAGGGACAGAAGAGGCACCATTGACGGTGACCACGCGACACTGGGGAGCAGTCACAGTTTCCAAGGAGAAAACAGAAGTGTCAGTCTCCAAAGACCTGATTGTGGTAGCAGTGATGGTGGCAAGGGATACAGAACAGCAGCGACAGCCACAAAGGACAGACTGCGGCTGGGACACTGCTCTGGTCCATCTGGAGAGGCTGTCACTGCGAACGTGCCTAATTGGCTCCATTACCAGGTCAGTTTTGTGGCTCATTTTCCCATATTCTAATGTTGACAAAGGAAGTTTATTCTCCAGCTAAATATAAATCCTGCCTGGGGCCTGTTATAGTTAATTCCTTATAACAGGCAGCTCTTGTGGCAGCAGGAGGTCTGTCAGAGAACAGCTTATCTTAGGCAAATCGGATTTCATTAGCCAGCCGCCCATCCATGTGTGTACAGCAGTAGAAACAAGTGCAAAAGGGGGGAGAGGGAAAAGGGAACAGCAGGGAGTTCAGAAGAGGAGGTTGGCTCTGTAAGACATAAGAGAAGGAAAGAGGGGGAGTACGAGTGAGGCGGAGAGGACAAGGAGAGAGAGAGGCAAGGAATGAGAGTAAAGTGCGGCAATGAAAAACAGAAAAGAAAAGAATGAAGTGGGGGATTTAAGAAACAAAGGAAAAGAGAAAAGCAGAGTAAGGATGGGTGTCGATGAGAGCGTGATTAGAAAGGAGAGGAAGAGAGGACAATGAGAAAGAAGTAAAGAGAAGCAAGATGAGGCAATAAGAGAAAGAAGGGGAACATGAGAATGAGGAAGAGGAGCAAATGAACAGGAAACAAAGTGGAAGGAATGGCAGAGTAAGGAAGAGGATGGACTAAGGGGAGATAACTAAGGAAAGAGAAAGTTGGTAAATTGAGGTAAGGTACGGGGAGAAAGAGGAGGTGATGACAAACAGAGGAAGCGGGGTAGCAGAGTCTGGATGAGCAGGCCACAGGCAGAGAAAGAGAGTAAGATAATGCAATAAGAAATGGTGAAGTAAGGATGAGGAGGAGATGGCCTGGAGAATGATGACACAGGAACAGCAAAGCAATGAACAGTAGGCAACGAGAAAGAGACGAGGAGAAAAAGATTCAATGGGATGAGGGAAGACAATGAGTAAGAGAGGAGGTAGGGGGCAGAACAATGTGGAAGATGAGGCAATGAAAGGAAGAAGGGCGAGAAGACGATTGTTGGATCTGGCCTTTTTTTGCAGGGTCTCCCCCACATTTGTGCTTTCTGCTGATGAACCCGTTTTTGTTGAGGCATTGGGACTCTGCATACCTTACCACTGCTAGCCAGTACTAAAGTGCTTGGGCTCTCTCCCTAAAACATAGTAAAATTGGCTTACACCCGCTTGTCCCATTTAATTTAACTGTAAGTCCCTAGTAAATGGTACTACATGTACCCAGAGCCTGTAACTTAAATGCTGCTGGTGGGCATGTTGCACTTATTGTGCCACCCACTAAAATAGCCTTTAAAACGTGTCTCAGGCCTGCCACAGAGCCTGCATTGCAGTTTTAATCTGCTGTTTCTACCTGGCAAAATAAGCCCCAAGCCTATGCCTTCCTTTTTAATACATATAAATCACCCCTAAGATAGGCCCTAAAGGCTCAAAGGGCAGGGTGCCTTGTATTTAAAAAGTAGGACATATGGGTTTAAGTGTTACATGTCCTGGTAGTGAAAAACTCCTAATGTCGTATTTCACTATTTTGAGGTCTACCTCTCCCACTGACTAACATGGGTTACCTCATTACATTTAATAAGTTATAACTTTTATTTGGCAGCAAATAGAGAAATGCTGTTTGGACTCAAATGAATTGTAATTTAAAATCTTCTTTAATGGTAAAGCTGGATTTTAACCCCTTCGCTGCCAGGCCTTTTCCCCTTCAGGTGGCAGGTCTTTTTTTTGGCTATTTGGGACAGTTCGCGCTTAGGCCCTCATAACTTTTTGTCCACATAAGCTACCCACACCAAATTTGCATCCTTTTTTCCAACATCCTAGGGATTCTAAAGGTACCCAGAGTTTCTGCGTTCCCCTGGAAGACACCAAGAAATTAGCCAAAATACAGCAAAAATTTAGCTTTTTTTAAAAAAACTTGAAAAAAGGGCTGCTGAAGAAGGCTTGTGCTTTTTTCCCGGAAAACGGCATCAGCAAAGGGTTTAGGGTGGTAAAATCACCACCTCTCAGCTTTCAGGAACAGGCAGAGTTGAATCAGAAAACCACATTTTTCAACACAATTTTGGCATTTTACTGGGACATACCCCATTTTTACTATTTTTTGTCCTTTTAACCTCCTTCCAGTTAGTGACCGAAATGGGTGTAAAACCAATGCTGGATCCCAGAAAGCTAAAACATTCTGGAAAGTAGACAAAATTCTATATTCAGCAAGGAGTCATTTGTGTAGATACTACAAGGATCTCCTACAACAAATAACAGCTGAAATAAAAATAATATTGAAATTGAGGTGAAAAAAGCCCTTTTCTCCACGTTTTACTCTGTAACTTTTTCCTGCAATGTCAGATTTTCAAAAGTAATACACTGTTATGTCTGCAAGGATATATTGTGCTTGTAGGATCACCGAGAACCCTACATACCCAGAGCCAATAAAGGAGTTGCACCTTGCAATGGGTTTTCATTGTATACCGGGTATAGAGCAATTCATTTGGTGAAATATAAAGAGTGAAAAATAGGTATCAAGGAAACCTTTGTGTTTCCAAAATGGGCACAAGATAAGGTGTTGAGAAGCAGTGGTTATTTGCATATCTCTGATTTCCGGGGTGCCCATACTAACATGTGAATTACAGGGCATTTCTCAAATAGATGTCTTTTACACACTGTCTTACATTTGGAAGGAAAAAATGTAGAGAAAGACAAGGGTCAATAACACTTGTTCTGCTATTCTGTGTTCCCCCAAGTCTCCTGATAGAAATGGTTCCTCACTTGCATGGGTAGGCCTAATGCCCACGACAGGAAACGCAACATGAACACATCACATTTTTACATTGAAATCTGATGTATTTTTTGGAAAGTGACTAGCTGTGAGTTTTGGCCTCTAGCTCAGCTGGCACCTAGGGAAACCTACCAATCTGTGCATTATTGAAAACTAGACAACTAGGGGAATCCAAGATGGGGTGACTTGTAGGGCTCTCATCAGGTTCTGTTACTCAGAATCCTTTGCAATCCTCAAAATTTGGCAAAAAAAAAAAAAAAAAACTTTTTCCTCACATTTTTGTGATAGAACGTTCTGGAATCTGAGAGGAGCCACAAATTTCCTTCCACCCAGTATTCCCCCAAGTCTCCCAATAAAAATGGTACCTCACTTGTGTGGGTAGGCCTAGTGCCTGTGAGAGGAAATGCCCCAAAACTCTATGGGGGTCATTACGACTTTGGCGGGCGGCGGAGGCCGCCCGCCAAAGTACCGCCGTCAGAATACCGCTGCGCGGTCAAAAGACCGCTGCGGTAATTCTGAGTTTCCCGCTGGGCTGGCGGGAGACCGCCAGAAGGCCGCCCGCCAGCCCAGCGGGAAACCCCCTTCCACGAGGATGCCGGCTCCGAATGGAGCTGGCGGAGTGGAAAGGGTGCGACGGGTGCAGTTGCACCCGTCGCGATTTTCAGTGTCTGCTATGCAGACACTGAAAATCTTGGTGGGGCCCTGTTAGGGGGCCCCTGCAGTGCCCATGCCATTGGCCCCACGACACCTGTTACCGCCAACCAGGTTCTGGCGGTCAAAACCGCCAGAACCAGGCTGGCGGTAAGGGGGTCGGAATCCCCATGGCGGCGCTGCCTGCAGCGCCGCCATGGAGGATTCCTCAGGCCAGGGGAAAACCGGCGAGAAACCTCCGGTTTCCCTTTTCTGACCGCAGCTTTACCGCCGCGGTCAGAATAGGCCTGGATGCACCGCCAGCCTGTTGGCGGTGCATCCGCGGTCCCCGGCCCTGGCAGTCCATGACGGCCAGGGTCATAATGACCCCCTATGTGGACACATCTAAATTATCAAGTACAAAACTACCTGTTTTTGCCGGGGGTGGTCACTTGCGTTTTTGGTCCTGTGCTCAGCAGCCCAATAGGGAAACCTACCAAAAACCGAACATTTCTGAAAACTAGACACCCGGGGGAGTCCAGGGAGGTGTGACTTGCTAATATTCCCCAGTATTTTCTTACCTAGAATCCACAGCAAACCTCAAATTTAGCAAAAAAAATAAATTTTCCCACATTTCTGTGTGCCCCGGCACAAATTTCCTACCACCCAACGTTCCCCTCAGTCTCCCGGTAAAAATGATAATGATACCTCACTTGTGGAGGTGGGCCAACTGCCTCTGACAGGGAAGAGCCAAAAACATGTTGAAAATGAGGGGGAACCAAAGTGGGTCCAAAAGGGCAGTTTGAAAAAAAAAGTTTTTAGGCTGACAAGTGGGGCAGAATTGTTATCGGTATAGATGCAACAATGCTGGGTGGTAGGAATTTTGTGGATTCCTGCAGATTCTGGAAGGTTCCATCACAACAATGTGGGGAAAAATGTGTGATTTCCAGCAAAGTTGGAGGTTTGCAGGCCATTGTGGGTAAGAAAATGGTGCGGGTGCATGTGAAGCACACCACCCTGTACTCACCCAGATGTTTAGTTTTCCGATGTGTCTAGTTCTCCTAGATTTTTCTACATGGCAGCGACCCAAAGTCCAAAAAGTGCAGCCCTCACCATTCCAAGTGGGACAATTTTGAGAGATCCACAAGCTCTGATGACCCGAATGTAAAACCAAAACCCAAAATAATCAAATGTCCTGTTGCTTGCCGTGGGATAAGATGTTTTAGTGTGCGGGGGAGAGCTGAAAGACTGTTACCCCATACTGGTTGGTAGCCACCATCCCAGTATTTCTTTTTTTTTTTTATTCCCTGGCATCTAGTAGGCTTTCTTCCCTCCTCCCTCTTCCTCCTATCCCCCCTCCCCCCCCCCAGGAGTGGATCAGGTATAATTGCCCCATCTGCCCACCGGTGGGCAGAACAACTTTGTCCCCATTCATTTGGGGGGGGGGGGGGTATGGCCATACTCCCACTGTCTTTTTATGAAAAATATTCTTCCTTGGTTGGAGGGCAGAAATGGGCAACAGTAATGTGCCCCCATGGGGAGCAACCCATACCCAAGGGACTGCCCCCCAAACAAAACACACAATCCAATCCCTGGTGCCTAGTTGTTTCTGCCCCCTCTAGCTGCAGATTGGCACAATAGAAATAGGCCCGATCTGCTCCCAAGGGGGGCAGAAATGGCCTAAAATTAATTTGCCCCCTAAGGGGTTGCTCCCCATCTGTTAAAAAAAAAAATCCCTGGTGGTTTCTGCCTCCCTTGGGGCAGATCGGCCTAATTAAAATAGGCCGATCTGCCCCCCGGGGGCAGAAAAGGCCTAATAATGAATGAATGCCCCCTGGGGAGCGACCCTTGCCTAGGGGGTCGCTCCCCTAATGAAGATAAATAAAATAAATTTTAAAAAACTGGTTTCTAATGGCTTCTGCTCTCCCCCCAGGGGCAGATCGGCCTAATTAATATAGGCCGATCTGCCCCTGGGGGGGCAGAAATGGCCTTAGATTAAATGCCCCCCCAAGGGGCTGCTCCCCTTCTTTGTTTACACAAAGTAAACAAAATCCCTGGGGTGTAGTGGGTATTCCTGCAGCACGATCGCTATGCAAAAATGCTCTGAGACATGAAAAAGGGAAGGAAAAGCCTTTCCTTCCCTTTTCATGCCTCTCTGCCTCCCGTGCCCCCTGTACAGAGGAGAAACTAATCAGTTTCTCCTCAGATCCAGCACGGTGGGAGGCGACCTCTCATGAGGTCAGCGCACAATCGTGTGCTGATGTCATCAGACGTCACGGGGGGCAGGGGTGGAAGGGGAAGCGATTCCCCTTCAATACCTCCCCATGGGAGGTGGGTGGGAGGCCCACGGGGAGGAGCGCTAGCGCTCCCCCCATGGGCCGGGTCCAGGATGAGGTGGTTACGTCCCTGGCACCTGAGCGCCACAGCAGAGGACGTAACCACCTCGTCCTCAACACCCAAGGAGTTAAGTCAACATTCTGAAAATGCGACCTATAGAAAGTTGGCATTTTTGTTGTCCTAACCACTTGTGCCTTCTATCAGTATCCTGGGTCACTCACATAACTGTGAATGTCTCTGCTGTTGGGGTTTGTGTAATCGTTCCAGACAGTCAGACAAAGGGGACAGGGTGTAGGCAGGATGGCCCATCCTGCAAGAATAGATGGGGGTGGACTTGAACCTACCCCCACTTACATTTCAAAAGGCTTTGCTTCTAGCACAGACCAAGTAATCTGACACTAGTGTTTTGTCACCCCAAATTTCTTGAAGCCGTGACAGGGGAAAGGAAAAACTTTCTAGAACCAGATGTGGGGGCAGTATATGGGATCCCCCCACTTCAAAGACTAGCACCAGGTATACATATTGGACATCGTGAGCCCCTATTCGGTACAATCCAGTACCTGCACAGATTACAAGAGAAAACTGTAATGTTCCCCAGAGGACTGCCCTGCTGCTTGAGGCCTGCCCTATTCCCCTGAGGATTGCCCTGCTGCTTAAGGCCTGCCGTGACCCCAAAAGACTGTTCTTCTGCTTGCACCTGTCCTGATCTTTGAGAAGGAAGGCTGGACCTGCCCCTTCATTTCAGGCTACCTGAGAGACTGCGAGGGTCATTTGGATGACCTGTCCTGGGCTACAGGGAACACCAGAAATTACAGGCAATGCGACATCTACACTTTGTGCTACAGCAAAGACATCCTGAGGTGACCACCAATGTAAAGTTCCAGCAACAACTCTCTGGGACTCCTGACTAGACCTTCACGCCACAGCGGTTATTGTCCATGGCGCAAGGTCTGCTCTTTGAGCTACAGCGACAACCATCAGCAGTGCTCTCACTGTTCCTCGTGGCCTCATCCACCATGAACGGAGCTCTTCATGCCAGACTTTGAGAAGGTAACTTTTTCAGCAGGACTAGCCTGGATTCTGTACCTGGCCCGCGCTCCATCACAGTCAGCCTGAACATGTGACTTTTCCCTAGTCTTGCATGACCAGTTGACCACGAGTGGAACTTGGTGGTTTTGGGTGCTATAGCTACCTAAAACTAAAATTCCATATTTCCAGTTCTACTGATTGGGGTTTTGTCATTCTGGTCTCATTTTATGTATTACAGTTCACTCTACGTTTCTAAATTGGTTTTGGATTTTTCTCGTGTTTTCACTTTATTACTGTTTGTGTGCTGCATAAATACTTTACATGTTGCTTTCAAGTTAAGCCTGACTGTTTGGCCAAGCTACCAGAAGTTTAAGCACAGGATAATTTCATGACCTTTGTGGTTCACCCTGATAAGGGTTGTGGTTGTTGCCTGAGTGGGGCTTCCTCCCCTCCTCAACAATTAACCCAATTTCTCACAGCATTGAAGAGAAGATCAGGGGAATGAGAGTAGACCATGCAAAATCTGCGATGAGAGATGGGAGATCTTTAGATAAACAAGAATGTTAGTGGTAAAAACAAGGGGGAGATAAAATGTAATGCAGTTGTGGGTGGGAAATAATGAAACAGAACCGCAAAACAGGAGATAAGGGAGAAGAGAAACAGGTGGGGGGACAAAGAGTGACCGTCAGATTAAAATTAGAAACAAAGAGGCAACAGATGAATGAGAGAAATGGAGAGAAGACAGAAGAAATAGAGAAAGGCAGGGAAAGGTGAAGAGGAGGTAATGTGAGGCTGATAAGGAAGGGGCACACAAAAGAAACAAAGGCAGAAAATAGAAGGTGGGAAAGAGAACTGAACACAACAAACAGAAGAAAGAAATTTGGATAAATAGAAGGAAATATAGTATTTGACAATGGGCCAAACGGGAAAAAATTGAAAAAAATAGGCGCGAGAGAAAGGAGGAAAAGGACGCATGGAAAAGAAGGAGGACAACAAAGACCTACTACAGATGACACACTGAAAATGCGGGATGAACTGGGAGAACCAGAAACACAATAGAGAGAGGAGAAGAAATACATTAACAAGATTTTATTGATGCCACTCTGGACCATGAGCTGGTTATTTTAATGGAAATTTGGTTAGGTGAAGTTACAATCACACAATCTCCTGTGGTTGGTAGGTTTTAGAAATATTCCTCAAATTTGAATGCGTCAGTGAGAAACAACCAAATCACACAAAATGAAAGCAAATGTAATAAAAAGCTGACATATCTGAGGATATGGTTCCCTAGTTAGACACACATTAAAACAAGCATTGGTTAAGCCAACAAGTAAGTCTTTTTTCTTTTTTTTATGGGAAATGCTTAGTAATAGTTGGGTGACTGTGCGTGTTGTCCTCTGTTGTCCAACCCCCTCCTCCCCAAAAAAAAACATCATGAAAGAATGCATTGGTCTACAACATCACGGAAGCTAGCAGTAGGGTCTTTTGCTGAACAGACTGCACCAACAAAGGTAAGTGCTTCTCTTATAAAAGATTGTTATGAAAAGGAGTCAAAAGAGGATGTTTATTGTATAAGTTGTGAACCCTAAAGGCATACACAGAAAAATATTGGACAGTCGAAACTATTGGCAAAAGGAAAGTATTTTGCCTGCATTTTCAAGATACCCTGTGTGCACAACCATCTTTACTTTACAATAAAACAGCTGCACATCCAACAAGGTTATCTTATAATCATAAAAAGCTGCACATTCAACTATGTTATCTTAAAGACAAAGTAAAAGCAATGAACATGCAAGGATGATTAGTGTATGACACCCTGCTTTAGAACAGCCCAAGGCATCCACAGCAAACAGTTCCTAAACAAAATAAACATAAACCAGAATTTGAAGTGTCATTGTGTCACCAAAGTAAATATATCAAAGAGCACACAAGGGTGGTCATTCTGACCCTGGCGGTCTTTGACCGCCAGGGCGGAGGACCGCGGGAGCACCGCCGACAGGCCGGCGGTGCTCCAATGGGGATTCCGACCGCGGCGGTAAAGCCGCGGTCGGACCGGCACCACTGGCGGGGTCCCGCCAGTGTACCGCCGCCCCATTGAATCCTCCGCGGCGGCGCAGCTTGCTGCACCGCCGCGGGGATTCCGACCCCCCCTACCGCCATCCAGATCCCGGCGGTCGGACCGCCGAGATCCGGATGGCGGTAGGGGGGGTCGCGGGGCCCCTGGGGGCCCCTGCAGTGCCCATGCCACTGGCATGGGCATTGCAGGGGCCCCCGTAAGAGGGCCCCTACATGTATTTCACTGTCTGCTGCGCAGACAGTGAAATACGCGACGGGTGCAACTGCACCCATCGCACAGCTTCCACTCCGCCGGCTCGATTCCGAGCCGGCTTCATCGTGGAAGCCTCTTTCCCGCTGGGCTGGCTGGCGGTCTGAAGGCGACCGCCCGCCAGCCCAGCGGGAAAGTCAGAATTACCGCCGCGGTCTTTCGACCGCGGAACGGTAACCTGACGGCGGGACTTTGGCGGGCGGCCTCCGCCGCTCGCCAAGGTCAGAATGAGGGCCAATGTCTCTAAGGTAACGAAGGGACCACTTGAAGCCCATCATCAAAACCTCACAGGAACACAAATGAGACAATGCAATCATATACAAAATGTCAGGGCCTAAATGAATAGCTTGTGCAAGCTTTGGTAAACCTTGAAAAACAAATCAAAGCAAAATGATTGAAGATGACTGATCTCTGTCTGTCTGCCACCTCCTTCCTATAAGGACAGAGCGAAGAAATGCCCCTCATGCTCCCTGTGGAATGGCAAAGTATGGTAAAGTGCCACTGTGACTCACTCCCAGCACATCAACTGCTGCATCAAGGACACTAGCAAAAAAGCATTTGGCAATGCCAGTAGGTCTGGCTTTAAAGGAATGTTGTATGGTAACATTAGGCATTGCAAGTACATAGCATGGGAACACATATGTATTTGTATGGAAGACCCTAGAATAATATTAGTGTAGGTTAAATGGTCATGTGACAGTTGCACTGTCAATCCAGACCTAAAAATCTATGTAGGTTAAGGACTGCCCTCATCCCAGTTGTGGTGGCGACAGAAAAAACATCATAAATTATCTAGTTATCTAGCGTTAATAGCATTCTAATGTCACGTGAGTGTCCCTGAAATTGCAAGCTCAGGTAGCCGGATAAACAACCAAAATGATCACAGGTGTGTGGAGGGCAACCACTTTTTTGTGGAAGCACACAACGGCTGCTCGATCAAAACAGACACTCCTGGCTCAGAGCCAAAGCCTCTCTCTAGTGATGCGCTGTCAAGCCAGACCATAGTAATGATTGGATGTTGCTCCCTCTGAACGATAAATCTGAAGAACTTAACTTTTGGAAGAATTCCACACAATTACACTCCCTCACTCGTTAGAAAGAGTATCAAGGGTCTACATGGGTTGAACATTACACAGCAATAAACACAAGACTAGACAGCTTTAAAAACTTATCAGTGGTCAATGTGCTTATGGTAGCCTTGAGCGAAGCACATAAAACTTAAAAGAACATATCTATATTAAAATTAGCCCTCTGAGTAACACTATATATGCACTCTCTCAGGACCTCCTTTGGCATTTAAATTTTGCCCCATAAATCATTTTACAAAGGCAGATGGCAAGATGACGGGGTACCCATCAACTGAATTTCACATTCAGCCACATAAAATTCATACCCAATTTATTATACCAACACTTGCTGCCTTCCCGGGGACAGTGGTCAGTTTTGGATGAGCGGATTTCCACTGCAAATACCCTTATGAATGAGATTATTTGGAGCTGGCCTGCTCTAGATCAGATATGCCACGGTGGGAGCAAGGTGAGGAGGATGACAAGAGGTAAGAGGGACAACAATGCAATGACCTACACAAATACAACACTAAAAGAAAACACTGGCTCTGTGAAGACCTGCAGCCATAGTTCGAGTGATAAATGTCGGTCAGGGACGCAGCAAGATCTTTAAGGAGGGTTCAGTTAAGATGACATTTGCCCTGTACGAAGTCCATAACAAAATGCTTGAATGACGATGTCCTTGAAGAATCAAATGTGTTGTACTCATCATAGAAGCTTTCATCTGACAGCTAGAAGATGAGGAAAGTGTTTTCAAGCACAAGATTACAACCTCGCCTTGACACCAACACCATGAAAAATGTAAAATCAGTTTTGTAAATGTTACCTCCATAAAAAAGGTCGACGATTACTTTTGACATAATAAGTGCTTGGGAGTGAAACATCAAGGCCAATTCTGCAGGTACTGAGTTCTGGGTCACAGACTAAAGAAGCAATCTGTTGCTAATGAGTATGTAACCTTTCACCATTAAATAAATGTATAAGAATTCGGATGACATACACTGATGAGATCATTTTCAAGTGTTGTACAAACGTATTCAGTGGATCAAATATTGTCAAGTAAACCTAACTAATTTTACTATAGTAAACGACAGGCCATTTCGAACAGGCTGTAACAGGGACTACCTGTCCCAGGCTTCAAAGGGGTATCCAGGCACACAAGCACCTGAGGAGTGTGAAGTGCTTTAAAGCACAGGGACTGCATCCTGCAGCATGGGCCCTGCAGGGGCAAAGCATGGGCCAAGGGAGGGCCGGTCCTACATGAGTCAGCCACATGGAGAAGCAGAGCCGGACCACCCCCTTGGCTCTGCAACCAAATAACCTCCAGCACTCCTGGTAACATTCTTCTGTACAGCCTAGGCACGCAACAATCACTGTCTTTCCCTAATATCTGTACTCCCCTTTTGGCTTTGTGACTTTAAACCCGGGTGCAGCCATTGCTGCAAGATTGTTTTTATCAAAAGGAAGGGCGGTGGGCAGGGCCTGCCCTAGGGTTTCTGGTGCCCCGGGCAGAATAGGAACATGCGAGGCCCCTGTAAGATGTGCCATCACCGAAAGTGACATCATAGGAAGGGACAGCAATTGAACATTAATGTTCTGGAATTGTTGAAGCAGCTTTGCATGAAACTACCTACCTAGTATGGATATCAACAAATGGCTAAAAATATAAATAATAATGCTAATAAAAATGCATATATATTTTTAAAGCAGCATCATGTGCCAATACATAACATTAATCAAACTGGCCGAAAAAGCTAGGCTTAGGTCTCCTCAAAACTGGTATGATTGCTACAATGTTCACCAATTGTTTCCAGATTAGGGCATGATTAAAATTCCAAATCAGATTGCCACAAAAAGCTGGTCCGCACCCGCACACAGAGCACTTAAACTTTGCAATTACTTTCAAACTCCATTTTTAAAAGATGCAGAGGCCTGGAATAACTTAAAGATATATGTAATGTATGGATTAAATGGAAAACAGTTTGTGACCTGGGACAAAAAGACTGCCAAAGCTATAGTGAAAGCCAGTCTCTAAAGAGATCCATTAAAGCAACAAAACAAAAAAGGCCTACTGAATGAGACTTTGTACAGTTTACAACTAAATGGAAATGAAATTTAGTAATGTGGAATAGGTAGGTTGGGGGAGGTGGTGTGTGACTAGTAGACTAAGGCTGAAGTAATAACAGACTTACAGTTAAAAAAAAAAAAAAGTCCCACGTGCATAATAGATAAGAAGACACTTGTGGAATCCAAAGGAACAGAACCATGCCGCTCGACTCCTATTTCGCCTTAGAAGTAATAACAAAATTATGGCTACCCTCAGGTAAATCCATGGGGCCTTGATTAAAGAGATAATTGAATGCAAGACCATTTCCATTATCCACAAGTCAATCAAGTCACTCCCCAGGTACATAGCCAAACATGTTTGGTTTTCCAGCTTCTAATAAAATATCTCTCATCCTGAACCTACTGGCCACCTACTTGCATAGGCTCAGTGTTTGGCAGATCACTCGGTGTGCAGTGATGTACTCTATGGAATGCCTTCTCGATTCTCAGCTGCTCTACTCCCCCACAACCCCCAGCTCCGTACACTACTAGTTCTTCCCCTCACCTCCCACAGGAGGCCAGTTCTCTGTTCCTGAAAAACAGTCACTTCCCCAGGACTTGCTGTCACTTCTTGAGGTTTGGGATTATTTGTTGTGGGAAAAGGGACACATCATACTTTGCTTGCCCAATCTGGCCCATTGTCATTCTGCACATGACAATGAGCCAGATGTCCTTGTGAGCACATTCAGACTGACTCCATGCACACCAACCTTAAGGCTGTTGAATCCTTTGGGTTGTGCCTCAGCAGCCAAGCCTGCTTAAGCAAGGTGTTTATGCACAGTAATAAAAACATCTTCTCACCAAGTGGCCTGGTCATAGGCCCGCCAGTCAACTGTGGATTCTCTGCCTTTCCTACTTGAATCTAGACCCTTCTTTGGGACTCACAGCACTTAAGTCTTGCAGGGTGACTGCTATCTGTTATGACTTTGCAGGACAGTTTACACACACAGAAATATTGTAAGACGTTTATTTGGTACTGGGGGACCGTTAGTCACAGAACACATTTTTTGTTGTTTCATTCCATTACCACATGCTCTAAATCAGTCTCTTTTAAAAGACATAGCTAGGCTGGCTGAATAAGGGGCTAATCTAGTATGATAATATGACATACATATATGAGTTCCAGTACCTTTATCACTTCCTGGAGTAAACTTTGACTGCTCACTATTGCCACTGAGAGACAAGTTTCCAAAAGGAATAACTCTTCAACATATAAAATGAAATTGTCTTAAGTTCTGAAACAGCAATCATAAACAACTGTACCCACCACAGATGCTACCAATTAATCACCTATTACTCCTGACCTAAAGAAATGTTCTCACAATATACTTCAGCTTTTTTCCTTTTACAGAAAAATATTGTGGGAAATTTGAGAAAAAGGCAGCAAACAAATATCAAAGGCCGACGGAAAGGTTTGAGCCAGCTGAAGGCTTTTTGAGCAGAGAAACAACCACAGCTTGTTTAGTTTTTACATTGGTAGGAACATATGACAAGGCAAGCAAGATATTGCAAAGGGAGGTGATGGCAGTAGCTATGATCTGTAGATCTCCAGTCTGGACATGTGCAGGAATGGGTCACACTGGGAGTGAGATTTAATCAACAGGTCTAGTGGAGTAATAGAGTAGACAGAGAAAAGGGTAAAATGTAGCAGACACATTGAGGATGGTTCAAGATCACAAACCTTTGTGAAGGATAACAAATGCATCTCAAAACTAAGATATTCTTTAGATTTTGTATGAGAAAATAGATTTTTATCTCTTCTCCAGCCTCTTACTTTTTGCTGATTCTGCCCACTTACATCTACCTCACCATGCTCTACTTTTCACCCCACCTCTTGCCCAGCCTATTACCTACTGTTGCTGCTTCAGCCCTCTCTTATATCCACTTCACTCCTGCATTATTTCCTGTTCACGTATCTCTCCACGAGCATCTTACATTATTCTCTTAGATTCTGCCACTCTTGCATCCATCTTTCCCCTCAATGCTCTACTCCTTTCCTCTCATGTTTTCACCCAACCTCTCACCTTCTCCTGCCTCAATGTCTTGCTGGTTCTGCCCCTTTAAATCAATTGCTCCCTTTTCCCAGCCTCTTTTTGCTGGTTCTGCCCCTTCTACATCTACATCTTCACTCCATTTGCTGCTCTTTATCACTTTTCTCCTTAACCTCTTACCTTATTTCAGCTGTTCTCTTCCTTTGCCTCCATCTGTCCCCATCCACTCTCCAAATGTTTTTTTTTACATATTTGCATGAATTGTACCCATCCTAACATTATACTCTTTTTACATTCTATAATAGGTGTGCAAGTCACTGAAAACGTGAGCCAGAGGACTGTCTCTCCTCAGATGAAGGTGCTCTTGTAACCAATTGTTTGATGCATGTTTAATAAGAGTGCACCTCACATAAAGGGTACACATGAACCCTGACGTGCCTCTTAGCCAGTGTCACTGGACCTATTCGATTTTACGGTTGAGGTGTTTTGCGCATTATTATGGATTTGTTGCATTTGTGGCATAAACCATCTGCTCCAAAATCTGCAGCTTATTGTATTAAAAAATACTTTTGTTTCTAGCTTATATGGATCAAACGTTACTAAAAACACAGCAACACTTGATGCTGCACAGTGCAAAGCATTTTGGAAAGGTTAACTGGTCACTTTTACATTGCTTATTGCTATAGTTGGATAAATGACAAAATAATGAGGTGGTACTGTCACAAAATGTGCTGCATTATGCCACATAATTTGCATTTTCTTGCTGCATAAATTATTAAACCCAGCCATCTAATTTGGTACTTTCTTGCCACATAATTCCAGTGGCCCTGCTCTTCACTAATACCATTATCTTCAGGGCAGGGCCCGCAGTGTTTCTCAGTTCATGCTTAAAAATTCTCACTTTTACTAAATATATCCCAATGCAGTGATAAATCCCTTGTACCAAGGTAAAACACTTTTGTGTGTTAAAGAAGTGTGTTTTTCTTTTAAAGTTAGGTGATGCAGACTCTCTTTCCTCCATCCGAGGTAATGGGACATTTTTATTTCTTTTGTTGCGAACCCTGCCAGACACTTTGCTTTTCATTCATGCAAAGGCAGGACTCACCTCACTTCACACATAAGGGCCCATCTAATGGCTCTTATCATTCCAATGCAGCAATTCGATTTCTGGTGCCCTTGTATGCGAGGCCCATTGGAGGGGCCCGCTCCCTTGGGCCTCGCAGCTCTGAAGGACTGATGCTCCCTGAGCCTCACCACACTAAAGCTTTTTAAAAGGTGGTGCGAGGCCCCTTACTTATAAGGAGGAGCAAGGCCCTGGGCAGCTGCCCACACTGCCTATGACTGGTGCTGACGCTGGCAGCGGAGGTTCTCTGGGGCGTGTGGCTACTTGTAGCTAGAGGAACAGCCTCTTCGAGTTGGTTCACACGTCTTCTGTCTGGATAATAGTACAAACTCGGAAGGTATGCGGAGAATTTCTTGACTTTTTAGTCGCACTCTATCTCAGCTCCCACTTTTTACTTCAATATTACTGCTGAGGCTCATTGTTGGGGTGAGACGTGGTCACTTAACTCATTCTGTATCCGGGGAGTGAGCAAGCACCCTGTTAACTGTTAAGTTTAACCCATTAAAAAAAAAACTTTCTATTGTGCTTTGAACTGAACCAGCAAACGTTCCTTAATGGTTAAGTGCAAAGTGACCGAGACCTCGCTAGCGAAAAGAAAGAAAAGCTCCAAACTCATCATTAGCATCCAGTAAACGCAGAAGCCAGGGGAGGGCAGCGGGTCAAGCTGCTCCCATATTGTATTGTATTGTAATAGTATTTATATAGCGCTTACAACCCCTGATGAGGCGTCAAATCGCTTTTCGGCGAGTAGCACGCTACTCCGGAACCCAACAAGAATTAGTGATGGATTAGTATCGGGAAATATGATACATCTAACGGAAAATCACCTACATCCAGCAAAGGCCAATCTGACCCGGAGGTCTTATTGTCTGAGGTAACCCTGAAGTCTACTAGTGATAACCCACTGATGTTAATCCCAAGGAATCGGTATCTGTGCCAGTGGAACCAATAATTCCAAGCTCTAATAGGTATTCCATCCTTGCGGTCCACCTGCTGTGCCCAGACTTGGGAGATAGAGAAGGGTCTGAGCAGACATTGGAGGGGCCGCCCTGCTGTGGACTCTGGCGTAGGCCACATCGATAATGTTGACATTGCTGGTATCATTATGATGGTCAAGTGATTGCAAAGTGAGATAACTGATTTAAAACTGCTGATAGTAGCCCTGTTGGATGAAGTTGGGAAATTAAAGTAATCAAAGTTCCCCGAGAAGTAGGATCTCCACTAACTTACCCACAAGTACAGACAGCATTCTAATAGCTAATCCAAAACTGGCCACATTAACGCCCCTGGATCACAGTGTGTGCACTCTTCAACCTTAAAATCTCTACCATCTATAACATAGCAAAGAGTACCCTCTTCTGCCCCCTGTAGGCTACGGGCTGTACAAAATGATCCTAAGGTGCCAGCTGTGGTCAGCATTGAGTACTCTACAGCAAGAGTCCTACCCCAGAGTCCTAACATAAGGGAAGTTAGAAAGAAGGAGTATGAGGGCCACCTAGGGAAGCCAAGCTGTGTGTTCATAAAGGTTCCTAAGCTGCCTCCGGGGACTATCGAAGATGTGGACTCATTCATTTATTATGCTAGATCAGTGCGTCACTGCTATTCTCTAATTTGCTCAGACATTTTATATGCTAAAAGGTTTCACGATCCCTTGATAACAAGAGGGGGCATTGACTACATTGTGTTGAGAGGAAATAACTCACATGGTAGAAGGGCTTGTGGGCCTTGAACTGCGTAAAAACTCTCTGACAGGCTCCCTAATTTGGTTCAAATTGAGTCCACCATGTCCTCCTACCTTCTTGCCCAATTTCCGACCCCCAACCTCCACCAGTGACTTGGGAACCTTCATGGTGGATTGACTTGACAGCAGTAGTGATCACATAGATTCAAGGGGAGGGGAGTCCTCGGTCTCTAACAAGGTAATACAGTCTAACATTCATCCAGGGGGTGGGGCTTTGTCCTGCGCATTCCCGCTAGTAGAAACCCTGATCCTACCATTGGACATGTCTGAAAAATCTAAATACTATTAACATTTTGTCCTGGAATGTGTAAAGTGTGACATTGAAGCTTGGCCACCCTGTGTGGGCCCTATTTATAGACCAGTTTGACCCATGCGTGTTTGAAGAAACATGGAGTATCAATCCTGTACATAGGCTGGGCTACGTACATGTTTTTGTTTTGGCTAGTTATAATAGGAAATGCCGCCTTTTTGCTGGTCTTTTAGGTTGGGTATGAATTCCACCAAACGTTAAATTGTGTGCCCTTTCTATCTCCTCACCCGATATCCAAGGTATAACTATTACAGGGATGGATAGTCATATGTTTTGTCTATATAATGTGTATAGCTGTGGGATTAAAGAGAGAGCTCAAACATCTGCCCTGAAATCACTTATTGCCCATAGGGAACATTTTGACACACATGATGACTTATTGCAGGTGATTTTAAACACTACTTTTGAACCACTTCATAATAATGATATTCTCTTATTGATATAGAGGATGATCAATAGGGGTATTCCTACACTAGACATTGAGCCCGGGAAGTGGTGGACAGAGCCATCCTACCAGTTACTTTCATTAACTTTTCTTTATATGGATTAGGGCATGCAATGGTCAATCACCGTCTGATTTACAAGCACTACCCACCTTTAGTCGTCTGGGCCAGACTAGTAAGATTGATTATAAACTGATTGCACTCCACTTGTGGAGGTCTGTAGTGGATATGAAGGGGGTCACAAGGAATGACAGTGACCATAATGCCATCTATTGTACACTGTGTGACCCAATTATACATGGGTCAATGCTTCCTGGCTAACTCCTCCCAGGGAGCATTGCCAGTAAAATCACCCAGTACTTGGTACAATAAGAATTGTAGGAAAGCAAAAAATGAGCTACGCCAAGCCCTGGTAAGTGGTAATGTAGATGATATCAGACAAAAAAGGAAGCACTATAAGTAGGTCCAGGCACAAGCGTGCAGTAGCTAGGATACCCACATCTGGGAAGAATTATATGATGCAGCAACACTCAAGGACGCCAGAAAGTTCTGGTGCCTACTAGATAATGGGGGAGAGAGTGGTAAATGCCACTTAGCAAATACTATCCCCCCGTGACTTGGCACAAGCATTTTTCCGATCTTCCGGAGGTCAGATGTGGACGCTTGTGCTTCACCAGTTTTTGGGCTATAAGGTTCTATCCCCATTCTTTTCATGGAACAAAATGAAAATGCATGTGCAATTAAGAACATTGCCTTTTGTAAGGGAGCTGGGCCCAATGGGATCTCAGGGGACCTATTCCATGCAGACTTAGAGAATTTGACCATCTATATAAACAAATTGTCCAATGCAATACTTCAGGGTTTGGATATCCCTATCAGCTGGAAAGCAGCAAAGATATGTCCAGAACACAACAGGGGTTCTAAGGATTCACCCCTTAACTACAGACCAATAAGTATCAATGATGTTATGCCAGAGGTTTTCATGCAGGAAGAAACTCGACCTCTTGATAGAAAAGCATGACGCTCTATCTAACCTTCTAGCTGGTTTTATAAAGGACATAAGCACCATTGAACAGGTCTTTAGATTTCTTACTATTTATTGGAGGATGATTCTCTTGCAGAAATTACATTTATAATTAGAGTTTGTGATTTTGAAGTCTGCATTCGACCTGGTTCCCCACCGTTAACTTTGGGAGGTGCTGAAGTTGAATAAGGTCCCCTTTGACCTACTGAGTATTCTTCTGCACCATGCAACGAGACAAGTACGCACAGGTGTGCTAGGGACCCCTGGGCGAGTGAACAGATCGTATAGGGATACACAAAGGTGCACCCAGGGATGTGTACTTGCCCCATCTTTATTTTCTCTCTACTTTTCTCTCTACTTTACCAATGTGGAAGTTTACCTGGAAGACTGTGAGATTGATGCACCAAGGAGTGCAGATCCAAAGGTTACTCTGCTTTTATTTGCAGACAATACCTTGTTGGTGTCTAAAACTCAAGTCAGCTTGCAGACCTTGGTGAATCATTTTGCTCCTTTTTGTGCTGATAGTGGGTTGGTTGTAAATCATACAAAGACTAAATTTATGACGGTTAACCCCACAGATCATGTAGAGGTTCCATCATTCTTGAGAGAAGCCTGTCTTGATAGAGTAACCTCTTTTGACTTTCTTGGAATTAGGTTAACTCATAATATGCTGTGATCTCCTCTGGTCAAGACAAGAAGTGTGAACTTGTGCCATTATGCATCTGGAATTTTGAGGCTGTATTGGACCACAAAAGAGAACAGAATTTCACCTGCTCTAGGGGTTTATAAATCCAAGGCAAAGGGTAGTGCATTATACTGTGCTGAACTATGGGGTTTCTCAGGATTGG
This sequence comes from Pleurodeles waltl, assembly GCF_031143425.1. Classification (NCBI taxonomy): domain Eukaryota; kingdom Metazoa; phylum Chordata; class Amphibia; order Caudata; family Salamandridae; genus Pleurodeles; species Pleurodeles waltl. The sequence goes on along the minus strand of NC_090440.1, from coordinate 201,084,371 downwards.
CTGTGCTGGGGGTAGCCAAGAACAATTTCTTAGGTCATTGTTGAGTCTTCTCAAAAGTAAACCTATGCTTCCCTCTATGGTGGTGTTAGAAATGGGGTCCTTGGTTGGCAGTCAGGTTACCCCTGTCCAAGCAAGGATCCTCAATCTAGTCAGGGTAAGTCACACACAATCCAAATTATCCTGTTCCTACACTCTGGTAGCTTGACTCTGAGCAGTCAGGTTTAACTTAGAAGACAATGTGTATAGTATTTGTGCAATAAATCATACAAAAACACAATGTAGCACCACAAAAATACACCACACAGTGTTTAGAAAAATATATAATATTTATCTGATAAGATGCAGATGCAAAACGATTAAAATGCAATTAGTATATGTTGAGATATCACTGAAAAGTGATACAAAGTGTCTTAAGTCTTTGCAAAACAAATAAATGTCTCTTCAAAACAATAAAGATCTCTTGCAAGCACAAAGTACCTGGTTCGCGTTCAAAATCTCTGCAAGGGACTGCAGCGGAGGCGACGCATGGAAAATGGGGAGGTGTGCGTCGGTTTCACCCCTTTGCACACAGACTTGCGTAGTTATTTTCCATGCAGGGGAAAGCTTTGCATCGAATTTCGGCGTGCAGACTTGGTTCCTCTTCGGGTTGTGGGGTTTTCTGGCGCCCTGGGGTCTGTACATGGAATCCTGGTCTTGCGGAGCGAAGTCACAGGCACTGCGTCGATCCAGTGGGCGTTGCGTGGAAATTTCTCCTGCACGGCAGGTGCTGCGTCGATTCCTCTCTGGAAGTCAGGCTGCGTCGATCCGGTGGGCCATGCGTCGAAGTTCCAGTCGCAATGCAGGTGCCACGTCAATCTTCTCCTTGCGTAGTCACGCTGCGTCGTCCCGGTTCGGCGTGCAGAGAATTTCTCACCGCGGGGCAGGCTGTGCATTGTTTTTAGCAGGCTGTGCGTCAGATTTTCACTGCACAAGGAGTTCAGTTGCAGGAGTGAAGTCTTTTTGGTCCTGACACTTCAGGGAACAGGAGGCAAGCTCTATCCAAGCCCTCGGAGAGCACTTCTCAGCACAGCCAGGGAGCAGCAAGGCAGCAGTCCTTGTCAGAAAAGCAGTCCCAGTGAGTCCTTTGGACAGCCAGGCAGTTCCTCTAGGCAGATCTGGTTCAGGGATTCTTCACCAGCAGGTTTCTTGTCCAGAAGTGTCTGTGAGGTAGAGTGTCTACCCCAAGTGTCTAAAGTCTGTGGTTTTGGGTCCTCTTTTTATACTTATTTTGGCCTTTGAAGTAGGCTTACTTCAAAGGAAAAGTCTCACTTGTTTGTGAAATCCTGCCTTGCCCAGGCAAGGCCTCAGACACACACACACCAAGGGGCTGGAGACTGCATTGTGTGAGGGCAGGCACAGCCCTTTCAGGTGCGAGTGACCACTCCTCCCCTCCCTCCTAGCACAGCTGGCTCATCAGAATATGCAGGCTAACCCCATCCCCCTTTGTGTCACTGTCTGGAGAGAGGTGCAAACAGCCCAACTGTCAAACTAACCCAGACAGGGAATCCACAAACAGGCAGAGTCACACAAAAATGGTTCAAGCAAGAAAATGCCCACTTTCTAAAAGTGGCATTTTCAAACACACAATCTCAAAATCAACTTTACCAAAAGATGTATTTTTAAATTGTGAGTTCAGAGGTCCCAAACTCCACAGGTCTATCTGCTCCCAAAGGGAAGCTACGCTTTAATCATGTTTAAAGGTAGTCTCCAGGTTAACCTATGAGAGAGATAGGCCTGCAACAGTGAAAAACGAATTTGGCATTATTTCACTGTCAGGACATATAAAGCACTTAAGTATATGTCCTACCTTAACCATACACTGCACCCTGCCTGTGGGGCTATCTAGGGCCTACCTTAGGGGTGTCTTGCATGTAGGAAAATGGAAGGGTTAGGCCTGGCAAGTGGGTACACTTGCCAAGTCGAATTTACAGTTTAAAACTGCACACACAGACACTGCAGTGGCAGGTCTGAAACATGATTACAGGGCAACTTATGTGGGTGACGCAATCAGTGCTGCAGGCCCACTAGTAGCATTTGATTTACAGGCCCTGGGCACCTCTAGTGCACTTTACTAAGGACTTACCAGTAAATCAAATATGCCAATCATGGATAACCCAATTAATAGTACAATTTACACAGAGGGCATATGCACTTTAGCACTGGTTAACAGTGGTAACGTGCTCAGAGTTCAAAAGCCAACACAAACAGGTCAGGAAAAATAGGAGGAAGGAGGCAAAACGTTTGGGGGATGACCCTGCAAAAAGGGCCAGGTCCAACAGGTGGGATATGGATGTCAACCCCATTATCTGTAAGGCACGACTTAGACCGGTTTTGTATTGGCATAGGCTTAAGTGCACTCTGGTCCTTGTATAATACTACAATGCTTTTAAAGAAACAGCTGAAACAGAACTGTAAAATAAACTGGGTGTGTCACATTAAACACATGCTGTCTCAACTGGGTCTAGAGGATCACTGGTAAGACAATGGGAGTTGTTTACATCTCTCCAGAGAGTCTCTCACTGATACTTTCTTGGCTCATGTGTAGCGGCTCGAGGTGAGCAATAAGAGTCATGGATCGCTCACAACAAAGTTTTTAGATCTTACCCTACACAGACAGTTTGAAAACTTCCTTGACTATATTCTAATCCTTTCTGCTAGACTTTATATGTCAAGTTTCACTATGGCACTTTACCCCTCAAGGTCTCTTTTTTCTAGATGGAAATGTAAAATAGATGCAAGCATCATCTGTTCAGTGTGCTTACGTGTGGAGGAGTCCTTAGCAGACTTTTTTCCCTTTTTTTCCTGGCTATCAACCCCCGAGGAAGTGCTGGGACTACCGATTTGTAGACAGCTTGGGGTTAGACGGTGCGCCGTGGCATTCAGGCTGCTGTGCAGAGACCAAATGATTTATGCTGTCGCCAAATACTGACTCTGGAGCTGGAGTATTGGAGCTAAAGCGCTAGGGTGACTTGAGGCAGGCTAGGCCGCTTTCTGACTCAGGGTACTTTATTATTAGGCACTGACCATGTTATAGGGGTCTTCTTCCAAAGGTTCCTGTGTACTCTAATTCCAGGGAATTAAATGTTAGGGCCCTGCATAAAAACAGTTTTTGCTTGAATGTGTGAGTTTTATATTTGTCAGAGTAAATGGACATCTAGTTCTTTGTGGACTGACCTGGGTTACTAAGATTTTACATGTAACCCTAAAATAACCCACATATGATATATTGCGAGTCATTTACACTGATTTTATAAACAGCTGCTGTGGTCCTTTTGGCCTTCTTGGCGTCTGTGAGATTTTGTACTATGTATTGCTGCTAGTTTTTTTTTATATTTCGATTTATTTAGATTCTTAGTAGAATACAACATCTCCGCAATCCCCTTGAGGCCTTACGATGACACTGCTCCGGACTCCAATTACACACTGGTTTCCACCAGCGATGACACGAGGGGGCCCAGTGATGAGTTATACAAACTGCAATATTTCCGAATAATGCTTTTAACTTGATGGAATTTCCTGTTTGATGGCCTATACTTGTGTTGTTGTTTGTCTTGTGTACTTTGATGGTCTTTACAACCGATAAAGTATTCCGACTGGCTGGCTGACAGTGACTTGTCATTGATATAAACAAAGAGCTCATGCTCAATAATTGGAGCTTACTTAATGCAGCCTCAATATTTCAGGCATGCATGAGCCTCCAGATGCAGAAGGTGGTGAGGCAGCCCCCTCCGTGGCTTCATTTTCATTCTGTGTCCCTGCTGGCTGGAGGTGGACTGGCGGCATCAGTTGCTACGCTACCCCGCTCCCTCAATCCAAGTTACACGCAGGACCAGTAGCACCACTTAATGCTATAAAACGCCAATCACTGTGTTTTGTTTGTGGTCGTGGTAACACAGCAGTGGTTACTGGTGAGCGGGGTTTAGGGAGTGCGCAAGCAGTGTAAAGGCCGCATGCACATACTTCAAGTGTCATTGGCAGTGGAAGGCCTGGAATGTGGCCAATTACCATGCTGCTACAAAGTAATGTACCATGGTCAGACGGTGCCCCTTCTGTGACTGTGGAATGGAAGTATGCCATCACAGGACTGTGCCATATGTCACAATGGGGGCTGGGGTTGGAGGGTTGAGGTAGTGCATGGGAGAATCAAGGACAAAAGAATGTATTCTTTGGTACAGGCTTATAGGGTCTGCATTTGTGCCTATAAATGCCTGAGAGTATATTTGTGTACCCATGTTTGTGCCTCTGTATGTGGTGTCCTTAACAGTCATTTTACCCCTTACAAATCAAGAAGCATGTCACAAGTTATGTGCCTGGTGCCTGCTTGTAGGAATAGACACCTAACATATTGAGGGCATAATTAGGCCTATTTGTGGTCATTTATTATGGGCATCGTGGTACCCACTGTTTCCAAGTGAAAGCATAGGGCATAATGGAGCTACTTATTGGTACATTCAGGACATCCAAATGTGTTGACCCCCCCCCCCCAGACATGAACCAAAGGGGTATGCATTAAAAAGTTAAAAACAGTTTTTACTTCTTATCACGTATAGTGTTCCTTAATAAAACGGACAAGGTATTGTTTGGAGGAATTGTTATGAGATTATTTACCCAAAATTAAGAATTTGAATGTGATAGCAAAATGGGTGTATTTCCATGCAATTATAGAAAAACCCAAACATCAGTTTGGGTTCAAAATAAAAACATTTAAGAAACATGAAGAGCTGACATGGAGTGCTAATGTGTGCCACAATCAGTAACCACAAACTGACACATCATACCCTATCCAAGATGCCAAAATTACCCCCAAATGTACAGTGTTAAGCCTTCTCTCACAAGCCCACTTCAACATCCTCAAATCCCTTTAGGCTCTCACCTACGAAAACAACATTCTTCCATCATGAAAACTCCTAACAGAGATGCCCTCAAACCCATCCTCAACAATGTCTCCCTTAGTGAAAGAGTCTTCCTGGCTGACCATAAGAAAGGCCAGATCAATTTTTTTCTAAAGAAAACAGACTTGATCCCTAACAATCACGGCAATGGCTGTCCCATCATCCCCCTTCCATTCATCAGAAGAATAATTGATAAGGCTGTCTCCATTCAAATGCAAAACGAGATCACCAAGCACAAAATCCCTCAGGACAAACAATCCTGCAGCACCAGTGCCCTTAAGGTGGTCAATAAGGTCCCCCGATCACTGACAAGAATGATCCATGCCTCTTGATCTGTCCAGACCCTTTAATGCAGTCAGTGATTTTTTTTTTACATTTCTTTATTGCTTTATTTTCGATAACAATACAAACATGGCAATGGGTGGGCTCCTGCAGTTGTCATCTCATGTAATCCCCCTTGTACATTTCACTGCTCAATATTAAGAAACATCATTGTCTCGTCTCCATGTTAGAGCAGATCTCCGGGGGGTTTCTGCACCTACCAAATATTATCGTGTGGGACAATCAGTCCAGGCTCTAACATGTAAAAAATTCCAGTAACAAGCAAATATGGTGAGTACAACATATCCTCCTCAACAGTCCTCATAAGTGTGCCTTCACACATCGTGTGTACCCGTTGTGGTCAAGTGTTTAGGTTATACCCTCCTCGACAGTGGCCTTGCATCATCCTTCTCTTCTTGCACCTTCGCCTCCAGCTGCTTTAAGTATAGATCCCACACTGTTGTCCACTGTTCCGCCCCTCCACTTTGCTAGGCATCGAATAATACTCTTGCCTCGACCTTCACCCAGGTTGTCATAGCCGGTGCACCTCACAATTTCAATGCCATCCCAATGTGGCGCTCATACAACAGAAATGCCAAGTCAAGGAGCCTTTGGTTTTTTTTTGTCACCTTTAGGTTGGGATCGAATACCCAGCAAGCTGGACTCCAGGGAGGGTAGGATCACAGTGTCAACCAGGGCAAAGGTAATCATCACCACTTCCTCCCAGCCCCACTGCATGATTGGGCAGTCCCACACCATGTGAAAAAATCCTGGATCTACAACCCTGCATTGTGGGCAGCCAAACTGGTTGTGAGAAACATATGTGACAAACTGTGGGGAGTGAGGTAAGTTTGGTGTAAATTGGAAGTATGGGATCTGTGATATGTCTTTTGCCTGCCACAGGGCCTGAGCCCACTTTGCCCATCAGTTAAAGATGGAGGTCCTCTGCCCATCCATCCCTGGGTCTGACCACTGGTGTCCACCCATGTCCCAGAAGGGCCACGTATATTGCTGTGATGGCTCCACAAGTGCCTTCCTACTCCAGCATAGTGTGGAGCAGGAGCACAGTCTCAGGTTCCATGTGCGCTTGACCCAGGTCGATCTTAGTATGTGGTGGACAGCTCTAAAAGTAAAGAATTGCCCAGCCGGGATACAGTATGCCTCACAGATCTCTGGGAATGGGCAGATAATTATATCTAAGTAAAAACCCCAATCCATGTCAACCACATTTCCTTCCAGCAGGTCACATTGTGAAGTCTGAGAAAGTCCTGCAGAGCCACCATCTGCCAAAGTGGTATTAGGGGTGAGTACGGGGGAGGAGCACTGCATCCTTGGATGTACTTCTTGAAGATATGCCTGACCAATGTCATTTGTGGTGAGTTCCTATGTTGCCCCATGGCCAAGACTTGAATTCGGAGAGAAAGAGTAAGGGGTACACTGGTGGAAGGGCTGAAAAATAGTACATAAGCCACGGCAGTATTACCATTGTTGAGATGGCCACTCAGCCCATTAATAAAAGAGGGAGGGTAGTCCAGAATGGTATTGAGTTTTGGACCAACCTACGGGCCCTGTATAGATTCCCCTCTTCCAGGTCCCCGTCTGAGTGATATATCCCTATGCCTAAATATTTAAAGATGTGGCACTGCCATTGCAGGCATGCTTTGGGGAGTTCGTAGGCCCAGGAATGGGGCAGAGAGGGGACAGGCAGGACTTGGTCCAATTTTCAGATATTACCCCAAACTCCTCCAGCAACACCATCACTCCAGGCAACATGGGTTCCAAATCCTGCCGGTAAATAAATGAGCCATCTGCATACAACTAGACCATGTGATAAACTCCCTGTGCTCTATTCATCCACTCCCTCACATGTGGGCACAGCCGACAGGTCAAAGGCTCCAGGGCCAGGGCAAAGACCATCAGAGACCATGGGCAACATTGTTATGTACCCAGTCAAATATCAAACCTGTCTGAGATATATTGTCCAGTCTAGACTCTTGCGCAGGGGTGCCCATAGAGCAGCTCTTCCCATTCTGTGGTCCGCGGACCCCAAGAGTCTGGGACACATTCCCATGGGGTCTGCAGGCATCTCAAGGCCTGGGCCGGAAGGAAGGCAATTCTCCACCTGGGACCTCTCGACAGAAACACATGAGTGTTTTTATATTTGTAACTTTATTTGTGCAGCAGTTTTAACAGATTTGCAGAGTTCCTTATGTATGCATCAGTTTTCTGACAAAAATAAAAGTGCCAGTATAATTCTGATGATTAAGGTACCTGCTAGAGAGAGAAGTGAGTTATATCTAGTGGCAGTTTTGACTTATCTAAGGTAGCGCAGATGGTTTATATTATCTGATGCAAAGAACATGTATCATGCATATCAAAGAACAGTATTTTATGTACATACCAAAGTGAGTTACTGCTTTTGTCACAGAGGTTCCTTTGTTATGGTGCAGTTCATAAGTTAAAATCGTAATCTAGCACAGTGAACTATGAACTGCCATCAAAGAGCTGTATGCAAACTGCATGGAACAGGTTAGAAAGTTATGTTTTCCCTGTCTTTCATTACCATGATGCTGCTAAAAAGGTTTGTTTACGTAGAAAGAAATTGCTATTATTAAAGTCAATGCCAACCACTGTGTTCTGGATCCTGTGTTTGTGCTTCTCCAGGCCAAGGCCTCTTAGAAAATGCATCCTAGTATGGATGAAATGCGACTCCTGCACCTTGTAGACCCATTTGCCTTATATAACATTTTCTATACACTGATTTACACACATATGATTCACTCTCTATATGTGTGTGATGTAAAGTTCTCCAGCACCCTACACTGGTATGAGAGGTGCTAAATAAAAAAAACAATGAAATATATGTGACAGAGGGACTATGGAGAGAAGAGAGTCCCTTAATGTATCATTTCCTTTTCCCACTAAATAGTTATGTGAAAAAGCTTTCTCTGATCTTATGAATCTAAAAAATAAATACAGAAATCTCTTGGAAAATGTAGATTCTTAGCTGAGGATTCAACTTTCTGAAATAAAAGTGAACATTAGTATTCGAGATGCCACATCAACCTTACTGTAAAAACTTTTCAATTGTTGCATATTTTTCAGTATAAATTAACAACCTCTTTAGTGTTTGAGTATTTGTTTGTTAAGTACTGTTTTAATGTTTGAAATTTAAAATCATACAAATTACTTGGGGGTTCCCGACTTCCAGTAGTGATTCAGTGGGGATCCTCAGGAGTCAAAAGTTTGGGAAACCACAGCCCTAGAGGGTTTTAAGCCACCATAAATGGCCCGGTCCCAACTGCATTGTCTCCAGCGTCGTGAACACGTAATCCCACCCTGAAGTGTCAAAGGCTTTTTCGACATCTAGCAACATCGCCATGGGACACCATAGCGTCCAGATCAGACCGAAGGAGTTGCATTAAGCAATAGAAGTTGAGAAAGTTGCTTTGTCACTGTATAAAACCATTCAGGTTTTCATACACCAAGGTGCAAAGTAACAGGAGCAGTCTGTATGCCAGGACTATCCTGAAGATCTTGCAATTTAGGTTTAGCACTGAGAGTGGCCTGTAAGACCACCCATCCAAAGGATTGTGGTCCAGCTTCGGAAGAAAAACTGTAAGGGCTCCATGAAGCTTATCAGGGAGGTGCCCAGTGCCCCATGCAGCGTATTGCACTTCCAGTAATTTGAGTGTCAAGCCAGCACTGTAGTTGGAATAATATTCTATTGGGGGACCTCAGTGTCTGGTGTTTTACTACGAGAAATTTGGGAGCTAGCCAAACAAAACTCATATTGTACAGGAGCATCTAGATCGGCCACTTGCATCATGCTGAGACGAGGTTGTGGGATCTCCTGGAGGTAGTTGCATAGGGTGGAACCGAGGGGGCCCAGCACTGCCGCATAGAGGAAGCTATCGAAGCTCACACTGGTCTCACTGATGTCATCCTGCATGTTAAGAATCATGCCATTGGCTGCCCGGAATGGACACACAGTTGAGCATCTAAGAGTTTGACACAGGTAAGCCATGCCAGCTGTCTACCTGCACGGACCTCCTCTACGTGCTGTATGACAAGGTGATGGTTATAGTCAAGCCACCCCAGTCTATTTTTCGGTTCCCACCACAGCTGTAGCAAAGGAGCAAGTTGCACTGCAGACCATGGTTGGAACACCTCCATGCTCCACATCTTACGCTCCTTGCAAATACTTCCCTGTGCAACATATGCCGTATACCGCACGTGGTAATGATGCAGTGTCTCCATACCATGGCCTTATAAGTGTCCCATTCAGTCACCCGTTCCGAAGTGAAGCCGGCATTTAGCTTGAAGTATTCTGCTAAGCGTTTGGCCAGGCTCTTCTGAAACACGGGGTCAAGAAATAACAAGTCTGCCGTCACCACATTGGAATGCTAGGGCGAGATCTGCCCCACCGAAGCAAAAGCAGGAGGGGACAGTGGTCAAAGTGCATCCACATAAGGTACTCTGCATGATAGATTGAGGGGGTGAGAGGCATGCTGTAAAGAAACATGTCTATGTGGGTATGCACACCATGAGCGGATGAATAAAAAGAGTAATAATGTTCCTCCCCCAGGTGAGAGCTCGCTCTGCGGTAGGTCACTCCCAATATGGGGGGATTGAACAGTCTTTGTCCAAGCTAAGAAGGCAGTTAAAGTCACCCCCCCGCAGATGGTGTGAGAATCATGCAACAGGGTCAGCATAAGCCTATCCATAAAGGCTGAATGGCCCATATTGGGGATGTAAACAGTCCCCAGCGCCAGGGGCCTGCTGTCCAGTCGTCCTTCAATGGCAAAATAACTGTCATCTGAGTCAACCGTGTGGGCGTGAATGACAACAGGAACCTCTGGTGCAACCCAGATAAGAACGCCCTGGCATAGGCTGTGACCATGGTGCTATAGACCTGCTCCCTTCATTTTGTATGTAGTCTAAGGAGTTCTACCTTGGTCAGGTGTCTCTTGGAGGTATGCTACTTGTATGTGCCGATGTTTTAGGTAGGTATGAATGCGGTGTTGCTTACCTGGGGTTACACCAAAATCAAACAGGAGAGGTAGAAGTATCAGCTTACCACTCAGCTTCCCAACAAATAGTCTTTTAATATCGACAGGAGTGTAACTACTTGTCCCAGTATTGGCTAAGGTGTCCCCTTTAGTTTCTTTTGGGAGACCCTCACCAGCTATTTTCTACCATGAGTATATTAATTCTCTGGTGTACTCATAGCTAATAGTATCATCATGGGGTCGCATCCTTCCCCTAACCAAGGGGATAGTTTCCACACACGTCCAGGAAACAATTAGGAATCAGTGAACAAAAATTCTAAAAAAGTGCAGCAAAAGTGAGAAAGTGATCTTTAAAATATCTCTATCACTCAGGTACAATCCAACTTTACTATGGCTGGGATAGGGTATGTTTAAAAACAAATATAATTTGATAGAAATTAGTTACTTGTCCTTCACATACACCAGGTCAGGTCGACATGTTTCATCTCAATCTTGCACAAAAGAGTCACAGGCTTTCTTCAGGACCAAAGAACCTACTGATCTCAAAGTGCCCAGATATGGATTTTACCTTCATGGACTTCCCAATGTACTGCAATTACTTTGCAAGCTCCATACTTGTGGTGCCCAACTGCTCCTTATTCAGAGAATCACCTACTTCTTCTGTTTTTACAGAGCCTACCTGGGATTGCCACACCCCTCACATTTCAAGTCATGAAAGTGTATTGGGGGCACATGTTTGCAGAGATGGTAGTCATATGTTAGGAGTCAGTGTGTGGCGAGCGAGTTAGCTCGACACGGACACATCCCCAATGTGCGTGCCCCTGCATCCCACCTCATGATGGCCCACCCACAGGTTGCGCAGTGAGTGGTTAGGTCAGCTGGCAATAAGAGCCTCAATCCCCATGCAATGAAACAAATAATAATATTGTGAATATTCCAAACCCTTCCCCCTCCTACCCCAGCAGGGAAAATACCCCTTCTTCTGCCATACAACAAAATAGCAATTCAAAACTTTTAGCAACACGATCCACCAGTCCATTAACATGAGCAGAGCATGGGTGTCAGTTCAACTTAACAACTAGTATCGCCCACGATGAATAGTCCTTCAGGCTACATCGGCTCTCCTGCCCCTGCCCCATTCCAATAGTCATAACCCACCTATACCAAACAACAGATGGCCTACTGCCTACAGGGGGGCCACAGGTCAGGTTCATAGATTATCTGCAAGGCGAGGTGTCATCACTAGGTCCCCTGGTGTCATCACCGGTGGAAACAACTCTGTCTTCGGAGCCTAAAGCAGGGTCAGAGGTGCCGACAGACCAAGGCCTCAAAGAGATTACAGATATGTTGCACGACCCCTTCCACAGCCTGCGCTCATTCACGGGCCGCTTGTTTCGAAGTCTAGGTAGGGAAGGGCTTGTGTGATCGGTACCACACTGCAGCATAAGCCATTCCCCAGTCGCGAGAAGGTGCTCGCTTGTGTGCCAGGCCTTTTACGTGTAACCCGGTCCAGCTGTCCTTGAGGGAGGGGAAAAAATGAGTTTGATCATCAGCTATAACGCAAAGTTTGGCAGGGAACAGCAATGCATATTTAGGCCCCAAGGCAAACAGCTGTGTTTTCACGGTAACATAGGAAGCACATTGGCGCTGCACTTCAGCAGTATAATCTGGGTAGGCTTTAATTTTGCATTTCTCAAACCACCCTTCCCCCTGAACAATTGAAGGAGCATGTCTTGGTCTCTGTAGTGTAGTACTCGGGTGATCAGTGGGTGTAGGAATGCACCCAGCAATTGAGGTCTGCCTGGAAGGTGATGGCTTGCTCAATAAAGAAGAATTTTGGCACCCTGTCAGCCAGCACCAACTTGGGCAGCCACTGTTCAAGGAAGAGTTCTACTTTGGGGCCCTGGGTGTGTTCAGGGAACCCCTCAAACCTCACATTGTCCATAGTCAGCAATGGTGCCCAGTTCTGGGCAAGGGGCCTTCCACAGGGCAGAAGCAGGGCCCCCAGTTTGATACACTGCACCAGAGGGCCCTCAGGAGGCTCCAATGGTTGACCCACCTGCTAATTTGGCTACCTCTGTGCTTGCAGCCCTAGGCTTCTTGGACATGGTTCTCTGCAGTGGTCCGGCTTCTACCTCACCACCAGCTGCTGTGTTTTAAAAAAAAGGATCTTAGCATTTTAGAAACTACAAGTCTCCTATGAAGGACCTAATGATTATATCCGACCTCCCATCATCTTCAATGTCTAAAAGCAACTCTTCGAAACACTACTCACCAACAGCAGAATCCAAATCCATAAACATTGTTACTACACACAACTCTAGCTGAAAATCTCCACCACTCACTTTGTTCCTCAACTCAGCACCTGAATATCCTCAAGGTGATAGTGTGCTCTTCAAATCTGCATAACAAAACCTACATTAAGCAGATTCTGGATTGGATGTCCGAACTCAGCCCAATCAAGACAAAATTACTCCAGGTCACTAAGAGCAAAAACAAGCACAAATACAAACCTATCTCTGAAATTAATGTGGACATCTTCATCCCCCAACAGACACAGAGTACAAAATCACTTGTATTCTTCCTCAACAACGACCTGTCCTTCAAAGGACATTTTGTCAGGAAAACAAAGACAGCATAGTGCCATGTTTACCTTCAGAAGAAAGTGAACCCCTCCCTCTTGGAAACCAATTCCAAAACTCATTGAGGAAACCCTCTACTCCATGGGCTCCTTGACACTACTCTAGTACCCTTTCAAGGCATCCTACATTATACAACATGTCTTACCAAACATTTTAAGTGGTTCATCCATATCACCAACCATGAAGGAACCATACTGACTCCCTCTTAGAGGTTGATTAACCTTCGAGCCCAGTTGCATCACATCACTGTATATCAGGCATAGAAATAAAACACTGCAGCTAGACAATGCTACAGCAAATGCGAGCCTTCTTCATTTATACCTGGGAAGTAGTCAAAGACCATTCTCATCACAAAATAATCACCACAGAAGGACTGCATTAATAATAATGCTCTTGAGTGATATCTCAAAAATCTTGTCCATGTTCATTGGTCTATCATTCTCAAGTAACTATTTATGTTTATACATACACAAATACTAAAGACTTGTTGCTGATATTTCCTTGGTGGCAAAGAACAATTTGACGTTATGTCAAATTCAGACACTCAAACACCGGGCATGTTGCCATCCACAGCCAATAATGGTGACATACGCTCATATGAGTGGGAGGCATGCAGAAGGGCAGACAGTGAACTAAGTTAGTGTCACAGTTTTGTCAGAAAACAAATAAAGATCCACATTTACTGAGTATGGAAGTCCCTACAGATAAGGCACTCAGCTGCCCACTTAGAGGTTGAAAACATTCTTGCATATGTGGACAAGTTTTGAAACAAGGGTGTTCCGGGTGTCAGGATAGGATCCCGCTCTGAAACAACTGTACAAAATGTAGTAATGATTGCAAAACATAAGTGATTATACTCTTTGTTTTATTTATATATATATATATATATATGAAACACAGATTCCTTTATCAAATTGAAGGAATAAAACGCACTCCAAAGTTGCCGTATATGCTGCTTCTTTATTTTCTGGGCTTCAATTCGATTACATGCAATTAATGCTGCCTTACGCGTTTCGGTCTGCCAAGACCTTGTTCACAGGCATTTCCGGTTATGGCCCCTTACTTCCATTTTTAAATCCACAATTTCGAATTTAAACATGCTCAACACTCCTCTTTTCAACCTAAATTTGCATATACACGTTTATAGAGATTACACATTAGGCAAATAAATTGCTTTCTAAACCCTAAAAAACATGTAATAACAAATCAAAATTAACCATGAGTGAGCACTGTGTTTCCCATTGCATTGTGGATTTAGTAGTTACCACCCATAAGCTATGTTTATGTGTTTCTATTGATCTTTTACCCCAAATTTCTTCATGCGCTTGTTATCAATAACACCTTATGTTATATTTCACAATATTATTTCACAAAAGGGAGATATCCACCACATTTTTTGGGGTAATTTTCACAATACATACATATATATATATATACACACACACACACACACACACACACGCACACACATATATATATACACACACACACACACACACATATATATATATATATATATATATAGAGAGAGAGAGAGAGATTAGCACACACGCACACGCACACACACACACACACACTGCACTCTCCTCGAACAAAAAAAAGTGTACACCCAATCCTGGTAGAACCACTGTGAGTGCTTTATTGGTGATTTATAGTAAATGGCAGGACACCACAGACCATGGTAGATGGTAGGTCACTACAGACCAAAGTGTTTCAGCTATTAGGGATGAGCCTTGTTCATGGCTAGGAGTCATCGGCAACACCCACTTTAGCTAAAATATAAAAAGATCACGTGTACATCAACATAGATGAAATACTGATGTCCCATAGACTTTTCTCCATGGTCATCTCATGATTAAAATAGGGATTATAAAATTGCGTTAATGATGAAATCCTTTTGAAGTTCATGATTGTGACACAGTGCCCCAATGTTTAATTTATATCTGTTACAACTTCCACAATTGTCACAAACCAACATTAACTTCTACAGAATTGTGCATTCCCCATGCGCATTCAATATTTCACTTCCCCTTTTCTGTGCTCCTCTTGCCAATGGTTTAGTTCTCCTTGCACCCAGTCTCTGGAATCCACAGATAACAGGATCAGTGTCTCCTCCTGTGTACCTTGCCTACTGCTACTGCAAAGGTAGACTGAGGTTTGACTTAATACAGTTTCACCCGAGGGACTTACTCATAGTTCAAAATACTGTTTTGCCCAAGGGACTTACTTATGGTTCAGAGTACTTAATTTACACACGGTAGCTTTGGACAGGTCGGACTCCCAGTAACTTAACATCGAAACACAGCTTCTGTCCCTCTGGCAAAATGGTATCTTGAACATTAAGTAAGTCCCTTGGGGAAAGAACAATATTACAAAATTTAGATTGCTGTTAAGCCCATTTGGCCACACAATAAGGACCAAAAATGGAAATGTATGTTAAATGATTAAATTTCCAATCAATGTATATTTAATGCATGAAAATGTTGAAACCATACATCATTACGGTTGGCAAGCGAAATTGGTTGTCTCATTAAATTGAGATACAAAGCAATAACAACCACAGCAATACAGAAACTGAGAATTAGAAAGAGGAGTTCCATTAAGAAACTCCTGCTCTCTGTCTTCTAAACATGAAATAATTCTAAAATCATTTAGTCAGAATTCTAAATCAAGAATAAGGATGGTTTGAATGGGATCTTAAAGAAATATGGAATTGTGAGAAGGTGTCAGCATAGTGAAGGCTTCAGTAGAAAGAAGAAAAAAAACATTGTTGAGCATAAAGCTTCACACTTACCAGGATATAGGGAAACAGAGAGGTCTGTACCCCTTTATGTCTAAGGGAAGTCTGACTCAACTTCTAATAGCATAAGCATTAATTAAAACAAACAGACTCTCCAACATGAATGTTATTGGTTTCCTCCCCACCAAGGACCAGTCTGCTTCGGAATCCATTGTTTCCAACTGCAACACCACCTGAATTTCTCATCCCACAGATCACAGGGAGTTACTACGACCTAGGACATCCTATCTTCCAAGTACACAATGAATATGAGGCTTCAACTGCTTATTAAATCTTTACGTCTCTTGCCAAGATTTATTCTCTCAGACCTCACTCTCAGAAAACTAATACATAAGACACTACTCTTTTTCACTAGCTAACAAAGCTTTCAAATGAAAGGAAAAAGAACACTCTATCTGGGCAAAACACAATTTAGAATTAAGGCCTTAAGTTAATTAAGTTAACCTGACATTAACTTTTCAGATTAACATAAGCATGGAAAAGATAAATACAATTTACTTCAATAAATGCAATTTAAAGAATACAAGTAAAACATGAATAATGAATACTTGTAAGCACCTTATATGAACAGTTGTATGCACGTTATAAAACTACAGTCTTTCAGTGACTACATTACATTAAAACGTTTAACATCTATGTTATTAATATTAAGTCACACAAAGATAAATTTAAATATAAATCGTGTAATTTGAGCAATGATGAAAGGATGGAGACTAAATTGTGCTAATCCAGATATTTAGTCAAGATAAGACCATGGCATTCCCGAAGCACGTCGTTTTAAGCGTATACACTGAACAAAAGTGACCCCTTCCAAGGGCAAAACTACAACTGTTGGGACAATCATATACATATAAGTACATTAAATTAAGGTATAAATTGCTAGGCTTCGTGATTTTTTAACTGTGATTTCATTTTTGGGGATTCTAGAGTGCCCAGTTTCAGTAGTTTCTGGGCTTGTGTAGCTCTGCATTCATTACATTTGCAGGGCATGAAGACCCAACCTTTAAAGTTAAAAAAAGATTTGTCTCTTCTAATAAATTGAAACAACCTGAAGTGTCGTTTACAGTTTATGGAGGTGGTATTAGGGACTCTTCCAAGCAGTGGGTCAAACATGGCAAAGGAACAGCCCTTTAAGGATTTACCCAAAGCAACGAATAACTAATCTACTCATTAACGGCGTAAAAGCTAGAAGTGTAGAGTTACGTACATCAAGATCCTCAGGTCATTCTCATCTCAGAGTAACCCGCCTTTTCTCCATTAACAGTCTGCATAGTCTTCCCTGACAACTTTCCAATACTTCCTCCCGAGTGCTAGGTGCCACTGAAAATGAACGCACCATCATCTCTCAAGTTAGCTTTAAAATCGTATTTCCTGGAGAATTTCTAACTGGATGGATAGCTGCAATCTTTTTTGCTTGTAACAGCTTAACAGGGAACAGGAAAGCATTTATTTTGAAGTGAAAACCCACATTTGGAACACTCTGTGACCAACGACTAGTAATCGGAGTTGCCACAAGAAATATGGGCATTTGGCAGAGAAAACTTTGAAGTCCACCGGCGCTGACACAGATTCCAGGTGCCTGGTGAGAGCACAAGGAAAGACAAATTGTCCCAAATAAAATGGAGCCTTGCCCATTGGATCCCTGGTGACCAGGTCGAAGTCTTGAATTAGCAGCACTGCGCAAAGCAGCCATTTCAAGTAATCTTATGTGTTTGATCCTATGAATTCAAGTTTCTAGACGTGACATACTCCATAGCGGAAGTCTTTTTAACATCCCGCTGGGCAGATTCCATAAGAAGTGCTACAAGAAGCAAGCTTGGAGATATAAGGATACGAGTTACTATTAAAAGCTTGGTCTCAAAGAGAAAACAGCTCATTTCTTAATAAAAATCAGGAGTTCGAAACGACAAAAAAACCCAAAAAACATTGGTTTGCGCTTCAAAGCTGAAGAGAAGTCGAACATTAACTGGGATACTTATTAGACCATAATTTTCCTGTGTTGGTCAGATTATCACAGAACTGACACAGCAATGTGTCAAAATCTGAACAAGCTCAAAATGAACCAGGTGCCCGAAGTACTACTATGTGGAAGCTTTGAAAGAAAAGCATTGATCAAAGTAGCAGCCATCTTGTTTCATCATTTGATTTCCTTTTTAAAGGGTTTGGGAGCGGGGTTTAGATAGCACGACAACACTACATTATATTACATCATTTGTAAAGCGCAGGTTCACTCCTTGAGGCATTTTGGTGTTGAGTAACAGATGTTTATTATTAACCAACTGTCCTAGGCTAAATTGGCTAGCTGGGATTTGAACCTGAAACCATGAGGTGAAATATCGATTCCAGTAGGTGATGTTTTATTCCACTGAGGCACTAGGCCCTCAGTTTCCCACTTTTACAGAAGTTTACACTCTGTTATGACTTACTCCATGTTTAAAGTAGAGTAAACCCTTTTCTATCAAGTTAAATTTTAAACTTTATTCTCACAATTTTGGAACTGGATGAGTATTTGTATTCTTTTTTCTTACAGCAAATTAAAATGGGGTGGTGAATTTCTGATTTTAATGACAAAACCACACATGCAGAAAACCTTGTGCCTGCCAGGTAGTAATCGTATTAGGAATGGGTAGGATCCACTTTATCCCATCTCCACCAGCTGGCTTCACCCTTATATCAATACTGCTGCCCTTTTCATAATTGCCAGAGAGGTAATAACCCCTCCTCCTGTTCACTCCCCTTTTGTATGTTGAGCGCTAACACCACAATGCCCCCTACTTTCTCCAGAGCATTATGGCATGAGATGTACTAACTTGTGTTTATGTCGCTGAGATATCACTCTTTTTGCAGGTGCCTGTCAATGTAGTCTTGGTGATGCATATCAATCAACAATTCCACATCACCAGCAAGGATTCGTGTTCAATACTTTACACATAAAGAACTTTGATTTAGTTGCAACTTCAAAGCTGGTTTCTGTAATTGGATTTCACCGTTTGAGAGCCCCAGGTACAGCTGGTGATCAATTGTTTCATTTGAAATGTTTTTCTGAAGTGCTCCGAAGATCAAATATGGACAGCTTATGACCCCCGTCCATTGAGAAGCCTGGCTGCTTCTCTCTTTAGCACGGCAGAATGATGTGATCCCAGCCACCAATGGTCTCTGAGAAGTCTACCAAGGCTTGCCTGGCACCCCGAGAGCTGCAATGAACTTCTAGGAGGCGATTCATGATTTGAAGCAGGTGCAAGGCCATATGAAGGCCATATGAAGGCCAAGGCCTGCATTGTTTGTGCTATATGGGCTTTTACAACTGTACAGATCTGTGGAACGAGGCTGTGAAACTGAGGATCTTCTACAACCATGCTGGTACCAAGCAGGTCGTATTCATATTAGCCATATCCTGCACACCAATCATTTAATTGAAGTTGCAAGAGCCACAATACATTCAAGACTGAACTATTGCAATATTGTCTATGCAGACTTTCTTAAAAATATAACAAATCGATGAATTAAAAGAAACACAAAATGAGGTGGCTAGAAAGTGCTGCAGTCTCAAGAAGCATGAGGCCATTTCTCCTGCCCTTAGTTACCTTCCTTTAGAGCAAGGGTTTAAGTTCAAAGTTAATGCATCATAAACAAGATATTTTACGAGAAAGGTCTCCCAGCATCTAGTCACACAAAATCCCCCATGAGGAGTCTAAAATCCCAATGTTTCACTTAAGTGTAAGCAAGTCCACATGATTAAATCATGGTGGTAACCTACTCATATCCTAGGCCCTTGGAATTATCTCAAACCCTCCTTCAGAATTTAACTGCAAGATCCCCAGATTATGTGAGGTGCTAAATCCTACCTTTTTATAGTCATTCCCAGTACACTTTCGCCCTTCTAGCCGCCGCCCCGTCCCATCTCAGGCACAGGGTCCTAATCTCTAGGAGAGCCTCCAATTCCAGACTCTTTTTACCCTTGGTTCTTAGGTCCTTCATCTAAGTGCCCAGTCAGATATTCGATGCAAACCCCAGCATCCTAAGCCACAATCTTCTATTAGGAAACTGGGGCTATGCCCATCTACTTTGGCTCTGTCACTACTTAGTGATCGGAAGTGTCCACAAGGTGACATTTTACACTACAAAAACACCCTAAACAACTCCTTCAGCTCCATAAACGAAAAAATCCATGCTGGATGTCATATAGCCCACACACATTGTGGTTATAATACGGGAAGACATGGTGGTGGGGGTTTCAACATACATACTAATACTTTTGCTGGACCTCTGTAGATTTCTATATGAAAAATATGCCAGCCCTGGTGATAAATAGTAAATGAACACAACTTGACAGACATCTGAAGAGGTTTCATTCTAAAGCAAAATGAAATCTTTTTTTACTCCTTCCCACACAAAATGAATTCATGGTTCCATTACCTTCTAATATCTTCTGAACATGCTGCATACATTAAAAACGTGGTGTAGTGTGCAAAATATACTAACGGGCAACCCCATGAAAGTGTCTATGCTGAAAATTGCGCACCATACAAAAATGAAAATCTTTGGATTCTGCCACAGACATATGCAAATGAAGATAAATTGTATGATGAGTGAAAAAGTGGATGATTTTTTTTCAGATTAAATAAGCAAGGTGACAACACAGTTTCAATCCACTGCGAGTCATTTACAGTGACAGATAGAGAGTGGAAAATGCATAATGCAGGAGTTGGAAGGAAAAAGGAAAATTGGAAGGGCGGAGACAAATGAATGGATCACAAAATCTTAGTAATTACTGTTCCCCAGGCTGGTAGCTGCTGGCCATGGTTTGCAGAGATACTGCAATGGATAAAATAGAAAAAAGAAAGGGCTTGGATTCATGGCAAAAGTGAACACATGTCACAAAACGTTTAATGCCAATAAGTTAAAGTATTATAAGGGAATATACGTGTATAGACATTCACATGAAATGGAAAACAGAACAACCACTTGGACCGCAGTCTGCAGTGCTCAAGTGAATTGAAACTTCTGTTTAGCTGTATGTTGTACTATAGTTTAAACATCTGGGCCTGTGCCCAAGTTAATCAGATAAATTTGTGCTGGACAAAAGTAATGTGGTGGTTACAAGCCAATGTCCCGGATTCTGCCCAGGAAGATAAGCAGACTTTAATTGGTAATGATTCTCCTAAAAGGACAGAGAACGATCATTGGAGATGGAGGTCTCCTACAGAATTCTTAAGATAGAAAGAAGACCAGGTTGAGCCTATTTTTAGGTTGTTCATTGAAGTAGTAAGTTTGGGAATATTACATCAACAAATATTAAGTCTTTGAATACCATATCACCGACATGAATTGTCCAGACAGACAGGGTTATAACTGGTACTGGGATGAAACACACTTTTCTTTCCCATGGACGAGAATGGCAGAACCTCTTTGTTTAATGCCTAGGAGCATTTGCGGCTCGTGGCAAGCAAAAGGGGTGCGGCGGCGCGCATGGGGAGGGATAAATAAAAATTAAATAGAAAATAATAATTAAAAAAACACTTTCCTCCTCCGTTGTTGCCACCCCTCTGTCCCTCGTAGCTCCAGGCTGCAGGCACAGGCTCCCTGCCTGTCCGGCGGCCAATCCTGACGCTGCTCAAAGGTTTACATCGTTATCATGGGAGATTGCAGGGTGTGGTTTCTAGAAGGTGGCCAACTTGGTTGCAGGGATGCCTTCGATTGGTTTGAACCTTCTTGTCTGTTATTCTTTGACTATAACTTGTGAATATACAAGGTTAAATTAAGTCAAATTTTAGTAAAAAATATTTAGTGCCTGGATAACCAGAAGACAGGAAATTAGAAATGGAGTTGAAGATTTTGCACAGCCTTCCTGGAAAATGATGTTCCCAAAAGAGGGAACACAGTGGTGCTGCTGTTTAGCTTGAGAGGGAAGATTTCAAATCTGTAAAGAGCAACATAACTAGAATCTAGCTCTAGTTTTACAAGCACTAATAGACGGAGATTTGATAAATGCAGATGGAGATGTGTCATAGTAGATTATGTAGGTCACAGCATAGCTAAATCTAGAATCAAACCTAAGTAGTGTTATGTTGGGGCAATCCTAAAAGCACCCTTTTGGACTTGGCCCTCTCTACAGGGTCACCCCTAAACTTTTAGCCTTCACCAATCCTGTTTCCTGGAACTGTTTTGTTGTAATTTAGGACTATGCTCACTGTACCACTGTTAACGAGTGCTAAAGTGCTTGTGCACTCTGCTTAAAACATGGTACAATGGGCCTATACCAGATTGGAACATTTAATTTACTTTTAAGCCCAGAGTAAAGTGGCACAACATGTACCCAGGTCCTGTAAATTGAACACTACTAGTGAGCATGCAGCAGTTGTTTTGCCACCCATTTATGCAGCCTTTTAAAACATGTCTCAGACCTGCCACTGCAGCCTGTTTGCAGTTCTATACTTCCAATTTGACCTGAAAAATAAACCTTTTGCCAAGCCTAAACCTCCTCTTAATACATATAAGCCACAACTAAATAGGCCCTAAGCAGCCCAAAAAGTAGGATGTATGGAATTTAAAAAGTAGGACAGGTGGTTTTAGGTTTTACATGTCCTGGTATTAGTGAAAAAAACAAAGTTGGGAGTTTTTGACTAACATTGGGTTACCACACTAGATTTAAAAGTGCTAACTTTGATTGGGACCAGGTAGAAATGCTATGCTTGTACTCCAGTGAATTGCATTTTAAATTCCTCTTTAATGATAAAGTCAGATTTTAGATTACAGTTTTGTAAATGCCACTTTAAGCAAGTTGTCATTTTTTGGTCCTAAACTTTCTGAGGCCTTGATAGGAGTTACCAGCTGCCTGGGCCGGATAGCTGCTCCCCCATCAGGAATGCATATTTGGCATAGATGGTGAACAATAGGAACCGGGTGTAGCTGGGAGAAGGCCTCTCTGCCAGAATAGGAAGCGTGGAGCAATTCCCTGCCCACTGACATTGCAAAGGTGCTGCCTCAGCACACTCACAAAGAACATGGAAATAGTCTATTGTCACCTAAGACATCTTAGGACCTGGGCAGGGAAGAAGGTTATTCCAGAATCATCTGTGGGGTAGAAGAAATGCCAGATGTTTCTTCTACTTCAAAGCTGGCACCAGGTATAAAGAGTGGACCCTCATACCAACTCTTCAGTTCACTCCTCGATCTCTGGACCTATGGAATACTACAAAAGGGACTGCCTTGTACTTGAGAGGGGTCTCCTGTTGCTATCAGAGGACTGCCATGCTGCCTGAGGCCTGCCTTGCTCTTCAGAGAACTGCCCTGCTGCTTGAGGTCTGCCTTGTTTCTCCCCGGACTGCCCTGCTGCTACCAGAGGAACGCCCTGCTGCTTGAGGCCTGCCTTGCTCTTCAGAGAAATGCCCTGCTGCTTGAGGCCTGTCTTGCTGCATGAAAGTAGAGAGGGCCATCTCCTTGAACCCATGACTACCAGAGTGACTCCAAGGGTCAGTTGGCTGACCCCCTGTTCTGAGCTAAAGTGACACAACAAGCTCCAAAGAACTCCTTGCAATTGCTTGGCTGACCTTCTGAATTGGCCCTGTCTACACCTCTAACCGGACCTGCCTGAGCCCTGCTGGCCTCTGCTGGAGTGGGTTTTTGATCCCCAAGAGTTTTGAACTCTGTGCCTGGACTTTGAGAAGGTGGCCTTTTCAGTGGGACTAACCTGGTCCCTGTATCCGGCCTGCACTGCATCGCAGTCAGGCTGAACATGTGACGCTTTCATGGTCTAGTGCGACCAGGTACCCACAGTTAGTGCTTTCTGCTTAATACTTTTACTTAAACCTTTACAATTGCATAACTTGGGTTATATAGATTGGATTCGATTTCAAATTATTTATTAACTTCATCTCTAAGTTTCACATAGCTGGTCAGGTTTCTAATAATTACTTATTGTCTAGGGCTTGCAAATGTAATTGTTAGGTTTTTCAATGACTATTCTGTCAAGTTATAGATCTTTTAAGGGGAGATGACGTCTTAAGTAAAATGCAAAATTCATGTAGATTGTGGAGCAGAAGAAAACTTTAGAATTACTGAAGAATGAAATAGTGCATGCTCCATGATTGAAGCCATTTGTGACTGGTATGCAGTGTTTGATTCCAGTCGGTGCAACTAACAGCAGTCTAGGAGCAGGTCTGCATATTTCTGAGAAAAAAACTACTCTATCATAGAGAAAGAGTTACTTGCATGTGTCAGGGCATCATTGGATTTTCACTTTTCTGTAGAAGGACAACTTTGTTCTCCATGCAGACCATAAAGCCCCAGATAAGGATTCCAAGTAAAGGTGGAGTGATCACTGCCAGACTGATTGACTGAACACCTACCAGTTTAAAATCACTTTTGTCCCTGGAAAATTCAATGAGCACGATGACTGTAGGTCACATCTTCTCCAGTGTTACATGTGGGTGATGATGAAAGTGAGGTGTTTCTTTTCCTGTTAAAAATGTAAAGATAGTGGGCTGTTTAACTGAAGGTGAGCCCACAGAAAAAAGTATGACCATGCAGCAGAGGACACCATTTCCAAAGCAGTAATATAATATAATATAATATAAATATAAAGCACCTGTATTAGAAATGGGGTCTCTAGTTGGCAGTCAGTTTACACCCTGTCCAAGTAGGGACCCTCACTCTAGTCAAGGGAAGGGAGGCCGACTCCTAAGATAACCCTTATTAATCCCTTTGGTAGCTTGGCACGAGCTTTTAGGCTTGTCTCAGAGGCAATGCTGTAAGTATTTGTACCTACACAGAGTAACACAGTGAAAACACTACAAATGGACACCACACCAGTTTAGAAAAATAGTGAATAGTTATCTAAGTAAAACAAGACCAAAACAACAAAATAATCCAACTTACACAAGCAAAGACATGAAATTTTAAAAGATTAAATCCAAATAAAACGCTTATAAAAACATTAGTTCCATCTGGTGCTATCACGGCGTCGTGGTGGAGTTGTTCCCAACAGTCTGACTCCGCTCGCGAGGGAGTGCAGCACTGGTCATGGAGTCGCACAGACCCCTGGCACAGTACCTTATAAATGAGGCAGAGTCAAAGGCGTGGCACAGAGTCTACGAGGGAGCTGGTGCGGCGTCTGTTCTGTACTGCTATGCAGGAGGTGAGGTGGCGTCGGCTGCGAGGCGTTGGTTCCTTATGATCCAGCGGGGTTGATGAGACCAGCGGGTCAAGATGCAATGGGGTGACCTCTCGGCGGAGTCGGGTGTCACGGACGTTGGCAGCAAGGCACTTGGGACTCACAATGTTGCAGGACTTCAGAGGCGCTGCAGCGGTTTTGATCGCAGTCATTGCACTTCATCAGGGCCCACGGCCTCGGGTGCAGGCAGCAGCATTGAGTCGGACAGCGGCACTCGTTCTTGAGTCGTCCGGAGTCGATGTGCCTCTCTCTTCTTGAGTGAGAGGGCACCTCTTGGCAAGTCATGGTCCTCAGCAAGAGAACCAAGCGGCTGGCAAGTGAAGTCTTTCATGTCCCAGAGTCTTCTTAACATGAGGCAAGCTCAGTCCAAGCCCTTGGAGAAACTTCACAAGCAGGATACACAGCAAAATCCTGTCTTTGTCCCCTCCAAAACAGAAGCAGGAACTGTAGGCCAACCCAGCAAAGCACAAACAGCAAAGGGGCAGTACTCCTTCTCACAGCTCCTCAGTATTTCTCCTTGGCAGAGTCTCTTCTTGATTCAGAAGTGTTCTAAAAGTCTGGGGTTTTGGGTCCAATATTTATACCCATTTCTGCCTTTTGAAGTAGGCAAACTTCACAGGAAGGTCTTTGTAGTGCACAAGACCTTGCCTTTCATGCCCTGGTCTCAGGCATACTTTAGGGGGTTGGAGACTGCATTGTATAAGGACAGGCACAAGTGTCAGCTCCTCTGACTACTCTAGCCAAAGAAGACCCATTAGGATATGCACAGCACACCTCAGCCACCTTTGTGTGACAGTCTAGAGTGAATTCACAACCAGCCCAATTGTCATCCTTACCCAGATGTGTATTCCACAGCCAGGCAGAGGCACAGAATGGTTAAGCAAGAAAAATGCCCACTTTCTAAAAGTGGCATTTGCAAACACACAAGTTAAAAACCACCTTCAGTAAAAGATGTATTTTTAAATTGTGAATTCAGAGACCGTAAACTAAATATCTCTATCTGCTCCCGATGGTAAGGCAATCCCTATGTTACCCTATAGGAGAGATAGGCCTGGCAATAGTAAAAACCAAAATAGGCAGTATTTCACTATCAGGACATGTAAAACATACCGGTACATGTCCTACCTTCTAAATACACTGCACCCTGCCCGTGGGGCTACCTGGGGCCACCCTTAGGAGTGCCTTACATGTACTAAAAGGGAAGGTGTGTGCAGGTCGACATGGCAGTTTACAACTGCACAAAGAGACACTGCAATGGCAGGTCTGAGACATGTTTACAGGGCTACTCATATGGGTGGCACAATCAGTGCTACAAGCCCACTAGTAGCATTTGATTTACAGGTTATGGGCCCACATGACGGACTGTACTGGGGACTTCTAGTAAATCAAATATGTCAATCACAGATAACCAATCATAATTTACACAGGGAGCCCTTGCACTTTAGCACTGATCAGCAGTGGTAAAGTGCCCAGAGTACCAAAACCACTAAAAACAAAATCCACCACAGAGTAAAAAATACAGGAGGCAGAGACAAACAGACAGGGGAAACAACAGCAAGGATGCCAGGTCTAACAGTCTGGTTGGCCAGAAGAAAGGAAACTGGAAGGGGATTTGGAGTCAATGGTCAAGGTTCAAAGTTCCCCTGACAGTTCCCAACTATCTGTTCCAGAGTACGATGAATCTTGACTGTATAGCACAAGGCGATGGGATGAATAAACCGCTGGTAGTGAGCAGCTAAACACCCAGTCATGTAACAACCTACCACTCACAGGTAGCCTACATTACTCAAGACAACTGATGAAAATTAGAAATAAGGGACAGGAGCAAAAAGAGTGCTTGATTAAGTTTGGAAGGATAGATGAGAGAGCAAGCACTGAGCGGACCAATGCAAACTGCAATACATGATTGCAATTGAATTAGGCCTAACCTGGCTACATTTGTCTGTATTGTTAATAATCCAAATTGGTCTTTACTCATGCTGCATTGTATGATGTTTTGAAAAAGCAATATAAATCTGTTTTAAAAAATAATTACGAATTAAAGTTAACTTGCCTGGCAAAATAGTGTTCTCTTGCAGCCATTTAGCTTTAAAGTGAAGCTTGCAAATCAAGATCACAAGGGGCACTGACGGATGTCTTGCACTAAGAGGAGCATTTGTGAGTATTTTTTCTGGCTAGGGTTGGATGAGTTAGTGTATATTGTAGAGAGGAAGCAATAAATCAGCCACACTTTTTGTTGTGAAGACCTTCTTGTTGGTCTTCCTGGAGGGCCATACAAAAAGCTTTGCATTGATGTAATTGGTTCTTTTCATGCTCCCACCAAGAGGGAAGCACATGTCACTGTAGTTCCAATTATTCAACTAAGATGGTTGAGAATATCACAATGGACATGGTCATAAGTATTTTGGAAGACATCTTTTGTAGGAAGGGCCTTATTGAGTATTTAGTGTCAAAAGATGGCCTTCGATTTGCCAGTGCATACGTTTCCAACTATTTCTCTAGGTGTAATATAAAACAGTACTTGTGTTTGTGCAGTGCCACTCAGTGATGTCTGCAAAACTAAACTCTCACCGCTGGGACCAATGTAAGAAAATGAATTATTGGTTGAGGGGAGTAGAAGCCATACTCATGCAGCAACCTCAGTCCTTGTCAGGGTGAACCACAAAAGTTACTAAATTAACCTAAGCTTAACCATCAGTTAGCTTTGTGCAAAACAATCAGACTTATATGAGAGGCAAAGTTTGAAGTATTTGAGCAGCACAAAAACAGTAATAAACACAAGAAAAATCCCAAAACAATTCAGAAAAGTAGAGGACATTTTGATGTTTTAAGTGAAAATAGAACCTAAAAGCACAAAGCACCACTCGTGATCATCTGGTCGTACTAGACTGGGGGAAGTCACAAGTTCAGGTCAACCACGATGCAGTCAGGTGGGATACAAGTATCAGGTTAGTCTGACTGAAAGAGTTCCCTTCTTAAAGTCCAGCTCGAAGAATTCCATTTGCAGTGGAGGAAGTCGCAAGGAGTACTATAAAATGCTATTAACAAGTCTACGAGTATAAATCTACACTCCACCTTTCTTATGTTTTCTAAAGGGAGATCCTCACACATTTAACTACTTAGTAGTAAATGTGGAAGGAACCCAGGGACTGGTTGAAAAATGGGGCGTACATATGATAAAATAGGTGGAGTTTAGAAAGAAGTAAGGCAGGGTTGAGTGATCACTAAGAAGGGGTATCTGGAGGAATGGGCACTTACCCAGAAAAGAGTAAAAACCATTGCTATTCACAAGCTGTTCTTAACGTTAAATAGCACAAAGTTCAGTGGTGGGCCCCCCTGCAGAATGTGATGAAGGTCCTTAAGTTTACCATATCTCACAGATGTTCATTGGCCTTGGCTGAATGGGGCACCTTGAAAGGTTGGGGCCCCCCCGGAAGGGTTGAGGCACCCCCTGTGCCACAGAGGCTGCAGTGCTCAGTGGAATGCCCTTGCTAAAGTTACTACAGCCAAAAAGGGAACCAAAAGAGTAGAAAATTACTCCAGCTCAGAGCTGAAGTCCAGTACAACATGGCCAATCACTGGTATTGCTACACCCTCTGATATTTTCACTAATTGTTTCTGAGTTACACTGTTTTACTTTTCCCTATACTTTTTCATAGGAAGCCTCCACTATAAAACTATTTTTATGTTAGATATTATTGTACATGTATATATTTTAAATATAAAACAAAATGTTAAAGCTCTGTAAACTCACCTTTTAATAGAAATTCCAATTAAATAAAATGTTAAATTTAAATTATTTAGTGGAATTTATGAAATAACTCTCCACCCAACGCAAAAACAATAATTGTTTTATTATGAATGAATAGTTATTCAAAGTGGTGTATAAAATTGAAAGCAGTTTAATTATTCTTTATTAAAATTAATCTTATATATTTTTTTTAATTTAAAAAAGTGGTTGAATATTTTACAATCAAATAATAAATGTTTTATTTGTATATATTTTAGCATTAAATTATATTCACTTATATTTTTAACTAGTTTAAGTAATTTAATTCAGTTGACATTTTTTCCTATGGGGTCTTATTTTAAATCCATCTCTCCATTATTTAATATGAGAGGTTGTAGCATTATCAGTGGTTGACCATTTGTGGTTCTGCACATTTTACTATTTCGTTTTGGCAGTACTAACTCATAATCAGGAATATGGCCCAACCCCTTTTTCAGGAGACAAAGATGTATCAGTGTACAATTTTGAGTAACTTTACACTTGAATTTTGTGAATACCCTAAAGTAGTAAAGTTACTCACATGTGTGAGAGTAAACTTACATGCATATATTACCCTTAAACATAAGTTACCTTAGTGAATACCTCCATATCTCTCCACGGAGTTGTCCAATTCATAAAATTTACTCACACAGAGTTTCTACCAGTTGGAGAATTCTGTCGCATTTACATTTCAAATAGTTTGAAAAAATATCATAAAGGAATGAACTAGAAATGTGTATTTGCCCAAGTACAGTAATTTCTGATAAACGAGAAACATACCTTCTGCGTGGAAAAAAAACCCATGTCTTTTGCCCTCACTTTATACATGAGTGTATTTGTCCTACTCCCACTCTAAAAAGGTTTTACTACTGTGTGTTCGGGGTGGGGCACTATTTGCGAAATGTCGCTGAACACATGCAAATGTGCAAGTGTCTGAATGATCATTGCATTTTGATAGGTCATTCTTCACCCTCTGGAATTCACACACTCAGGCCCGTGGTGTCCTCCATATGAAACTGTAAAACATCTATGCTGCTATATTTTCCACATAAATTAAATTCTTGGGAGTTGTGAACTATGATTTCACAACCTTCGTGGTGTTCTATGAAAACTTTTGCAATGGTTGTGAAGTGTTGTGCTTTGTCACCACAGTTATGATTTTCAGTATTATACCACATAAGTTAAGCTTTCATAATCATGCCAAAAACAGGTTCGATGTCAATGAAAATCATTTTGCAATTGCACAGAAACACGTTTCACTGGCAAAGAAACTAAAAAGTGTTGCAACCTTTGCAAGGTCAAAAATTGGAAACTTCCCAAAAATGCAAACACAAAAAAAAGTGTACACACCTATTGCATTCTCCTAGTCTTGATTCTGTGAAATGATATGTGGAATTTACCTTCGCAAATTGTTTCACTTAGGTGCTCTAAACGTCTGTGAATAAGAGGCAGAGAGAGCAATGCTAGTTTTTTTCGGAATATTGCTTTTTTTCCGTTTTATGGCCACTCAGAAAATGTTATTTTGTGTTGGTGTTTTATTGCTAGAGTCAAGTAAAGAGGTATTAATATGTGATAGAGGCTCCAGCGTTGAAATACAATTGAACATTTGCAAATCTGCCATTCGCCTGCATGGGGAAATAGTTTTCTGCCAGAAAATGATGGCTCTCATGCCACTGGCTCAGTCTCCTACTGGTGATTACAGCGCCTGCGAAATAGCACTCTCTGTGTTCCGCCAGCTTAAGAGCGAAATGGACAAGAGATATAGTGAATAGATTCCTCCCTCAATGGGTCATGTACACAGAAAGAACATAATGGCACTCCCCAAATTCATGTCTAAGCGGTGTGATCAGGGACGGCTCCTCTGAAAGGGGCGTCGTTCCCCTGGCCAAAAGCCAGGAGATGAAAAATAAAACAATATTTTAATATTGTTTTATTTTTCATCAGCTGGCTCAGCCAGCAATATGGGTGGGGGAGGGAAGAAGGGGAGAATAGTCCTAAATGCACATGTGTGTTTGGCTGGCTGACTCAAGGCTGGCCAAACACACGTGCACTTAGGTTTCCGGGCTGGAGATACTGCACAGACCCCAGGGCTGTGTCTGAGCGGCAGTCACTGCCACTCAGACCAATCCGGACGCTGCTTTTATGCTTGGTTTAGCATGAAAGCAGCGCCAGAATTGTTGCAGAGCCTGTGCTGGTGTCCCAGTGAATACTGGGACACCAGAAGGTGAGCAGCAAGAGAGGCGGCAGGAGACGGCGGGCGATGGTGACGAAACCGTAAGTATATATTTTTTTTCTGTGTTTCCCCTGTTTTTCCTTCGTTTCCCCGCCCTCCCCCCCTTGACATTTGCGACAGCCGCTGCTGGGAGTGATGCATTTTTTTAATCTCCAGCAAAGTTTTGGAAGTTTTCCCAGTTTAATTTTGCATTTGCCTGTTCAAAGTTTGCTGTGCATTGTGAAAAACGTATCACTGCACTGACGGATAATTTGCAATTAAACCAAATTGAGCTAAAATGCAAAATGCATACAAATCTTTTATCTTATCATATTTACCTGTGACCTTATAAATTATATAAATAAATATATAAATAATTTGATAATATAAATTATTGCAAGCATCACAATTTCCATGCAAATGTGCAACTTTTTTGTGTAGTTTTTATGTACCTTGAACTTGGCCCAAGGCGCATTAGAACACTGAACACATATAGTAGGCACGGGGATATTATGTGATTTGCACAAGATGGTGAGCCAAAGCAGAGACTCCAACTGAGTTCTCCAATTCTAAATTCAGCAGCTCTGGCCGTAAGGCTACATTTCAAGACATCAGCAAACTTGTAAAGCATTCCATGCAGCTTTACGAAAGGCAGAAACAAATTAACCTTTGCAACATCGTACACCTACAGTCAGCA
Organism: Pleurodeles waltl; assembly: GCF_031143425.1. Taxonomy (NCBI): domain Eukaryota; kingdom Metazoa; phylum Chordata; class Amphibia; order Caudata; family Salamandridae; genus Pleurodeles; species Pleurodeles waltl. Next base: position 201,052,815 of record NC_090440.1, on the reverse strand, counting down.
TACACAAACCAGCATAACATCTCACATTTTCATCCCTAAACACAAGGGTGTGTTAGGGTCAGGGAAGACGGAAATGCCCACTTGGGGGCTGTAGTCTTTCCCCAAACAAGACACGCTTTATAGCCACATCATTATCCCTCTCTACTCAACCCATCATATATTAGTTTGCGAGATTAAGGCGTAGCCATATTGGGTGAGGACCATTGATAATTTCAATGGAGTGTGCTGGAAAGAAACACATTCCTCCTGTACTCATCTGGACTTTATCATTTGTGTTCAAGAAAAGCTTTTCATTTACTTATCCGGTATTGGATGGCCTGCAAGTCTGATCATTGGTTGAAAGCAAAAAGGAAAAAGATGCAAATCGAGACAAAATTGCTGTTAAAAATACAGTTGTTGCTTTGTAACAAAATGAAATTGTCCTTTGATATAGGCAGGGCCGCTGGCAGAATGTGGAAGGAGAGGGCCAAATTATGTGGCAAGTAAAAGCAAATTATGTGGCATAATGCATCACATTGTCTGATAGTATTATTTTTATAGTTGTTAACACTATCTGAGCATAGGGTGCGCCTCAGACTAGCATCCAAACATAGCAATAAGCAATAGAGAGATAAAAAGGATCTTCGTCTGTGTGGCGACACATGTTGCTGCAATTTTACTAACTTTTGGACTGTTGGAACTAGAAACAATTTTTTGTTAAAATTCCATATTATGCAGCAGATGGATTACATGGCAAATGCAGCAGGTCCATAATTGTGCAAAATACGCTGCAGCCGCACAATAGTATAATTCCAGTGGCCCTGGGATAGGAGAGCATTGTGTATTTAAAATGAAACAAAATATAGCTGTGTTTTTTTTTATTAAACTGTTATAAGTAGAGAGCATGCTAGATGAGCCTGGTGGAAGGGGACCAGATGACTCCGTTTCCTGGAGACATCACCTTTCCAGTTGTGAGTGCACTAATGCTCGTAGTGGAGATTTGCAACTACCAATAATCTGGATTCTGTGAATATGCTAATTCCCAAAACCACCTACAATTGAGTTTGGACGACCTTAGATATGTTTATTTAAGGTAAACAGAATAATGTCAGTGGTCCATCATTTAGAGAAAAAACACTGAAATTCTGTGAGTTAATTTGTGTGAAAGTGTGACTTACTCAGCAGCAAGATAATTAAAACAAATGGGGACATTTACTTTTTGAGATATTTGGTAGTAAAAAAACAACAGAAAAATGAACACTAAACCTCTGAGACAACTATGACAATAAATTAAATAAACATTGAACCTCATTGGCTGAATGTTGTAATTTCTTTACATAATTTATATTTAAGGTATTTCCTTATCTATTTTAACTGATTGATAGGAGTAAGACCAAAAAGCAAAAAATTAGATGTTTGATTGATTGAAGTTTTTTCTTTGGAGAAAGGAGGCATTATAAGATCTTGCCTTTGTCGGTGTGCTCTTCTATTGAATATAAGGTTTTCTGCATTACTCTAAAGTGGCATTACTGATTTGCTGGATAATTAACGCCAGGACACAATGAAGCATATTGTTGAGGCTGCAATTCCTTACTAAAATGCTACCCTTCCTCTTCTTAAGGATGCAATGAGCAATTACTTATGATGATAGATTTACAAATGCAGTTTGTTGAACAGCGTGACTAATAAACATGTTTGTTTGATTCTATGCGGTAATGACTGATAAAAACGTGTTTGAATAGAGGAAATTGCCTAGGCATTCTTTAGCCCTGAGGGCACTCTTGGGTACTTCTCACTTGTAAGTATTGTTTGATTTGTTGTTTGATTGATGCAGTGTCTTGAGGGGCATCGGATGAAAATGGATGTGGGCTAAATCACCCTCTGTTCTTAGGATGGGTCTGAACATTTTCTTGGAACATTTTAATAGCAATGTATCCAAGTGGTAAATCATGAAATGCAGCTGAAGGCAAGTCAAAGCTCACAAGCTGTGATACAGGTCTGAAAAATGTAATTCCAAGATTATTCAGTGAGTTAGGTATTTAAAGGTATGTTGGAGCTTGGCCACATAGCTAGAAGCACTTAGGTGGAACGAGAGGGCTGGCTTTTAACATACTTTATTGCTTTTTTCAGAAAAACAAAACAGTCAAGGAAAGGCAGTTATTTCCACATTTGAAATCAGTTGCAAATGAGAGAAAATAACATTAAACTCAAGCATATAAATCATATAAATCACACACTAGACCATATTTTTCTTGACTCTGCTAAGCATCACCTTTTCGTGGATATTAAATCCAATAACTTGTCTTCCACATTTGGACTTGATCTACAATTTTTGTGTTTGCTTTGTTACACAACCATTTGCAATCCAATGGGTCTCGCGTTTGCTCGAGTTAGAGTTATTAGCGTTCTAAATTCCTAACTGCAATTTTCTTTCCATGTAAATTGAATATGAAAAGTAAAACAGTTGACATAAGCAAGCCAATTTAAAGCATCACAGCCGCCATGAGTGTGAGCACGAAGGAGAGGCACAAAAGGAAAAAGAAGTTCGCTCGCAGTCAAACGTACCAGCAAACGTGCAATTATCCATGTAACAAGGTCGATGGCCAAGGTGGTAACAAAACTGCCCCAAATAGCGAGAAACATAAATCATTTACCAATGATGATAAAGGATTTTTGAGAGGCAAGCCCATGAACTAGTGATAGACATCTCATAAAAGGAAGGCATAGTCCCAGGTGGATGACAAACCACCCGATTAAGGATTAAGCATGGTCTGATGAATGAAAGGATGTTTTTATGTTATGGCACAAGAACACTTTCTCATGATCCATGGTGCACCCACCTCAAGATGTTTGTTAGTCTGTAGTATTGTCAATATTTTCAAAATACAAGTGTGCAATATTTAAGCTAATAAATTCTCATCTGTAATTCCTTCATTATTTACTATTATCAATGTCAATGTGTAAAACAGCCCAATGCATTTTGGTGCTGTAATAGAATTCCAAAAGCAAACCCAGATCTATGACTAGGGGTGAATGTTTAATTTGCTCTGCATTCCATCCATCATCTGTTGTTTTTAAATTTGTCACCCTAAGTTGGAAGGGTATGCCCAGACGTGGGTCCCGTGCTTGCTATGCCACCAGATTCAAGCTAGCCTGCTGATGAATGGGTGATACCCTGAAACTGGTCCCAGGGTGCCTGTTTCTGGTCCAGGGAGGACCTGGCCTGGCAGTTCGGGCTGGGCTGTTCCCATGGGGAACAGGGTCAAGACTGATTTGCATATGGCTGGGTCCAAACTGGAGTGGCATGGCAAGCTAAAAAAGTGATGGATTAAACCAAGATCTGTGACTGGGGGGTGAATGTTTGATTTGTTCTGCATTCCGTCCATCATCTGTAGTTTTTAAAATAGAAATCCAAACATTTCCAAAACGGATAAAGTAATTAAACCAAACTTTCAGTTCTTCTGCCCATGTGTCATCCTTGTACCCACCTTATGCTTTCAAGACATTATCCAACCCTCCTCGTAGTTTTATCATAAACTGTCAATTACCTTGCATAGGAGGATGTTAAATCAAGCGCACCTCCAGGGTCCTTTGCTTTCACATTAATCATCTGTTTCTACTGCAATTCTCATACTGTGATTCACAATATCCTATGGTGTTTGCTTGTTTGCCCACAGGGAAGAGGACACTATATGCAATGCAGGCTTTGCGAAAAAGAAAAACAGTTATTACATCTAGCCCCCAGTATCTGCATACTCAGGTCTGCACCAAGCCAATCAGCCACATCAGGACAAACGTATCTTTGAGCCACGGTCCTGTACTTGCCAGGCATAAGCAAATGTTCTCAGCTCTGGCCAAATGTATTTCACCAGTCTTCAAAGATGTTTTTTTGTCAATAATTGTAGACAACTTGAAGGTCGACTTGATCCATATTTGTATTCACTGACATCTTAATTTTAGCACTTAGGTAGTTTGTGACACTTGTGAAGAGGAGTCTGTGTAGCTTGTAATAACCATTGTATATCGAATGTGACCAGCAGCTTGAGGCACCAGTGGTTAGTGTGTATTGTTTTGAAGTAGAGGTACATGATCTCAGGCTAAAAGATGTGTGGGAAAAGTCAGCATGGTCACTTAGACTAAGGAGAGGCCAGTTGGGCATGAGCAGGATCGGTGAAGTGTCTAAGATGAGAAGAACATCTTTGTATTGCCGCTATATAAATGACTGCAATTATGTTTTGCGACGCACACATTGGAAGCAAATTGAAAGACAGGGGTAAATGGTGATTTGTATAGGATAACATAATTTCACAGTGTCGTGGGTGTATGTATAGAGCTTGTGTTTACCAGATATAATTGTAGGAAAGAGAAATGGTCATACGACTCTTTAATTTAGTATGATAATATATCCTTTTATTGACTATGAGTGCTTCTGTTTTCTTTTTCTCTTCTTGTCTTTCTCTTTCTCACCTTCTGTTGCTTTTCTTTTCCTTTTCTCTGGGATTTTTTTTATTGAGTTCTTGTTGTTCTTTTCTCTTTTCCTCCTTTTAGGTATATCTCCTTTTTCAGAGGCGACGTTCCCCAGCAGAATGGACATAAACAGGAATAGAAGGAAATAGGAGGGAGTAGGTAAATACAGTTTTTTCTTTTGGGGCAAACTAATCACACCTGGTGGGAGGGGGAAAGGGAAAAGGAAGAAGTAGGGGCCAGTGAGGTCCGTGCCTAAAAGTGCGGGTTCTTGTTTTCTTATGTGCCCAAGTGCTCTGGTGTATAGAGAAAAGAAGGACAATAATAATAATAAAAAATAATAATAAAGATTGAGATAGTCCTATCGCGCCTCGGTTCTCTCTTCCAATAATATTATTGTTTTTCTGACCAAATCTGTAGAGGGGTGTCCATGAATACCGTTAAATATTTTCCCACTTCTCACTGTGTTTCTTTCAGGCTTCTCCCTCCCCCTCCTTTCCACTTCTAAAATAGATACACGGGTTTTGTAAATAAGCCCATACCTGCATTAGCCCCTTCCCTCCTGGGATGTGGCAGGCGATTTCAGTGTCCTTGGTCGTCGGTTCGACTTCGGCTGGGAAGTCAGTTTCCCGAGCCCTTTTCGCCTTCTCCGATTCCTCGCCGCTTTCCACGGTCCACCCGATGTCTGCTGTCTCCGTCTCTCCACTTGCATCCGCGTCTTTGGTTTCTGTTCTCCCCGTCTTCCCCCGCCGGCTTCTTCCTGGTTTCCTCCTTCCTTTTCTGCACGCTGCAACAACATTCTTCTTCTGGGTTGGCGTGCGTCTCGGGGCACTCGTCTATCGGCCCCACTCGCGTAGTGGGGCCAGGCGTAACAGCGATCCTGTTACACATAGATTTTGGATTCAAATCAAATTACTTTTTAAACAAATAGGTATTTTCATATTAGCTATCATATGTTTATAGAACAGTTTAAATTGCTAAAAAAATCACAACAAAACTTTCACTGTGGTGCCACGTGATTACGCCAATCCGTGTGGTTTGAGTCAGACCCATTTTAAATAGTTAATGCATTGGGGATGTTACCTTGTTGCTTTAGGGTAATTACATTGTACAAACTCACAAAAATTCAACTTCAGAATAGTTTATTGTTAGAAATGGGGTCTTTGGTTGACAGTCAGGTTACCCCCTGTTCAAGCAAGGACCCTCACTCTCGTCAGGGTAAAAGAGAATCACCCTCAGCTAACCCCTGCTTGCCCCTTGGTAGCTTGGCAGAGCAGTAGGCTTAACTTCAGAGTGCTAGGTGTAAAGTATTTGTACCAACACACACAGTCACTTAATGAAAACACTACAAAATGACAACACAGGTTTAGAGAAATAGGAAATATTTATCTAAACAAAACAAGAACAAAACGACAATAATCCACAATACACAAGTCAAGTTATCAATTAAAATGCAAAAAGAGTTTTTCAGTAGTTTTAAACACACACTAACACTATTAGCATGATAAAGTAGCTTGGGTGCGTCAAAAATAAACCTGCACGGTCGAGTTCACTTCAAAAAGGGCTTGCGATGCGTTGATTCCACTCACGAGCTGGACCTTGCGTCATTTCTCCTTTCGCCGGGTTGGGGCACGTCGTTTCTTCTCTCCGCAGGACAGCAATGCGTCAATCCGGTCAGCACTTTTGGGTCCGGGCAGGTCTTGTGTTGTTTTTACACGCCCAGCGGTACTTAGGTCGGAAATCCAGCTGCACAATGATCCGAAAACCGCGCAGCGTAGGTTGTGATCTCCCAGCCTCCGTCAGCGATGCTGTGTGTCGTTTCTCCTGCTCTGTGTGTCGATTCTTAGGTCATGTTTCCGGCGAGCGTTGATTCTCAGCTGCGGAGCTGGCAGTGCATCATTTCTTCAGCCGCAGATCGGAGTTGCATCAATCTTTTCACCCCACACCACTCTGTGCATAGATTTCCTTGTCTTTAGGCTGCTAGCTTCTGGGTCCCAGGAACTGGATGGGCACCACAGGGCAGAGTAGAAGTTTCTCCAGAGTCTCCAGGTGCTGGCAGAGAGAAGTCTTTGCTGTCCCTGAGACTTCAAACAACAGGAGGCAAGCTCTAAATCAAGCCCTTGGAGATTTCTTCTCAAGATGGAAGGCACACAAAGTCCAGTCCTTGCCCTCTTACTCTGGCAGAAGCAGGATAGCTCCACAAAGCACAGTCACAGACAGGGCAACTCTTCTTCCTCAGCTCTTCAGCTCTTCTCCAGGCAGAGGTTCCTCTTGTTTCCAGAAGGGTTTCTAAAGTCTGTGGTTTTGGGTGCCCTTTTTATACCCAATTTTTCCTTTGAAGTAGGCCTACTTCAAAGTAAAGTTTCTTTTGAATGTGAAATCCTGCCTTGCCCAGGCCAGGCCCCAGACACTCACCAGGGGGTTGGAGACTGCATTGTGTGAGGGCAGGCACAGCGGTTTCAGGTGTAAGTGACCACTCCTCCCCTCCCTCCTAGCACAGATGGCTCATCAGGATATGCTGGCTACACCCCAGCTCCCTTTGTGTCACTTTCTAGTGTGAGGTGCAACCAGCCCAACTGTCAATCTGACCCAGACAGGGAATACACAAACAGGCAGAGTCACAGAAATGGTATAAGCAAGAAAATGCTCACTTTCTAAAAGTGGCATTTTCAAACACACTATCTTAAAATCAACTTTACTAAAAAATGTATTTTTAAGTTGTGAGCTCAGAGACCCCAAACTCCGCATATCATCCGCTCCCAAAGGGAATCTACACTTTAATCAGATTTAAAGGTAGCCACCATGTTAACCTATGAGAGGGACAGGCCTTGCAACAGTGAAAAACGAATTTAGTAATATTTCGCTGGCAGGACATATAAAACACATTACTAAATGTCCTACCTTAACCATACACTGCATCCTGCCCTTGGGGCTACCTAGGGCCTACCTTAGAGGTGTCTGACATGTAAGAATAGGGAAGGTTTCGGCCTGGCAAGTGGGCACACTTGCCAAGTCGAATTTACAGTTAAAACTGCACACACAGACACTGCAGTGGCAGGTCTGAGACATGATTACAGAGCTACGTATGTGGGTGGCACAACCAGTGCTGCAGGCCCACTAGTAGCATTTGATTTACAGGCCCTGGAACCTCCAGTGCACTTGACTAGGGACTTACTAGTAAATCATATATGCCAATCATGGATAAGCCAATTACATACACATTTTGTAAAGAAGCACTTGCTCTTTAGCACTGGTTGGCAACAGTAAAGTGCCCAGAGTAACAAAAACAGTAAAATTTGAGTTCAGCACACATCAACATCTAACATTTATTTATTTACATTTCCAGATATTCAAAGTGAAACACAGCAGAACATGATAGGATGTTCACACATTTTGTCCATACTTACAGTTCTAATTGTAAGTATTTGTGTTTTGTTTTACCATTCAATAAAAAAAGACTTGTCATCACTTTCACCTTGGAAAAGCATCAATTTGTTTAAAGCAAAATCGGATTAAAGCTGACCCTCCTTCTTTGATTGAACCATGTAAAGTGCTAAGCGCTAATCTATGGCAAGAGTCTTGCCATAAAAAATATGAAATTAGTTCATCTAATTTCTTGTAAAAACATTGTGAACAATATGCAAGGGAGAGCGTGGAAAAAGAAACATTTGGATTACTGTCATATTAATCAGAGCTGCTCTACCAAGAATCCGGAGAGGTAAGGACTTCCATTTTAATAATGGAACATTGGTTTGTGCTAATAACGGTTGATGCTTTTATTCATAGAGATCTGGTGAATTTAAAGTTGAGGTAGCATTAAGGATATTGATTATAACAGTTCCACTGCTCAGGCAGCAAACCTTCTATAGAGCAGTTGCTTAATAATACTTCAGGTCTTGAGCTTGTGGATCTTGTATCACCCCACTGATCAGATATAATGAAAACATGTTGAACACTCACTCTTGGCATAATTTACCAGGTATTAAGAGGAACATTATGTCACCCGCTTAAAATGTAATTTGTACTATATGTTAAATAAGAGTGTAAATACTATATTTTCTAATTGCAATTGCAAAATTGATATAATAAGAGGCAATCAGATAGAGGACAGATGGCAGCCCTGCCTGATCCCTATTTCCCTTTCTAAGCTGTCTGCAACACCTGAATTAACAATCAATAGAGCTATTGCACCCCTATTTATTCTAGAAATGTTTCTGCATAATTTGTGTGTAGAACCAAAATGTCCCCAATATGTAAAAAACAGTATCCTATGCCACTAAGTCAAACGCCTTTTACAGAGAAAATGTCCAATGCCTCCATGGAATAGTTTGTATTTGTGCAATTTGTGCACAGCTTCCCAGGTATAAAACCATTCTGAGCTCTTTATTAAGTTACTTACTACATTAAACACATTCGCAGTAAATGTTATGAAATTCTTGTAGTCTGTGTTGAAAAGAGAAATTGGGCAATACGAGTTAGGACCCAGTGAGTTTTTGCTTTTCTTCAAAACCGATACATTAACCCCAGTATTAAAAGGTAAGGGTCAGCACCTCCAGATAGCATAAGGTTCACATTGGATGCGAAGCACGTTTAGGTTTTGTAATTACACCAGCAACTAATGAATTCACATGCTACTGGCAACAGGATTGAGTGACAAAAATATTGAAAAAAATATTGAATTCATTTAAACTTTATCACCAACATTGAATGACTAAATTCAGGCACATAAGTGATTAGGTAGGCCACAACTTATTCAAAAAACCAAATTAAACTTTCCTGACTTGTGCTTCCGTCTAAACTTTCACATTCTGTAAAAGAAAATGTAATTCTAGATTGAAAGACTCCAAATATCCCCAAAAAACGCTCACTAATGATAAAAGCCATTTTATATCTCGCTACTGCAGTGTTGCAATTTTGCAATGCTGTAATGATGTATCTCAGAAGAAAAGGATAACCTAACAGGAATACGTTTTTTTCTTTTACCTAGTAGGCGGTTGCTCTTTAGGTGAACATATAACATACTTGATTGTTATACTTGATCTTTGCAGTATTTCCAATGATTAGAAAATGGTTCTTTATCTGGTGAATGGTGCCTTCTGTTTGTACCATGTTTCTTCTTAAGAATAAACATCAGAATTTATTTTTTTAAATAATCAGAGAAGTGGAGTAACACTTAACTGCTGTATTAATCAATTAAATTATACATGGAGTTAGTTCTTGTTAAATAGTAAAACATGAACCTGTAATTATGTGCTAACACCACCACAAATGCTTTAAACCATATTTTTAGGTCTGGCTTGAAAGTATAGCTCTTGTGCTTCTAGGAGTGTTACGGAGAGAGGGGTTTGGCCTCCACCCAAATGTTGGTTTCTTTAAGTTCAGATTTTGATTAGACAGAAGTTGTCTGCATCTGCTGAAAAAGAGTGCTTCTATTGCATATTTGCCTTGTGGGGAAGTCAGCCTATGTTTAACACAGTGGGCTGAGTTGACTATGGTGAAGGCCTAATCAGTTTATCATTAAAGGGTATGTCAAATGGAGTAGTCCTGACTCTTTTATTGTAAAAATCACATGTGAAAGCCACTAGGCCTTTAAGGGTGGCTAATTATTACATTGTATTACAGACCATAGACACATTTTTGTTTCAGGAAATCTTAACCGTAGGAGACAAGTGGTTTGGTTTGGTTACCCCTGGTAACCCAACCTGTGGTCCGCGGACCCCCAGGGGTCCATGACACATTCTCAGGGGGTCGCAGGCCTGGGCTGGGAGGAAGGCACTTCTCCAGCTGGGGCCTCCGTGCCTGCGTGTTTTCATATTTATTACTTCCTTTGTTGAGCAGTTTTAAACGCACTGCAAAGCTCCTTGTACTGCAAAAATAAAAGCGTCAAGCTAACTCAAGTGATTAATGTATCTGCTGGAGAGAGATGGGAGTTTTGTGCAGTGGAAGTTTTGTCTCACAGGTAGCGCAGAGAGTTAATATGCCTGCTGCAAATAATGTGTATCATGCAAAGAACAGTATTTTATGTGCATGGCACAGTGGGTTACTGCTTTTGTTGTAGTGATTCTTTTGTTACTACAGGGAGTGCAGAATTATTAGGCAAGTTGTATTTTTGAGGATTAATTATATTATTGAACAACAACCATGTTCTCAATGAACCCAAAAAACTCATTAATATCAAAGCTGAATATTTTTGGAAGTAGTTTTTAGTTTGTTTTTAGTTTTAGCTATGTTAGGGGGATATCTGTGTGTGCAGGTGACTATTACTGTGCATAATTATTAGGCAACTTAACAAAAAAAATATATATACCCATTTCAATTATTTATTATTACCAGTGAAACCAATATAACTTCTCAACATTCACAAATATACATTTCTGACATTCAAAAACAAAACAAAAACAAATCAGTGACCAATATAGCCACCTTTGTTTGCAAGGACACTCAAAAGCCTGCCATCCATGGATTCTGTCAGTGTTTTGATCTGTTCACCATCAACATTGCGTGCAGCAGCAACCACAGCCTCCCAGACACTGTTCAGAGAGGTGTACTGTTTTCCCTCCTTGTAAATCTCACATTTGATGATGGACCACAGGTTCTCAATGGGGTTCAGATCAGGTGAACAAGGAGGCCATGTCATTAGATTTCCTTCTTTTATACCCTTTCTTGCCAGCCACGCTGTGGAGTACTTGGACGCGTGTGATGGAGCATTGTCCTGCATGAAAATCATGTTTTTCTTGAAGGATGCAGACTTCTTCCTGTACCACTGCTTGAAGAAGGTGTCTTCCAGGAACTGGCAGTAGGACTGGGAGTTGAGCTTGACTCCATCCTCAACCCGAAAAGGCCCCACAAGCTCATCTTTGATGATACCAGCCCAAACCAGTACTCCACCTCCACCTTGCTGGCGTCTGAGTCGGACTGGAGCTCTCTGCCCTTTACCAATCCAGCCACGGGCCCATCCATCTGGCCCATCAAGACTCACTCTCATTTCGTCAGTCCATAAAACCTTAGAAAAATCAGTCTTGAGATATTTATTGGCCCAGTCTTGACGTTTCAGCTTGTGTGTCTTGTTCAGTGGTGGTCGTCTTTCAGCCTTTCTTACCTTGGCCATGTCTCTGAGTATTGCACACCTTGTGCTTTTGGGCACTCCAGTGATGTTGCAGCTCTGAAATATGGCCAAACTGGTGGCAAGTGGCATCGTGGCAGCTGCACGCTTGACTTTTCTCAGTTCATGGGCAGTTATTTTGCGCCTTGGTTTTTCCACACGCTTCTTGCGACCCTGTTGACTATTTTGAATGAAACGCTTGATTGTTCGATGATCACGCTTCAGAAGCTTTGCAATTTTAAGAGTGCTACATCCCTCTGCAAGATATCTCACTATTTTTGACTTTTCTGAGCCTGTCAAGTCCTTCTTTTGACCCATTTTGCCAAAGGAAAGGAAGTTGCCTAATAATTATGCACACCTGATATAGGGTGTTGATGTCATTAGACCACACCCCTTCTCATTACAGAGATGCACATCACCTAATATGCTTAATTGGTAGTAGGCTTTCGAGCCTATACAGCTTGGAGTAAGACAACATGCATAAAGAGGATGATGTGGTCAAAATACTCATTTGCCTAATAATTCTGCACTCCCTGTATGCAGTTCATAATCGTAATCTAGCACAGTGAGCTGTGAACTGCCATTAAATAGCTGCATGCAAACCTCATGGCACAAATTAGAAAGTTGTTTTTTTCCTAGTCTTTCATTTTCCTTATGCTGCTAAAAAAGGTTTGCTTGTGTAGAAATACATTCTTATTGCTAACGCAGTGCCTAATTTGTGCTTGTTGTTTCCGGTGCTGAGCACCAGCACTTCTTTTTGAGGACCAGGGCTTATTCTTCTGCTGCGAGCAAAAGACACATATGGGAAAGACGGAGGAAGGGAAAAATGAAAAAGCGTCACAAAGGGAGAAAGTAGTAAGCTGCTAGAGTGAGCTGAAGTGGCAGGAAGTGGCTTTAAAAGGATTGAAGAGTCCCAAGCTGGCTTCAGGATTAGGCCGCCTCAGTATTCTGTGTACCCACATTTAATTGCAGCAGCCGCATGTTTAAGAGGAGGGCTTTGGGCACTGGCACGTTTTTATTTACAAATTAAGCACTGTGCTAACGTAATCGGTAATCACTGTGCTGTGTTCTGAATCCTAAGTTTGTACTTCTCCGGACCAAGCAGTCTTAGAAAATGCCTACCAGTGTGGATGACATGTGAATCCTACACCTTGTAGTCCCCTGTAAAGTGCCCTGACACCCTACAGTGGTATGAGAGGTGCTATAAAACAAATTAAGTACATGTGACGGAGAGGCTAGGGAGAGATGAGTGGCCCTCATGGTTTACTTCCTTTCCCCTTCACTTATTTATGTGAAAAAGCTTTCTCAGATCTTGCATACCTAAAAAATAAAAACAGAAATCACTCCAGAAATGTAGAATCTGACCTGAGGATTCACCTTTCCTAAATAAAACCGAACATTGAAAAGGTAGTTGCCGAGATGCAGCACCAACCTTCCCAATAAAATGTTTTGATTTTTGCATATTTTTTCAATATAAAAGAATTTTATCTTTAGTAATTTGAGTATTTGTTTGGTGTGTACTTGTTATAGTTTTGGCGAATTACTGTTTTAATGTTTGAAAATTAAATCATAAAAATTGCTGGGGGTCCCCGGCTTCCAGTAATGATTCATTGGGAGTCCTCACGAGTCGAAAGGTTGGGAACCACTGCCCTAGGGGTAGAAGATTTGCACTGTGAGAATCCTGGTTATTCCATTTTAGAAAAGGTTGTATATTGTTTTGCTAAGTCTAATATTGTACATATTTGTATTTATATGACTGAGAGATCAGCTTTGACTCCACTCAAAATGGACAACCACTGTGTGCTTCCACTCAAAAAAGTGCATTGTAATTCACTTTTTGACTCATGGGAAGGCATATGCTGAACACAGCAAGGCTATGGTGACAAAAAATTGATCAAGACTATGGGCCCTATTTGTTTATCGTCAACAGTTACTGCAAAGGGAATAGACCTGAGTTATTTGTTGTGAAAAACATATGTAAAAGCCAATAGGTATTTGCTGGAAATGGCCCTTTCTGTAGGGTCATCCTCACACATTTTGCCTTTCTCCTCCAATTTTTTGCTGAATTTGTATTGGCCTTAGGACTTTGCAAACTGCTAACTAGTGTTAAAGTGCTCTCTGCTTAAAACATGGGAGAACTGGCTTATACCCAGATTGTGCACTTTAATCACGTCTCAGGCCTGCCATTGCAAGGCCTGTGTGTGCAGTTTAAACTGCCATGTCGACCTTGCAAAATAAAACTTTTGCCAGGCCAAAACCCCCTCTTTTTATACATATAAGTAACCCCTAGGTTGGGGCCTGGACAGCCCATATGGCATGGTGCAGTGTATTTAAAAGGTAGGACATGTGCATTTAAGTTGTACATGTCCTGCTAGTGAAAAACTCTTAAATTTGTTGTTCACTACTGCAAGTCCTATCTCTCCCAGAGGATAACATAGGTATTGCCTTATTACATTTTATACATGTAATTTCCACATGGGAATAGATACTGGTTCATGTTTGGTGTCTCTGGAATCACATTTTAAAACCCTAACTCACAGTGAAGTCAGATCATAAATTACAATTCTGAAAATGTCACTTTCAGAAAGCTGGCATTTCCTTGCCTTAGCCTTTTGGTGCCTTCATGCTGTTTTTTGGTCACATGACTGGGTTTAGTTGGCAGTTAGGCTTTGTATATTCCTCCTAGACAGCCACACACAACAGGAGCTTTGATGTGACTGGAAGGACCATCAATGGCGGGATGGGAGGGAGGGGCTGGGCCCAGCCTCACTTACACCTAAATAAGCTGTGTCCTGTCTCCACACGGAGGTCTGAGCAACCCTACATTGCCACTTCAGCCAACTTGGAGCCAGGGCAGTGGGAAGCAGGAACCTCCATGCACTTCAAAGACATTGTCTAGAAGCTTCTCCCACCTTCCAGAACCATAGCATTGTATTGCTACATACACTACGTAAATGTATTGCTACATACACTACGTGCATGCGGCAGCACTACGTGCAAGGTAAACAGTGGTGCAGAGTGTGGACCATTGGCCTCTGCTTTCATTGGCCTTCGCTTCCATTTTGGTTCACGACTCCATTTTGTCGAGTCTGGTTCGGTGCGTAAGGCACTGTTCTGTGTTTTTCCACAAGCTTCGGCAAGCTGAAGGGTGGGGTGTTTTTCTGCTCAACTTCGCTCCATCTGCCTGGTACGAAGGGCGCTATTTACATTCCACGAGCTATCAGTTAGAACAACAGGGGGATGCGCCTGTACACAAGGAGGAATGCAAGCTTCACCTTGGAGTCCTCTCCTGGGAACTTGGCCCGTTCTGAGGAGACGTCTCGAAGGGTGAACAAGGTACCGCCGATTGCACAATTTGTAAAGGAGGGGGTCTTTTTCTAGAAAAAACTCCTGGGCGTTAGTAAATACTATAAAAGTTGGGGGCCTAGATGGGCTGGTTTAGGAACTCTCTTCTGGGTTGGACGCAACGCCAGGAGGACTGATTGTCCCGAACAGAGGCTCCCTGTGTCAGCTGATTTGGGTTCCCCAGCTTTGTGTACGGCGGAGGGATGCAGACGCTCTTTTCGGTGAAGCTTTTCAATTTATTAAGTGTATTGTGTGTGCGCGCGTAATGTGTACTTATTCTTGCAGTCATTTTCATGCTATTGAGCATTGAAGTATATTGTGTGTGCGCGCGTAATATGCACTTACTCTTGCAGTCATTTTCATGCTATTGAGCATTGAGGTATATTGTGTGTGCTCGTATTATATGCACTTACTCTTGCAATTATTCACAGAGTGCTTATATCTTTATCATTATTCTCATGTTATTCTCCTGATGTATATATATATATATATATTAGTGTGGTTTAGTTTTGCTAGCTGAGAACTTGCCCCTTAAATAAACTTGATTATTCTACTTACGAAGGTGTTTGAGAGTGATTGCTTTACATGGTGCCTTAAAATATCCTGAAGTGCATAGTTTTGATATTCTGAAGAGTAAAGCAGCACAAATTGGCGTAGTCGTTTGCAGGATTCGAAAAAAAAAAAAAAGGGAAAATGCTTAATAAGATCAAAGCGAGCTCAAAAGCAGGTTCTCAGGTAGCAAATCCAGACATAGAGATACCGGGGTGGGAAATCGCTCCGTATAAACTATTAGCTCAGGAATGGTCACGTTGTGCTGGTTTGTGTGAAAATTGGGATGCGTGTATGTTAAATGTGGAACCTGAAGATCTTCTCATTTGTTTACGGAAAGTTTCGATTGACAAGGGAAGGGAGGTTTGTGCGTTGGGGAGGCGAGGCTGGATCTTGCTTTCTGCGTACCGAAAGTTGTATGAAAAATGTTTACAGTTACAAAAAGACCACGAGCAGCTGGAGAAGGAGTTAGTGGAAGCCCGAAATTCCTCTACCATGCTAGCTTGTCAAAATAAATTATTAAGTGATAAGTTGGAAATGTACCAACTGGTTGCAGAGAGAACGGCTGTTAGCGTAGCTAAATATAAACACAAGAAACGAAGAGGGAAAGTTAATAAAAAGAAGGTGCATTTAGCTATCTCTCAGGCAGGATTAGCCTTTGACCCTGAATTTTGGGATGGAAACATCTGGGATACATCTGATTTTTCAGATGGGTCCGGGGGCGATGACTGCCAAGATGTTAGACAGGAGAAGACAGAGCGCAGGAATGTTGTCCGTGCGCAGCCCATATATCGGCGAAAGTTACAGCATAGCCCAGCTAATCCTGGAGGGGTGATGTTGGATGCCCTGGAGGATTATACACAGCAAGAACTAAGTGATGTGATAGACAGATTTCGACAGAGGTCTGGGGAAACATTGCTTACGTGGTTGGTGCGGGTGCACGATATGGGGGGCCAGGGGTTCCAATTGGATCACGGCGACGCCCCGAGGCTTTGTATGTTAAGTACAGACCCGGTTATTCAAAATGAGTTTAGAACCTATCCAGGGAATGGTCCCATGACCAATTTGTTAGAGCTAGCGGCGCAAGGGTGTGCTCAGAAGTATCCGACAGAGTCAGACTGGCCGCCTAATGATAAACCTTGGTATACTTTGAGAGATGCAGTACAGAGATTGAAGGAAGAAGGGATGAAAACAGCTATCTTTATGGGTAATGCCCATGATTTGATGAATGGAATTTTAAGTGTGTCTGTGCGAAACCGGCTGATTAGGGCTGCTCCTCCTGCATATAAGCATGTCATCATGACTTTGTTAATTAATCAGACAGGTAACCCATTGTCTCAGGTGGTAGAAGCGGTGCGTGAGTTAAGTGATTTAGGAGAATGGGCTAAGCCAGAGAGGAATTCACGGTCTGAGAATCGTACTGATAACAACAGGGTGACAAGGCGAGACATGTTTCAGGCCTTGATGCGAGATGGGGTGACCAGGAATGAAATTGATGGGATAAGCACCAAGGACATGTGGGAAATGTACCGCAAACGCGGTTTGGATAAGAAGGAGGGGAGTAGGAAAGGGAACAAGAAGGATAACAAAGTGGTGAACCAGAGAAAAGCAGGAGGGGAGGAGCGTGAGAGTGAAAAGGGGGAGAGAGGGAGAAAACCCCACAGTAGAGAGAGATCCCCAGAGGACGGAAATTGGGAGGAAGAGCACCGAAGCGCAGAGGGAACCCGGAGCAGGGAGAGAGACCGGGAACTGACAGGTTCTGGGAAAACTCGAGGAAGAGAGTGGGAGAGGGAGCTGGTAAGCTCAGAGAGGTTGCGAAGCAGAGACAGGGAGGAGGAGTTCCCTGAGAATTACCGCAAACTGTATCCAGATTTGACTTGGGCAGACTCTGATGTGCGCAGAGTGAAAATAGATTAGGAAACAGGCCAAACTCCGGTGCAGGGATGGGCTCGCAAAGATAACAGACCTCATGTCAAAGTAGAAATTTATTGGAAGCGTGGAAATGTTCAAAAAGTTCGAGCCCTCGTTGACACCGGAGCGGAGGCCACCTTGATTCATGGCAATCCAAGAAAATTCAGGGGACAGTACTTTACCATTACGGGATTGGGCGGAAAAGAAACCCCGGCAGTGCAGATAGTGGTTCCCATGAAAATAGGGGCACTTCCAAAGAGAGAATACACTGTCCTGATTGTGCCCATTCCCGAATACATTATTGGAATTGACATTTTGAAAGGGATGACCCTACATTTGGAAGATGGATGTTATCAATTTGGTTCCAAAAGATTTATATCAATAGCCGCCGCAAGGGTGGGGCTGTTGAAGATTCCTCCGGTAACACTTCCCCAAGCTACTAAAGTGATTCAAATGAAACAGTACAGAATACCGGGAGGACATGAGGAGATTAGCCAGACTATACATGATTTACTAGAGGCCGGGGTAATAGTTCCCATCACCACTGCGTGGAATAATGCCCTCTGGCCTGTTCGTAAAAGTGATAACAGTTGGAGGATTTGCATTGATTATCGCCAATTGAATAAACATACACCTCCTCTGACTGCAGCGGTCCCAGACACCATTACCTTGATTGAGAACATACAGAAACACAGTGGGACTTGGTATGCAACCATTGACATTGCCAATGCCTTCTTTACGATACCAATAGCTACTGAGAGCCAGCCTCAGCTGGCATTCCAATGGGCGGGCGTCAGTACACCTTCTGTAGATTACCCATGGGGTATTTACATAGCCCCACTATCTGCCACCGGCTGGTGGCAGAGCATTTGAATGAAGTACCCGTGGTTCCTGGAGTGCAAATTTCCCACTATATAGATGACGTGATGATGCAGGGAGAGACGCAAGAACAGGTGCAAATTCAGCTAGACAGGGTGGTGGAACATTTGCAGAATCAAGGGTGGGAGATTAACCCCGAGAAGGTGCAGGGACCGTCTCAGAGCGTGACATTTTTGGGCATTCAGTGGAATCAGGGACACAGAGAAGTGTTGCCAAAAGTGAAACAAAAGATTAAGGAATTCGCAGTACCGCGAAATCGGAAGGAAGCCCAGAGTTTTATTGGACTATTCGGGTATTGGAGACAACATATACCCCATTTGTCTCAAATTTTGGCCCCATTGTACAAAGTTACACGAAAGAAAAATGCGTTTGAATGGGGAGAGCAGGAGCAGCGCGCGTTTGAATTGGCGAAAGACGCCATTCAGCATGCTTTGGATTTGTGGCCGATTCGAGAGGGAGACATTGAGTTGAATGTGACAGTCCAGGGGCAGTATGCCAATTGGAGTTTATGGCAAAAACAAGGAAGAAAGAGGGTGCCCCTGGGATTTTGGACAAAGAAGTTACCTGAGGCAGGAGAGCGGTATACTCCCTTTGAGAAGCAGCTGCTGGCCTGCTATTGGGCCCTGGTTGATACTGAGCAAATTACACTGGGACACAATGTGATTTTAAGGCCTGAAATTCCCATCATGCAGTGGGTGATGAGTTCCCCAAAAACTCATAGAATTGGACATGCGCAAGAAGCCAGCATTATAAAATGGAAATGGTATGTCCAGGACAGGGCACGAGCGGGTCCAAAAGGGACCGCTGTTTTGCATGAGCAGGTAGCGCAGGCTCCAGTGGAGAATTCCGAAATGTTGCATGATGTACCTCCAGTGTGTGAATCCCCAGTAGGGTGGGGCCAGCCGTTCGCAGACTTGTCTGCAGATGACAAAAAACATGTGTGGTTCACAGATGGTTCAGCAAAATATGTTGGAGCGAAAAGGCACTGGAAGGCAGTGTCCTATAATCCTGTTACCAAGAAGCTTTTGACAACTACAGGACAGGGAAAAAGTAGCCAGTATGCAGAGCTTTATGCCGTGTATCAGGCTTTAAAACAGGAGCTACCCGGAAAATGTCACATTTATACAGATTCCTGGTCTACCGCCAATGGGTTAGCTACTTGGCTTCCCACGTGGCATGCACATCAGTACAAAATCCATAACAAAGAGGTATGGGGGAAGGAGTTATGGCAGGAGATCTGGGAAATGTTACCTCAAAGCACCGTGACTGTCTATCATGTGGACGCTCACTGTCCAACTGATTCATTAGACCGATGGTTCAATTGTCTTGCAGACGATCGAGCCAAGATTCAAGAGGCTGAAGTGGAGGCGCAGAGTTCTGATTTGGTGGGAATGGCTAAATGGGCACACCAGAAATGCGGACATCTTGGAGAAAAGGCTACTCACAGGTGGGCTGAGATTAGAGGGATGCATCTTCCCCTAGATTTGATTAAAACAGCGATCATTGAATGTCCCATTTGTCAGCATGCACAGCACAGACCAGTCCCACAGGTGGTGAGAGGCCAGCTAGGTAGAGGTAAATTGCCAGGACAGATTTGGCAGATTGATTACATTGGACCAATGCCAGTGAGCAGAGGGTGTCAGTATGCCTGCACTGTGGTAGACACTTACTCTGGTTATCTCATAGCCTTTCCCTGCAAGCGCGCAACTCAACAGAGCACCCTGAAAACACTAGATCTGTTGATTCTGTACTATGGAGTGCCACTCCAGATTCAAAGTGATAACGCCAGCCACTTCAAGGGCAGACTAGTGCAGGACTATTGTGCACAACGCAATATTGAGTGGATTTTTCACATACCTTACTACCCCCAAGCAGCGGGACTGATTGAGAGAATGAATGGGTTGCTGAAAGAACAATTGCGTAAACTGAATGATGGGACACTGAAGGGGTGGAGAGATAATTTGTATGATGCTTTGCAAATTTTGAACAACCGACCCCTTACAAATGCTGAGACACCTCTCATGAGAATGCTCACACCTGCTTTACAGATTAATCCGTTTACAACGAGCAATACCATTGTGTATTGGGAAACAGCTCCAGGAGCTTTGGCCCCATATCGAGCTACACCAGAATCTGCAGGACTTGACTTACATGCTTTACACATGCATCGATTGAAACCTAGAGACATCACTCTGATTGAAACTGGGGTGGGAATTCAGATTCCCCCTGAGCATTACGGTCTGATCGCCCCTCGATCTGGGCTTGCCTTGAGGGGCATCCAAGTTTTAGGAGGCGTGATAGATGCAGACTACCAAGGCGAGTTGAAAGTCATTCTCTTGAACAGTGGTGACACAGACCTAGTGGTGCAACCTGGTGATCGCGTTGCCCAAATTGTTATTATGCCGGTTTATGGAGGTGTTGTTAAGAAGGGGAGCGCCCCAGCTCTTCTCACTGTGAGAGGCAAAGGAGGGTTCGGATCTACTGACAAGAACCCAGGGGCCAAAGTGTGGATTGAATCCCCAAATAACCCTCCTCAACCCGCTGATGTCATCGCCACTGGACCAGACAATGTCCTGGTAGTTATGCGACCTGGTCAAGACAAATGGGAACATGTTCCCGCTGACAAATGCTATCTGCGAGAATGATAATACGTGTTTTGTCCTTTGTTCTTTTCAGATCATCCTGTGGAGTGCCTGTGCCATGAGTGTGGTGTATGGAGCCCGTTCGGGAGACTCCACCGGGGAGCGGGAGGGGCTCATAGCCCAAAAATTCAACCGTCAGCCGCAGATGCCAACGCTGCTGCATCAACCGAACAATGTTTGGATTCATCTAGCGCAGGAAGTGCTGAATATATCTCACTTCTGTATGAGTAACATGCAAAGCGTTCAAGATTTGATTACCACTTGTCTAGTGGCAGTGCCCACTCCTGCTGCTGTATTATTACACATCTTTAACAATACAAACCAGGATGGAATGGTGGATGTGAGTGACGTTCGCTCCCATCTGTCACTCTATGAGTACTGCCGTCATTGCCCGGAGGTGGGCAGGCGGTTGTGGAGGAACATGACATCTATACTCACGTTTAACATCTCAAGTGGGGATGTGTGCTATTCATTGACCTGTGATCCTATGAAAATAGGTAAATGTGCTCAGCTCAAATTGGAGAAAAGAGACAAAAACTTAACTGCTGCACAACGGACGTTGTGCCACTCACGGACTGACCTAACCTGTTTGAATGTAAATAATTCAATGTTTTGCCAACATGTGGTGCCTGCTGCCAGCCACATTCAAAATGTTAAGTTGCCTAAAGGTTGGCTCTTTTCTTGTGGTAATCTTTCTTTTACTTATATTCCAGCCAATCTAACCGGAGGGCCTTGTGCCTGGTCACGCTTAGGCTTTCTCATGTTTCCCATGGATACTGCTCTACACCCTCGCTATACCAGAGACACTATTCAATTACCTACGGACTGTGATTCTGAAATTTCATTGCTGTCCAAAACAGAATATGTTAGTTTAGCTAGTTCTATCGTAGGGGTGCCAGGACTTGCAGTATATAATACCAGAGTTATTAATAAACTTGCATGTTTAGTAGTCAAGAATATTAACTATACATCAGCTGCCTTAGCTGAGCTGTTATTAGATGTACAGGGAATTAGAAGAGCTGCTTTGCAGAATCGCGCTGCTATTGATTATTTACTGCTTAAACACAACCATGGCTGCAGTGATTTTGAAGGATTATGTTGCTTCAATTTATCCGACCACTCCATATCAATCAACTCCCACATAGAGGCCCTGCATAAGTTGGTGAAGGGGGTGCAGCAAGATGTTGACAAGGGGTGGTGGGATTGGGCTTTTGGATGGCTGCCTAATTTAGGCCAACTGCGTTATATCTTTGGTGTAATCATTATCATAACAGTTATTTTAATTTCATTATGTTGTTGTATTCAGTGTGTGCCTAATCGTCTATCTCAGTTTCGCCCAAGAGCATTGCCATTTCAGCTTATAGGATATACTTAGTTGTAAGTTGGCCAAATGGTCCAAGGGTGGAGATGTATTGCTACATACACTACGTAAATGTATTGCTACATACACTACGTGCATGCGGCAGCACTACGTGCAAGGTAAACAGTGGTGCAGAGTGTGGACCATTGGCCTCTGCTTTCATTGGCCTTCGCTTCCATTTTGGTTCACGACTCCATTTTGTCGAGTCTGGTTCGGTGCGTAAGGCACTGTTCTGTGTTTTTCCACAAGCTTCGGCAAGCTGAAGGGTGGGGTGTTTTTCTGCTCAACTTCGCTCCATCTGCCTGGTACGAAGGGCGCTATTTACATTCCACGAGCTATCAGTTAGAACAACAGGGGGATGCGCCTGTACACAAGGAGGAATGCAAGCTTCACCTTGGAGTCCTCTCCTGGGAACTTGGCCCGTTCTGAGGAGACGTCTCGAAGGGTGAACAAGGTACCGCCGATTGCACAATTTGTAAAGGAGGGGGTCTTTTTCTAGAAAAGACTCCTGGGCGTTAGTAAATACTATAAAAGTTGGGGGCCTAGATGGGCTGGTTTAGGAACTCTCTTCTGGGTTGGACGCAACGCCAGGAGGACTGATTGTCCCGAACAGAGGCTCCCTGTGTCAGCTGATTTGGGTTCCCCAGCTTTGTGTACGGCGGAGGGATGCAGACGCTCTTTTCGGTGAAGCTTTTCAATTTATTAAGTGTATTGTGTGTGCGCGCGTAATGTGTACTTATTCTTGCAGTCATTTTCATGCTATTGAGCATTGAAGTATATTGTGTGTGCGCGCGTAATATGCACTTACTCTTGCAGTCATTTTCATGCTATTGAGCATTGAGGTATATTGTGTGTGCTCGTATTATATGCACTTACTCTTGCAATTATTCACAGAGTGCTTATATCTTTATCATTATTCTCATGTTATTCTCCTGATGTATATATATATATATTAGTGTGGTTTAGTTTTGCTAGCTGAGAACTTGCCCCTTAAATAAACTTGATTATTCTACTTACGAAGGTGTTTGAGAGTGATTGCTTTACATGGTGCCTTAAAATATCCTGAAGTGCATAGTTTTGATATTCTGAAGAGTAAAGCAGCACAAGCATAGTATAAAAAAGAAGGACCTCAGACACCACTTTTAAATCCACTTCTGGATTTATGGGTCCTGCCACTCTGCTGGACTGCTACTCTGAAGAGCTGCTGACTTGCTATGCTGACCTACTGCCCTCTCGCACTGGACCTGCAACAAATCTTGAACCCATGCCCCCAGAGTGACTCAAAGGGCTTGTCTACTGGCCTCCTGATCTGAGTCTCAGGGACATAGCAGGGTCCCGAAAGCTCCTGGACCCGTCTTCAACAAGTTCTTGACTCCCAAGAGGTGCCTCTCGGGCCCTGGATCCTTGGTGTGACTCTTGAGCTCTTAAATTCCTGATCTAGGTCTCTTCGCAAATGGGTCAGTTTACACCGCAATTGCACTCCTCGCATTGAAAATCAGCTCAAACTTGATCCAGCCCATCTCTTCTCACAGCAGCATCGACCAGTCTTGGGTAACCACCAGCCCAAAGCATTGGCCCGCACTACAGATAGCCTTTAGTGATGCTCTTCTTGCTCCTCAGGATACTTTTCAACACAAACTGGATTCTGGTCACAAAATCAGGGAAGGCAAACCTTCAGCGGAACTAATCTGTAACTCTATCTGACTCCATCACAGGCAGTTGAACTTTAGACTTTGTCCCAGTCCTGTTTGACCAGATGGCTGTGGTTGGCTCTTTAGGCTTAAAGGCGCTAAATTACAGTTTATTCTTTAAAAATGCATAGCTCTGGTTTTACTGATTGGATTTTTGTAGTTTCTATCTTGTTTTATTTAAGTGCAATTTTTCTAACCTGATATGGGATGTTTTTGTGTGGTGTCTTTTCTGTTTTACTGTTTGAAGTGTTGCACAAATAATGTACATATTACCTCTAAATTAAGCCAGACTGCTCTGTGCCAAGCTACCATTGGGTTAAGCACAGGTTAATTTTCGGTGCACTTGTGCCTTACCCTGAATGGGATTGTCTTTGATGCTTGCCCGGGTAACACCCCAGTCAATCAGTAACCCAATTTCTAAGAGTGAACTGTCATTAAATTGTGTTAAACTCTGTAAACAGGTATTTTGTGACAGGCACTTATACAAATTACAATAGTAGGTAAGGGTTTTGGTATTGATTAACCACTATGACAACCCCAAGGGGTACTCAATTTTCACTTTGAGATTCTTTCTTATGTCATTTTAGGAAGGATTATATATTGCTTTGCCAACTATAATTTTGTACATATTTATAATTTAATTACCATATATCAATAGTTGCCTTGTGGAAATGCATATGCAGTTGGCCTGGAATGGTATAGTGACAAGCCAATAATAAAGGGTGTAGGCCTGATTTGTTCATTAGAAAAAGTTATGTCAGAGGTCATAGGTCTAATTTATTTATTATGGATATTTACAACAACACAGTAGGCCTGCCTTATTTATTGTTAAAATAATATGTTAAAGCCAATAGGCCTTTAAGAGTAAATTGTTATATTGTGTTCAAGTTTGGGGACAGGTATTGAGTAAGATGTATTGTCCGGGCCACTACAGAAGGAAAGGGTTTTGTTGTTGGTGTCGACTCCCCGTTTTCCTCTCTGGCGAACCTTACACAGAGGATTTGCACTTTGATAATCCTCTTTGATGTGTCTGAATATTGTTTTGACAATTGTAATGAAGTGTAGTCATATATGAGTTCTCACTGTGTGTTGGAAGGTTGCCTCGTGCAAAATCTTAGCCTTCAGTTGGTTATGTTGACAAGCCAATGTTAAAGGCTATAAGCCTAATTAGTCCTTTGGGAACATTTATGTCAGATGCCATAGGTCTGACGTGTTTATTATGAAAGGTGACAAAAAAGGTAGTAAGCCTGATCAATTTAATGTGAAAAGATTTTTAATGCCAATTCAGCTTTATGGTTGGATTGTCAGAAGACAGATATTTTGTTTCATGTAGTCTCAGAGATTACTGTTGCAGGTAAGTGTTTTGTTGACGGTCACACAGTCTGACAAAACTACAGTTGAAGATTTGCAAAGTGCTAATCCTGGTTATGGTGATTTTACAGGGGTTGTCTATTGTTTTGCAAACTCTAATTTTGGATATATTAGTAATTTTATGAGCAATACTAAAGGTTGCCAGTTTATGTGCAATACAGGCTGCTTCAGTTTGTTATCGTGACAAGCCAATGATGAAGGTAAAAAGCTAGATTGGACATTTGGGAAAAGTTATGTTAGTTGTCACGTCTGATCTGTTTATTAGTAAAGGTTGAAACAATGGTAGTAGGCCTAACATGCATATTGTGAAATGCATTCAATATAGCAATAGGCCTTTAAGGGTGGGTTCTTATGACACTGGGTTGAAGGCTTTAGACTGGTATTTTGCTACATTTCACAGATTAACTCATTAATCATAGCTTTGGGTGTTGGTATCCCCCTGGAACCAATTAGAAGTGTCTCCCAGGCCCTTGTAAAAAAAACACAGAAAACTATTCACATATAAATTTACATATACATTTAGAGAGGGTCTTTGGGCCAGCCCTCTTACGCCTATTCAAGTGTCACTCTGATTATGTCTCTCAATCACAGTGTACTGCAGGGAGCACATAGTTAGCCAATGTCTTCCAGTAGCTCTATTGTGCTGATAGCAATAGCATTGTCCTTAATCACATGTGCACACCAGTCAGAAAATCAGTGCACTTTATTTTCTAGGTTAGTGTCAAGTCATTTAGTGTTCCATATTTTATCTTTTAGAGGTCCCTTTTTATTTCTTTCATTTTTGTTTTCTTTTGATCATCCAGTCCTACTGGGCTGCTTCAATGCCCCACACGTGATGTGCAACTTCCTGTGTGGTCACTATTTCTAAACTGGATGGGCATATTGGAATGGCATGGTCTATAGTGGTCATTGTTTTACCACTCCATGATGACCACCATGTTTAGAAGTATTGTATTGGTGACCCTGCCTTGGTACTACAACAATGTACTACACATTTTCATGTTTGGATATGACTGCCCAGTGTAATGCTTACTGAGCAGATGCTTGGAATAGTATTTCTTTGTTTTAACTGCTCCATCACATTACCTCTAAATGTGCAAGCTACATTGGAACCTTTTAAAATGACATACTATGTACTACCATTGCAAGTTTATTTTTGCATTGTAATTTTACTTTGTATTGCGTCTGTCAAGTTTAAGTAGTGCCATATTTTCTAGTTGTATTCTTTTATCTTCTATCTGCTCACTGGAGTTTGTGCGCCTTATTTTTGATGGATAAATGGATAAATACACCAGTGATCCAGTGAACAGAGGATTAGATGTAGGAGCCCAAGAACGAGTGACAGAGTGCAGCATGGTTATCTTTTGAGTGCCTACACTCATCAATGACTAAAAACACTTTCAATTACAAACCAGACTATAATTACCAATGTCTAAACTTCTAGAAACAATAAAGTAATGAAGTATAAGCCAATGCCACTGCCTTTATCCTGACCTTCTCCACAACCCCCTTAACAAGAAATATTGCTAGGAACCGAGGACTAAGGGCCAATGCATGTTGGCACCAAGGGCAGCTGAACAGGAACAGTCAGATGAGCAATGTAGCACCTGGTACTGTGCAGGCCGTCTGCACAGTTTATTCCAAAGGTTATCCCACAGCTTGCAACCTCACCATACACAGTATTGTTGTCAACAATGTTATTGCAGATGTCATATTGATGTTATCAATAATGTTACAGATTGTCATGCGTGATGTACTATTTGTAGTCATATGCAGTGCATGACGAGGTTGCGAAGAATAGTTACTTTAGTTAACTATAATTGGTGAGACTTCAGTGTTTTTTTTATGGTTTGTTAAAACTGACATTTTCACCTAACTATAACTTCACTGTAACTTTTGTTTTTTCAGTGAATTTCTGTTAACGTAAAATGACACTCAATCACCCCCACAGAGCATCTAACAGCAGCATGGAGGTGCCCATATGGTCCCTTTGCCCCCCCCCATTCCCCGACAAGGTCCAGGGAGTAGGGGTACCCCTACTGTGCCCCCTTATACCTTTTTTTTTTTTTTCATTTTCAGGACACAAGGACCGAGTCTCCATATCATGTAGCGGCAGCTGCAACATTTCTGTTTGTGTTGCAGCCAGCCAATCAGAGCGGGAGCTCCCACTGGACTAGCTGAAGCCTCTCGCTACTGTGGGAGTGTGACGGACAATGGGAAAAAATACTCTTTTTTTTCCTCAGCCCCCACTTAATGGAACAGCCTGAAACTTTCAATGTAGAAGCTGCCATGGATGAACATTTTTGTTTTTGGAAAGTTTTGTGAAGATTTGTCAAACAGCACCAAAGTTATTATCAAAACAAAAAATCTATTTCTTATAGAAAACCGGTTGTAACTATAACTACAAAGTGCCGACCGCTCCCATAAAAAAACGATATATACACAGATAAACACACACACACTGACAGTCATCATTGCGTAGTTATTGTTTAGCCTCACTTTTCATTGAATTTTTTAAAATGTCGTCACAGTTCCACAGGACTCCTATGGGAATGGAAGAGACCCGAAAAAACACAAAATTTAAGTACAGCCTTTGGTCTGTGCAAAGCACTTTAAGAAAAGCTGATTCCTAATACACTATGAAGCCCAATTACATGGGCAAGCCCCAACTATGCTAAGTGTGCACTCAGTGCGTAGAGACCGCACTTCAGCTCCATTAGGTGTGCAAGCCCCTACTATGCACAGTCTGTGCATAGAGCCCTCTCCCTCCAGAAACACAAGCAATATTAGGTGGGCAAGCCCCTACTACATAAAATCAGCACTGAGTTCACAGACTGTTCATAGAGACCTCTTCCTCCAAAGACCCAAGCTCCATTACGTGGGCAAGCACGGACTGTGCAGAGCCTGCAAGGTCTGCACTTTTCTTCATAGAGAGTCCACTCCTTCGAGATACCCAAGCCCAATTAGACGGGTGAGCCACTGCTACAGAGAGGCTGCACCCTTCTGCAGCTCGTCACAGAGAGCTCAACTTTCTCCACATTCTGAAGCCTCCCTACAAAAATAAGGGCTACAGGGAGCTGGGTTCAGGTTACACTACCCCCCCAGACTTTTTACCTGGTTTTTAGATGCAACTTTGACTAAAGAGAACTGGGTCCTTGCTAACCAGGTCCCCAGTGCAGATGTTCCTTCCCTAAAACAAGACACCTAGTCACTTGGTCCCCAGGCGACTAGGCCCTTCAACCCCTCTAAGTTCTTAGTAAATGGTACCCCTGGTACCAAGGGCAAGGGTACTGACGAGGACCTCTCAGAGCTGCAGCACAACATGTGCCAACCTCAGGCAGACACCAATTGCAGGCTGCGTGACAAGGTGCTCCAAAAATTGAAAACACAACATTGCAAACACTTGTGTGCCATGTGCCCTAAAACACTGCTTGTAATGTCTGTAAGTCACACCTACAGCAGGCCTTCAGCTTTAAGGCAGGGTGCATTATATTATAAATGAGGGCATATATGCATGAGTAAATATGCTCCTACTATGCCTTTGTCAATTATTAGACCTAAGTGTGCAGGATAGCCACTCTAAATCCATGTGCTGGACACGGGTCAATATGATTTCCCCAGCTACATGATGGCTTCTCTGAACCTAGGGATCAAACAACTCATATTAGTAAACCCTCACTGATACCAGTGATGGGTTTATTAATTCATGTACCCAGAGGGCACCTTAGAGGTGCCCCCTGAAAACCCCACAAACAGCTGGTGAGCTCCCTGGCCAGTTCTGGCCAGCTGCCACCAACAGACAAGAATCTGACCTCCCAGGGTAAGATCCTCTGCTCTTGAGAGGTCAAAAACAAAAGTCTGTCTGGCCTGGGGTATTACCCACCTCCTCCCGATAGGATGACCTGCATTCCAAGGTAGGAACTTCAAAGAAGTCCACCGCCTTTGGTATGCAAATCAGGTTTTCCTTAGAGGAAGATGCCAACACCCCCTGCCCCAGGGCCGATCTGGTACCCAGACAGGGTGGAAAATTAGCTATGCAGGAGGCGTGTCACACTTCCAAACTGAGAACACTCCTAGAGTGACCAGCCTGAGATGGACACAACTTAGGAAATTTCACCATCTTGCTAGTGGTGGAATTTAATAAATGTGGACAGGGTGATGCCCACTCCCCACAGGTAGTGATCATATAGGAGGTGTAGTGACCCCAAGGGAAAGTAGCCCATTGGCTACTAACCTTGACTACCTTTAACACCCCCTAAATTGAATATTTAAGGGACCCCCCCGATACCAGATCCTCACTGGACAAAAAAGAAAGGAGTGGACAAGACGCCTGCTGAACCCGAGAATCGAGGAGACTAACTGACTTGACACCAACCCTGCCTGCCTGTCTGCCTGCTGCACCCAACCCTCAAGCACCAACTGACATGTCCTGCTGCTACAGGCTCCAAGAAACTTTGAGAGCTGCTAGTGGTTCGCCAATGGTCAGGAGGAACTCTCTTGGAGTAGAGGAGCTGCCCCCTGCATCTGCAGGCACCCAAGAAAGACCTGAGAGGACCAGCACAACCAGAAACCCAAAGCTGGATATCACCTCTGCACCGAGCCCCTCAGCCCATGTTGACATGGGCCAACAGTGTCAGAGTGGTCCTCAGGCCCTCCAAAAAAGAAGCCCACCCTGTACTCACCCACTGTGGTCTCCCCGACAGCATCTGCAGACTGTTTCTGCAGACCTCCCTGCAACTGCGAGTGACCAGGAGACAAAGACCCAAAGCCCTAGGACACCTCTGCCACCATTCGCCCCGGACCCAAGAGAAGAGAACCAAGGGTATACCCATATCTCCCCACCTCATGAGACCAGAGCCCACTTATTGGCTTGGTCGGACTGGACATCCAGTCCATGCTAGCAGAGTGGTTCTGCGGGCCCCCCTGCAACCACAATGAACTCCAGTACTGGGCCTGATGCCAGAAGACACCCCTGCACCCGCGCCCTACAGCCCAAAGAGAAGCAGACCAGTGGTGTCCCCATGTGCCCAAAGACCAAAAGGGTGAAGCCCCCTCCTGTGGGTTCCCCTGGGTTGTCCTTTCGGTCCGTCCCTGCAGCAACTTTGTAACTGGACCAAACCCAATAGAGTTGAATGGAACACCCGCTTTTCCCCAAGAGAGTTAGCCATTTCATCATGCTGTGTTTCTCTGCATTGTATTACTCTTGCATAGTGCATACTTTGACTCATGCCAGGTGTTTATGAGGGCCTTTGATTGAGAGTGCTGGTACTGAGGTTGAAGGCAAAGCAAAGTGGGTTGGTCTCTTTGCAGAGCACACAGAGCAATGGTCATATATTTCAGTTGCACATAAAATTCAGTGTAAATGTGTGCGAAGGGGCGCACAGGGGTCAACATATTCAGAAGGCAATAGGAAAATGAAATAAAGTACTTAAATGTGAATGAGTGCATTGTATGTTTGGAGTGGTAAAATGAGGGAGATGTGAGGAAGTGCATTCAGGGGAGAGTGAAAAGAGGGTGCTGAATAGGAAAGAGGAATTTGGAAATGCGCAGATGGATGAGATGTGAAGAGAAAAAGGGCATACATATCTAACATAAAGCACATGTAGCTGAAGGCCATACTCCATCCATAGGCTTCAATAATATTTAACTCACAGTTTCACAATTTCAGAATTGAAACATTTCCAATGTTAATTATTTATACCTAATCATTGTGGTTACTCATTTATATTAAACAGCTAACAACCATTGACAATCCAATGGCACTAACAGGTTTTAGGTGTATGTCACCTGTTGTGTAATATTTTTGCATGCAATAACATCTCAGAGAGAAACAAAAATACAGGCCAGGAACAGGCACACTGTAGGAATCACACAAATTTATTTGACATGTTCCCTTTTAGAGAGCCCCCACTTTTTTCACCCCACTTAAGACCTATCTCCACATATTTTTGTATGATTGATTGTAACCAGAAGCTGTGTGTGCTTCCTGATGCCCGGTAGAGCATTTTCTTCCAAAGTTGATGCCGCATGCAGTGCAAGACACTAGACAAGCACATACTCTAAAGGCCTGAAGTTACTGCGCTGTACAACTTGCACAGTAAAGTAACTGTAGATCGTATTAATGCAGGATGATACGGGGCAGTTTTTAATGTGTTTAATAATTCAAGACTATACGTTCTCACTGCTTTATAAACCTTGCTTTCTCACTAAATTCATTTGCTTTCAAATGCACCATTTGTCAATCTTTTTTCAATTTTTCTTGGGAGGATGTCCATTAAGCTTGCTCGCTTAACTCGCTACATGAAAGTCATATCCAACTTTTACGCCCCACCACTTTCAAATGTCACCAGTCGCCACTGGAAAGAGGTGAACTGGAGAAACAGAGACAGAAAGAGGGAGAGGTAGAGAGGTGAGGGAGTGAATATATAATGAGGTAAATTAAGAGGTTAGGTATTGAGAGAGTGAAGGGTGGGGTAGAGAGAGATGAGGTTGTGCATTAGATGTGAGGTAGCAAGAAATGAGGTAGAGGGAAGAGTGAGAAACTGTGGTGAGGTAGACTAAAGGAAGAGACAGTGGTAGAGAGAATATATGGAGAAATGGTGAAAGATATAGAAGTGAGGAATGCGCTAACCAAGACCAGAGGGACTACATATCCCAGACTACTTTGTGGCCCAAGGAGGTGGTCCTATTCTGCATCACCTGCTCCAAATTGCCATTTCCAACGAGCGCTATAAAGGACGATGGGGCATACCGCAGCGCGGGATGTGCTAACCGAGACCAGAGTGACTACATATCCCAGACTGCTTTGCGGCCCCAGGAGGCGGACATTTTCTGCATCACCTGCTCCCACTTGCCATTACCAATGAGTGCTATAAAGCACGAAGGGGCATACTGCAGCGGAGACACGCCCGGGCCATGCAAAGCCCATGCCAAGGGCGGGTCCGTCTGCAGTCAACCGAGGCCAGGCTGGGCCACACCCCTGAGGCTGGTTCTTTTTTGGCCCCCTCTGAAAAGCTTGGTCTTCCTCCAGTTCCCCCTCAAAGTACCATCTCAGGCCCCTTACTCCGTTCTAAAATATTGCCTCAGATATGGGTAAAAGAAAAGCGACGAGGGTGCTGTGGGGGTGAAGGGTGGAAGCACAAGAAAAACTTTAAAAAGTCGGGCTGTAATGATATGCTTGATCGCATTGATAACATCCTGGCTGATTGCGGGGAAATACTAGCCCCACCATCTGGTGTAGTTCAACCACTGAGTCCCAAACTGTGCTTAGCAATCCATTTGCTATGCAACAAGCGGGAAAGTATATCCAATATGTTTAATAAAGCTAGGGTACAGATGAGGAACAAGACCAGTATAGCGCCCCAAAACCCCGTAGATCTAGTTCCCAGTTCTGGCTCCTCTCATGACACAGCAATAGTGCCTCCTCCCTCTCCCATCCACTGTACCCTTAGAGTCACCCACAATTCAGGATCTCAGTTTCTCCAGCTCAAGTTGGGGCAGTTGGCCTCCCAAACAACCCCCCCAAATGACGACTTGGTAGGTTGTATACAAACACTCAGGTCAGAAATAGCAGCCCTAAAGTGTATGATAGGTGATCTTGTGGTTACAGTGGGGTGTCTTACGGAAAAGAGGGGGAGAACACCTAGGGAAAGAGCCGCCATCTCAGGTTTGACCAACATCCCCGATCTGGCACCCTTTGTTCCCACTATACCCCCTCATGCAAAACACCTTGGAGGCCACCCAGGTTTAACACGAGAACACTATCTCTAGGATATCAGTTGGAGCCCGTATTACGGGTTACCGAACACCTGCAGGTATGCCAATTGAATCTCCTTCCATCTACCCTCAGAGAAAAAGTCCCAGTACTTCACACCTCCTACACTAGGGGAGGGTCGTCACTTTAGCAGAACACATGTTGCCAAGACCACCATCCTCGGAATTTTTTTATGACTAATGTACCTAAATCTTAACTCTCGGGTGGGGGCAGTGGAAGACTCTTTGATTAATAAAGTCACCCTTTGGATTCGACACAGTAGAGGATGTTTCTCAGTAATTAGAAAAGGCCAGATGGCATAGGTTTCTGAACTCACCGTCCGACTGTATTGAGCTTATTCTAGAAAATGGGCAGCTAGCTTATGACCTAGTGGCCCTAGACCAAAGAACCAATCCTTTGGATGGGTCTACTATACAGGTTAAACTCGATCTACCCACTCCTTTTTGTGTGCCTCCCCGCCCCCACACTGTTCTAGATGATGGCATTGTTTGTTCTCAGATAGATTGACTCCTAGAGCCCGAGGTACAGGCCTCCTACGATAGATCCAATGTCTCTACACCATCAGTTACTCAGCAGACATGCCCGACCAGAGAGACAGGAAAGCCCCCACCGTACCACCCAATGTCGTTGCACCAGCCACCAAGTAAGCCTGTCATCTTTTTACAGGTTCCCTAGATTTCCAGGTAAATTACCCACTGCCTAACTCCATGACTGCCTGTTGGAAAGTAAACATCGTTTCCTGGAACGTGGCAGGTATTAAATACAAACTTCCATTGCCTCAGTAGAATACTTTTATCGACCAATATGACATATGTATTTTCTAGGAAACCTAGCTAATCGAACCTCCCTACAAACTTGGTTATGCAACCTACCACATACCCAGTAAGGTGAGTCGTCCATCGGGGGGGCCTCCTAATATGGGTGAAAACTGCACTACAGTGCGTAGGGAAATTGATACCTACAGACAGCTCTGACATTCTTGGTATCAGTCTCAAGGGATCTGGGACCACTGTCACTGATATATTCAACAGCTACGCTAGGGGGGGCAAAGGGGTCCAACCACTCTGCTGCCTTGCAGTTTCTAGAGACCCAACTGGGTGAAAAGCCCTCTAAACATGCCCTCATTGTAGCGGTGGACTTCAATGCCACTTTCAAACCCCTCAGGGTCTGGATAATATGGGCGATTTCCTGGAAGAAGATAACTTATGGCACATACCTAGACTTGAGCTCCCCTCCATTAAGAAGTTGCACCAGGCTTCCCTGCAATTAAATGCCTTGACCCTTGGCCAAGGCCTGAGGGCAGTCAATGGAACAACCAAATCCAACAGGCATGCCGCCTACACGTTCATTGTCACACAGGGGAAGAGTTGCATCAACTATATTCTGATGGACCTTAGACACTGGTATTTGGTAGATGACATGGTAGTCCAGACTCAAATGGAAAGTGACCACAATCCACTCTGTCTAAGTCTAGAGCCCCCTTGGGGAAGGGCGCCTATTGCAACAACTACCACCAAAGTAACTAAGGTGGTCCAGGCCGAGAACAGCAGACGGCGTCTAAGATGGAGCAAGGTTGTCCTGCGAGACACCATTCTCTCTTCCATCAATCAAGATCTGACACACTGCGTAGCATTGATATCCATGATGGAAGAGGGAGAGGGAAACTGTTCCCCTCTACTAGATGTACACACTGGGTTTTTCAAAAGACTGGAACAGCTACTAACCATGCCAGCTGCCCACAACACTCGTAGCGCTCTACCCCGCAAGGGAGATAACTGGTATAATCGATACTGTTGGTTGGCCCGCACAATTCTAAGTAATGCAATGAAGCAAAAACATGTTGCCCGAGTTAGGACTCTGCGGAACCTGTATAAGCAGATGCAGAACAAGGCCGGGAAGGACTGGGAGGAGGAAAGATGGAGAATAATGAAGGGTGCTTGTGAACACAGGGATTCTAGATCCTTTTGGATTATGGTAAGCAAAAGAAACCGAAGGGGAGTTCCCGCAATTGGCAATAATATCCAGCCCTCAGACTGGTTCCAACATTTCAATTCTCTCTACAATGTTGAAAGCCAATTCGCAACCATCTCTGCCCCTTTACTCCCACCCCAGCTAAATACTACCCATTGTGACAGTTTGTTTAACCTGGGAGACATCAGAGATGCAACAAATAACATAGTACGTTTGAAAGCTGCTGGCCCGATGGCATTCCCGGTGACCTTTTTCTCCATAACATCGACAAATGGGCTGAGTACATCCTCCTTTTATCCAATGCAATTGCTAGGGGAGCCCCCATTCCCACGGCATGGAGGGGTGCCAGGTAATACCAATATACAAGAAAGGTGATAGGTCCCTACCTGCCAACTATAGGCCCATAAGCCTTAATGATACAGGGCAAAAGGTATTTTGTCGTGCACTACTATCAAAAATCCATGACTAGATCTCTGAGAATAACACCCCGTCACCATTCCAGGCTGGCTTTAGGTCCAAAACAAACACCATATATCAGGTGTTTCGGTTTCTGCTCCTGTATTGGAAGGTTGTAGTGATAGGAAAGGGGAGTCTCTACGTAGCTTTTACAGATCTCAAATTTACATTCGACCTGGTCCCCAGAGGTAAACTTTGGGAGGTCCTCAACGAAATGGGAATGCCTCCAGGGCTCCTGCCCATAATCCTTCAATTACATGAGGCCAATTTTCAAAAGTACGTTGGGGGAACCAGGGTGGCCTCACCGATCCGATCAAGGTAGTAAGGGGCGTTCGTCAGGGTTGCGTACTAGCTCCAACTCTCTTCTCCCTATACTTGAACCAGGTCATTCAACACCTCACATTGCAGACCTCTGATGCACCAGCCCTAGGCAACGAAAAGATTGCAACCTGTTCGCAGATGATACCCTGATAGTATCAAAAACCCTGATGGGCCTCCAATCCTCGCTGAATCGATTTGACGATTTCTGCTTCAAGAGAGGCTTAGAAATAAACACCTCCAAAACCAAGTTCATGGTTATTAACCCACACAGATTGTACAGGGGGAACATTTTCATATGTGGGTCTAAATTAGAACGAGTTAACACCTTTGAATATTTGGGGAGCAAACTATCAGACTCAATGTCCTTAAAAACCCATTTTAATTCTATATTGTTAAAATGTAGCCAGCTGGTGGGCATACTTCTAAGGGAGCACCATACATCCACTACATGGCCAATAGCTGCTGCTCTACAGATCTATAACATGAAGTCTGTCAGTGCAGCACTTTACGGGGCTGGACTCTGGGGCTTTGAGGATGTAAAGGAGCTTACCCATATAGAAAACACTTTCATGAGAAAGCTCACCTCAGTGCCCCCAAGTGCCCCGCTTCTTCCTTTGCATTTTGATCTGGCCCGTAAACCATTAGCTGCCATAGCTGGTCTTAGACCGTTGCTGTTTTGGAGGAGAACCATGGAAACTCCTGAACTTTCTCCCTATGCCACCGTTCAGGGAAGTTTGTTCTTTGGATAGCTCCAATTAGATTCAGTGGATCAATTCAGTCAAGTCATTGTTGATTGCCATTGGGATTGGAGACTCATGGAACTCCTCATACACAGGGTCACCACCGACTAAAGAATGAGTGAAGTATTGTTACTGGGAGGGGGTAACTCGCTCTCTTTAGGGTGACTAACTAGCAAGTTTCTGGACTTTTAGTCTACCTGGTTGCTAGAACCTGACCTGTGTAGCATTCTGGATCTGACGGATAGGAAACTCTATATGCAATTTAGATTTGGTTCCTTCCCTTTTCAAACTTTTACTAATAGATGGCAGAATAGGGCCCCTACCAATAAGTCATGTCCCAGCTGCAACCTGTCCCAGGAGTCAACTGCCCACGTCCTCTTCGTATGCCCATCCTACACTCCTTTATGTAGGAAATGGCTCGCGCCAACCTGCAAACGGCTTGGGACCCGAGATCATGCTGCAGCCATGAGGATTTTAAAAACAGCCTCTAGTCTGCCCATTGCCATTGCAGTTGCCAAATTCCTCAGAGGAATGAGACACATCAGAAGGAAACTGGTCAAAACTGCCTAGCTCCTATGTCCCTGTAGTCCTATTATTTGTATTTTGCAGCCCCCATACTGTATTTTGGGACTGTCTTTTTTTTTTCTCTTTGGTTGTGTTTCTCTTTGTGTATCGTTTTTATTTATTTTAAGCAAATTTCCATTTTATGATTCTTAATTTATTGTTTATTGTGGTGTTATGTGACTTTTATGGCACTGGATGCCGAAATAAAGATTTGTGGAGGTGAGGTAAATAGAGAGAGTTGGTTAAGAGAGAGGTAGGTTGATGCAGTAGAGAAGCATGGAAGGGAAATGGAAATAGGGCAATAAGCTCAGACAGAAGGCTGAGATAAAGAGAGAGGTGAGGTAGAGAGTGGGTGTTATGAAATGAAAAGGTACACAGTGGTAGAGAGTGTGAGGGTAAGGATGTGAGAGAAAGGTATAGTGAGGTAGGGCAGAACGTGGTAAATTTTAGAGAGATCTGAGGTAGACAGAGGGAATAGAAGTCCGGAGTTTGTGTACTCGGGGCCAAGGGAGCAAGGCTGGGAATTTGGAAGAGAGGTAACAAGGGGTGAAGTTATGTCCAGAAAGAGATGGTAGAGCAAGAGAGGCGAGAAGGAAAAGACGTAGGAATGAAGAGAGTTGTGATGGGGAGATAGGAAGAGAGAGAGAAAGTCGGAGTTAGAGGTAGTCAGCGGGACGGAGCTAGATATCGACAAAGAGTCAGAGGTGACAAAACGGACATCACTTACCTGGGGCCCCGTCAATTACCCACTTTGCCCATGCATTCAAAAAGTTCTGACAATGTGCCCTAATATAAGAAAGGAAAATGGCTACTCATGCATGTGTTGGGTAGTCTATGACATCCATAACTGAGGTGCAGTGTGCCCTCATACACCTGGGCCCTGGTTTCATAACAGCTGCTGCATTATTGGTGGTGACGACAAAGGGACAAGTGACTAGTGTATTCACTTGCCTCACAGTAAATGAACAGTGTGTCAAACTACTGGGAAGAAGCAGTAGACACTAGATTTGCACATGGACAAACATAAAATCACAGTTGTGTTACCACTTCACACACTCCTAGTAAAGCCTCATCTGAAATTGTATGTCTGTTTCTGGAAACCAAAACTTCGCAAGTCCAAAACTGTATTGGAGACAGACCAGAAAAGGGAGATTAAAATTGAACCACTAGCATGGTAAGGAGAAGGTCATGAATTGGAATATGCATGCACTGGAGGAAACGTACAAAATGGACTACGATAAAGACAGTGACATTAAGAAGCCTAGCCAATCGGCCTTAACTGCTCCTTTGGCAATGGACCAAGGATCATTTGATTACGATGGTTCTTTCTGCAGTGGTACAGTTGAACAAAAGAATAACACAGGCACTGGGAAAAGCCAATAGAAATATTATTTGTACTGCATGCTGTTGTCTTTTCCAGTGCTTGTTTGGGTACGGGGGCCAAGCACAGGCATAAGTATTTGGAAAAAAATGTGATGCTACAGAAAAAAGGTCACTATCCTTTCTCTTGCATATATTTTCCAGGTACAATTATCAGCGCTCATAGTCCAGTGTTACCGAGCTGCACACACACTCTAAATAGTCCTTTGTGAGTTTCAACAGGGGCAGAAGGACACCTAAACAGGGACTAAAATGCTACTGTGGGCTGATCCAATATGTCGTTTCATTTTCCAAGCAAATATCTGAAGGTTCCAAAGAAAAAAGAAGACTGTGGTGGAAGGAACCTTCATCCATCAC
This sequence comes from Pleurodeles waltl, assembly GCF_031143425.1. Classification (NCBI taxonomy): domain Eukaryota; kingdom Metazoa; phylum Chordata; class Amphibia; order Caudata; family Salamandridae; genus Pleurodeles; species Pleurodeles waltl. The sequence goes on along the minus strand of NC_090440.1, from coordinate 201,013,959 downwards.
ATCCTTCTGCCTTCCTGAGAGGTATGTCCAAGCGTGGGTAGCTCGCTCTGTCAGAGGAACCTGTGCTGCACCTGCACCCAACTGATGAGATCCAACACAGTCAAAATGCACTTGAAGTTGCTAGTTTTGAAGGCCTGAGGGGACTTGACCCTGCAAATGTATCTACTTTTCGCACATGGATAGCTTCCTTTTGTAATGGTCCAGACAAGCTTAACAATAATGGAACGCCGGTTCATAGATGACTAGTATTATGACTCTGGATTGAAGCTTTTAAATGAAGACTGTGGAGGGACCTTCGAAGATACTTTGTACAGAATCTGTAGTGACTACTTGAAACAGCTGCCACGAGAAATGGTATGTGCACAGATTATCAATAATCTACAGTCGGAAGACAGAATCCTTGTGAATATCCTTCTCTCCATTTGTTTCTTCTGATTCTGGGAAAAGGGAAAGAAGCCATGCACTGGAAAAAGAAATAGATGGGTAAGCTTGCAATAATCTCATGCTATGAAGCAGTAGATGAGAACTTACTCGCGGGTATTCAGGGTCGTTTGACAAGAGGAGCAGCAAACTCTCAAGGGGAAGTTTGAGGAGCTTCTTTGTCTGGAATGTGTAGGTCTGCTACATGGCTTTCACAGAATACATTTGTGAACTATTACAAGTTGGATGTAGCTTCACATCTTCTTAATACATTTCACATGGTGTTCTGTTTTCCATATCTGTAGAAACTTCGTAGATTTATTTGAATAAAGATTACATGCAGCTTATAGGTAGGTGTCTTTCCTTACTGATAACATCATGGTACTCAGCTTTTGTATGTTTATTTAGTTAAGACTGTCACTAAGAGGATGGATTGGGCAGGTAATGACCAGATTACTTCCAATGACTCTTCTTTACTTCTAGTCCAAGTCTTCCTTTTCACAGTCCAGCACCCCCACCTCTTATGCTGTGATCCAAAGCTTGAAAAATTCGGACTGTCTTGAACCATAGCCAAGGGACTTATGGGTAGAGGGTGTGGGTCAATATTAGCTGACATAAAAGAAAGACTAAGAATGCTTTCAGTTCGTGGTATGTATGGGATTTAAGGTCTGTGTCGAGGGTAGGGTCAAATAGTGGGGACTGTGAAGGATAAGTCAGGACAGGGATGCAATATTGGGGTTGGACCGTACTGCATTGACGGGTTCTCAGAAAGTAGTGAATGGAATGAAATATTAAAAACAAGTGTTATTTCCTGCCCCTGGCTAAGTCAGGGTAAACTACCATAAAGAGGTGAGGTGCAACAAATGGCAGCGACTGTGATAAAAGCCATATATTTGACCCTGCGACTGACAGCAGTCCGATACAATGGACTTTTTCTGATGTGCCTATATTTCCCAGGGTAAAAAGCATAACAGTCAATGTACTTTCTGTGACGTGATGCATAATTATGCAGTTTGTAAGTCTAGTAAAATTAACACATGGAAAAGGCCCGGAACCATAATGCATTTCTTTTATCTGTGATCTGTTTAATGATGGGTGCACAACTGGCAATGAATATTAAAGTGTAATAGGGCGTTTCTGTACTGGGTGAACCTCATAAAAAAATCCAATGCAACTTGTTTTACGCAAAGCGGTATCGCAAATAAAGAAAAAAAAAGCATTGCTAGGTGGGGTTATTGAGCATCCGATAAGCTGAATAAAACAGCCTTTCCTGCCACACTGATGTACAGAGATGGGCGTATTTATGATGGGTAATGGATTTTGGGACAGTCAATCAGTTCGATTTCCAGAGAGGTAACCCGAAGTCAGACGTCATCGCCTCTATCCATACTGGCTCGTCCCCTAACTCAGGCTGGTTTTCATTCATTCTCTAGTCCACCTTAGCCCATACAGATTCAGAACTTAGGGGCAGTCGTATGGTGCAACACACGGTTAATAGTAGCCAGAAATAGCGGTCTCCCCATCCCTGTGCTGCTCTCCTAAATTATCCATCCCCTTTGGAAATCTTTATGCACTGTCTAGTCCTGAAACTGTGATTTGGAATTCACAAACGGAAGGCAACTCCTACTGAAGGGTTGCCACAGGGCTCAGACCAAACAAAAAGAAAATGAAACTCAATGTGATTGGTGACCTTCTCCTCAAAACATTTAAGACCAACTTTAAACTTCATTGGACAAATGGACTCAGACAACTGTCCTCGGGTCTGGATATAAATTAGCGTCTCTAGCATGTCCAATATTACCTTTTACTTCTGAAAATTCTACACACCAATTTAGAAGGAGGTGGGTAGTAGATGTAGAATTCTTTGCTTCCTTCCTTTCAGATTTCTCCCAACTTCTGCGGCTGGGAAGCTCTGTTGATTTTGTTATGGAAGGGCCCAGACAGCTGACTACTTAGTGTAGAAAGAGCATGCCTGTTCAACCAGCAAATGAGTTCAGCATGTGTGCCTTACAGTGAGGAGGACAGAGATGATGAGCCTGCTGAGACAAGAATTTGTAAATTGCTGCTCAACACAACTTGTGAGCTTTTTTTGTGCTATCCCTAAAGGTGTTGCACTCTGCATCACTGCAACTCACCGTGGGTCAGATGATCATGAGGCCTGATGGCCTGAGCCTAGCGTTGCTGCATCTCTACTGCACTGTGTTGGAGGACATGAGCCAGCAACCTGCCTCCCAACATCTGCAACGACAATTGTGAGCTTTCACCCAGCATCATCACATCCCTACTGCACCCCGAGATCATGACTAGCCTGTGTGCCATGTAACGTCATTATTCTTCAAACGACTGACAATCAGATGACACACAACACTACATCAAAGTCCCCTCTGCTCTATACGTCCAACATTTCAAGCACTCGGATGTCCAGCACTTACCTAAAACGTAACCCCACCTAAACAAAATTCCTCCTATTCAGCAACATATAGTCCAAAAGTAGTTCAACTACCTGAACCTGGATGGATTTAAAGCCCGATTTGTGAGTGAAACTTTTGACCACAACTTCACACTCAAGGAAGGAAGACGGACCAAGAAAACCAATGTGGCTCTCTCCTCTACAGAAAATGAAGTGATACTTTCTAGAAAGTAACTTAGAAGGTAGCAACTCCTTTCTCTATGGCATCCTAAAATCCACAAGGGTCTCTCTTAAGGGCATTGTACATGCCACAGCTTTCATCATTAACACCCTGAAGTAATATGATCAGGTCATAACCCACTAATGGAACTACATTGGTCCCCCTTCCCAACCCACACCACCTTCGTGTAACCTGAATCATCTGCAAAACCACCACACTTCGATCACCCACCTTTTTGGCTAACAAGCACCCTGGTGTTTCTCTGCATACCTGCAGCTAGACCTCTATAAGGCTAGAGTCAAAGAAGTGTAAGGTGGTAAAAAACTGGCAAAATGCCTTCTACATCTCTGCACCCACAATCAGGAACCGCATTCCTCTATCCATTTTCTTCACTCTAGAAGAAAGCTGAAGACACACCTATTAAAGAACCCTACATTATGACACAGCAAATAGTTCAACACCCTTTTCAGAAACCATCACTCCCTGTAAAGAGTCTTTTCTCTGATCATATCTCTTTGGTCCTGTACAGTGCCCGCTGCCTTCCTCTAGATTTGCACTGTAAAAATACCACATCCATTCATTCATACATGGTGGGAGGTCCAAGACCACATCCATCCTTTGTCAACACATGACAGCCGATACTAACACGCATCCACATGCACCTGTTTCAGCCATTGCATGCCCTTCCATGTATCCTTATCTCGATCTTCTGTGTCTCTCAGTGCTCAACACCACAAGGATTTGTGACCACTGCCCAGAAGCATGGGCCCTGTGTTGCCAGTGCTGCTCAGCATCATTGATATCTGTCAATCTTGATGATTTTCTTACTGTGCTAAATTAAACACTTATTAGCAGGCACTGAGCTAGGCTATTATATGGAGTACCAGACACATGTATTCTTTGCTGATATTCAATTTTAGAATGTAGTTTAGGCACAGAGCTACCGGCGATTTGCACTCTATGGAAATGTAAATGCTATAAGACCTTTAAATGCTACAGGGCATATATCTGTAATTATTATAAAAGTATTATATCTTTAAACCACACTGCTTTGGCATTTTACTTTTTGCAAGTGACATACGTGCAGGGTGATCAAGAAATTCATCTCACATCACCCTCTAAAGGAAAGCATTAACTCTAATCCCGCTACGCCTTTGAAAGTCAAAGTGTTAAGAAAGGGCATTTGGCAATAATAACTGTATTCCCAAGGGTGTTTGGGCAAAATATTGAGTTAAAAATATCAAATGGACAAAGTACTGTGTCAAGAATATTGAGGACAAAAATACTGTGAAGGTATTTTTTATGGCTAAGCAAAGCTCTACTATACTCAACTCCACATATATGTACTTTGACCTTATATGTATCTTCACGATACGTAGATGTGGAGATAAGTGAAGAAATAGTAAAAAAAAAAAATATATATATATATATATATATATATATATATATATATATATAGTAAATCAATACTTACCTATTTGCACCTACCCTTTAAATATTTTGGTCCTCAATATTTCTGACATGATATTCTGTCCACACAATATTTTTAACATCGAGATTCTATCAGACAACCATTTCCAAGGCAGTAGCAATACTTTTGACAAGGATTGCTTACCTGCCCAAAAGGACTGGCCCAGGATCCCTGGCATCAGGGTTCGAATATATCTTCATATCCACATGATGCCCGGCAGTTGTGACATCCAGAGCTAAGCAAAAGGTTTTTCAAAGCAAAAAACATGTTAATCTCAATACGCTCTGCTTCTCTGGTATTTCTTGTGAGATCAGGGACCAACTGACATCAAGGCAATCAGTTTACTGCCTTGTTTATTTTCCATATTCACCACTTCTCCAGAGTGAACAAAGGATACCATGTATCAAGACCAATGCACATAGGTTCCATACTTCATGACTGTACCTAGAGCTGCATAATAGACACACATGTTAAAGGGAGGAATAGTTGCAAAAAAGTCTAATTACTGGCAATCGCTCAAGGTAGCATTCCAACCCATTGCTTTTCCCCCACCATGCCAATCTAGACAAAAGCCCATTCGATGCAAATCAGTAGTGGCCCTGTTCCTCATTTGAACAGTCCAATCCAAACTTCAAGGGGTGGCCCCCACCAGAAGGGTTCACAGGAAACCTCAGACCAATTTCAGCCTACTTAGACCACGTCATTGAGGTATAGCTTGGATCCTATGGCACAGTCAGCAAGGGACCCACATATGGGCATACCCTAGGCCACTTTGCGCATTACATAATACACATAGAAGTTGATGGGAGGAAAGCTTGCAAAAATTCTAACCACTGGCAATCGCTTAGGGTGGCCTGCCTTATGCAAGTCAGTACTTCCCCTGTTTCTCATGGGAACAGTCCAACCCGAACTGCCAGGAGAGGTTCCCTCCAGAAAGGAACACAAACAACACCATGCTGGTTTTGGTCAACTTAGGCCTTATCAGGGAGGTAGATCTTAGCTCCTACGGCACAGTGAGCAAGGAATCCAGGTCTGAGGATACCCTTGGCCACTTAGGGCATTAGATGATACACACAAACGTTGAAGGGAGTAATGGTTGCACAAAGGCTGACCACAGGTAATTGCTCAGGGTAGCGTTCCAATCTATTGCTTTGAGCTCACTGTGCCATTAAAGTGAAAGGCCCACCTTAACCTAAGCTGTACCAGATGTTATCCTCATCTACAGAAGAGGAGGATTTCTGAAATGTTTCCCGTCTTTGCCTGTGCCTAAGAGAAGTGGGCATCTGGTTGAAAGCTTCATGCCCAAACCACGCTGACCTACCTTAGTCCAAAGCTGCCAACTGGATGGTGAGTGCTCATTTTCCAGATTACAAATGGGAACCATCAGTTGGGAAACAACAGTGAGAGGTTAAAGTGGACGGAGCTGGCAGAGAGACTCATCCTCAACCAGGCTCTGTCCCCACATCCACCAGATAGAAGATTCTCTAAAGGACACACAGGACAGTGGGAAATCTCCATTGGTCTCATGACGTGTCTTGCACCATGACAGAAAGAATGAAACTCCTGAATAGAGATTCAATTTATTGGAAGCAGAGGACCTGACTGAAGCATTTCAGCCATGCTCGTATAATCAGGGGCTTAACCTCCATTGGTGCAGTAGCACTGGGGCCTGAAAGCCTGAACACTGATTATTGGTATGTTACAATTCTGCAAGCAGCCATGAGGCCCATTTTTTCCCTTGCACTAGAGCCCATGCCACACTGGCGACGCCACTGTATATACTATCACAGGAGACAGGACCCCCCTTGCTGTCACCAGAATGATAGAGGCGCGCCTGCAGGAAGCCCAGTTAACCTCTGAGATGGACCGAGCTGTGACGTTGGTATTCTGCATTAACGCAGGCCACTGTGTACAGCTCCTGCAATTAACCTGTACACTTGCTAAGCAAGCAAGGCTTGATCAATGCACTCAGGGTGAGGGCTCAGCTTTCACACTGCGCTGGTTTATTTTAGGGTGGCAACATGAAACCTCAGTGCAGCAGCCCACGTGGGCGCGGAGCTTCCTTCTTCCCACTCGCCTGCCTCGTGGGTCCAGGGCTGTGTGCAGAGAAAGGCCTGGCTACTGCGCCATTCAAGCCTTTCAGTGAGCAAAAGGGACGTACTGCAACGTCGTGAGAACTAATTGGAGATACTGCTCTTTTCAAGTCTGCGAATGTCTTACCATGGAGCTCGTTCTAAAAGATGCACAAAGGATCCCTATGCCACATACAGCACAATCGTGATGCTCAGGCCTCGTCATGGACCCGGAGGAAGCAGACACTGTGCGGAGCTCTCGAATCAAAAAAAACATGCGCCACTTTTGGAAAAATTGTAAGATATATTGGCTGAAGGTAACCTGAAACAGAAGATCTTGAAAAACAATTACACATGGAATGCTACACGTCCTTCCATGCGACTTACCAATTTAGCTTTGGGAAAAGTATTTGTGCAAAACAAAATCCGCCCTTTTTATTTATAATGACGCTCCAGAACACAATTGGGCTGCAAATAATATCTAAATTCTCTCCCCTGGTGAACCTGACAAATGTGTGGATTTCAGGAATTTCACGAGGTTCGAGCAGATGGTTTGGCTTTCCCTGGCAAAGGAAGATCATAGGAGAACCACACAAATTGTCCGAACTGCCCACAAACTTGGCGGTTTGGGTCAAGTGGTTCTTCATGCATCTCGTTTAGCTGGAGGACAGCAATACGAACGGCCAACAGACTGGACACTGTCTGTTCTTGCCCAGGACGACCAACTGCTGCTAGTTGGAAGCCAGTTGGCAACATTCTGCAGAACTGCGTTGCAATTCACTTTTTCATGCTGCAGGAAAAAAATAGTTTGACAAGCTCTGCTACTCATATCAGCAGGCATTTCATTTAAGTAACATGCGCAACACATGTCTGCATGTAATGTCCATCGCTATTCATCTAACTTAATTCTTCTTTTGCGCTTCTATGAAAATGAGGTGAGGAGAGCTGTTCTTATTGAGGGCATGTCCCCTGGCTGTATTTGTTCCATCAGTGGAAGGAAAAAAGCAATTCTAGGTCTTGTGACATCCTAAGAAAAAAACTGCATTAGGTCCTTCACTCATTCAGGTGCTGAAAAAAAGGATCTCATCTAGAAAAAAAGTACTGGAAGTTTATCGTGCTTGGCCAATACTATAAATTGTCTAGACTAAGTCGCAAAATGGAAACATGCATTGACAAAGCCAGAAGGTCTGGCATGGGCTGCAAGCCTTTTGACTTTGCCAATGCTTGATTTTTTTTTGTTTTTTTAAACTTTATTGCTAGGGTATTGGCCAGCCCCAAAATTACACAATACCATAGAATTTGATGGCACTAAAGTGAGTTACTTTTCTGTGTGAAGTGTACCTTTAGAAAGGGCAGAATGTCATGAAACTTAAGTTACCCTATGGCTGAAGTGGGCTGACCCTATGCTACATGCTGTATGCTATAGTGGGTTAAAGAAATATATAAGTGACACAAGAGACCAATGGATGAAGAAGGCTGTCAGAAAATCCAATAAGTAAAAATATTAAATATGTAATTTTAGAAAAATCAAAAGGCCTTGGCCAACGCCAGACCTAAAGGTCAACGTGTTCTGCAGTGTGCACTGCATCAGTGATTGTACTGGCACAAAATAAGGAAAGACTCCAGTTATTATAACAAATCAGTTTAACCGGAACTGTGGCAACAATTCTTTTTTGTGTAGGACCCGAACCAAGGAAATGCATAGTCCAGCAACTGAAAGCATGTCACCAGTTACACCTCCACAGTGCATGGTCATATTTCGCAACATCACAAAGAGCATTCGCGTGTTCAGAAATGGGAAGCTTGTTACGCATGGGAAGGTAAAAACAACAAGATCAACTTACAGAGATGAAACAAGAGAGGAAGACAAGAAACAGCAGCAGCACTTAACGGACAACGAGAGGACGGTGAGTCAAGGGCGCTGGGAAGATGAGCGGCTTGAGAAGGGAGGAATATGGACAGTGACTTTGGCCTGTTATAAGGGGCTCAAACCTCAAGGAGTCACATCTAGGGTATGCCAAAACAAAACTGATAAATCACATTGGAGGAAACCAAATCATTGAAATACAATATTAAGGAAAGACACTTTCAAGGAAATACAAATATATAGAAAATTACTACAAACATTTAAAGGAAATATGATTTTAATGAAAAATCTAGAATTACAATCAAAATTGGTTGAGTTTAGAAGTAGTGAGTTTTTTTTTGATTCAGTGTTGAGTGATGTTTTGCGGCAATCAGGGGTTATCATGTATCAATTATAAGTGGAGTTCAGGTGTAGAGGTTTTGGGGATGGATGGAGTTTAGGAAAGGTGAGGGGTTTTTCAGGTACATGGATGAGTGGAGTTTAAAGGTGGTGAGGAGTCTTAAGGGTTCATGAATGGGTGGAGTGTAGGGTGTGGACGGGTGTTTAGGGTTCACTGATAAGTAGAGTTTAGAGGTGGAGAAGGGTTTTTGGGAAACAAGAATAGGTGCAGTTTAAGTGTGTTGAGGAGGATTAGGGGCCAGGTAAGGGTAGAGTGTAGGATGGTGAGGCATTTTAAGGGTTCAGGGCTAGCTGGAGTTTAAGGGTAGCAAGGAATTTTAAGTGGGCGGTTAGGGATGGTAAGTATTTTCTTAAGATTCAGGGGTGGATGGAGTTTGCCGTGAGGGGGTTTAAGGGTTCCCCTTTGGGTGGAATGTAGGGGTAGTGAGAGATTTAATGGGTTCAGGGAGGCATGAGGATTAGGCATAGGTTTATTTAGGTTTTAGGAATGGGTGGAATTTATGGGTAGTGATGAGTTGAAGGGTTCAGGGCTAGGTGGAGTTTAAGGGTCAAGGATGGGTGTAGTTAGGTGTGGTTACGGTTTTTTAGGATTCGGGGATGAGTGGAGTTTAGGGGTATAAAAGACTTTTAGGGTTCAGGGATAAGTGTAGAATAGAGGTCAGGGATGGGTGAGGTTTTGGCTGTGTTAAAGCTGTTAGGGGGCAAGAATGGATGTGTTTAGGGAGCGTGAGGGGTCCAGGGATGGATGGTGGTTAGGGTCGTGAGGGGTCAGCAAATTAAAAGCATTCAAATAAATTGTCTCGCTGTGTATATACATCCGAAATAATGTCCTCAGAGTAAAGCACTGAAATAAACAGCTCTGACAAAAATGCTTCCTAAAGTAAGACCTGCAACAATTGCAGTTCTACCTTAAAAAAATAAGTATGCAAAAGCCAGTGTAAAAATGTAAATGGCAAATGCCATTCATCCTAAAAATTTCCATTAAACAGTTTAGGTGAAAACGTTTCTCAGGGATGTTATTCCCTAAGATTGTTTATCTATAAAATCATGTATTACCTTATGGTTTGATGGCTTTAGGAAAATGATGATTATGCAGCATCTATACGACATAAACTAAGAACGTCATAGCACATACTGGTGAAATGGCAACTGAACGTGCTGTCGTGTTTAGTGCATTCAATGTTCTTGTTTCAGAGATTAGTACAAGAACCAATTTGGACTAGATCCCGTTCGATTCATTAAACTCAAACCTTCAAAATAGAGATCGTTAGTCACTTCCTGCACAGCCTGTTCAGTGCACTCTCTCCTCGCTTTGTATTTACATCCCCCCAGGTTAATCCCGGTGGTACAATTCCTTGGATTCATTGCAGATTCAACCAAGAATTTGTAGGCACATGTTAATAAACTGCTCAAGCCTGTCATTACCAATTGGCAATTACAGTAAACATAACATAATCGTCCACTTGTCCTGGATTGGGACTTCTCCACGCTCACGAGAAGTAAAGCTTTTCCTGGATCTTCCTGCTCAGCTTCTATCAAATCGGTCTACCTTGGGCGCTATATTGGTGTCAAGAAATGTCACCACTTCCACCTACTTTGCAGCCTTATACCAGCTCTCTCTACATCAGCTCATAGATATTATTGATGCACCATATGCAGGGGCAACGATGCCTAGGAATGTGACAAGCAGACTGCACCATGTTAGTCAATGCCACAGTACCATACATGCCAATAGACCTGATTCAGGAATGAGACTCCCAATTTTTGAAGCAAAAAATTGCTTTACTTTGGCCGTCTCCCACCTGAAATTGTCCCTCCATTAATAGAAGTCAATGGGAGATATAGATTCTCCCGATTATTATAATAATTTTTTTTTATTCTCCCACATTTCTCTTTGAAAATGTTGGCATGTATGCAGTACAGTCTATCTGCATATGCATATTAAACTTGGTCCTACTCCAATTATAACAGCTCAAACCGACAGACGGGGTATCCAGAAACACAAGCAATCCCCAACCAGTCAAGGCTCATCCATGAGGCACAGCTTGATTCTCATGGCACAGTGAGAACAGGACCCATGTCTGTCCTTACCAGTCTGCCTTAGTACATTGATTACCGGAAACCAAAAGGTTACATATGGCTGTTCTGTCTGTAGTGGCACACTGGGCAAGAAACAATGGACTGGAAGAGTCCGAGCGATAGTCAGTGGGTGAGATAAATTCAAGCTTCCTCCCATTACATGGTTGTTTACAAATCACCATCGAGGTGCTTGCCAGAAATGAACCAACCAATCAGTCTTGCTCAGCTGGCCAAAAAGTCTTGGTAAAAACATAGCAAGACCATGTGAAGGTTTAACAGGCGAAATATACAAACCAATATGTTTCTGTGACGGTCACCACTGCACACCACGCACCCTCTTGCCCTCTGCAATACATTGCACCCTATTCCTTCACATCTTCTTACATCCCACAAGTTTAGGTTGGACTTATCTTGCTTCAGATCAAGTACAGAACTGTTCATCTGCACGCCTGGACTCCTTTGAGGTTCAGCTCCTCATCTCATCTGCTTTTTTTTTGCTTTTTGATTACACTTCATTTGATATTGTATGTTGTGCCTTGCTTTCATTTGTTTTGTCTTGTGTTTGCCTTTGGCAATGTGTGAATTATTTACAGTGGCCTTTTGTTTGTGCAGTGCCGGGGTAAGGTGTGCTTTAAAAATTGTATAAATAAAATATCCTGCCGAGAAGATTAAAGAAGATTTACTTAGTAAGTGCAGTGTTGTTAATCAGGTTGAGGGATGGATCCCGAGCGTGGATCGGCTTTAGTTGGCAAGTTGGGGGCCGTGGATTGACACTGCTGATGTAAGTATGTGTCTTGCATCAAGAAGCTGTTGGTGCAGTCCAAAGGTTGTGACTGTTCCTGCAGTCGTGTGACTGTCCTTTTGAATAACTCCTGAGTGGAGAGTATGGCCATCTGAGAGACATTTTAATGCTATGATTTAGAGTGCAACTGATAATGGACATTGGCAGGATTGCTCTTTCTAGAAGTAGTTGCAGATTAAGTGGTTGCTCTCACCCGCCATTGTAAGAGAAGTGTCCCTAAAGTGTTGACCTTAGATGGAACAGGTTTTGAAGTTAGTAGGGGCGTGATCGCCTACAGCTCAACCCCAAAGGAATCTTTCCTTGGTCCTTTTGTGGCAATAATCACAGCGATGAATCAATGTATTTCCATCTGTTGACAATGGGACATGTAAAGGCAAGAGGACAACACTATCTAACGCTGAGAGTCTCCAGTTATGAATTTTTGGCTCTGTGTATATTTCTTCAACCTTAAGTTATCTTTGGCCCTTTTTCTCTTTCTCTGATATGGGGAATCATATTTATTGGCTGCCATTACGTTCCCCTAGGCTTTCTCCCTAGAGCCCCTGCTGCAGCTGTGATAGACTACCTGAGACACACACGAATATTCAGTGGTTAATAAGGATCCCAACATCTCAAAGACAGTCAGTGGTGAATAAGGCTCTAGGTATCCCAGGGGTTGTCAGTTGTGATTAAAGATATAAGCATCACAAGGGCAGTCAGGGGTGAATAAAGATCTAAGAATCACAGCGGCCTGTCGGTGGTGAATAAGTATCTAAGCATCACAGGGCGGTCAGTGGTAAATGAGGATCTATGCATCAGAGGGGCAGTCATTGATGAATGAGGACCTAAGCATCACAATGTCAGTCACCGATAAATGAGGATCTACGCATCACAAGGGCAGTCAGGGATGAATGAGGATATAAGCATCATAAGGGCACTTAGCTGTGAATGAGGATCTAAGCATCGCAAGGGCAGTCAGCAACGAATGAGCACCTAAGCATCACAAGGGCAGTCAGCTGTGAATGAGGATCTAAGCATTACAAGGGCAGTCAGCTGTGAATGAGGATCTGTGCATCTCACAGGAAGTAGGCTGCGAATGAGGATCTATGCATCACAAGGGCATACAGCGATGAATGATGATTTAAACATCACTAGGGCAGTCAGTGGTGAATAAAGTTTCAAGTGTACCGGAGCAATCAGTGGTAAATAAAGATCTAAGCATCACGAGGGCAGTCAGTGGTGAATGAGGATTTAAGATGCACAAGGGCAGTTAGTGGTGAATGAGGACCTAAGCATCACACGGGCAGTCGGTGGTGAATGAGGACCTAAGCATCACAGTGGCAGTCAGAGATAATTGAGGATCTAAGCATCACAAGGGCAGTCAGTGATGAATGAGGACCTAAGCATCACAAGGGCTATCAGCTGTGATTGAGGATCTAAGATTCAGAAGGACAATCAGTAGTAAATGAAAATCTAGGTATCACAATGACAGTCTGCAATGAATGAGGATCGAAGCACCAAAAGGACAGTCAGCAATGAGTGAGGATCTATGCATCACATGGGCAGTCAGCTGTGAATGAGTATCTAAGTATCACAAGGCTAGTCAGCGATGAATGAGGATCTACTCGTCAAAAAGGCAGTCCGTGATGAATGAGGCTCTGTGCATCATGGGGCTATCAACTGTGAATGAGGGTCTAAGCATCACAAGGGAAGTCAGTGATGAATGATGGTTTAAACATCACTAGGGCAGTCAGCAGTAAATGAGGATCTAAGCATCACAAGTGATGTCAGCGAAGAATGAGGATCTAAGCATCAAAAGGGCAGTCATCTGTAAACGAGGATCTGAGCAGCACAAGGGCAGTCAGTGGTAAATGAGAATCTAAGCATCACAAGGAATGGCAGCAATGAATAAGGATTTAAGCACCACAAGGACAGTCAGCAATGAATGGAGATCTATGGACCACATGGGCAGTCAGCTGTAAATGAGGATCTAAGCATCACAAGGGCAGTCAGCAATGAATGATGATGTAAGCATCACTAGGGCAGTCAGCAGTAAACGAGGATCTAAGCATCACAAGGGCAATGTGTGGTAAATGAGGATTCAAGCAGATCAAGTTAGACAGTAATGAATGAGGATTCAGGCATCATAAGGCAAATAGTGGTGAATGAGTATCCGGGCATCACACGTGCAGTCTGTGGTGAATTAGGATCTAAGCTCCACAAGTACATTCAGTCATGAATAAGGATCTAAGCATCATCAAGGCACTCCTTAATGAACAAGATTTTAGGCATCAAAGGGCAAGCAGTGATGATTTCGGATCCAGTCGCCACATGGGCAGTCAGTGATGAATGAGGATCTAAGCATGACATGAAGAGTAAGTGAAGAAAGAGAATCAACACATTACATGGGCAATCAGCTTGAATGAGGATCCGGACACCACATAGACAGACAGTGGTGAAAAAATATTTAGGCAACCCACAGGTAGTCACTGTTGAATGAGCCTCATGAATCATGTGAGTAGTCAGTGGCAAATTAAGGTCCCACTGCAATCTGGACAGCATCTGGTGAATGAGAACCTAAAATTATTTGATTTATCAGTGGCAAAGGAAGATCCAGAAATCACATGGGCAGCAAGAGATGAGTGAAAGCTTCAGAATTATGTGGGCAGGTAATAGTGATGGAGAATAAGGAAACCGTATGGCAGTCCATGGTGATTCGGGAGCTTAAACAACGAGCAAGAAGTCAGTGGTGAATGATCAGTGAGAATTCTGGAATTACAGGGCAGTCCGGGTTGAATTAAAACCATCAAAAAGCATGTGTGACTAGAAAGCTTGGCATCACATGTGTAATAGTGGATGAGGATCCAGTCATGACATGGGCAGTCAGCAGCAAAGTAGGGTCCCATTTTAACTTGAAAGCTAGTAGTTTAGAAGGATCAATAACCATTTGGTTTTGAAGGACAGTAAAGGGTGAATGAAAGTATTAGAAACCCATGGGCATGTATCAGTGACTGAAGCTCACAGAAGAGTGTGGGTTATCAGGAATGCAAGAAGTCAGCTATGAATGCTGAATACGAATTTTAAAATTGTAGTCCATCAAGTGATGCATGGGCTGCTAATCATGAGTAGAGTCTCAAATCACTATCAGTGGTGACCGATCTCCAATGCAAGTTGTAAGCTCCTTGTAAGATGTAAGCACCTTTTTCTTACAGCACAAGGTCTATTTGCTTTTTGAACAAAGTTTGTTCATTTTAATTCCTGAAAATCTATTTTTAACCTTTTTAATTACCTATTAGACTTGAATTCAATCTGTTTTATTTGCACTGAAAACAGGAGGTGGGAGCAGCTAAAATCATTTTTTGATTGGAAGGTGGCCATTTTTCCTACTTAAGGACAACTAAAGGCACCACATTTGGGCAGCGCGTGCTCTAGTTGTTCCAGGCCACATGTATAAAATGGAGCATGCTGCGCAGACATGTGCAGCAGGCGCACTGCCAGAGTGCCGAAGGGGCACCAAAGGCAAGCCATCTGCACCCGTCAGCATCCCAGAAGCGAACAGCGCCAGCCGCTCTGCCTCTTGTTTGCCAGAAGGTAATTCACCCATCTGTTACAGTTGGGACATCCTTTGTAGTCTTACCCCTGTGGAAAAATGTGTTGTACAAACCCCTTTACTTCCACTTAAAGATAAATACCTATGCCCCCTCTGTGACTTCCATTTAATTTCCTCTCCACAGGACATGGGCACTTCCTCCATCCCAATAATTAAGAAAAGACGTGCTCAGTTCTTCACAGCCTTAATTAATGTTCACTCACTGTAGAAACAAGAAGTCAATATTTTTGACTTTTTGAGCGAGGAAACCCCGACATACTGTTTCTGACTGAGGCGTGGCTCTCAGAGACGTCCAACCCAAACAGTGCCAACACCTTCCCTAATGGCTATAAAGTACATAAGAAAGACCGCCGGGGAGGAGGGTTAGCTCTCATTAAAGAAGACTTTGACTGCCAGACCATCCTGATTGTTGGCCTGGTAGGAGCAGAAGCAGTGGGGTTTCGCGTTAACATGCCGCCTCAACATTCAGTGGCCGGGATACTAATTTATAGACCCCCCCCCCCCGGCCTTGCTGGCCTGTTTCATAAATCCCTAGGCAATGCCCTGGCTTATTTAGCAATAAGATATGCTCATTTTATGTTTCTGGGAGATCTCGAGCTACAAATGGATAAGGTGAATGACAGTGGGGTAGAGGAACTGAGGGACACAATTACATCCTTGGAACTCATCCAACATATATTTAGTCCAACAGATCAAGCTGGCCATGTGCTGGATCAGGTGTTCTCTAATGTCACTTTGCAAATAGAAGACCCCATTCCTCAAGTTTGGACGGACCACTACTTGATTAAATTCTCTTGGTAGGTCCTAAAAAAAGCACATCCTCCAACGAACAGGGCCCCCCCCATGTATCTCCAGAGCCTTTCATAAAGTCCAGCCAGTGGTGTTT
This sequence comes from Pleurodeles waltl, assembly GCF_031143425.1. Taxonomy (NCBI): domain Eukaryota; kingdom Metazoa; phylum Chordata; class Amphibia; order Caudata; family Salamandridae; genus Pleurodeles; species Pleurodeles waltl. The sequence continues at coordinate 200,997,744 of NC_090440.1, read as the reverse complement.
ATGCGCCCTCTGGAAGAAACGTCCTCCTCTCTATCAGTCTCATTGAGGACGATGTTATTCTCTTTGACAGTTTGATTTAAGCTACTACTGATATGCTTGTGCCAGACGTCCAACGTAGACCTGGCAGAAACAAGCCATCTAGTCCATGGTTTATAGATAGTCTCAAGGGCGAAAAGAAAAGGCATAAAGCACTGAAAAGACAATGGAGGAAATAATATAATACTAATTACAAGGATATTTACAAGACAGCTCTCAATATTATGCTGAAGTTAAAACAGCTAAGCAAACATTATTTAGAAGATAAAATTGAGTGTGCAGAGAACAAAGCAAGGTAAACTTTTAAAGTAATTAAAAACGTTATGTTTCCAGAGTCTTGTGCTAGATCCCAATATCCCTCAGTGGCTGGTGTTACTTTCAAAACAAGATCTTAATCATTCAGGCCAACCTGTCCACCAGCTCCCGGCAAGAAGAGGATCTGATGGACATTTCGCACATTCCTCTGGAGAGCTTTTTTACTGCCATATGTAATCGTAAATCTGGGTTTCCATCAGACCCTTGCCCGCCCAATATTCTAGCTTTACGGGCTCCCACTATTAACACTCTGGCCAATATGGCGGTCAATGCGTCATTATCGACAGCTACCGTACCCCTCTTCTGGAAACAGGCTAAAATCCTTCCCTTGTTAAAGAAACCTTCGGCAGACCCAGGAGTCCATTCTAACTACAGGCCTATATCTTTACTAGAGGCCCTGCCTAAAGTGTTGGTAATGCATTTTAATCAGCAGCTCTCCCTATATTTGGAAACTAACAACCTGCTCCATCCCATCCAGTCCAGCTTTAGACCCAACTTTAGTACAGAGACAGCGCTAATTAAGGTAACAGAATACATCAAAGGCACCCTAAATGCCAGGGGGAAGGCAGTGTTGATCATGCTAGATCTATCAGCGACCTTTGCTAAGGTCCCCCACTCCATTCTTTTAGCATGTCCCCAATCCATCGATATAGTTGGTCAAGTCTTGGACTGGTTTGCCTCCATCCTGGTAGGTAGATGTCAGGAGGTTTGGATTCCTCCTTTCTCCTTACAGTAGCTTGAGCTGACAAAGGGGGGTCCCCAGGGCTCTGCCCTGAGCCCAACACCATTTAATGTGTGTTAGAAATGGGGTCTTTGGTTGACAGTCAGGTTACCCCCTGTTCAAGCAAGGACCCTCACTCTAGTCAGGGTAAAAGAGAATCACCCTCAGCTAACCCCTGCTTACCCCCTTGGTAGCTTGGCAGAGCAGTAGGCTTAACCTCAGAGTGCTAGGTGTAAAGTATTTGTACCAACACACACAGTAACTCAATGAAAACACTATAAAATGACACAACACCAGTTTAGAAAAATAGGAAATATTTATCTAAACAAAACAAGACCAAAACGACAAAAATCCAACATACACAAGTCAAGTTATGAATTTTTAAAGATTAAACTCAAAAATAGCGCTTCGATGAGATGTTAACACGGCGTCGTGACGGAGTCGTTCCCAACAAGCCGACACCAGCGGCGCCGGACACGGAGTCGTGTAGACCCCCAAGTACAGTACCTTTGGTGAAGAGTGAAAACAAGCCGATGCACGAAGTCGGGGATCGCGGCGTCTGTGTGAAACGTTGAATCCGTGCACTTCGAGCGGCGTCGGTCGCGACGTGGTGCGGCGACTTCCATGGAGTCGCGGACTTCAGCGGGGCTGCAGCGGCGTCGGGCCTGCGAAGAGCGTCGCGTTCCAGCGAAGGTCACGGCGTCGGGTGCAGGCGGCGTCACCGGATTCAGCAGTATTTCACTGTCAGGACATATAAACCACATTACTATAGGTCCTACCTTATCCATACACTGCACCCTGCCCTTGGGGCTACCCAGGGCCTACCTTAGGGGTGCCTTACATGTAAGAAAAGGGAAGGTTTAGGCCTGGCAAGTGGGTACACTTGCCAAGTCGAATTTACAGTGTAAAAATACACACACAGACACTGCAGTGGCAGGTCTGAGACATGATTACAGGGTTACTTGTGTGGGTGGCACAATCAGTGCTGCAGGCCCACTAGTAACATTTGATTTACGGGCCCTGGGCACCTCTAGTGCACTTTACTAGGGACTTAACAGTAAAACAAATATGCCAATCATGGAGAACCAATTACGTACATATTTTAAACAGGAGCACTTGCACTTTAGCACTGGTTAGCAGTCGTAAAGTGCCCAGAGTAACAAAACAGTAAAATCAGAGTCCAGCACACATCAACAACCTGGGGAACAGAGGCAAAAAGTTAAGGCAGACCACGCCAAGGATGAAAAGTCTAACACGTGTCCCCCCCAGCTAAAAGTGGGGAGCAACTACCCAACCTCATGGGAGTTCTCATCACTAAGGCGGAAGAAACTGGACAGACCATCAGCATTGGCGTGCTCTGTACCAGGACGATGTTCCACCGTAAAGCCCATCCCCTGTAGGGAAATGGACCACCTCAATAGTTTTGGATTCTCACCCCTCATCTGCATTAACCATCTGAGGGGCCTGTGGTCGGTCTGAACTCGGAAGTGAGTCCCAAACAAGTAGGGTCTTAGCTTCTTCAGTGCCCAGACCACATCAAACGCTTCCCGTTCTATGGCACTCCACCTACGTTCCCTGGGTAGTAACCTCCTGCTATTGAAGGCTACGGGCTGATCTAGGCCCTCTTCATTAAGCTGCGAGAGTACTGCTCCAATACCATGCTCTGAGGCGTCTGTTTGCACAACAAACTCTTTGGAGTAGTCAGGTGCCTGCAGCACAGGTGCTGTGCACATGGCAGCCTTCAGGGCATCAAAAGCGTTCTGGCAAGCCTCTGTCCAGATCCCTTTCTTGGGTTGCTTCTTAGAAGTCAACTCAGTTAAGCGGGTAACAATGGTACCATACCCCTTAACAAACCTCCGGTAATATCCTGTAAGACCTAAAAAGGCTCTCACTTCAGTCTGGGTCTTGGGAGGCTCCCAAGCCAGAATCGTATCAATCTTAGGCTGTAGGGGTTCCACCTGGCCACTCCCCACCTGGTGTCCTAAGTACACCACAGAACCCTGCCCTATTTGGCACTTGCTTGCCTTAATAGTGAGGCCTGCCTTCTGCAGGGCCTCACTCTCCAGAGGTGTTGCAGGTGTTCCTCCCATGTGGAACTAAACACAGCAATGTCATCCAGGTAGGCGGCACTGAACTCATCCAGTCCTGCCAACACCTGGTTGACCAACCTCTGAAAGGTGGCAGGGGCATTCTTCATCCCAAAGGGCATCACGTTGAAGTGGAAGTGCCCATCTGGGGTAGAGAATGCTCACCTCTCCTTTGCCCCCTCAGTTAAGGCAATCTGCCAGTACCCAGATGTTAAATCAAACGTACTGAGGTACTTGGCAGCTCCTAACCGATCAATGAGCTCATCAGCTCGGGGGATGGGGTATGCGTCAGTCTTGCTGACCGCATTGAGACCCCGGTAGTCCACACAGAACCTAAGCTCTGGAGTGGCACCAGGAGCAGCAGCCTTTGGGACCAATACCACTGGGCTGGCCCAAGGACTGCTGGAGTGCTCAATAACCCCTAGGGTTAACATTTTGGAGACTTCCTCCTTAATGCAAGCCCTGACCCTGTCAGTCCCCCTGTAAACCTTATGTTTAACAGGTGTACTGTCCCCAGTGTCCACATCATGTGTGCACAGGTGTGTGACTCCTGGGATCAGGGAAAACAGCGAGGCGAACTGTCCCAACACGTGGCAACAGTCCCTCTGCTGTTCCTCAGTCAGGGAGGGGGAGAGGATCACTCCCTCCACAGACCCATCTTTCTCTCCTGCAGACAGGAGGTCAGGAAGAGGCTCACTCTCTTCCTCCACCCAGTCATCTGTTGCTAGGAGCATGGATAGCTCAGTTCGCTCAAAGTGTGGTTTGAGGCGGTTGACATGTAGGACCCGCAAAGGGTTCCTGGGGGATTGCAAGTCTACCAGATAGGTGACCTCGCTCTTTCTTTCCACCACCTCAAAAGGCCCAGTCCACTTATCTTGGAGAGCCCTAGGCTCCACTGGTGCCATGACCCACACTTTTTGTCCAGGCTGAAACTCAACCAGAGTGGCATTCTGGTCATACCACTGTTTCATATCCTCCTGGCTTGCTTCCAGGTTCTCCTGAGCGAGACTCCTGAAGCGGGCAGTCTGGTTTCTTTGTGCCAGCATGTAGCTAAATACATCCTGGGGTGGTTTACTAGGAGCTTTCTCCAAAGCCTCCTTCACCAGACTGAGCGGTCCCCTCACAGGGTGGCCATAGATGAGCTCAAAGGGGCTAAAGCCAAGTCCCTTTTGAGGCACCTCCCTGTAAGCGAACAGAAGGCATGGCAAGAGGACGTCCCACTTACGCCTCAAGGGCTCTGACAGGCCCTGAATCATGCCTTTCAAGGTGCGGTTGAATCTCTCAACCAGACCATTACTTTGGGGGTGGTAAGGGGTGGTGAACTTGTAGGTTACCCCACACACCTTCCACAGAGACTTCATATAAGTAGATATGAAGTTTGTACCTCTATCAGATACCACTTCCTTGGGGAACCCCATGCGGGTAAAAACTCCCATCAAGGCACGTCCCACCACGGGGGCAGTGACCGTCCTTAGAGGAATGGCTTCTGGGTACTATGTGGCATGGTCCACCAAGACCAGGATGAACCTGTTGCCCATGGCTGTCTTGGGATCCAGAGGCCCCACAATGTCACTTCCTACCCTTTCAAAGGGAGTACTGACTACAGGTAAAGGTTGGAGGGGAGCTTTGCATTTCCCCCCACTCTTGGCACTTGCCTGACAAGTCTGACAAGACCTACAATAAGCAGCTGACTGCTTGTGCATCAAGGGCCAGTAAAAGTGGGAGACAAGCCTCTTATAGGTCTTGTCCGGTCGTAGATGTCCTGCCAAAGGCACATCATGAGCCAAACCCAGTAGGAAGGCCCTGAAGCACTGGGGTACCACCAGCATACGAGCTGACCCAGGCTCAGGAACCTTAGGCTCACTATACAGGAGGCCATCCTCCCAATATATCAGGTGAGTACCTGGCGCCTCGCCAGCCGCCTGGGCTGCAGCCTGCTGCCGCAGCCCCTCAAGAGTAGGGCACTCCTTCTGCGCTGTGAAGAATGCTTCCCTGGTGGGTCCCCCTTCCTGCTGCCACTGTGACAGCTCAGGGACCTCCCCCAGTTCAGCCACCTGCTCCCCTGAAGGTTCCGGGGCGTCACCCTCAGGCTCCGCCTCCTCCCGGACCGTGGGAACCTCGGGGGCGGTTTCCCACGCCCCCTGCCCTTCCTCTTCTTGGCGGTCCCCTGGGCCACTGTTTTAGGCTCCAGGGGCTCTTGACTACCCCGATTGGCTGCCATAGACCGGGTGGATACGCATACCCACCCAGGCAGACCCAACATCTCCAAGTGAGACCTGTGTTCCACCTCCTTCCAAGGGGAATCCTCCAGGTCGTTACCTAGCAAACAATCAACAGGCATGGTTGGACTCACAGCTACTTTCCAGGAACCTTGAGACCCCCCCCCCCCATTCAAAGGGAACCTGCGCCACTCTGCAGAGGCGCTCTGAGTTGTCTACCGCAACTACTTGGTGAAGTACCCGGGGATCAATCTGCTCTTCAGACACTAGGTGACTCCTCACTGTAGTCACACTGGCTCCTGTGTCTCTCAGAGCCTCCACCCTTTGTCCATTGATGGTCACCCATTGCCTGTACTTCTTAGTGTTATCAGGCACTAGGTTTCTCTGGACCATCTCACTGTCCCCTAGTGAGACAAGGGTAATTTCTGCTGGTTCCCACCCACCTGAAACCAACTCCTCCCAAGCGCTACACTGGCCAAACCCTGGGACAGTGCACCAGTGGGTGCCGGTGTACTTTTGGGGCATTTGGGGTCCCCCCTCACATGACCCACCTGGTCACATGCATAGCACTTATGTGGGGGACCACCTGCCACTGGTTTCCCTTTGGACAACCATGGCTTCTTTTCACTGGGGGGTTGGGAATCCTTACCCTGGGAATCAGTTTGGGGCCCTTTAGAGAACTCCCCCTGATTGCCCTTACCCCCCACCCCCCTTTCTTCTAAGAAGGACCCTGCCCACCCTTGGCGTGGTCTCCCCATACCTCTTTTGGACCCTGGTTCTCTCCTAGCGGTCCGCTTCCTGCGCAAGCTTCCTGGGGTCAGTCAGCTTGCTGTCAATGAGGTGCTGGCGCAGCTCTGCAAAACATAAACTGTACAAGTGCTCCCAAGCAATTAAATTGTAAAGCCCCTCATACGTGTTTACCTTACTGCCCTTCACCCAACCATCCAGTGACCTGCAAAAACAATCAACACATTCCAACCATGTTTGGGATTCCTTTCTCTTGTAGGATCTAAACTTCTCCTTGTACTGCTCAGGGGTGAGACCATACCTGGTGAGTAAGGCCTCCTTCATGACAGGGTAGGTGAGATCCTGAGCATCCCCTAAGGCTGTCAGTGTGTCCCTCCCCTCTGCCTCAAAATGCCTCCACAGGGCTGCCCCCCAATGAGCTTCAGGGACCAGGTTCATGTGGAGAGCTGACTCATAACCCTTGAACCACAAGTAGATATCATCTTCCCTCTTATAATCCCTCACAAGGTCTTTTGGGATGTGTACTCTTTTCTCAGGTTGCACTGTAGGATTGCTGCCACCATCTCTACTGGACTGGCTTCTATGATCCATCTCTCTCAAGCTAAGCTCATGAGCCATTGCTAACTTCCTCTCCTCAAGGGTTAGCCTCCTCTGCTCCAATTGGTACTCCCTTTCTGCCTGTCTGTCCTGTAACTCCTCAGGTGTCAGGCTCTTGGATGAGACACTGCTACCTGCCCTGGAGACCTTCTCCCTGGACATAACAGGCCCACCCACAATACCATTGTGTACTGAACACTCTTCCTCATCTCCCTCATCCTCTGTGTGCCCTTCAGTGCTCTTGGCTGTCACCCAGGCCCTCAGCGCCTTTTGCAGCTCCTCCTTCCTGGATGAGCTCTTAATGGGACAGTCAGAACTTTTACAGAACTGCTTCAACTGAGCTTTGGTATAACTCTCCAATTTCTCAAGTTCAAAGTCAGCTCCAACTGATGCATCTCCAGCATGGGACATGATGAAGATTCAAAAACAAGTGTAAAGTTCCAAAGGCAGAAAAACAAGTCCCCAAATGAAGTGCCAAAGAAAGTCAATCAAGAAATCAACGAGAAAAAAAAATGAATGCAGAGCAAAAACAGTCCAAATAGAAAAAAAAACAAAAATCACAAGACTAGTAGTATGTGGTCACGTAGTGGTCTGAACTCAAACAGTAGTGTACACTTAATTACTGTATGTCAAGTACAAATACAAGTCCAAATCCCAACCGCTGATCACCAATGTTAGAAATGGGGTCTTTGGTTGACAGTCAGGTTACCCCCTGTTCAAGCAAGGACCCTCACTCTAGTCAGGGTAAAAGAGAATCACCCTCAGCTAACCCCTGCTTACCCCATTGGTAGCTTGGCAGAGCAGTAGGCTTAACCTCAGAGTGCTAGGTGTAAAGTATTTGTACCAACACACACAGTAACTCAATGAAAACACTATAAAATGACACAACACCAGTTTAGAAAAATAGGAAATATTTATCTAAACAAAACAAGACCAAAACGACAAAAATCCGACATACACAAGTCAAGTTATGAATTTTTAAAGATTAAACTCAAAAATAGCGCTTAGAAACAAAAATGCTTCGATGAGATGTTAACACTGCGTCGTGACGGAGTCGTTCCCAACAAGCCGAAACCAGCGGCGCCGGACACGGAGTCGTGTAGACACCCAAGTACAGTACCTTTGGTGAAGAGTGAAAACGAGCCGATGCGCTAAGTCGGGGATCGCGGTGTCTGTGCGAAACGTTGAATCAGTGCACTTCAAGCGGCGTCGGTCACGACGTGGTGCAGCGACTTCCACGGAGTCGCGGACTTCAGCGGGGCGGCAGCAGCGTCGGGCCTGCGAAGAGCGTCGCGTTCCAGCGAGGGTCACAGCGTCGGGTGCAGGCGGCGTTACCGTATTCGGCAGCGGCGTCGGTCCAGAGTTGTCCGAAGTCGATTTCCATGGATTTCCTCAAGCTTTCCTTTCAAGGGCCCAGGAACTGGATAGGGCGCCACTTGTCAGAGCAGGAGTCTCTCCAGAGACTCCAGGTGCTGGCAGAGAGAAGTCTTTGCTGTCCCTGAGACTTCAAACAACAGGAGGCAAGCTCTAACTCAAGCCCTTGGAGATTTCTTCACAAGATGGAAGGCACACAAAGTCCAGTCTTTGCCCTCTTACTCTGGCAGAAGCAGCACTGCAGGAAAGCTCCACAAAGCACAGTCACAGGCAGGGCAGCACTTCTTCCTCAGCTATCAGCTCTTCTCCAGGCAGAGGTTCCTCTTGGTTCCAGAAGTGTTTTCTCAAGTCTGTAGATTTGGATGCCCTTCTTATACCCAATTTAGTCTTTGAAGTCGCCTTTCTTCAAGGGGGACTCACACCTACTTGTGAAATCCTGCCTTGCCCAGGCAAGGCCTCAGATACACACCAGGGGGTTGGAGTCTGCATTGTCAGAGGCAGGCACAGTCCTTTCAGATGAGAGTAACCACTCCACCCCTCCCTCCTAGCAGAGATGGCTAATCAGGAAATGCAGGTTACACCCCAGCTCCCTTTGTGTCACTGTCTAGTGCGAGGTGAAAAACAACCCAACTGTCAAACTGACCCAGACAGGTAATCCACAAACAAGGCAGAGTCACAGAATGGTTTAAGCAAGAAAATGCTCACTTTCTAAAAGTGGCATTTTCAAACGCACAATCTTAAAATCAACTTTACTAAAAGATGTATTTTTAAATTGTGAGTTCCGGGACCCCAAACTCCACATGTCCATCTACCCTCTAGGGGAATCTACACTTTAATCATTTTCAAAGGTAGCCCCCATATTACCCTTTGAGAGAGACAGGCCTTGCAACAGTGAAAAACAAAGTTGACAGTATTTCACTGTCAGGACATATAAACCACATTACTATATGTCCTACCTTATCCATACACTGCACCCTGCCCTTGGGGCTACCTAGGGCCTACCTTAGGGGTGCCTTACATGTAACAAAAGGGAAGGTTTAGGCCTGGCAAGTGGGTACACTTGCCAAGTCGAATTTACAGTGTAAAAATACACACACAGACACTGCAGTGGCAGGTCTGAGACATGATTACAGGGTTACTTGTGTGGGTGGCACAATCAGTGCTGCAGGCCCACTAGTAACATTTGATTTACGGGCCCCGGGCACCTCTAGTGCACTTTACTAGGGACTTAACAGTAAAACAAATATGCCAATCATGGAGAACCAATTACGTACATATTTTAAACAGGAGCACTTGCACTTTAGCACTGGTTAGCAGTGGTAAAGTGCCCAGAGTAACAAAACAGTAAAATCAGAGTCCAGCACACATCAACAACCTGGGGAACAGAGGCAAAAAGTTAAGGGAGACCACACCAAGGATGAAAAGTCTAACAATGTGTATCTCACTCCACTTGCCCAGATAGCAGAAGCCTTGGGTGCAAAAGTAATTTGTCACGCTGACGACACTCAGCTGTTGTTCTCATGTGGCAAGGGAGAAGAGATATTCAGCGATTCTATTAAAGCATGCATGACACTGGTATTACACTGGATGGCCATAAAGTGTAACTCAGACAAAATTGAAATTATTTTCTTCTGTAACATTCGCCCAGACACATGGCAGATTTTTGTGGCCTGAACAGGACCCTCTTCCAAGGCCGCAGGGGGCACAGTTAAGAACTTGGGGGTCAAATTCGATAACTGTCTGTCCTTTAAACCATAAATTAAATCAGTGCTAGGCACTTGTTTTGGAATACTGTGTTCACTATAAAAGTTCTTACAGTACCTCTCATTCACGGCAAGGAAAACGGTCATCCAGGCATTGATAACCTCAAGACTGGATTATGGTTTTACCCTCTATCTTGGACTTCCTGAATACCTACCTGCTTGACAGATTTTAGCTGGTCCAGAACAAGGCAGCCCACATTCTTTTGAAACTCTCAGCTAGAATGCGTATGTCCTACACCTACGTGGCCTCCAATAACTTCCCAATAAGGAAAAGAATCATGTTTAAGACACTAGTGTTAGTTCCTGGAGCACTTTATTGAAAAGGTGTGGGATACATCAGAACAAGGCTTAGCTTTTACGCCCCTTCAAGATACATGCATTCTGCTAACAGTCTGCCTTCCAAGATTCCCATAATCTGCCGCTCTAGAGCTGAAGGATCCTATCTAGGACCAACGGCTTGAAATGGGCTTCCCTCTGAGCTTTGCACACTGGACAATAACTCAGCATTAAAAAAAAAACTAAAAACTGAAAACCTTGTTTTTCATGCAGGAATAGACAACACGATCATACATCACACTGCGACCTTGAGCTAAGCGCAGTGAAAACACTTGGAGTAGCTGTGTGCAGTACAAGTTCCTTTTCATTCAGTCAAAGGTGCCCCAGTCCACCAGAACTCGCCATAAGAAGCTCGGGATTGACAGGGAATTTCTGGTGATTCAGATTCCAGGCTATCCAACGACTGTTCTTGAGAAGGTGTTTCCCATTACACATTCTGCCTCCAACTCTGTAGCTTTCCATTTTTTCACTCCTGAGCAGAGATCCCAAAGTTAGTCTTCTAAAAGTAACACAGTCCAATGGCTGATGTATTCTACATGGGGTGTACCAGGAGCATATCCTGTTTCCCCTTGTAGTGTCCCCAGCAGTGCATGTCAGAAGGGATATGCTGCTTAAAATGACCCCAAATAGTCTGTGCAATCTTTAGAGGCCACATGGGAACTGCTGTGAGTGATGTTCATTGAATTCGCTGACCAATCAGTGAATAAATACTGCTTAATGTCATCCTCCAGACCAATCACATATGAGTAGCTGTAAATGCAGTGCAGTTATCTCCAATTAGGTTTAGGAACTACATTGTATCTTTTACATAGAAAGAACCCATTGTAGACATGCTCCAAAAACTCTTATGATGCAGTAGTTCAGAAAACTCTCAGTGTTACTCACCTCAATTTCTATTACCATCAGCTCTTTCTATTGTTCATGGAGCAGAAACACTGGGCTTCAGCAAGCTTGTCTCATACACCCATCCTTTTATCACAGAACCTTAATCATACTTTTGTTCTACAAACACCACTGGGTAGGATTATGAATGGGCCATAAATAGACATTTTATCCCCTTGCTCCAGGTGCACCGGATGTGTAAATCTAGGGGGACAAATAGTCTTCTCACATGTTTTTGGGAAATAACACGCAGGACTCATGGTTTGTGTCCTTTCCAACATGTTTCACTCAGAGATCTCAGCAATTGTGGCTCGTGGGGATTCCTGGGGGCGGTGCGTCGCGTGGGGGGAGGGGGAAGGAGGGACATGGGGGGAATTAATAACAAAATAAAAATAAAATAAAAACTTATCTCTGCTCCCTCGCCGCTCCTCTCCTCCATCCATCCACATGCTGCAGGCACAGGCTCCCAGCCTTCCCTGTGGCCAATCCTGATGCTGCTCAAAGCAGCATCACGATTGGCTGGGAGCGCCCTGTTGCTGGGCTGAAGAGAGCCCTGTGCGCATGTGTTTTTGGCCGGCTCTAGATGGTCGGCCAAACATACATGTGCAGTGATGGGGAGTGCTGTGCACTCCCCCTCAGTGCACGCCAACCCCGTGTCCCCGCCCCTTTCAAAGAAAAAAATAATAAACATAGTTTATTATCCTTTTCTTTCAAAGGTTTTGCAGCTGCAGCTGCTGGCAGGGGCGAGGGGGGCAACACTCCTCCGCCTTTATGGAAGAGTCGCCCCTGGATCTCAGCTTTGTTTATTTTGAGCTGGATTAACCCCTTACAAATATCAGTACATACTTAATTGTTCTTCCCAGGCAGGGTAACATTTCCCTGCCTTTAAACCATCAACACACAAGCAGCTGACATGGCAAACTGTGCTCACCAAGCCAAAAGCAATGACCAAACTGAATTTTAGTGGGAAACGTTTTGGGCTATAGTTAATAGGCACAGAAAAAATATTGCATAGAAAATGGGACAATAATTTAGTTAGCTTTGTATTCACAAAACACGTTGCAAAAGAAACAGGATAGACCACCAAAGGATGTTGTCTTCATGACTCTCTAATTGGAAAGCGATATGTGAAAGCTGAGCAAATGTAGGATACCGCAGCTCAATACCACTGCACAATTTGTGCAACAAGCTGTAGGTGCTGGTCACCAATCATTTTGGGGAACAGGGATATGGGGATCAGGGCTTATTCTTTCATAAACCAGTTAGGGTGTAAACTGCACATTTTTGGTTTGCAAATGGTAATAGTACGTTAAGCCCTCAATCACAAACTTATGCTCAATTATGGCCCATCAGAGGTCGCACAAAGCTGTGACCCTTCTGACTTTGAGCCATACTGCCACCTACTGGAAGAGCACCTTGAGGCAATGACTTCAGTTCCAATAATAACCCTGAGCTTTCCGGGTTGAGTCTTCACTTAACCATTCTGGAATCAGAATATTCAAGCAAGAAATGTTTAAAATCACATCCCAAAGGGGCGTGGCCAAGCAAGATGGCCGGCAGGATGCGCTCTCAGTGAGCTTGAGCTCCCCAGCCTAATCCTGTATAATATCCTGGGGTACCCGTGATCGCAGGTTTTCCCCCTCAGCAGGGGAAGGTGCCTGGACCTTGCGGACGTCCTCAGTGCCTGGATTGAGGGCTTGGGTCCGCAGCTCTCAGACCGAACAGACCGGGTGGAAATCTCTGGGCCGCGTGACAAGGAGGTGTGTGCGCGGAGGCCTTGTCAGGCGTGCCACGCTTGGAGCGGCATAGGTGGGGGGGGTGATCACCCCCCATCCAGTGGAGGACTCTCAGATCGGCTGGCCTGGTGAGATCGCAGTGCCATGGTGTGGGTGGAGCCAGTTGCTGGGGTGCTGCGGCCCAGTGCTGGAGCAGGCCTGTGCGCTCAAGCGCCTGCGGAGGGCCCTGCGTGGGCCTACCTGTTCATCCTGGTGCACGGTAAGGAGCGGGGACCTGGCGACAAACTCTGAATCAACTGAGTGGGGGCAGTGAAGGAGCAGCTTGTACCTCCTGGACTAATGATGGTGCTACCTGCATGGTTGAGCTGCGGACTCTAGAGTGGTGACTTGGCTGGCCAGTGAAGCACATAGTAGCCCAGTTGTGGGCCTGCCTGGTACAGTTGTATGGAATTTGCTACTTGGGACTTCTGAGGAAGAACAAATTTACTAATCCTGGTGCGGCTTGTTTACGATAACAACGCCATGTGGCTGGCGTGGTGCACAGCCTAGCGACTGCTCCTGCTGCTTCAAGTGGGGCTGTATTTGTCAGACGCTTCTGATCCTCATCAGGGTTACTTGTGGTGCGGACGCTGCGTGGTCCCTTGCTGGCCACAGTATGGGATGGCACCGACATCGCAGGGGAATACCATTGAACAATATGCAACGTTTGTGCTGCTGCCGCAGTGCCTGACACAGTCTGGGGGTGTCAGAGGATGTTCTGGGTGTGCCCAGGACCACCGGTGAGCCTTCGCGAGTGGAACTTCTTGCAGCTATACAGGGCTCCAGGGTGGCCCTTGAGAGGAAAATAGAAACGGTGGTGGTGGAGGTCAATCTTCTGTGGGCAGATCTAAGGAAGGTCTCTGAGAAGGTCAAGGTAGCAGAGGGTTCAATAATGGAGCTGCAGACCGAGGTGGGCTCTCTGCACAAACAGATGGTGACGAGATCCCTTGCAGAGGTAAAACACAATTTAGAGCTATGGGATGCATGAAGGGTACTATGCCTGGAGGGCAGGGAGTATACATGTCACTATAAGACGCATAACACACATAGTAGGCTTGATCGGTTCCTCCTGGGTGGCCTGAACTCATCACAGATTTTAAGCTTTGGTCATCTGGGCAGGTTTTTGTCTGATCTTGCACCTGTTTGATGCAGCCGCGGTTGGGACCGATAATACTGAGCTAACACGTAGTTGGAGGATGCCTGGGGGCTTTCTGGAGGATGCTGGATGTCGTGATAAAGTGGCAGTGGCGATCAAGGACTATTTGGACCTAGACTGGTCCACTACGGATTCTAGAGGTACGGAATTGGAAGCGCTGAATGCGGTTGTGAGAGGGGGGTGCATTGGTACTGCTTGTGGGGTGTGTAAACAAATGGAGAAAGAACTTACTGAATGGGAGGACAAGTTGGCGACGTTGCAGGGTAAGACACCACTTACGCAGGAGGCTGAGAGGGAACATCTTCGGCTGTCCAAGATGATGAACAACTGCTGGGATACATTAAGCAAGATAACACTTCGAGCATATAGACAGTGCTTGCATAGGGAGGGGGATAAGTCAGGTAAATTATTGCCATGGATTCTAAAAACAGAAGTGGAGAATCCCCTCATATTGTATATTAGGAATGCCAAAGATTAGATGATTACCAAGCGCAAGGATATACTTAAGGTATTGGCGGAGCACCTGCACAGAGTATCGCGGGTGGGTGTGGTAATCCCAGATGAGGAGTTGGCAGGGTTTCTACAGCTCATGCAGCTGCGGCGCTTAGAGCTGGAATGCAGGGAGGCTCTTGAAACAGCCATAACTGTAGAGGAGGTGAGCGAGGCGATGGAGGCCATGTCGAAATCTAAGTCGCCGGGGGGTGATGGGTTTCTGGTTGAGCTATATCAAGAGTTTCCCCTACTTCTACGGGAGAAATTGTTGACGGTGTTTGATGAGGTGTGACAGCGTGGAGTCGTGCTGGAAACCTGGGGGAGATCCTGGTGATCCCTCCTCCTATCGCCCGCTTACTATGTTGAATAGTGATGTGAAGGTCCTTTGAAAAATATGGGCCACTAGGCTTCGAGGAGTAATTCGGAGGTTGGTGCATGAAAATCAATGTGGTGTAATTCCGGGTTGCAGAACGCCCTATAATTTACGTCACATGGCACATGTGCTGCAAAAGACTGTGGGTGGGAAGGATGAGCTGGCAGTAGTGTCACTGGACCTGGAGAAAGCCTTTGACGCTGTGCATTGGGGCTACCTATTAGCGGTGCTGCGGTGTATGTGGGTTTAGCTCACAATTTTGTGCATGGGTGCAACTGCTATATACTGCACCCATCGCGTACATAGGAGTGTGGGGAGAGTTATCAGAAGCGTGGGAGATTGGCAGGGGAACTAGGCAGTGCTGTCCGCTTTCTCCGCTTCCCTTTGTTTTAGCTGTGGAGCCACTGGCGAACTGGATCCGATAGGAGCTGGATCCCTGGGGTATCCGAGTGGGGAAGGCCAGACATACTGTCTCTTTATATGCGGATGATGCGCTGGTGTATCTTTGTGAACCTGGTGTTTCGGTACCTGCGCTGTTGCAGCTGTTGGAGGCTTTTGGAGCTGTGTCCTGTCTTCGAGTGAATAGGAAGAAGTCATTCCTGTACCCATTGGGTTCTCTCTATAGTGCCCCTAAGGGGGAACTACCGAGGTTGGAGATCCGATGGGAGCTTGAAACTTTAGATATCTGGGGGTTTGGGTGACTCAAACCGTGGCAGCCCATGAAAAACACATTGTGGAACGAGTAGTGTCCGGTCTTAAGCGGTTGGCGCAATTCTGGCATAAACTACCTCTCTCGATAATGGGGAGAGCGGCTGTAGCCAAGATGGATTTTTGCCATGGTGTCTTTATCTGGTTAAGAACTCACTGTTCCGGGGGGCGTGGCCTGAGCGTCAAGATGGCGGCTGTACCTTAAAGGTGCTCCGGACCCCTCCGTCATCCGCTCGGGAATCGCGCACGAATCGGCCCCACCCGGAGGAGGGACGAGACGGAGAAAGATCGGGGCAACCTCTGGAGCAGAGGAGTTGTGGTCCGGGGCTCGAGGGCCCGGGAGGAGCGAAGAACGGACGGAGCGGCCCGCACGCAAAATGGCGGGAGCTCAGACCGCATAATCGCCACCGGTGAAGCGGCGGCGACCGGAGGCGACCGGCCTGAAGGGGGAAAAATCCAAAGACGGCGCATAGACCTGACGATAACGGGCAGGCTGGGGAGGAGAGAGGAGGTCCTCGGATTCGGATGCCCCGCGCCCAACTGACAGGTACGGAGAAGACAGAAAGCAGTGAAGCCGGGTGGCCTCGGCTGGGGAGGGCCCGATCCCCCATGGACGGCGGGAAGTGGCGCTGAACCAGAGGGACTGAAACAGGCCTGGAGATCCCGAGAGTGCTGGGAACACCCTGAAGGACAGGGGTGGATGGCGGGGACCTTTTCATCGCTTCCTCATCGCCCCCCCTTTTGTGTCTGGGGACAGGGGGAGAGTGAGTTATCGTTTCCTCGCCCCCCCACCCCTTTTCTCGTGATTAACAGTCCTCGACCACAAAAAAAAGATCTGAGGTGGACAAGGTGATGAATGGAGCCTTTCAGCAAGGCTGACATAAAGAAAGGCTGAAGCCCACGGGACGAAAGGACAAACTTTGACACACCAGCAGAAGTGAGCACATGGGCAGAAACGGGAACTCCTGGAGAAACTGAAAGAAGAAGCGGCAAGGAAATTTCCCGCAAGCAGGCCCAACAAGGTAGTTAAATGGGCAAAGATAGGCAAACCCACCCCGCCGCGGCGCAGACTCGCATTGATCAATTCGCCACGGGGCCCAACGGAGCCTCGAAAGAAGACCGAAAGACCAGCAGTAATGACGAGAAACAAACCGGGAACAGCGATCTGGCAACTATTCTTCAAGCAATACACTCCTCCCAAGAGGCGGTGGAGGGCAAAATTGGGGAAGTAAGGGTGGACGTGGCCCTGGTGCGCCAGGACCTTCGCAATGCGACAGCGAGGATTGCAGAAGCGGAGTCCAGGATCTCTACGGTGGAAGACGAGCTGATGACCCTTAAAGCACAGGTATCAACTTTAACAACCCGGACAGCGGAACTATATCGAAGGGCAGAGGATGCCGAAAATAGATCCCGCCGCAACAACCTCAGAATTGTGGGACTGCCCGAAAACACAGCCGCGTCCTCTCTGGCCATATTCCTGGAGGACTGGTTCCGGTCTTGGCTGCCCCGGGATCTTCTGACACCCTGGTTTGCGATCGAACGTGCCCATCGGGCCCTACAAGCCAGACCCCCACCAGGCTCTCCACCGAGGCCAGTGATCCTTAGACTCTTTAACTTTAGAGACAGGGATGCGATTCTCCAGGCGGCAAGAACAAAAGGAGAGCTGTATTGTGACGGGTCCAAAGTTATGGTGTTTCCTGATTACACTAAAGACGTTCAAATGCAACGCCGTTCGTTTATAGAAATAAAACAAAAACTAAGGGCGATGGAAGTTCCGTACCGTCTCCTCTTCCCGGCCAAACTAAGGGTGGTTCACAGCAACAAGACTCACTTCTTTGAATCCCCAGATCAGGCCTGGAGGTGGTTGACCGAAGAGGTCCCGATGGGCCCTAATGAGGGAGAACGACGACTGGCACTCTCGGGCCAGCAAGGGAGCAACCGGCAGCGACAGACACGGAGGTCTCGCCAAAGAACTCGTTCCAGGAGGCGCAGGGAGGGGGGGGGAGACGATCTCGGGCTCCCCTCGAGGATCCGCTGAGGAATCAACCCAAAGACAGGGGGTAGAAGTGAGACTGAGAGACATAGAAATGAACCAGACCCCCCCGGATCCTAGAGAACTGCTCCCGGGAACTGTAGATGACACGGATCTCTCACAGAGTCCAGTGATCTGAGTCCTCCTCCGGAGAGGGGGAGAAAGGAAAGATAGACTTGAAAGGCCAGAGACCAAGGAGAGGGTCGTCAGGCTTGGAGTCAAGCATTACACACTTAAGCACTTCTTAATCCGAAAAAATGGAGGGGTCCACCAAAGCTCAGACACACGCAGTTAGCAGCTTGTTATGTTTGGGAACAGGCTGTTAGTATTGGGCGACAGATGCTTCTGGGGGGAAGTATGGGGTGGGTTGGGAGTTGGGGGGCATGTTTGGTTCTTTCCAGCCAGCAGGCTGTTGTTATTGTGCGAAATAGTCAATGTAGGTTTAGGGTCTCTAATACCGGCAGGGAACAATAGTGATAGGACACTCAGACACAAAAAGGCCTGGAAGGATCCAGGGGAGAGGCTGCGGGGGCTGGGGCGGGGATGGATGAGAGGGAAAGAATGGGGATGACTCACATAATATCGTGGAACGTCAACGGGCTCCTTGACAAGATTAAGAGATCAGCAGTACTCACCTACATTCATAGACACAAACCTAACATACTTCTGATGCAGGAAACACACCTCTTGGGGAACCAGTGCTCCTTCTTAGCCCGCAAGGGATTTGACAGGGTATTCCATGCAGGGTTTACAAGAGGCTCAAGGGGGCTTGCTGTACTGCTACATCACTCCCTACCCCTGGTGGTGAGACAAGAATGGAGAGACCCGTTGGGGAGGTACATGGCAATCTCAGGCTTGGTAGAAGGCCAGACAATGAATATCGTGAGCGCGTATGCTCCCCCGAACTTGGTGCGAAAAACTCTAGAAGATTTGACAAGGTTACTAGCAGAATTACCCCCCGGGAAAACGGTAATAGGGGGCGATTTCAACGCAGTCCCAAACCCAGATCTAGATACAAGCGGGGGACCTTCGACACAGACAGGCACTGTCCAATAGTCTGGAAGGATGGATGGCATCAACAGGGCTCTGCGATGCTTGGAGGGTGTGGCACCCGAGAAGCAAACAATTCACGCATAGGTCGGCAGCCCACAACACACAGTCCAGAATAGACTTGGTATTGGTATCAGTCAGGGAGTGTGGACACCTCACTCACATCGAGATCCTACCGCGTGGGATCTCAGACCACGCGCCGGTTCGGCTTAGGATGGGCCTGGCTGAACCGCTGATCCGCCCCATATGGAGACTAAACGCATGGCATTTGCAAGATAAGGAAGTGGTAGATAGTTTAAAGGTGTCGTTGCGTGACTACTTCATCACTAATGAGGGCTCGGTGAGATCACCAGGAATCCTATGGGCTGCAAGTAAGGTATTAATGAGAGGGATAGCCAAAGGTCTGATCCGTGGTCGGGAACACGCCCGCAACTCCAGAATCACACAACTGGAGGCCCGTGCCACTCTTCTGGAGAGAGAACAGGAATCTCACTCAGACGAACAAATAACCAGAAACCTCTTGTTGATTCAAGAAGAAATACGCAGCCTATCCCTAGAAACGGCAAAACACATGTGGCGGGCCTCTATGGCTCGAGTATACGGTTGGGGTAATAAAACAGGGAAATTACTGTATTGGTTGGTTTCCCAACAACAGGCTCCCCAAATCGTCCCTGAGATAGACAATGAACGGGGAGAACGAGTGGTGGAGCTCCAGGAGGTGGCCGAAACATTCGCCAAATACTATACGACCCTATACCGAGCCACAAGTTCAGAGGTTGGGGACTCTCCAGACGGATCCTTGGGGGTTGGGTCATTCCCGACTCTGCCTACGGTGGACATACGGGCTCTGGAGGAACAGTTCACGGAAGCGGAAATTAGCGACGCCATAGCGGCAATGGGGGTGGGGAAAACTCCAGGACCCGATGGGTTTCCCCCAGAATACTATAAAAGATTTAGGGAAGAGCTGGTCCCCCATCTAATGAATCTCTATGCTGAGGTGGACCAAAAGGGCTTCTTTCCAGATGGTCTAGACATTGCCACCATTGTTGTGTTGCCTAAGACCCAGCCCCCCTCCCTCTCCTGCGCAGGCTACAGACCCATATCACTTATAAATAGTGAAATAAAGATCTATGCCACAATGTTGGCCTCCCGCCTTAAAAGGGTGATGCCCTTACTGGTGCACCCAGACCAATGCGGCATCATGACCGGACGTAGCACACGCCATTGTATTCGAAGGCTCCAAGTGGCTCTTGCAGGACGCCACCGTTTACCCCAGCAACTAGCTCTCCTATTCATCGATTTTGAAAAGGCATTTGACTCAGTGAACTGGGAATTCCTTTTCGCGGTACTCCGGCGGGCAGGCTTTGGGCCACGATTTTGCAGACTGGTCCGGGCCCTGTACACCAGACCCATGGCGCGGGTGCGGGTCAATGGAGTTTTGTCCTCGGCCTTTCCGATACAACGGGGAACGAGACAGGGCTGCCCCCTCCCCCCTCTCCTCTTTGCTCTGGCCATTGAGCCTTTGGCGAGAGTGCTGAGAGAGGATCCGATTTACCAGGGTTGGAGATGGGGCCCCTCTTATGAAGATCGAGTGGCCTTATACGCGGATGATGTCCTGCTGTACATGGCGAACCCGGGAGTGACCGGACCCCGGAGCTTCCAGTTATTGTGACACTTCGAAGAGATCTCGGGGCTCAAAATGAACCCGTCCAAATCGGTGCTGGTCCCATTGACGCAGTCGAGAGACTGCTTTGACTGGCAGGAGACGGTTCCTCTGCGTCGGCTAAGTTTTAAAGAGTGGTGAAGAGGCCCCAGGTTAGGAAAATCCCATACAAACTCACACAACTGGCCTTGGTGTTGGCCAAACATAGGGTGGCCATTGGCTGGATGAGCTCCCGGTGCCGGTCCGTCTCTTGCTGGATTCGAGACTTGATGGAATGGGGTGCTGCCCAAGAACAACATCTGAAAATGACGCGGAGAGGGAAAGGGGCACTCACAGATGTGATTGCATGAGGGACATTACTGAAACGCTTCTCCGGTGTGGAGGAGTTAAGGCTAAAGGGGAGCACGGATGAGGATGACTGATGGAATGATATGTGTCATGCTTAAAGGAGCGACGACCAACTGTGGTTAGGTCGTGTTTACGTGATTCTTAAGATATGTACGATTTGGTCTCAGGTGGATCCCTCCTGGTGGTGCAGGGGGAGTGTAATTCTTATTGTAGTGGGTATTATAGATTCTT
This sequence comes from Pleurodeles waltl, assembly GCF_031143425.1. Lineage (NCBI taxonomy): Eukaryota > Metazoa > Chordata > Amphibia > Caudata > Salamandridae > Pleurodeles > Pleurodeles waltl. Next base: position 200,976,839 of record NC_090440.1, on the reverse strand, counting down.
ATACCTGAATGCATGTCTGCCTCATCCTACAGGAACCTAACCAATAGGTACAAAAGAAAGAGAGTCTGGCATCCTTGTATTGATGCACACTGCACTGTACTGCTTTTGATGGTTATGTTTATTAAAATCAATAAAAACAGAGTTATAAAAAAAACAATCACATCCCACAAGTACCTCCCTTGGAAACTGTCCCCAAATGTCTAGCACTACACAAATTACCATTCCTGTGAAGTGGCTGGTGACCATCTCCATCCAGTGCAGGATCAAACCCTGTGGAGGCCCCTGGGCAGTCAAAATATTGGGCCCTTTAAGTTGTTAATGGGTACGTAACATTAATACAGTATTTTCTCTATTGAGTCTTTAATGTAAATGTTTTCGTTTCTTTAAGTTGATTAATTTTTTTTCTATCTTTTGGAAACAATTTGAGAAAGCTTGATTGTAATTTTCTTTCAAGATCAAATCAATATCATTTTGAAAGGAAACAGCCTTAACAACGCGGCTCGAACCACGCTGTGCTTTTACAACATGGCCCGAACCACAAATGCTTCTTTACAACGCAGTCCTTAACCATGCATGTCATTACGACTTGCAATAGGGAAAGCGTTGTTGGACTGATGTTGGACTTTAGGTCCAACACTTTTCCTACTGTGGAGCAGACTGGAGTTGGAATAGTAAATTATACTGTTCCAAAGTCCAGCGCTTTCGCCAAGGCAAGTCGTTGTAATAACTTGCGTGGTAAAGGAATGCGCTGTAGAAATGCGTTCTTAGTTCGGGATGCGTTGTTAAGGCAAGTGAGGCAAATGCCTGCGTTGTTCCGACATACAACCATTTTGATCCGTTCTCACGGGGCCCCTAAAAGGAGTGGGGTCTGTAGGCCGGTGCCTACTTTGCCTGTTTGGTAATCCGGCACAGACCATTTCTTAGTACTAATTTCAAGTGATTGAGCTATCTGAGTACCGTTGAGAATGTCCTTTATCTTCTTTTTTTGTAGCTCAGTTGGGTCCATGCTGTGTACTATTGCTGATTTGCTGTGCACCATTTCCCAGGTGGACCTGTAGACCCTTATATTAATAATGATCTTTGGAATTTTTTTGCTGCATTGGCATTTCTTTTAAACTGTCTCCCCTTTGCCCTTCATTTGAAGCTTCAACCAACCATCATTTTATAGTGCTTCGAAAACCTTCGTGGAGTGGTTTGCGCTCTCTTAACCCACTAAGAAATAACATACTACCTCCACCACCAACAACAATGAATACGATTAAAAATAAATACACTTTCCTCCGCCTTGGGTACCACTGGGATTTCTGAAGTGAGTGATATGTATCTCTTAGTCAAGGATCCCTTTCGAGTGCGCGTTTCTCCTCTAATACCCTCCCCCACTGCTTGTTTAAAAGACAATGATATTGCAATAATATCACCGCAAGTAGCAGGCACGCCTCGATAATAGCTACTCTGCATTAGATTGCACCGGCACAGGAGATGGAAACGACAAAGGCATATTATTAAGCAGGCATGGGCCGCAGAAATTGCACAAGCCATGCCGGAGTCAGAAGGAATATTGACATATTGACTTCCAGGCAGCAGCAAGGAAAGACCCTCCGGATGAACAGTTTAGAGAAAACAGTTAACAAAGCAAACAGCACATTGGTAAAACATAACGACTTCTTCTGCAATGCAGCCCTCCCCTTTAAAACAAGTATTGACCAATCCAATAGGGCTGGGTTTAATGTGCTAACGAATGTAAAGACGGACGTTCCCTGCTGTGCATTTAAACATCTGATAGCAACGAGAAACCCACACAGGGAAAGTTAGGGAGAAGTAAAATAGTTCCTCATGCTTTGCAATATATGGACTTCGTTGTAGGTGGAAGGATACACCAAACAGACAAAAGAATTTAATAAGAGAGAAATGATTGAGCCAAGGAGAAATTGCAACAGTCTCAAGCCGATTCTTGAAAGAAGCTGGCCACTAACAGCCAGCAGTGGAAAGTGGAGGACCAAAAGCCCACTATATGTACATTAACAACAATAAGCCTGTTTAGACAGCTGTGCTGTGAAACCAAGACCAAAACACTGACTGGGCATGCAATTATTCCTTCCACAGACCTCCAGGGTCTGTAACGTGCTCCTGAATAAAATACGGATAATCAGCAATTATATATGTAAATGCAAACTACATCATAACCATCAACCTCTTTCACTATATGACTTGCCGTTGCGCCACAACTTGTACCCACTTCTAACCATCAAACATGACGATCAGATATCCCTTATAAAGGTAAGAACCAACCAAAATCCTTACAACTAAGCATAGCAAATAGTCTATACGATTATGCATCAACCTCTAAAGCATTTTGGGCATCATTAGGGATTTGAAAGTTCAGCATAAATGACAATTCAATACAATGCAAAAATGTTGGCTAAAAAGTCATATTTATTTCACTTGATTTCGCAGACTCTAGTCTGTTACTGCCAGACTGCACAGCCTTAGGGTGGTCTTCCTCTAAACTTTTTGCTTGCCTCCCTCCATTTTCTGACCTTGTTTTTGCTGGCTTTAGGACTCTGTGCACTTTACCAATGCTAACCATTGCTAGTATCCTTTCTCCCCAAAACATGGTAACATTGACTCATACCCACTTGGCATATTTAATTTACTTATAAGTTCCTAATAAAGTGCACTACATGTGCCCAGGGCCTGTAAATTAAATGCTACTAGTGAGCCTGCAGCACTGATTGTGCCACCCACTTAAGTAGCCCCTTAACCATGTTTCAGGCCTGCCATTGCAGAGCCTGTGTGTGCAGTTTTAAACTGCCATGTCGACCTTGCAAGCTAAACCATTTGCCAGGCGTAAACCACCTATTTTTATAAATATATGTCACCCCTAAGGCATGCCCTATGTGACCCACAGGGCAGTGTGCAATGTATTTAAAAGGCAGGACATGTACTTTTAGGTTTTACATGCTCTAGTAGTAAAAAACTCCCAAATTCGTTTTTCACTACTGCAAGGCCTAACTCTCCCATAGGATAACACTGGGATTACCATATTACATTTTATAAGTGTAATTCACACACCGGAAGAGATAGGTTTGTCAAGTTTGGTATCTCTGAACTCACAATTTAAAATCACAATTTATGGTGAGGTTGGATTTTAAATTGCAGTTCTGAAAATGCCACTTTTAGAAAGTTGGCATTTTCTTACTTTAGACATTTGGTGCCTATTTCCTGACTCCAATATACGTCTGGGGTGGGGTGACAGCTGTAGACAGCCACTCACAAAGGGGGCTTAGGTGTGACTGATTGGCCATCAACATCCTGATTGGCCATCTTGGGCAGGATGGGATAGATGGGCTGACATTTTTACCTGAATCTGCATGGGCAGTGTCCTGCTACACACAAAGGGTTACACCCCTCTAGTGAGTCTGGTGCCAGGAAGGAAGTTAGGACCGATGTGCAATTCAAAGTCTCTCCCACTTCAGAAACACACCTGGGTATAAGTATTGGACCTCTGACACCACCAACTCAGTACACTTCTGGACATGTGGATACTCTGCCAGAAAGAAGGACTGCTGTCCTGCTACAAGGACTGCCATTCTGCTGAACTGCTACTCTACTGCACTCCTGCTTTGTTTAGCTGACTTGCTGACTGCTACCCTCTTGCCTGGGAGTGAGAAGGACTGGACCTGCATTTCTACATCCCAGAACCAAAGTAACTTGGAGGGCTTGCTGGCTAGCCTCCCATTTTCTGAAGTCTCGGGCACACAAAAGACACCCATCCAACTCACTTGATTAGGCTCCCGGACCCAATTTTCAACCAGTCCCTGAACTCCAAGAGGTGCCTCACCAGTCCTGGGCCCTTGAAAGTGGTTTTTGGCTCCTGAAATCACACTTCTGGGTTCATCGCGAATGGGTCCACTCGCACCGGAACCATGCCACCCACACAAAGAATCAGTGTGAGCCACCAAAAGTTAATCTCTTTGGACAGCAAGTATCAACGCTTGTGACCACGAGGCTCCAGTCCATGACGCTGGCTGACTCGCACCTGTGGACCACCACCACTGGAGACCCTCTCCTTGCTCCCGGTGAACTTCTTCCCCGCGAACGGGACTCTTGGCTCAATTCTGAGAAGGTAAAACTTCAGCTGGACTGGACAAGGACTGTATCAGCCCTGCGCTCTACTGTGGTTGGCCTGAACTTTTGGATTTACCCTAGACTAGCACGACCAGATAGGCCGGGTTGGCGCTTTATGTTTTTAAGTAATATATTGCCGCAACACTCACCTTATTGGAGGGACTCCACGTCCCAGGATTCCTGTTTGCCGCCTGCTGGTGGTGGGCTGCCTTCTGATCGCGGGCGCTACAAAGCACGCCGCTCACCGTTGATCACTGCTGCCGCAACTCTCACCTTATTGGAGGGACTCTACGTCCCAGGATTCCTGTTTGCCAACTGCTGGTGGGGGGCTGCTTTCCGATCGCGGGCGCTACAAAGCATGCCCGCACCACTGTTGATCACTGCTGCCGCAACACTCACCTTATTGGATGGACTCCACGTCCCAGGATTCCTGTTTGACGCCTGCTGGTGGGGAGTGACTTCCGATCGCGGGAGCTACAAAGCGCGCTGCGCACTGCTGCTGCGAGGGACGCGTGCGGGCCGTGCCCGGGCAAAGTCCAGGCCAAGGGCAGGCCCATCTGTGCCCGTCTGAGACCGTTTGAGGCCGGGCTGGGCCAGCTCTCTTACTTCTGAGGTAGGATTGTTGAAGTTTTTTTTTTTTTTTTTTTGCTATTGAGCACCATTTGGTTTGTGTGCCACGAAATAGGGAAGCTAAGGCCAAAGGAAGTCCTGCAGCAGGCCTTGTACAAATTAAAATACCAAAACTTTTTCAACCTCTGCATTCTTTCTCTAATTGTGGAGCCAATGAAATAGACACTCTGATAGAAGAGGTTGAATCTATCTTAAATAGAAGGAAAAAAAATTGAGGAAGGGCTTCTCTTACCCCCTCTTTTTCTACCAGACTTTCCAGCAATATTCAAGTTAATGGAGATTCCCTGTCTGCTTTGGCACTCCAGGCTGGCAGCATGAACACAAACCCTTCAACACTTACCTTACCCCATTGCAATATTCCCAGGCCAGATAGTGTGATTGTTTATGATATTCCTTGCTCTAATCGTTTTTCACCATTGGAACTCCAGGACCATGTGCTTGACCAAGGCAGTCCTTCTTCAACTTTGCAAATCGCTAACCAACACTCTACCACAGATCCCAAACCCTCGTCTCAGGAGGATCTGGCTTCTCTTGTCATCGATTTAAAAGATAAAGTGGGAGAGCTGAAGCTTTTAATAGTAGAAGTGTTACATACTCTCAGATCCATCAGTTTGAGGAGGGACTTTACCCATAATCACGAGGACGAGGTGACTTTTCTGAATATCCGGGTTCCTTTGGAACAGGTTCCATCACTACAAGGAAATGAGATAAACTTAAATGGTGCTTGCCCCTCTAAGAGATATGTCCATGCCCCGGGAGTTCCCGCAACTAAGTTTGTTAATGAACCAAGCTCTAGGGGTCGTTATGAAGCATCAGTGGGATATTGCTCACGACCGAAATTGGAATGGGATTCGACTACTGTCTACAACCACTCTAGTCGTATTAGTAAGGGTCACCCAATCTATATGTGCAGGGTACCACCCTTACCCCCTAACACACGGGAAGATACATTTTCATTAATAAATAAAGCCTCTCATTGGTTACGTCATACCAGGCAATGTGGGTCTGTCATCCATTCGGACATATTATCGGCTGTCCGATTTAGGTTCAAGCCAGGCCACTGGGATTTTATAAAGCTAATGATAGCCAGTCCCCAGTTGGTAAAGGGCCTGCTATCTATGGAAGCCCGGAATACCATGCATGATGGATAGTGAGCCTGTAATTAGTTCCCTGGTGAAGAAATTCCCATCTATTCCAAACACTAGGTCATCTAATGAGGGATTAGGGCCCCCAGTCGTTGGTGAAGAAATGCTTTGTGTGCCATTAGCGAAGGACTGTGATCTCTCATATGAGTTGGAGCACTCGGTTGCTACATCAGACAATGACTGACTGCATTCGTCCAAAAAGCACAGGGGTATTAAAACACCCATTTCTAATGCCACACTTCATCTGCCTGACACTTCAGGCTTGAATCCGTCTCTTTCAGAGAACACTATTGTATTTTTGAATCCTGTGGAGAGTCCTGAAAAGTTATGCACTCATGTCAATGTTCAGGAAGGCCTTTGCTACCCTGAATCTTCATTGATGGAGTTACTGTCATGGAATGTTGCTGGAATCCGCAACAAATTAGATGATAGTGACTGGGGGGGAGTATATAGACAAATTTAAACTTTGTTTGTTTCAGGAAACCTGGGCCATCTCAAACGTGTTTAGACAGTGGTTTTGTTCATTCTGCAAAGAGGCTAAACCATCACCTGCTGTTAAAGCAGCGGGTGGTCTCATCACCTGGCTAAGAATCTCCGAGGTGGGTAGTGTTAAGGAAATTTATGTAGATTCGCCTGATATATTGGCGATATTGATACAATCTAACCAAGGCTCATCAGTTTTGTGCATAAACATTTATAACCGCCCGGACCACCCAGTCGAATGTCTAGCATTATTCAGATGTTAAATTCTTTAATCTTGGATTTTTATTCTTCGCACCACATTATTATAGCGGGCGATTTCAATGTGATGCTTGAGCCCAACTTAGTGTTTTCTGAGGTCACACAGCTAGAAGACTCAATATGGAACATCCCCTCCTACTCCACGCAGATGAAAAACCTGAAAACTAGCAACAGGGCTCTCCAGATTATTGACCTCATGATAATTTATGGTCTCCGCTCGGGAAACGGATGTTTTCTGTCAGATTCCCCTCCGAAGCCTACTTTTTTTAGAGGGTCATATAGTATTATTATAGATCTTGTACTTATTGATATGAGGATTTGGCACTTCAACCAACATAATAGTGACCATGCCCCTCTCCTAGTAACATATGATAGGCAGCTTTTTACAAGGACAGATGTGCAATTAAATCATAAAGCTCCTGTTGCCCTAGAGGTGTCCTCCAACAAGCGTGTTGTGAAATGGGAGCACTTCAGAAACTCTCACAAATTATGGGGAAAATTGTGTGCCCTAATATCAACCCACCTGTTATTCGACGGCATACTTCGAGTGAGGTTATCTCTTTGCATTTAGATCTTTTCTCGGTCCTTAAAGAGCTATTTTTTTAAACTAATCGGGAGAATACTCACTTAGAAGTCCATTCTCGCCATAGGTGGTTTGACAAGGCATGTAGAGAGGCTAAGAATACTCTCATAAAAGCAATAAGATCAAAAGACAGATGTAAGATAATACACGCAAGGCACGATTATACGTCCATACTTAAGTCCAGAAACAAATTGCTGGGAACAGTCGTCATGGCAAGAATTAGTTCTGGCTGCCAGGGACTCAAATTCGAAATTCTTTTGGTCCTTGGTGGCTAGAAATGGTCGTAATGTGAACCTTAAACCTGATTGTCACATTTCTCCAGAAATATGGTCTAGTTATTTCATCGAGTTGTACAGAGATATGGCCGATTGCTCCATTGCCGTTGATGTTAAACCTACACATGACTCTTCTTTTACAGCTAGTATGAGCCCCTTCACTTTGAAGGAAACCGAGATTGCCATTAGGGCCCAAAAATTAGGAAAGGCACCTGGGTTAGATGGCATACTCTCAGACATGTTTAAATCGGACGTGAACCATTGGGGTCCATATGTCAATAGGGTATCAAATGCTGTCCTGGCAAGCGGAATGATTCCTCGGTCTTGGAGAGGAGCAATTATTGTTCCCATATATATAAAAAAGGGAAAAGGGTGTCCTTGGAAATTATAGACCGATTAGCCTCCTGGACAATTTACAGAAGATTTTTTGTTACCAGGTATTAGGTAGGCTTAAAGAGTGGATAAAAGAAAATCAAGCTCTTAGTCATTTACAGGTGGGTTTCAGGCAAAAAGTAAGCACAGTTGATCAGGTTTTTCGTTTTCTTACTATTAAGTTGAAGATGGTGGACGTGGACGCAGGGAAGCTTTTTGTGGCGTTCGTAGATCTCAAGTCTGCCTTTGATCTTGTCCCACGCTGTAAGTTGTGGGAGGTCATGAGCAGGGTGGGAGTGCCAAGCCCCATTTTAAATGTAATCAAAGATCTGTATTCGGATAATTATGCTAGAATCCGATGGGGGACAAAAAGGGAGCTGACCACAGAGATGCCTATACGTAGAGGGGTGAGCCAGGGGTTGTGTTGGCCCCTACTCTCTTCCTCCTATTTATTAATGCTTGTATTCCATATCTATTGGACTGTGCTAACAATGCTCCAAGATTAGGCGGGGTTAAGACCCCATGCCTTTTATTTGCAGATGATACTTTGTTATTATCTGAAACTGCCCACGGGCTTTCTAATTTGCTTGAGAAGTTTATGGGTTTCTGCAAAGATTATGGCTTGGGAATCAACACAACTAAAACCAAGTACATGGTATTTGGGGATAAAAAATGCAAAATGAAGAAATGCATATATTGGAGGGCGAGGCACTAGAAAGAGTAAATGATTTTGTATATCTGGGAATTAAGTTGGAGGATTCTCACAAATGGCAGGCCCACCTCTCAAAGTCTCTTATGAGTCTAAAACAGAAGTCCGTGGGCATTTTGAGATATGCGGCCAGGTCCTCCAGATTTCCCATTACCCCTGCTATGGAAATTTATAAAGCCCAAGCAAGAGGGGGAGCGCTATATGACGCAGAGTTATGGGTTTTTTGCAATTTGGTGGATCTGGAAAGAGCGGAAAATTCTTATATAAAAATGCTATTAAACGTAACCACTAGTTCTCCCACATTCCCGATCCGGATGGATCTAAATCTTCATTCCATTGCGCATATTGCTGCCCTAAGGCCACTATTATATTGGATTCGCATTTGGACATCGGATACTTATAATCCGTACCGAGCCTGGCTGAGCGAATTGATGAGTACACGCTCTACAAAAAAAGTTAGGTGGTGTAGTTATGTCGAGAATACTTTTACCAAACCTGGGCTGAGAAATTATTGGACAGACCCCTTTATTCTCCCAAAAAATGCTTCTCAGGTTGTGAAGGACGTGTATTGGCTTGATGTACAGGTAGACAAACGTTCAGAAGGGTCCACCTCTGGTATGATAAACAGTTTTTTATTGTCCAAATGCCACTATGAGTTCGAGCATTATATGGATGCAATTCTATCCCCTTTTGCACGAGCACTTTATATTAGACTCAGATTAGGGTCACTCCCCCTACGCACTTTAACTTATAGATGGCCGAAGTCTGATAGCCACTCCAATTTATGCCCAATGGGCTGTGGGAAGGCTGAATGTCCCGCCCACGTTCTTTTTCATTGTCCAGCGTACTCCAAGCAGAGAGCCCGCTGGATTGTACCTCTTTGTAAATCTATGGGTATTAGGAACAGGATATTAGCACTTATGATTTGTATATCAGACTCTAATGTGTTAGTGACATGTTCTGTAGCAAAATTCTTGGAAGCCATTTGGTATCCAAGGCTTAAATTTTCAAACTGTCTTTTATTATGTTGAGTACCTTTTGTAAGGGGTCTTGTACCTTGGTTAACTATATATCCATGTACATTATATGGAAATTAGCTACATCAGTGCTATATTGTTTTAAAATAGGTATTTTAAACTTACATTTTTAAACTGCCACTTGTAATGTTGAGTGCCTTTTTGCAGGTGTTTTGTACTTCGGTTAATTATATATTTATGTATATTTTATGGCAATTAGTTACAATGGTGCTATACTGTTTGAGGCAGTTCTTGCATATGTTAGAGTTTTTTTAAATCATATTGTATTTTAATCGTTTCAGTCAAAAGATTTGGAGCTGCTCTTTTTGTATTCTAAGTTGTTTTTTTACTGTTTTATTTATGTGTTTTTATTGTATGTTTTTACTGAAATAAAGCGAATTGAATTGAATATTAGATTTTAATCTTTAAAAATTAATATCTGTACTTCTACTTATTGAGTTTTGGTTGTATTGTCTTGTTAATTCATAAATTAAAGTTCTATTTTTCTAACCAGGTGTGGTGTCTTTTTGTGTGGTGTTTTCACTGTTTTACTGTTTGAGGTGTTGCATAAATACTTTACACACTACTTCTTAAGTTAAGCCTGACTGCTCTGTTGCAAGCTATCAGGTGTTGAGCACAGGTTAATTTATGGTGTGTATTTGACTTAACTGGACTGGGGTTGTGGTTCCTGCCTGGACAGGGTGCGTAACTCTGCCAACCAATGACTCTGAAGCATTTTTTTCTCTGCAATAACAAACCATGTCAAATAACTTAATGGTTTTTGTCATCATTTAGCCAAACTCTTTCTCGATTAATCCTTAATAGATTGAAGGAAACCCCGTCCTGACAGTTTTGCCTGCTGTTTGTGTCTCCAATTAAACAAGAGAGGATTATGCCAGGCTCCCCTGCTTCTTTTAACTCCCATTCAACCAAACATGCTTACGCAAAGTCGAGGGTGCAAGCACTATGGCTCCCATGACTCGCTATGATCTCTACCCAAGCACAACTTAAGGGAAAGTCTGAGAGACAACTTAGGAAGAGAAGATGGAAAAAGACTGGGATGAAGAACAGTTAGATTTCATATAATAGAACATTGTCAACACCACCCCCCACGTAGTGCTTACCCACTTATAACTTGCAAAGGGACATAAAGGTAAATGGAGTACCTCAAAAGTCCATGAATTCTCAAAGACGGAGTCCTCACTCCATGAATTCTGCAGACAAGAATGTCATCTATGGACTACAAAAGTTAAAGGCATGTCCCCTTGCTATACTGTCTGATGAACTCAGTAGCTCAACATTATATTAAAATACTTGCAGCCTTTGCATCCTGTCCCAAAGGCCACAACAGAACTTCTAAGTGACGGAAGGACTCTGTCCCACTCAAATGAGTATGCAAGGACCTCCCAAAGCCCACAAAGTGTTGGAGATCTCTAGTCAGGATGCCGTGAGAGCCAAGAAAGGACACTTAGGGTCAAAGGTGCCTATCGAAGAAGGCTCTTGGAAAAACGTAATGGAAAAGTAAAACGCCTAGAAGGATAGATGTGGTTTTCAGTTCATCAATACTTTAGCCCCCCAAGACAGTAAGCAAAGAGGCTATGCAACAAGAAAAGGATGTTGATGCAAAGGAACACAAATGGACCTCTGCTAACGACACAAATGTATATTTTTGTCACAACTTTTAACTAGTGACAGAGCCTGTGCTAGAAAGAGAGAACAAAAAAAATGGGACAAAAGACAACTCCTACAGATACGAGCTTAAGATAATAAGCCTCTATCCCCGTGATCACAGTTCTTGAAACACTGGATGAGCCACCAACTGTATCCACCATGTTGACACTGCACTATTTCAAAAAGTCTGATTAGTTTTCGTGCAGGAGCCTGAAACTATTTAACCTAATATCACACTAAAAATTAATTATTTCTCCTGGTAATAGTGACTCTCTGGATCTGACACCTAACTCTGTTTTGGCTCCCTCCTTCCCCTGAATGAGCACTACTATGAGAGCAGGTACGATATGCTGGATAGTTGTTTGTTATGCCATTGCAGCTTGACACTCACTCATTGTTGCTGATCTCTCAAATATATTCTCTGTGGAGCCCAATTTGCTAGTCAATTGGGGACAGAGATGAGCAGCTAGAATAAATGATTACCCAACACCACATCTAGCATAGCGTAAAGTGAAAATACAAACTTCCTGTTACCCACAATCTCCTTAGAGTATCTGAAATTAAATTGAGGAGATAATTATCTCCAGGAAATGAGAGCTGCACAAGCAAAGCTTTTGTGTGGAGTCACCTGTAAGGACGTGGAACCATCATAGCTATTCAACATCCACTGCTGAGACTGTCACCACAGCAACCACAACCAACTTTATGTTATGACAAGAAATATCAGTCAGAATTTAGATCTACTTTTCCATAATTATGCAACCACAATAGCTAATTATAGCTGTTGAAAATGTGTGTTTAGTGACTGACCTTGTAAAGTGAATGACAAATGCCCCAGTCACATCAAAAACATTCAATGATGCACAATTAGATTTGCCAATGACTCAAATCATCTGTCACTGGGATCCAAGGGAGTGTCAACATCAAGTACACAGCCCTTGAGCACAGAATGGAAATCAAAAATCTGATTTGGGCACATATTTACCAAAACAAAGATAGTTCATGGTATCAGCTCTATCCGATTCACTCAAGAGCATATTCGAGAGGCACTTGTGGAGTGGAAGCAAAAGAGCTTAATGGGCAAGTAGTTATAGAAAGATCAACTAAAATGAGCTTGAGGGGTGAATTACCTCAAATTCTAGATTCATTGTAAAATGGACAGACGCTTTCTCTATAATTTCACTCTGGATGGATCTGCTTGCAGATTGTGTAGATTCTTCACCATCATACAGGTCTGGCAATAGAAAATAATGTTCAACATCAGTAATGGCCCCTCAGCATCCTTCATAAGTAGAGCAAAAATTTCTAACATCTCACATATTTTCCGAGACTGATTGTCCCAGGAGGTGTTGAAAGAGGAAGAAGAAGCAGCAATCGAAAAGGCTGGTGCTTTGGTGGCAAAACTAGTTGAGAGGTAATGGGTGTTATTCTTTATGTCAGTGGCAGAGCTTCCTCCTAAGCAAATGCATTCATTGATTGAGTCTGGAAGTTGCAGAATCGCCTACGTAGCCCTCTCCTTCCTTTTTTCGGATGCTCCCATGCATTATGCTAGAAGCTTGCTTTTCAGCTACAAATGTTTGTATCAACTCTGTGTGTCAGTGAAGCTTGCGCCAATGCATCATGTTGTTCTTGTATAGTGTGTTAGTCAAGCTTGGTAGGATGCTTTTACCAATTGTCATAATCAATGCATGTTTACTTTGAAGTGCATGCAGAGGACATTCTGCTATTTCATTATCAGGCACATTTCAAATTACTGCACCTGCTTTTGATCTTGACAATGTACCAGGGTCCATTTTCTTGTTTCTGTAAACTGAGCTTCTTTGGATTATCTCCATATGGGCTTTCATTGTTCTTTTTCACCTTTGATGCAAGTACAAACAGCTTAATTGTGCTGTAGCTCTGTTGTCTTTGCCTCATGTGAGAGGAAAGCTTTACTCTCTGCACCCTCTCGTCTTCTTCGCTTTTGACGTTCCTATGCGCGTTTCGCTTACTGACAAATCCAGGCTTATCATGGCAAGAAGTGCTTGACTGTATTTTTTGTTCCTTTGCTTCACAAAGCCTAATATCATTGGGTTCACTTACGATATTCAGGCGCAGGCTCACAGTAAATATACAGGCTGGGTTAGCACTCTACACCCTAACTTATAAACAGCCTTATTCTATTACAGTGATACCCTCGACCAACATATGGAATTTGGGGCCAGATGTACAAAATGTTTTGCATGGCGCAAACAGTGAAATTCGCTGTTTGCGCCATGGAAAACACGCATCGCGAAGCTCATTCCCATTTTGCGAGTCAGTAACTTGGTTACCGACTCGCAAAATGGGAATGCGACTTGCAAATAGGAAGGGGTGTTCCCCTTCCTATTTGCGATTCGCATCGCGATGCAGAATTGCTTAGTGACCGCGAACGTGGTTGCAAAACAATTTGCAGTTAGCACCCATGTGAAGTGGGTGCTAACCCATTCGCAAAAGGGAAGGGGTCCCGATGAGACCCCTTCCCCTTTGTGAATGGCTCTGAAAAAATGAAACCAAATGGTTTCATTTTCTCGAGTGTATTGCAACTCGTTTTCCTTTAAGGAAAACGGGCTGTAATACAAAAAAAAAAAACTGCTTTATTAACAAAGCAGTCACAGACATGGTGGTCTGCTGTCTCCAGCAGGCCACCATCCCTGTGAGTGCAGAGAATCGCAAGGGGGTCGCAAATTGCGACCCACCTCATTAATAGGTGGGTGGGTGGGTGGTCTTTGCCACCCCCTTGCGATTCGCAGATGGTGTCAGGGACACCATCCTGCATATGGGTTTGCGACTCGCAAATTACGAGTCGCTCCGTCTCGCAATTTGCGAGTCGCAAACCCATTTCTACCTACATCTAGCCCTTATATTCTTAGAATTGGCCCTAAAAAATTCTTGATGACGAAACACATGACGGCTGTCTGTATGCACTGCAAATCTCATTCATAAGAAGAATAAATCATAAATGACCATAAAAAGCGAGTTGGATATTCCTGTACAATAGTACTGGACTTAGTTGGACCCTCTTTGTGCGTTGGTATTTCTGATGTTTCACCTACATAATGCTTTTGTTCTTCTGTGATATGGGACTGATATGTTTCAATTCTAGGTAGCTAAAATAAACACCAGAGTAAGCTTAGTCACCCCACACCGATATTGGGACTAGAAATAGATTGAATGATCAAAAAACAGTTCTGCAACTATTGCACCTCAAGGATTAGTGTGTCTTGAGTGTGTACTTGTTCACCCCTGCCTCATTTTGTAGTTGTGTCTGACTAGTCCAGTCTGGAATCTAAGCCCTCACTGAATGATGCATCCGTGATTCTTTGGGTGGTATGTGACAGCTTCTACATGGACTCTATCAGAAAGTGTCTGCTATACTCTGCAGTACCATTCACAGGTCTTCTCCAATCAGGGCTCAGGATATGCTGGGACCCTGAACTAAGCTAGGAACCATGATTATTGGCATTACTTCATCATCACATCAAGGCACGTTGCTGTTTTTCACACAATGCTCCATCCATCTGCTTTAAAGATACTGAATTGTTCACTTACAAATATACTTGATTGCCTGTTCACAGCACCCGCACACAATTGGGAGGGTCCCTGTTTAACAGAAATCAAAGTATAGAGCGGGTTGAAATATTCACACCCTAACAGTTGTGGATAGAATGCTTTTTGTAAATTATACTCCGTCAAGTAAAGTAGTCAAACTCCACTCATACCCCCTGCTCTTTTGTGGGTTTGTGGGTTTCTCCTTTTCCATCAACTTCAAATAAACATAAAAGCGGAGGGTTATCCATGAGACCACATTAAAGCTTTATTGCCACGAAATTCATCAGTGGTTGGTTTTTGTTATCATCAATGCTACTAGGTACCTGTCTGATGTCTTTCTGGAAGAACTTTGTGAGAAAGGAGACTCCCTTAAAACATTGCCCGACTGGAAGAATACAAAAAATGGCTCAGGGAACGGACACTGTAAATGTGAAGAACATCCAATTCACATATTCAGAAAGGCTACATCAGAGATAAACATAGTGCTTAAGTGGGTGTCATTTGTTCATGCTGCACATAATAACTGTTTTCAAAATCTGACAAAAACAATCTCTAAATGATCAAATCTCTCAATGAGAATCGTGACATCACGATAACACCAACGAATAATGGTGGCCCATCATCATTCTAGCCGCAGAGACATGTAGAATAGAGGCTAATCGTTTGCTAGGTGATGGACTGCCAGATGAACTTTTATGACCATACATGAATGACTGATCATACTACTAAAATCAAACATTTAATCACACGGTTGAGAATGCCTCTGCAAACAATTGGTTACTAAAACAGAGGCAGATTTTTACCAGAAACCAGACACTCAGATTCCTGCATTTTACATACTGCCTAAGGTCAAGAAAATCAATCTCCACTGTCAGGCTGTTAAACATGTTCAGGCTTTTTCTGGGAGATGTTTGTCTTGAATACGAAATCTCACGTTAGAGGCGGTATTATAGTCCTGAATCTAATCAGTTACAATATGGCCCAACGAGTAAACCTTAGCCAGCCCTGGTAGTGAACCTTTCTACATAAGAGACCAATACCTTGGAAGTCATTAGACGAGTTTTACACAATTGAGACTGGTTCATGAATTACGTACCACATCTGTAATGAAGTTCATCGAGGTTGCACTAACCAAGAATTATTTCTTGTTTGAGGACCAAAAATTTTCGCCTCAGGTGGAAGAGCTGTGTATCTACTGCCATTAACGCCTGTTTGAGTTAGGCATACAGGGACTGATATATCAAAGGCTTTTACCCATTTTGTGTCATAGTTCTGCAACTGGTACATCCATGATGCTCTGCATATTTGGGCTTGAGCAGTACACCGAAAAAGCTTTTAATATATGCTGAGCGCAAAAATCAACTTCGCAAATTCATTCATTCTCACCATAATTGGCCAGTCACTAACACATCTTAAAAAGTCAAATTCTAGTCTGCTCGGGCATCACATACACACTTACAAAATTTTTTTTACTCTTTTTAAATAGAACACATACAATAATAAGTGTTATTGTACTAAGGCAAAGGTTTAGAGGCACATTTACTAATCTTTCATGTAACGCAGGGCAGCACACAAAGTTGCTACACAACATTGCGTAAAAAGGAGCAAGTAGAAATGCTCCATATTTACAAAGATGATGAACATTTTTGCTCTCTCCTTGTGCACTCTGTGCAGCCTAGTGCCAATGTGCAACTTGCATTACAGGCAGGATTGTTTTTGTGCAGGAAGGAAGAGCCTTTCTCTTACTATGTCTGCTGCAGATTGCAGCGCATGTGGAAACAGGAAATAACAAAGAGAAATGGATTTCCCCTCATCGAACCTCATTGGGGAAGGCGTAGCATTTTGAAGCATTCACAGGTTTACTAGCTCTAGTAAATCTGGGAATGCGCCAAAATCTATGGGTCAATACAAGGGAACGCCCATGCTCCACCCATGGAATGCCCACCAACTCGAAATGGAACGTATCACAGCGCAAGCAGCTGTGCTGCATTACTTTTCTGTACAAAGCCACACAAGGCAGAGCGATTCACCCCTTGTGTGGCTTTGGAAATATTATGTATATATGTATTATGTATATTTATGAAGCCTTTGCGTCTTCCTTGTGTCACACAAGGTGACACAAGGCATTGCAAAGGCTTCATAAATCGTGGCTGTATGTTTTCATAAACTCTCCATAGAGGGAACTATTATTTATTTGATATTATAAGTCCCAAATAAAGGATGCTTCCCCTGTCACACACTTAAATAACTGTAAAGTGATTTTGGAGATACATACAATTTATTAACAAAATCTCCTCTCTCTCACTTGAGTGACTACAATTCCCCATCTAGATGATAAACTAACAACATGAATTAACACCTTTTCATGATTTTTCAGTAACTACATATAATTTTCTCATTCGCACAGGAAAATTATTGAATAAAAAAGGCGACAATACTAAGCCCCGACCCTCCAGGGATGAACATGCCTCTCACTTTAGCACCATTTCCCAAATGTTTTGTGGTACGCAGCGAGCATTCAGAACTGATGAGGGCACCCGTCATATTACTGAAGGGCACCGAAACATGTTGACTCAGCCTCAAAGATCTGGATGAGTAACCACTGATGTTTTAGTCCTGTTGGAGTATTAAACCATTACAAATAAATTGTAGCATTGGACTACCTTTAGACACAATATTGTTCTTAACCACCTCAGGGTCCTAAACCACAAAGGTCAGGAAGGCCCTTTGCATGAAATATCTACATGGGCTATGGTGAACTAGTTGTAGAGGGCATAGTTTGTTAAAGCTTCTTAACTCTGCCGTAATGCACTATTCAGGAGAGGTAACGTTAACGGTTCTATTAATGAAGTCTTCAAAAGTTTCCTAAACTAAAGTAGTTCAGATTCCACGTGAAGAGGAATGGAAGGAGCAGTAACAATCCAAAAATAGATTGTCTTCAACATATTTTTGTAAATGAGTGTAAACAGAATTTTCTAATATCTTGCTAAAAATGGAAGCACGGAAAACGTCCTAAAAGTACATAATGTATAAGGGTCTAAAAGTTACTTTTTAAAAAGCACATTTACTAAGGAATGCATCCAAGGTCCTGGGACAAAACCATGTATTAAGGAACTATGAAAAATATTGGTAAATAATTCTGAAGAAGACAAGAGAATCTAGACACTTAGATGGAGTAGGGTCATCTGAGAAACAAAAGAACATTTTTTTTATACAGTTCTAAAAGTGAAGGGGTCCTTATCTCAATAAACAGTTTTAGTTGTTTCAGACTATTTAACACCTTTTCTCTAACTGAGTTTTCTATGTGTGCATAGTCGGCGTTTTTTTCAATTATTTCACTTACATTTCATATCTTTTTTTTTTTTTTCAATCTTACTTTCAAAGATGGAAGAGAGTTTATTGAATAGTTCTTGTGATCGTGTAGGGGCGGGTATCTGCGACTGGGGATGCTGCAACTCATTAATAATTCTACAAAGTTCTTTTGAAGTATTCCACGAATTTGCAACCCTTTCTAAGAAATATTTTTTACTTGTTTCTTTAATATGAACTTGATTGGTTTATTTTTGCTCACTGTAGCTCCGGAGTTAAAGTTAAAATCTTTCCGACATTTCTGTTCTACTTGACGAGTAAATTTAGCAGTGGCGGCTGATACCAGGCAGGGCAGGTGGGGCAGTGTGAGGTGCGGGTGGTGGTAATAATAAAAAACATTTAAAAAAATTACTTACCTGCCACTGTGCCTCCCCCGCTTCCGCCTCGGAGCTTCCTTTCCTTTGCTCCCCTCCCCACCCAATCCAGATGTTTCTCTCAAGCTGTTTTAACAGCATGAGAGAAGCGCTGAGATTAGACTGAGCGGGCTGAAATGCCTACTCATTCGTGAAAAACTGGCTGGATTGGTTTATTTTCTCTGGATTTATTTCTATTTTTTGTGAAATTGCATTTAGTAGGGTATTTAAATTATTGATCACCCTTGACCAATTAGTTTCTTGTGTAGCAATTGACTAATAGTCAGTCTATTTTGCTAGTGCAATTATATAACTAACTGCTCTATGGCTCCACGTGATTTATTTAATGCTCCTGTTTACACAGCAAGAGTATTAAGGGTGTACACACTATAAATATTGTGCACCAGGCCAGATGCTAGTCTGGCGGCAAGTGAAGTCTGACTTCCTAATAATCACGCACACTGGTGTCTTTGCTCTCAGTTACTAGGTAGCAATGATGAAAACTAAGGACATCTGGCTACCTTTGGCATCCAGTAAGAATATTATGTGCCCTTGATGTGCCAAGTTCATCCACCATACAACACCCATAGCCACTCCATTATGTGATAGTCCAGTTGTCTCCTCTGAAACTGCTTATTTAATTTTGTAGGAGCGAGCAGATAGGTACCAAGGTTGGTATACAAATTGACGACTGGTGAGCCACGATTTATATAAATTTTGTTGGTTTGGGAAGCATGTGCTGTAGCATTATTGAAAGCATAATGTGGGGCATTAACAGCTGTACGTTGCTCTTGCCTTTTGTTATGAGCAGGTGCCTTGGATCCAGGCCAGTAAAAGGAGGGCAGGTCAATTATTGCTGCTAACAACCTCACAACCTCAGCAAACAACAATACTCTTAATCAGCATTTACATACCACACTCTACTAAATCAAATACCACTTGACACCAAAAAAATGTTACTAGTATTAAACAATTGTATTTTCATTTATAATTTTATTGAACACAAATATAATTTTGAATATTTGCACTTCACCACTTAAAATAATACTTACAAGACAAAAGCTCAGTAAACAAAGGTGCAAAGTTTGTAAAGTTTATTAAAAACGTCAGTAACATTGCGGAGTGCAGACCTAGCAAAGTAAAACCAAAACCTGCAAAGTAGTCACCCTGCGCTGCAGATGTGATCTATCGTGTTTCTAATAAGCCATGTACTTCGACTTCCTCAATGCCAGATGTCTGAGGGTGGGTCTTCTAGCAGCTAGCAAGAGGAAATATATGGCTCATCGGGCAGCGGCCAACGTATCTGGAAGCTCTGAGTAACAACGTGGAAGACAATTCCGAGAGGACCTGGATCGTAGCAATTCACAAGAATTCCCGGGACCTGGAAGTTCCAACGGAAGTACCAACGGAATTCTGGTTGCAAAGAACTGCACAGTAGAGTTGCAATGGTTTGCTTCAGAGGAAGGTCATAAACATTTGTTCATCTTAATAATGACAACAATTTCAGACTTCAGTAGATTACACACACACACACACACACACACACAGTTTAACATTTACATCCTCGTAAAACAGGTCACCCAGAAAATATATTTAAGAAAGTTAGTTTTTAGTTATTAGTTATTTCCAAATTACAGTTAAAGAAGTGAATGAATATAATACTAACCAAAGCCTATTGCAAGAGGAAATGTCACACCAATCAAAGAGTACTAATCCTTCTTTCAGTCTTTGGATACATGCATATCCTTCTTAGACAACTGCATAACATAAATATTATGACCTAAAAAATGTCAACAAAATTATCGCCCCATTAGAAAATCCACACTCAATGTAATGATAGTTTTGGAAATATTCATGGTGCAAGAGTTATGTCAGATTATATTTCTATGTACAATATTATGAAGGGGGGGGGGGGTAAAACCCGCATCCGCACATCAGTTTCCTCCACTTCCTTATGGAAAAGGATCACATGCATCAGACGTATAGTAGAAATAAATGATTAAAGAGCATTTTTCTAACGGTCATGTGGACTCCTGGCTTTTAGAAGGTCCATAGAATTTTCTTTTTCCACACAAAACTACTTAGATTAATTAGCTCTTCTTCAGGCTTTTAAGTTACTTTCTGAAACTGTGTTGGTACATAACGCAATGAGAAACTTTAGAGTTATGAAAATAAGCCTTTGCCTCACCCCTCATTTCCTAGCACTCTCTAAGGTGTATTGTCTGCATGGTCTTTGGTTCTTTTTGTTACATTTAAGTTTCTGTAGGGGTCTACTATCCTACCTGTGCAGTCTCCTATTCTAAGGCGTACAGCCGTAGTAAAAGGCTTAAAATGTTTACCTTGTAAGTGAGAAGTACACACTGTAAGTGAATAGCACCTTTCTTTAAAGGGTGTGGGTCCTAGGAAGCTTTTTATCCCCTTTCACTTTCTGCCTACAAAGCAGAAGAAAGTAAATAAGTACAGGAGCTGCATGCTATTAAACATAGTTGTTATGTTTCTTAAAGTGCTTCATATTGCCAGGTAAAACATCATCTCCCTAGAACTCATTGAACAAAATAACAGAATCCCCATCCCTGGCGAAAGTAGAGTGGTGCCTGCTGGGAAATTGGCGTGGGAAATGGCTGACCGCGGGAGACAGATAAACAAAAGCAAATTCTGCTCACACACTGCAACCGTTTAACACTGCAGTGGGTTCAAAATGGCAAGCGCGCTGCAGTGTAATATTATCCCCCAAGACCACAATCTCTTTTTAAAAGCTTTTCTCTGCAAAGTCAAGAGCATTTTCACTTTTTATTATATGCAACAGAAAATAATCAGATGGGAGGGTTGGAAGAAAGATAACGCGCTGCTGTTTTTACGCTGACATGGTCAGAGGCAGCTCGTGGTAGTCAGGAGGGCCATCAAGGTTATTAAGAGGAGATGCTGCTAACAAATGAAACATATGGAAGTGAGCACTTTTCACGAGAACCAAAGTCCATCACCAATATATGAATCTCTGAAAACCCAAAATCCAGTCTCCAATCCCCGGACAATATACATTTCCCCAAAAAATACTGAATCCAGGTCCTGGTCAAATTTGACGTCTATCATGCAGCCTGTTCAATTGAATCATGGCACTGTACTCATCCTTCTAACATTGCCTGGGTATTCTGTTCTGCATCCGGTGAGTGCCTCTGCCGAGACCCTAACAGGTCGGAGGCCACCACAGAGCACCAGAGGAGGTATTGTTCAAACCGCCCTCAACCCATGATTAGATGGCCAGATATAGAATACTGTCTTGAGTACCAAAGCCGCTGAAGACTTTCTTTATGGGGTATTTTTAGTTTTCCCTTCACTCTATCACCTCACTAACATCAGGACAAAATAAGACTAATGACAAAGTTTCCCTTCTTTAATGCTCCAGGTGGAACTTCAACTCATGCTGCACTATCACTCAGTGTGACTATGACTGTTCCTCCTCCATCTTCCACTTTGGTCTCTAACCTCGAGATCTCGCACAATCCGATCAGCGCTAAAGGTTTAGACTTCTCTTGAGAAAAATCTTACTATTTCTCAACCTTGAGTTGACAGCAGTTGATGTTTATTACCCTCAGCTCCCTCCGGAAGGACAATCATCATGGACATTGCAGACCTCATTTGGTGTTCAGTTCCCTTTGTACTCGCTACCAGTTGTATGTTCTAGAGCATGAGTACTCGCAAACATTTTCCCAGGGGCCAAAACGTTTGGTCTGTGATGTGCCCGGGGGCCACATTGATGCCAGGGCAGTGGCGGTCGGGTGGGGTGGCTGGGGGGATTGGTGGTATGATAGGTGTAGGAGAAGCAAAGACTATACATCTAGTGGCTGAAATAAACAATGTGGCACCAGAAAACCTGGAATTAATCATGGTGTACGCACTTTTCTAAATTGTGTGATCCTAGGCAATTGTTTAATATCACTTCCCCTCCTTTTTCTGCATTATCACATATAGGAGGAATTCAAAATACATGATTTCATGTGTGCGCTGCACAAAACCTGCTTCTATGTTTCATTTAATAAACTATAATGTTGTTAATGTATGATAGGAACCCAGGCCACCCAGAAAGTGCACATACCAGGTGACTTGCCTCCTTAATTTACTATTGCTGCAGTTCTCAGAGTAAGGGGAAGAATTAATGTTTCCAAATTTATGTTTGAAAACTATCACTTTTAAATAAATACATCTCAGTGCACTGATGAAATAAATTGTACTAAGGTGAAAAGGTTCTGCATGTTAACTAAAGACACTTTTCTGATTTTGAAGAGACTGCCTTAGTTTTATACTTATACTGCAAGATGTCTAAAAATGGAGGCGTTTCTAAAGTTAAGTGCAGGAGTCCCTAGTTATTTCCTTTCTTTAACACCAATTAAGTTTGAAATAAATGATTGTCGGTCTATTTAATATTTTTACTGTTGGTGCGGAGTCGATCAAACAGTTTCCCAGTGCTCCTGTTCTCCAGGGGGCCACATGTAAAGGCCAGAGGGGCCGCATGAGGCCTACGGGCCGTACTTTGAGGATCTATGTTCTAGACTTCAAACTCCTTATTTTTCTAATTTCTGAAAGAGTTTATAAGGGTTTGGTTTGCTGTATTCTGGGGAGCATTTCAATGCATACATTCCCTTCCCCAGTTAGAACACTGATTCTGTAGCCAGGTCTACAATGCAGCTTGTCCTTGCTGGACTGTTCTTGGTTTGGCAGGGGAGGAGGAGGCAACTGCTTAAATATACAATACGGACAATGTGTGATGTATTTGTATGGGTGGCTCCAATAGACAAAGTGGGTTCAAGACTGCACCGGAGACCCAGTCTACAACGGTTCAAGTAACTGTCTCCAACTTACTTGCTTGCTCTAATATTGCTACAAATGAGAGCAGAGGACATAGGCTCTTCTGATTTCCCAGCAGATGCCTATTAGTGAAAGGAAGCATAATAAAGGAAGTGGATTACTTGTTGAGGGGAGTGAAACCCTACTTAAGCAGCAACCACAGTCTCTGTCAAGGTGAAACAAAAGAAAACCCCAAATTAACCTGTGCTTAACCCTATTGTAGTGAGCACAAAGCAGTCAAGCTTAACTTACAGGTATTGTGTAAAGTATATATGCAGCACAATGTAGAAAATAGAGAAAATAATCCAATCAGCAGAACTGGAGATATGCAGTTTTAAAGATTTAAGCAAAAACAGTGCTGAGAAGCACCAAGGCCAACTGTATTTATCTGGTTGTGCCGGACTGGGAAAAAGTCACAAGTTCAGGCCAACAGCAACAGAGCGCGGGCAGATTCAGGGGCTCAGGCATGCTGAATAAGACTACCTTAAATACTGTGGAGCACTGCGTGATGCCACATCAAGGATGCATAAAGCAGGTGAGGCAATGCAAGGTCCTGGTGTGGAGATGTATGGTACACAGGCGGTTGTGAGAAGCTGTGAGGCTGCGATGTGGACTCCTTTATGAGGATGCCGTTGACAAGAGGCTTGTGATGCAAAATTCTGCATCAAAGATACACCACGCAATGGCTGGCCTCAAAGAAGTGCAGGGTTTGCAATGAGGAGTCCTGAGTTATCATTAAGGATGCCATCAATAAGGGCCTTGTGATGAAAAGGCCTGCATCAAGGATGCACTGTGTGGCAGCAGTTCCGATGAGGCTGCAATGCGAAGTTCTGAGTCAGAGATGCATCGCGCAGCAGTTTCAATGCAGGGTTTTGTGAAGTGATGCATTGTGCTGCGTCACTTCTTCTAAAACCCCAGACTGACAGAGCACCTTCAGGCCCACTTCCAAGGTTCTAGGACTGGGGTGGAACTACTTGGAGGGCAGTGTCCAGTTGCTGGGTTTAAGCCAGAGCCTTCTGTCCCTGAGGCTCTAATCAGGAGGCCACTCAACTAGGCTTTGGAGTCACTGTGATGCTCCTGTGTTCAATGTGCAAGTCCAGTCCTTCACTCAAGAAGCAGAGCAACAGAGTAGCAGTCGTTCTGGCACAACAGCACAGCAGTCCTGCTGAGTTTTCCACATGTCCAGAGGAGTATTGAGGAGTTGGGTCTGAGGGTCCAATATTTATACCTGGTGACCACGTTGAAGTAGGAGAAGATTCCGGAGGTTTCCACCCCCAGAACTGCTTGGAATTTGTGTTTCCCTGCCCTGGCCCCAGATTATCTGGGTTCACAACAGACTAGTGTCAAACCCTTTCTGACTGTGGTCAGGCAGGACTTTTGTGATGTGCAAATGCGGATGGTGATAGTTCCCCCCACTCATCAAGTCAGAAATGGCCTATTCTGCCAACACCCATGGCCTTCTGTTTCACTGTCTGGGAGCAACAGACAGGGACCAACTGCCCTCTACACCTAGTCATGTGACCCAGAGACAGGCTGCGGGCACAACATTGTTAAGACTGAAAATGACAACTTTCTTAAAGTGGCACTTTCGGAATTGTGACTTAAAATCCGACTTTACCTTTAAAAAGGGCTTTTAATTATCATTCTCTAGACAACAAACTCAACATTCCAATCTGCTCTCAACTGAAAGTTAAAACATATTCAATGTCATCCAGTGTGAAAGGTAGGCCTGTCAGTAGTAAAACACAAATTTAAGAGTTTTTCACTACCAGGAAATATACAAGTTAAAAGTGCATGTCCAACTTTTTGAATACATTATACCCTGCCCTCTGGGCTGCTCAGGGCTATACCTAGGGGCGACATATGTATTAAACAGGAAGACTGGCAAAAGGTTTATTTTTCCAGGTTGAATTGGCAGTTTAAACTGCACACACGCCACAGTGGCAGGCATGAGACATGTTTTGAAGGGTACTTAAGTGGGTGGCACAAACAGTGCTACAGGCCCATGAGCAGCATTCAGTTTACAGGCCATGGGTACACATAGGGTACACATAGTACATAAAGCACCACTTTGTTAGGGACTTACAAGTAAATTAAATATGCCAATTGGGTGTAAGCCAATGTTACCATGTTTAAAGGAGAGAGCACATGTACTTGGAGCACCTTTTCAGTGCTAAACAGTGCTGGAGTTCCAAGGCCAACAAAAACAATATCAGCAAAAATGGAAGAAGAAGGTAAACCATTTGGGGGAAGACCATCATAATGCTGTACGATCTAACAAAAGGATATTGCTGTTCAGAGTGGTATGGATATATAATGCAATTGGAGATCTACTGTTAAGCCTAGCCTTAATGACTGAATCATAAAAAGTATGATCATGTGAATCGTATTCTGTTCTAATTAGACAACAGTTTGTAAATAGATGAATAGAGATACTTGACCAGTTAATCCCCTGGACTTCCCAGAACCAACAATATGCACATTGATAGATAAGTGCTATATTATTGTTTTTAAATGTATTATGTGAAACCCTTCAATTGTAAAGCAATGTATTCAGTATGTTCGGTGTCCTTGTCTTTTCTCTCGGTCTTAAAAATCAATAAACGATTATTGCCAAAAAAAAAAAAAAACACTTCTTCTGCCAATTTGCCCATCAGGATAATCACCTTTATTCTTGCTTGAAAGGGAATAATGAACTTAAGAACATGTTAGCCACATTAATTTCCTTTTTACACAAGTAAGTGGAAGTATCAAACTGGTGTCACTCCATAGCAATTAAATAATAGAAAGACCCGAAAAAAGGGAGCAGAGGATCATACAGTTACCATACAAATGTTGAATTCTAATAAAGGACAGTGGGAGAGAGGGTCCGAAAAGAGGCAAGCCCCTCTGCGCAGTCTGAAGTTAGCAAATCAGTTAGTCTCACTGGTTAAATGTGAGAGATGTACTGTTAACTTTGCCATTGCTTGTTTGATCTCTCAAAGAAACAATAAGTAAATGTGCAACAGTGACCACCTTGGAATGATTTTTTAGGAGAAAATACAATTTCAAGATAGCAGTTTTTGTTGAACGTGTGGGCAGTGATGCCACAAAGCATGTGTATGCCACAGTGGTCATTCTGGAATCGAATTCTCCATAAAAAATGAGTGAACGTGCAAAAATGATTAGAGCAGTCAAGTGTGCAGCTGTTGGACCCTCGCCATCATTTTTTATACAATTTGAAAATAAAATCAACTAAAAAATAAAGCATTTGGGAAGGAGGGCCGTGGCAGCACGGGTCGGGGGCAAGGTGTAGGTTGGAGCAGGAATGAAGAGCACAGAGGCTGAGAACATAAACATATAAATTGGCAAACTGAATAGAGAGGGGTGGAACATCAACAGGAAGGAATATAGAGCAAGGGCCTGGGATGATGAACAAGAAAGAGCAGGTGATGAATGGAGCACAGAACAACATGAGCTCCTATAGAGTGGTAAAGCTCATATAAAAAAAATCATTCCTAATGTCAGCAGTGGGAGGGCACAAGTAATCTGATCAGAAACATGGCAAAGACGAATGAAAAAGAAGCAGTTAAGTGAGACAGCGAAGAAAGTCATTCAATCAAGATCAAGTGTTAACCCAAAGCCAGCGATATGGATATGTTTTATATTCTATAGTACACAACAGGTCTTCTACAACAGACACCGAAATCTATCTGTGGGGGACTGAAAATGCACAGCTTTGCAAAGTTAAACTGGGAAATCGTGAGCTTATCACTGAGCCAAGATTTCAACGCAGTGCCTTCTTGTAAAGTCAACACACACAGTATTATAATTGGGATAAAAGTTTAAAAAAAAGTTTTAAAAGTTACATTTAGTTACTGCTATATTTTTAATCAGACGATTTACCTAAATAAATGATTCGAATTGAACAAATGGGAGCTCTGGAGCTGCTGAGGGCACTGGAAAGGTCTGAATAAATTCTTGGGTTGGTAACTCGTCATATTTAAGGTCTAAAATTGCAGGCGGCTAAGCATATAGTGAAATCTAAATTTGATAATTTTGATTAACCTGTGTTTTTTAGTATCCCTCTTCTATGATACACTGGGAAGGAGCATCTTGGGCTTCGATTTATTGGACGGGTTGAAAAAGTATATTTTTCATGCAATAAAAGTTGTCATGGGAGCTGTGCTATCTCAGATATGTGAAGATGAACATGGCATCCAGTGCCCTAACACCAGTTGACAAACAGTTAACTATGAAGGAGGCATGTTATCATTGGAGACAGTATTTTTGAAGACAAAACTACTATTTGAAAACCATACTATTTAAATACTAAATAAATATCAAGAACAAATCATCAAAATGTGTTTTATTAAAACATGATAAAATGTGAAAATGCGCGTGTGCATATCGTTTGCTATTTTCATTTTATTTAATTACACCAGGTTTACAGAATCTTACAAAGTCATAAATTAGTCTCTGGCTGGAACCACTACCTCATCGACCCTGATGGACTACAATCCACCAACTTTAGAGATGACCGCCACCCAGTGGTCATCTCTGTACCTTAAAAGGAGCCGCCAACAACTCTGTCCCTTCAAGTTACAAAACATATGGTGGATGGCCGTCCATCAAACTTTTCATTTCCAGAAACAAACTCCAGAAAGTTGTTCCTGAAAAAAAAAAAAAGACTAATGACACTCACCGCACTGCATTTTAATACAATGGTATGGGGGTCATTGTTTTTTTCTGTCCCATTTGCCTGGGTTTTACCAACCGGTGAAAGACAGAAAAAAGCACATTATACCAACCACTCTGCATACAGCAGGTGGTGTAATGTCTTTCCTCTGATGGCCTCTACTCCGTCAGAGGAAGCACTCCGTTGACAGAGCAGATGGTGGCTCCGTCGATGGAAAGTGTATGGTCTGCCCATCTCTGAACAAGGGTCGGTGGACCGACAGTCTGGCAGACAGTGTACTCAGTCTTATTTGTGATTAAATACACTGTCCACCAATCTCCAAATCAGGCCCTACGTCAATTGACACGATTTGTCTTGTAACCCAGGCAATGAACCCTATTCTCCAGAGAAGCTTCAAAATAGACGAGAAACAGCCATGATAAAAGCCAGGTCATTCACAATATTTTGTGCACTATGAAACTCTTACCTGGGGTCATGACAAATTTGTTGAATTTCATAGAATATAAAATTTAGTAGCCCTGTGTGCGTGCTCATTTAAAACGTCTACCACTACACTGACAGGAACACAATTTTTGTATGTACTTAGCATTGTAATTATTTTAAACATATGATATAAAGTAGGGAGAAGTGGAAAGAAATGAAGTATTGAAGTCTATGGAACATTTGTATACATACTAAGTAAAGATAAGCAAAATATCCATCCCATTAAACATATATATAGCATTGTTAACCACTGAAACCTAAAAATGCATGTGGTATAAATAGGAACAGTCCCTTACAACCAATAAAGTATGTCTGAAAGATTTATGGGCTTCAAGTTTTATTCCTATTCGCAAACCCTGTAGGTGCAATTTGCACATCGCCTGGTTTGTGAATGTAACTTGCATTTCAAACTATGTACTGATAGGTTACATCCTAAATTGTCTAATCAGGTTGTAATTTACAAGTTCCTGTGGCTGACTGGGAATGCAGGTATGGAGACCTGAAGGACAGCATTTGCAAATGGGAAACATTTTTCTTTAAAAAGAAAAACGGCTTGCGCCCACTAAAGGGACAGATGATGCTTATAAAAATGCTTCCCATTTGGGAACACTTTCAGGTGAAGAGGCTTGTGGTCCATGTACTCTTCCCCTCATTGCAACAGTATTTCCAAAGGGCGTTCTAGACCACCTGAATATCTTCCGCTTTGTAAATCAGTTCTCACCCAACTCTGGGGTCAGTAACTGATCAACGGTTTGCTACTGCAATTGGGGTCACAGCCGTTCATATGTTCAATTGTGAATTATAAAAACCTCTTTCACACCCCTTTCTATTTTCAATTTGTAATAGATCGCAGAAGTCCTCTTATGAGTCATAGAGAATTTTCCGACACCTAAAAGGAGTTTGATACTTTTTAAAAAGCTGTTTTTGGTTGCAAGCACTATAATTTTGTAAGCTGTAGGTTTTGCAACCACAAACCACCTGTACATCTAAGGCCCTTTTCATTTGTTGATAGCACTGCGGCACTCAACCTTCACAGACGCCGCCAAGCTCTCACATATATGATCTTGCTGGATCTTTTAAAATGTGCTACGTTTCTTGAAGATACAACTCTTTTATTGATATCTGGTCTACCTACAACCCTGTACCAGTGTCAATTCACCTCTTATCCCTCTTCTTTCAAACACATACGCCCTTATCAGATCTCAAAACCTCCCTTTATTTCTCTCATCCCCACAACCCTCCTTCCCCCCAATATATGTCCTTCTAATTCATTATATTTTTCTCCTAGTCGTCCACAGATGTACTAAGTGTCTACAATTAAGTCCCTCAGATCGCTATGCCTTTTTACCTTTTCCACAAATGGTCCCCCCACATAATACTCTCTTATTCAATCAACGACCTTGTTGGACAATTTACGCACTTATTTTCTTTCTCTACAGTGGTCTTATTAGATCCCTCCACCTCCACACGCATATGCACTTTCCATGTATTGCGACCTTCCCACGACTGTCCATCATAAACTTTTCCACCATCTATTCCATCACAGACCCTTCCTCATTACTCCAAAAACTGCTTTCATGGATGCACCCTTATCCTCCATCTGCACAGTACTATTCTTTAAATGCTCCGCTGTCTAGTTTGTAGGTTTAGCATTAGCCAAGACCTTTTGATTTTACTAAATTGCATTATGAATTATTTCATAAACTTACTCATAGAGCTTTCAGCCAGCTCTCTTCATCCATTGGTGTGGTGTGTCATTTACATTTCCCTTCTGTCCCCTAGGTCCGCCTACACCATCTATTGGCTAACTTCACTGTGAGTGACAACACTCTGATCTGCACAAGGAGCACACTGATACACAAAGTATTTCGTTTCTGTGCCAGGGCCTACTATGGCAACGTGCACATTTTGAGGCCATTTTTTTTTTTTACTTTATTTTTTTTCTTTGGTGAGGGACGAGAGGTTCCACCAGTGATAATGTTGTATCACAAACATGACTACACAAAACAAATACTGACAAAGCCAGAAGGCTGACAACCAACGCCAAGCCTTTTGGCGTTACCAAAGCTTGTTTTAAGTGTATTACAGCTCTTCGCTAAAGAAAAAAAACTCACCCTCTAGACAAAATGCCTATAGAAAATTGTGACAAAATTCATGAGTCTGTTTTCAGTAAAGGTTACCAGTAAGAACCTGCACTTTTACAAAATAATTTTATTTTGATTTGAATAAAACAAGAAATATGAACCTGTTAGCAGGAGACGTTGACTTCATATACGGGCCATTTGCCTTCCACAGGGTAAAAAAGGTTAAAGGTTTGGAAAAAATAATGGACCTTAAAAGAGTGCATAGTGCTACAGACTAGAACATTCTCAATTCACACGTTATTCATATCAAAGTAATATTGAAAGTAAATTGAGAAAAGGAATGTAAAATGTCAGCAGCTGTCACCTTATTATATCAGTGTTCAACTTTGAAAACAATATGTACGAACATAATTCCGCTGACTGTAATGATTTGTACATTTCCATACATTGCCTGATGTGTGCTGCCAAGTGTATATGACTAAGACATGCCTCACATTAAATTTTCATTCATTTTTCCCCCCTCCCTCATATGGTTCCAGAAAAAATAAGCGCAATGTTTCATACCACAAAATAAATAGATGTTTGCAACATAGGAAATATTTTGAGCTGAGAGATCGGTTGCAATGTACACCACAAAAACTAAGGATATAAATATTCACTGAAAAAACAAAGGTTACAGGGATGTTATAGCTAGCAGTAAGAATTTAAGAAACTTTAGAAATTAACTAAAAAGAAAACAAAGGTTACAGGGACGTTATAGTTAGGTTCCGAATTTACATGCAGAAAAACATAGAAATGCAACTGTTCTAGTTAGAGTTATTTCAAGTAACTATAACTTGTGCCCTAAGGTAACTATACATCGCGCACTCGCCATGCACAGTTTTCTCACCAATAATTTCACTCGAAAGGTTGATATTATCAATAATGTCATGAGTGATGTAATATGTGTTGTAAGTAGCAGTGCACGTCAAGGGCACAAGTTATAGTTATTTGAAATAACTAACAATAACAGCTGAATTTCTATGGCTTTGTGAGTGTAAATTCTGATTGGTTTGCAAGTGGGTGCTTGAGTGTGTGGTGAGTGTGAGAGTGCATGTGTGACAGGCTGTGCAGGTCTGAAAGTGGGTGTGTTAGTGGCTGTTTGGGT
Source organism: Pleurodeles waltl (assembly GCF_031143425.1). Lineage (NCBI taxonomy): Eukaryota > Metazoa > Chordata > Amphibia > Caudata > Salamandridae > Pleurodeles > Pleurodeles waltl. The sequence goes on along the minus strand of NC_090440.1, from coordinate 200,945,043 downwards.
GTGTCACGGGCTGTGTGGGTGTGCAAGTGGTTTTGTGGGTCAGAGAGTGGCAGTGTGAGTGGCTGTATGAGTGTGAGTGTGAGTAGGTGTGTGGGTCTGTGAGTGACTGTATTTTGTTTTTAATTGAGGTCTGGATCCATAGATCCTCACACGACTATTAAAAAGAAAACATTTGACACTTTCCTGCTCATGAGGGGATCCCTCCATTAGTCCCATGGGGTCAGAGTACCTCTACCCTGAGCCCTTGTGTCACTTTTTTATTTTCCCCGCTAGGAACAGAGTCCTGATGAACAAAATGGCAGCTGCAACTTTCCGCTCAAGTTGTAGCCAGCCAATCAACGCATTGCTGTTGGCATGTGGATCCATAAATCCACCCAGATGGGCAGAGGATCTGTGTCTCTAGATATACAAATTTATTTTTGCTTTAATAACTCCTAAGCTACTGAACAGAATACACTAAATTACAAAAAAGGGCTCTTTTTGGACCAAAAGCTAGCTTTCTGCTAAATTTGGTGGAATTCCAGCTAGCGGTTTAGTCTGTAGTTGTGTCTAAAATATCTATTGACATTGAGTTTTGGGATCCCCTCTTTTTCTCGGCCTCTGCTTGGCGGATTACCCCAAACCTTTCCATCCAGCAGCTGAAGTGAGTTGCATACTGGTTTTGAAAAATTTGGGAACATTTGTCAAATTACGCCACAATTATTAGCAAAATAAAAAAATGCTTTTCCTATGGAAACAAGGTCCTAACTATAACTACCTACTGCTGACCGCCAGTATGTAACATGCATAATATATATATATATATATATATATATATATATATATATATATATATATATATATATATGTGTGTGTGTGCGCACACACCCACACTTAACTGTGGCAATATTTGGTGTACCAATGAGAGAGCAGTGGTGACAAGGGCACTGAAGGAAGTAAGGAAAATGCATCTCCTAGGTAAAAAAACAGCCACAACAGAGGAGCCAATGCGCATGAAGCACTACTGATAGCTACACTCTGGTGAACACCATTTTTGTATTTATTCATGTAGAAAATTATATCTAAAATCAACTGTCAACAAGATATACTCACTGCATTTATATGGTTCTGACAGTGTTCGGACAGGTCATGTGTCATAGGAAGGTCTGCCAGGTAAAGTGTATTTTTGGGCACACATTGTTTTAGCCAATTTCGATCACACAATTGCTTCCCTCAGTGAATTGCCTTTTTTTATTCCCTAGCGCTACTGCTCTGTTTAACCCCTTGGTGCCCTGGATGAGCTGGTCTTGCCCTCGACCACCATTGCCGTGTGCTGAGGACAAGACCAGCTCGTCCGGCACCCAAGCCCATGGGGAGGCACTAGCGCTCCCTGTGGGCCTCCCATCCCCCCCCCCTGGGCAGGGATTGAAGGGGAATCTCTTCCCCTTCCACCCCTGACCCCCCAGAGTGATGTCAGAGACGTCTGATGACATAAGAGGTGGCCCCCATGAAAGCATTTCTCTTCCGATCGTGGGTGGGGCGGGCAGAGAAACATGAAAGGAAAGGAAAGGCCTTTCTTTTCCTTTCCTTTCCTTTCATGTCTTTTTGAGCATTTTTGCAGCCCGATCGTAAGGCGCTCGGGCTGCAGAAATGCCCACTAGGCCCCAGGGCCGTTTTTTTTTGTTTTTGTAATTGGCATGAGGAGAGCGACCCCTTGGGCAAGGGTTGCACACCAGGGTAGCAATTTTTTATTAGGCACTTTCTGCCCCCCCAACCCACAGGGCCAGATTGGCCTATTTTAATTAGACGGATCTGCCCCCTGATACCAAGGACTTTTTTTTTTATTTTTTTTTACACATGGCGAGTGACCCCTTAGGCAAGGGTAACTTCCCTGGGGGGGCAAATTGTTTTTAAGCCATTTCTGCCCCCCTTCGGGGCAGATCGGCCTATATGTATTAGCCTAATCTGCATCCAAGGGGGGCAGAAACTACTAGAAACCAAGGATTTATTTTTCATGACAATTTCACGAAAGGGGAGCGACCCCGTAGGCAAGGGTCGCTCCCCTGGGGGGCAACTTTTCTTTTAGGCCATTTCTTCTCCCCTTGAAGGCACATCAGACAATTTTAATTAGGCCGATCTGCCCCCCAGGGATTTTTTTTTCTTCCACAGAAGGGGAGAAATCCCTTAGCCAAGGATCGCTTCCCTTGGGGGCAGTTTTATTTTAGGCCATTTCTTCCCACCTTGGGAGCAGATTGGCCTATTTTAATCCACTAGACACCAGGGATTTTTTTGTGTGCCAATTTCACGCAAGGGGAGTGACCCCTTAGGCAAGGGTCTCTCCTCTGGGGGCAAATTTATTTTAGGCCATTTCTGCCCCTCTTGGGGGCAGATCAACCTATTTCCATTAGGCCGATCTGCCTCCAGAGGGGGCAGAAACCACTTAGACACCAGGGATTGGTGTGTGTGTGTTTTGTTTGGGAGGGCAACCCTTGGGCAAGGGTCGCTCCCCACGTGTGCACATTACTGTAGGCCATTTCTGCCCTCCTTGGGGGCAGATCGGCCTCCTATTTTTGTAAGGCCCATCTGCCCCCAAGGGGGACAGAAAGCCCACCAGAGACCAGGGAAGAATTATTTTTAAAAAAATACCACCACCCCAAAAAAATGGGGACAAAGTTGTTCTGCCCATCGGTGGTAGATGGGGCAAATACCCCTGACCCACTCCCGGGGGTGTAAGGGGGGTGCGGTAGAAGCCTACTTTATGCCAGGGAATTTAAAAAAAAATAGTGTGCTGGTGGCTACCACCTGGCATGGGCATGGTTATGCCCCCACTCCAACTGAAGGGGGTAGCAGTCTTTCAGCTCACCTCCCGCACACTAAAAGATCTTATCCCAACAGCAAGCAAGAGGACATTTGATTATTTTGGGTTTTGGTTTTACATTTGGGCCATGAGAGCTTGGCTAACTCTCAAAATCATCCCACTTGGAATGGTGAGGGCTGCACTTTTGGACTTTGGGACGCAGCCAAGTAGAAAAAGCTACGACACCTAGGCTTCATCTGAAAACTAAACATCTGAATGAATCCAGGGTGGTGTGCTTCAAATGCACCCCATACCATTTTCTTTCCCACAATGCCCTGCAAACCTCCAACGTTGCTTACATTTCACATATTTTCCCCACATGTTTGTGATTGAACCTTCTGGAATCTGCAGGAATCCACAAAATTGCTATAACACAGCATCAGTTTTTGGCTTCTCCTTGTGACAGGCACTTGGATCACCTACACAAGTGAGGTATCATTTTTATTAGAAGACTGAGGGAAACGTTGGGTGGTAGGAAATTTGTGCCGGTGCGGTGATCCCACACAGAAATGTGGGGAAAATGTGATTTTGTTTTTTAGCTAAATTCACCTCCCTGGACTCCCTCGGGTGTCTAGTTTTCAGAAATGTCTGGGTTTGGTAGGTTTCCCTAGGTGGCTGCTGAGCCCAGGACCAAAAACGCAGGTAGTTTTGTATTTGATAATTGTGATGTGTCCACATAGTGTTTTGGGGCATTTCTTGTAACGGGCACTAGGCCTACCAACACAACCATGTATGGGAATGCTGGGTAGAAGGAAGTTTGTGGCTTCCCTCAGATTCCAGAACTTTGCAGCACTGAAATGTGAGAAAAAGTGTTTTTTTTGCCAAATATTGAGGTTTGCTAAGGATTCTGGGTAACAGAACAGCGCAACAAGTTACCCCATCCTGGGTTGCCCTAGGTGTCTAGTTTTCAGAAATGTCCAGGTTTCATAGGTTTTCCTAGGCGCAGGCTGAGCTCGAGGCCAAAATCCACAGCTAGGCACTTTCCCAAAAACACATCAGATTTCAATGTAAAAATATGAGGTGTCCATGTTGCGTTTCCTGTCGCAGGCATTAAGCCTACCCACACAAGTGAGGTACCATTTTTATCAGGAGACTTGGGGGAACACAGAATAGTGCAAATTCAGAGATGTGCAAATAACCACTGCTTTTCAACACCTTATCTTGTACCCATTTTGGAAATACAAAGGTTTCCTTGATACCTATATTTCACTCTTTATATGTCATCAAATGAATTGCTGTATACCCGGTATACAATGAAAACCCATTGCAAGGTCCAGCTCTTTCATTGGTTCTGGCTACCTAGGAGTCTTGATGAAACTACGAGCCCAATGTATCCCTGCAACCAGAAGAGTCCAGCAGACGTAACAGTTTAGTGCTTTAAAAAATCTGCCATCGCTAGAATAAGTTATAGAAGGAACGTGGTCAGAAATGGCTATTTTTTCACCTCAATTTCAATATTTGTTTTTTTTAGATGTTACTTTCTGTAGGAAAACCTTGAAAGATCTACACAAACGACCCCTTGCTGAATTCAGAATGTTGTCTACTTTTCAGAAAGGTTTAGCTGTTTGAGATCCAGCATTGTTTTCACACCTATTTCTGTCAATAACTGAAAGGAGGCTGTAAAAATTGGGTATGCCCCAGTAAAATGCCAAAATTGTGTTAAAAAATGTGGGTTTCTGATTCAAGTCAGCCTGTTCCTGAAAGTTGGGAAGATGGTGATTTTAGCACTGCAAACACTTTGTTTCTGCCATTTTCAGGGGGAAAAATGCAAGCTTTCTTCTGCAGCCCTTTATTCCCATTTTTTAAAAACAAACTTCCAGCTGTATTTTGGCTAATTTCTTGGTCTCCTCCAGGGGAACCCACAAACTCTGAGTAGCTCTAGAATCACTAGGATGTTGGAAAAAAAAGGACACAAATTTGGAGTGGGTAGCTTATGTGGACAAAACGTTTGCGGGCCTAAGCGTGAACTGCCCCAAGTAGCCAAAAAAAGGCTCTGCACCGGAGGGGAAAAATGCCTGGCAGCGAAGGGGTTAAAGGTACATCAACTAGTCATATTTACAAATGAAAATTCACTGTGGGTAGGGATGCCAATGAACACTGCACCCAACATGTGGATATGTATAGCTCATAAAATAGGGGAGGACTGCACATCTGAACACAAATAATTCACTTTTGGTGTAGTTTTGTCAACATTAAGGGCCAGATGTATCATCACGGCTCATTGCGATTCGGTAATAGCGATTTTTAAGAAATCGCTATTACCGACTCGCAAAGGGCCATGTATCACATTTGTGAATCGGTAATAGCGATTTCTTAAAAATCGCAAATGCTATTACCGAATCGCAAATTTCGATACCGGCCCCATTCGCAGCTCTGGGCGTATTGGCCCAGAGCTGCGACTTTTTTGCATTTCCAAAATTGATATTTCTGAACCAGAAATCACAATTTTGGAAATGCAAAAGGCCAGGGTGCTGGGGGCCTAAGGCCCCCTTCTCCTGCACCCCAAAATCATTTTTTTCTACATGTTAGATACACACATGCCAAAAGGGCATGTGTGCTTTACATGTCCAATGTAAAAATGCAGTTTTACTGCATTTTTTTATTTTGCACCAGGTTACCACCTGGTTGCATATCATGGTATTTTGCAAGAGCAAAATGCCATTTTTGGAACAATCGCAATTTGCGATTTTTTCCAGCATAGCCTTGCGACCTGGAATTTGCAAATCGCAAATTGCGACTCGCAATTTCCAGGTCACAACGCAAGAAATCGCAATTTTAGCGATTTCTTATTTGTGGTCTGCGAATGCATTTCATGCATCGCACAACACTGTTTTGCACTCGCAAACGGCCAAATTTACCGATTCGCACCGTTTGCGAGTGCAAAACTTTTTCATAAATCTGGCCCTTAAAGAACTAGCTTTGTCCTATCATACAGTGACCACTTAACAACAATTGTTAAGGATGAGCAGATGCTGGAAATCTGGTGTTTTGAGAACAGTTTTCTGTGATTGGCGAAGTTATGTAACAAGAAGTTCAATTGACTTGAAGGTTACGCAAGCTGGACTGGTTGCAGATGGAGCTGGACATGACGCATGCGGATTGTCAGTGAGTGCAGTTTCGATTGGCTGCTGTGTTAATGAATATACCTGCATATCAGGCAATTAGAAGAGGAAATCAAAACAGGATGCTGAAAGGAAAGGAGCCCAGGGATCATCTGCTAACAGATGCAGCTTGCAACGCCTGAACCAGACTTTGAGGCAGACCACAAGAACAGTTGGCTCAGAGGTAGCCTTAAGAAGGCAAATTCACTCTAGGCCCCTCTGTGATATGTAGACTGGGGACAGCCACATTCCTTACAAGGACTTAATGCAGGTCCCTGGATCCCCTGTGCTGCAGGGTCCCCAACCCCTTACTAGTCCCCATAAATCTGACACTCAGGCCCCTCATCACGTTCTTGAGGGTGGGCCATCATTGAGTGTTATGCCATGCTCCTAACCTTGTTGTGTGGTAGGTACCAATCATTCACCAAGACCTGAAAAAATGAGGGGTAAACCCTAAAGTGCAAGTATTTCAGATGGGATCCTAGATGCAACAAGTACTATAAACAAATCACCATTTAGACTAGACTAGGTTTGTGTAGATCGGTAAATGTGAGAGGCCATCAAGCATGTGACGACTAGACTATTAAAAACTTCAACTGACAATGCCAGTCTAGAGGGTTTAGGATAGCAATTGCTGCTAAAAGAATCAAAACAAACTGAATTTCACGTCAGACAGACATGCATACAAAGTATACTACATTACCTCAAATAATTAAAACAACTGTTAGAAATTGAGTCTCTAGTTGGCAGTGGTTTGCGCCCTGTCCAAGTGGGGGCCCTCACTCTAGTCAGGGTAAGGGATCCAAACAGCTAGGGTAACCCCTGCTCACGCCCTTGGTAGCTTGGCACGAGCAGTCAGGATTATCTTGGAGGCAATGTGTTAAGTATTTGTGTACACACACACACACACACACACACACACAGTAACAACACCACAAAAATACTCTAAACCAGTTTAGAAAAATAGCCAATATTTATCTGAGTAAAACAAAACCAAAATGACAACAATCCAACATACACAGTAAAACGCTTAGAAACACAATATCTCCAACTGGATCTATCACAACGTCTTGACGGAGTCGTTCCCAATAGTCCGAGGCCATTTGCAAGGAAATGCGGCCTGTCATGGAGTCGCCCTTACTTCAGGTAGAGAACCTTGGAAAACGATGAAACAAAGAGGAGTTGGGGCGGGTAAGGCATCCCTAGAGCCGGTGGGGTGCTGGATTCTTACTGCTAGCGGAGAGGTGAGGTGTTTGTTCCTTACTGTTGAGCAGGGAAGGTGAGGCGTTGGTTCCTTACGGTTACTGTGGTGATGAGGCATAGGTGGCGAGGCGTCGGTTCTTTATGATCTTGCAGGGTATATGAATCCAGCAGGTCAAGATGCAAGGTGTTGACTTAGCTGTGTCATGCTTACACCACGGGGCCACAAGCGCTGCGGCGGCATCAGGTGTCCTGGACATCATGGACACGACACTCAGGACTCCCGCTGTGGCGAGACTTCTGAGGCACTGCAACAGCATCAGGCCTGCAGTGTCGATCATTTGCACTCAGTGGGGGCCACAGCTCCGGTGCAGGCAGAGGTGTGGAGTCAGACAGGGGTGCCGGTTTTGAACTCGCTCTGGAGTACTTGGTTTCTTCTTGGTTACATCAGAACTCACTCCCAAGGGCCCAGGAACTGGTTTTGACACCACTTGGTGAGTCAGGAGTCTCAGCAAGAGAGCCCAGGTGCTGGCAGATGAAGTCTTTGATATTCCTGGGACTTCCAACAGGAGGCAAGCTCAGTACAAGCCCTTGGAGAACCTTTGAAAGCAAGATGAAGAAAGCAAAGTCCATTCCTATCACTCCCAGGACAGAAGCAGCAGGCTAGGGCAGCAAAGCAACAGGCAGTGGCAGTCCCGCCTACAGCATCTAGCTCTTCTTCCTGGCAGAATGTCCTCAGTCAGGAAGGATTATAAAGTTGTGGTCTCATAAATCCAGTACTTATACTCATTTCTGCCTTAGAAGTAGGCAAACTTCAAAGGAAAGTGTTTGTAGTGCCCAAGATCTTGCTTTTCCCTCCCTGGCCCCAGACACACTGCAGGGGGTTGGAGACTGCTTTGTGTGCACAGCCCTATGAGGTACAAGTGTCAGCTCCTCCCACCACTCTAGCCCAGGAAGACCCATCAGGATATGCAGGGCACACCTCTGCTCACTTTGTGTGACTGTCTAGAGTGAATTCACAAATAGCCCAACTGTCATCCTGACCCAGACGTGTATTCAACAGCCAAGCAGAGACAGAGAACGGTTAAGTAAGAAAATGCCCACTTTCTAAATGTGGCAATTTCAAACTTTCAAATTTAAAAATGAACTTCACCAAAAGATGCATGTTTAAATTGTGAGTTTAGAGACCCCATACTCCATGTCTCTCTCTCCTCAAAATGGGCAATTACACTTGAAAGATGTTTCAATGCAATCCCATATTTACCTATGGAAACGATGGGCCTTGTAATAGTGGAAACCGAATTTAGCAGTATTTCACTATCAGGACATGTAAAACACACAAGTACATGTCTTACCTTTTAAATACACTGCACCCTGCCCATGGGCTGCCTTGGACCTACCTTCAGGGTGATGTATATGCAGTAAAAGAGAAGGTTTAAGCCTGGCAAGTGAGTACACCTGCTAGGTCAAATTGGCAGTGCAAGACTGAACACACAGACACTGCAGTGGCAGCTGTGTCCAGAGTGAATTCACAAACAGCCCAACTGCCATCCTGACCCAGACATGCACTCCACAGCCAGACGGAGACACAGAATGGTTAAGCAAGAGAACGCCCACTTTCTAAAAGTGACATTTTCAAACTTACAATTTAAAAACCAACTTCACCAAAAGAAGTATTTTGAAAATCGTGAGTTCAGAGACCCCAAAATCCATATCTCTATCTGCTCAAAATGGGCAATTACACTTGAAAGATGTTTCGATGGAATCCCCATGTTAACCTATGGGAAAGATAGGTCTTGTGATAGTGAAATACTGCTAAATTCGGTTTCCACTTTCAGGACATATAAAACACAACAGAACAAATCCTACCTTTTAAATACACTGCACCCTGCTCATGGGGCTATCTTGGACCTACCTTAGGGATGATTTACATGCAGTAAAAATAAAGGTTTGGGTCTGGCAAGTGGGTCTCCTTGCCAGGTCAAAATGGCAGTCTTTAACTGCACACATAGACACTGCAGTGGCAGGTCTGAGACATGCTTGCAGGGATCCTCATGTGGTTGGCACAATTATTGCTGCAGACCCACTATTAACACTTGATTTACAGGCCCTGAGCACACAAAGTGCCCTTTACTAGGGACCTAATAGTAAATCAAATATGTCACTCATGCATAAACCAATCACCAATACATTTTAGACAAAAGAGCATATGCAATTTAGCACTGGTTAGCAGTGGTAAAGTGCCCGGAAACCAGTGCTAAAGTGCACAGAGTCCTAAAGCCAAGACAAAAAGGTCAGAAAAAAATAAGAGGAAGAAGGCAAAAAGTTTGGGGACAACCCTGCAAAAAGGGCCCAGTCCAACAGCAGGTTATTTTGTAAGGTTTTGCCACTATTAGGCAGGACAGGCAGCTACAGAGAGGGGTTTGAATTGCCATTATCTTTAAACAACATTTATTTTCAATGCACACTCTCTGAATTCTCTATTGAGGGATGTGAAGCATCCTCCTTCTCCTTGGTTCTTTCTAATAATTTTGCAGTGTCAGAAGCCGGTGGCGGCCGGCAGCTTTAGGAGGGAGGGGGGCGGGCGGGGCACACACACACTCATTCCTTCACACACAGACACGCACGCACGCAAGCACATCCATTAACAACACTCATACCATTTAAACATGCACGCACGCACCAAACGTTCATTTTAAAACATAACACACACTCATTCTTTCACACACGCACGCATGCACATCCATTAACAACATTCATGCCATTCAAACATGCACGCACCAAACATTCAATTTGAAACAGCACACACATACACACACACACACTTACCTTCGGCCTCCAGGTCCCAGGGGGGTTGGGACTGCTGCCTTCCCTCATTGGCTGACCCTAGGTCAGCCAATGAGGGAAGACAGCGGGGCGCATACACACTCATTCCTTCACACACAGACACGCACACATGCAAGCACATCTATTAACAACACTCATACCATTCAAACATGCACGCACGAAACATTAATTTTAAAACATCACACACACTCATTCTTTCACACACACACGCACGCACGCACATCCATTATCAACATTCATACCATTCAAACATGCACGCACGAACCAAACATTCAATTTGAAACATCACACACATACACATACACAAACACACTTACCTTCGGCCTTCAGGTCCCAGGAGGGTTGCGACTGCTGCCTTCCCTCATTGGCTGACCTTAGGTCAGCCAATGAGGGAAGGCAGCAGTCCCTGCCTCGTCACAGAGTGGGATGGGGTCAGTGAGACTGCTCTCCACACCCCACTCTGTGACGAAGTGTCACTGATTGACACTCGCCCTGGGCACTTCAGGGCTTAAACTGAAGCGCCCAGGGAGAGTGTCAATTGGTGACGCTTTCCTCGTCACCCAGGGGAGGGCCTCGAGGCACCTTTGCTGGGCCATGCCCATAGGAGCTGTGATCTCCTCAGCCCAGCAAAGTTCAGCTCAGGCAGCCAGGAGTCAGCGCAAATCGCGCATGTTTGCTCCTGGCTGCCTGACCTGAACATGAAGAGTGTCTGTCAGGCTGACCTTTGTTCAGCCTGACAGACACTCTTCATGGGGGGCAAAAGGTGGGGGGGCGTGGCCCCTCCGCCCTAAAGGACTGGCCGCCACTGTCAGAAGCTCTGATTTACTGGTCCCCAGGTCCCCTGTCTACTTTTTCCACTTTACTAGATGACATGCTGTCTCCTTTAGCTCCACACTATTCCACCTTGTTGGTGGTAGGCAATTTCAACACCCACTTTGACAACACCAACTGTGCGGTAGTCAAAGCGCTAGTTGATGACACGTAGAGCTTAAACCTCTCCCAACTAGATTACGGCATATTCTTGACCCAGTTTTTATCTATATGGTGTAAACAAACTCAGCCAACCCTCCCTCTGACCTGGTCAGATCATCTTGCCTTCCCCATATGCATATTTTATGACAAGGTGCCCGCCCCAACATGGACAAGGAAATAGTCCAAAGTGACCCCTGAAGGATTCTGTCAAGCTCTTGAAAATCAGTGTCCCACACTGGACAATGGTGTAGTTAAGGCCAGTCTACAACTAGACGACTGGCTTAGAGAAGCATTAGATCAAATTGCCCCTCCTGTAAAGCAAGTCCCACTCAGTCAAAAGTCTTTGACTGGATGGTTCAACGACAAACTTTCTATTCTTAAAAAAAAGTGTAAGTAGTTCGAGCGCCTTTGGTGCAGAGCCCATGACCCAGTTTGTAGAGCTGACTATAAGGCAGCACTAAAAACATATCACTGGTTTATTAATCAGTCCCGCCAAGATTATTACACTAAAAAAATCAATCTTTCAACAATACCTCACATGAAATTGTTTCTATTGTCTAATCTCTTACCTCATCAGCTTCAATCTCTTCCATCAGAAGAGAGTTGTAATCAATCAATCAGTTAATTTGCAGAGCACTCTCTGTCACCCCTGAGGGTCTTTGGGTGCTTTGGTGCCTTGTCTCTGTCTCTTGAGTTTTTTGGGCACTCTGTCAGAGAGGGAGCTGTTCGGAGGTGAATCGGTAGGTAGTTCTGGGTCTTGGGGGCTGTGTAGGAGAACGAACGGCCTCTGGTACTACCTCAGCAGATGTGTGTGCGAGTGAGGCGGAGCGCAAGTGTCTTTGAGGCTAGTTGAAATTCATCCAGTTCAACCAGTGGTTGAGGTAAGAGGGTTCTTGATTGTGCATTGCCTTGTAGGCGTGCATTAGGATTCTGATCTGACATCTCTTCTGGATGGAGAGCCAGTGGAGGTGTCCGAGGTAATGGTTGATAATTATTAAAGTCCATTTGAGTAGGTCCAGGACAAGTCTGGTTGCGGTGTTCTGTATGGATTGGAGTCTTCGGAGGAGTTGGGTGGGTAGTCCAGTGTAGACAACGTTGTACTAGTCAAGGCGGCTGGAGACGAGGGCCTCAGTGAGGGTTTCTCCGGTGTTAATGGGGATTCATCTGAAGATCTTGCGGAGCATGTGGAGGTTGCAGAAGCACGAAGAGGTGACTGTGTGGATTTGCTGTTTCATTGTCAATTGGCTGTCAAGAATTTTTGGTGTGGGACCGAAGATCAGTACTTCGGTTTTGTTGGATTTGAGCTTGAGGCAGCTATCTTTCATCCATTTGGTTACGTCTGTCATGACACTACGGAAATTAGTTTTGGCATTGATTGAGCCCTTAGGGAGGGAGAGAATGAGTTGAGCGTTGACAGCATTGTAGATTATATTGAGGCGGTCGGATCGGACAATGTTTGCGAGAGGGGGTCATGTAAATGTTGAACAGTGTGGGGCTGAGGGAGGATCCTAGGGGAATGCTGCAGGTGATGTCTTTGGATGCGGAGAAAAAGAGAGGCAGTCGGATGCTCTGTATTCACCTTGATAGAAAGGAGGTGGCCCACTTGAGAGCGTTTTGCTGCATGCCGATGGTGTGGAGTCTGTCGATAAGGGTATGGCAGGAGACGGTATCAAGCACCACTGAGAGGTGGAGGAGGATCAGGGCTGCGGAGTCTCTGTGGTTGAGGAGGGTTTGAGGTCATCTGTGGCAGTGATAAGCGTGGTCTCAGTGCTGGGGTTTGCACAGATTCCATATTGTAATGGGGCGAAACGTTGGTTGAGTTCCAGGTATTCAGTGAGTTGTCTGTTGATGGCCTTCTTGAAAACTTTGTTGGGCAAAGAGAGTAGGGGGATCAGTCCATAGTTTTTGAGGTCGCTGGGGACGGCAGAGGGCTTTTTAAGGAGTGGTCTGACATCTGTGTATTTTCAATCATCTGGGAAAGCTGCTGTGTAGATGGAGGTGTTGAGGATGTTGGTAAGTTCTGTGCTGATGGGATTGGTGCGGAGGTTGAAGAGATGGAGGGGTCAGGGGTCGGTGGGAGCCCCAGAGTGGTTGGATGACATGATTGACAGAGTGGTCGGCGCGGTGAGCAAGGTAGCAATTGCTGAGCGTTCGGTCGCTGTTTCCTGGTTGCTTGTGGTTGTCAAGACTGGAGGCAGAGGGTTGGGGGTTGAAGTTGTTGTAGATTGTGGTTATCTTGTGGTGGAAGTAGCCTCAGACGGGGTCACAGAGTTCCTGGGAGGGGTGGATGGAGTTCTCTGTGGAGGGAGGGTTGGCAAAATCCTTGACAATCTTGAACAGTTCCTTTGTGTGGTTGGCCACAGAGTTGATGCGGTTGGTGATGGCTACTCTCTTGGCTTCCTTGATGTGCAGTGGTATTCATTGAGGGCTGTCTTGTAGGTTATTCTATCAGAGGGGTCTTTGGAGGCTTACCACCGCTTCTCAAATTGGTAGTAAATACACTAGGTGGTTTGGAGCTCTAGGGTGTACCAGCTGACTCGTTTCGAGGTTTAGATGGGTTTGGCTGATTTCAATGGGGCATCTTCGTCGGCGAGTTGGTGATCCAGCTGGAGAAGTTCTGAGTTACAAATGGCCTAGTTTAGATTTGCAGAGGTTTTGGGTTCAATCGATCAATCAATCAATCAATCAATCAAAAATACTTATAGAGCGCGCTACTCACCTGTGAGGGTCTCAAGGCGCGGGGGGGAGCAAAAGGAGAGGGGGTGGGAGGGGAGGGGAGATCACTGTTCGAAAAGCCAGGTCTTAAGGTTCTTCCTGAAGAGCAGGAGGTCTTGGGTCTTGCGGAGGGAGTTCCAGGCCTTGGGGGCTAGGTAGGAGAAAGATCTGCCTCCGGTGGTGGTGTGTTTGATGCGCGGGACAGTGGCGAGTGAGAGCTCGGCGGAGCGGAGGTGGCGTGTGGAAGGTCATTCTTTCATTAAGGTAGGTTGGACCGGTGTTATGGAGCGATTTATGTGCGTGGATGAGGATCTTAAAGGTGATCCTTTTGTCTATGGGGAGCCAGTGGAGGGATTTGAGGTGTGGTGAGATGTGTTCTTGTCGGGGGAGGTCGAGGATGAGTCGTGCTGCTGAGTTCTGGATTCGCTGAAGTTTGCGCATGCGTTTTTGTGTGGTGCCGGCGTAGAGGGCATTGCCGTAGTCTAGCCTGCTGCTGATGAGTGCGTGGGTGACTGTCTTTCTGGTCTCTGTGGGGATCCACTTGAATGTTTTTTTCAGTGTGCGGAGTGTGTTGAAACATGAGGAGGTGAGGGCGTTGATTTGTTGGGTCATCGAGAGGGAGGAGTCCAGGATGATGCCGAGGTTGCGTGCGTGGTTTGCAGGGGTGGGTGCGGGGCCTAGCGTGGTGGGCCACCACGAGGGGTCCCAAGTGTTTTTGTGTGGGCCAAAGATGATTATTTCGGTTTTGTTGGAGTTGAGTTTAAGGTGGTTGGCTGTCATTCAGGCAGCGGTGTCAAGGAGTGCGGTGTGTAGGTTGGATTTGGCGGTATTGGGGTTGTGGGTGAGGGAGAAGATGAGGTGTGTGTCATCAGCGTAAGAGAGGATGGTGATGCCGTGGGGTCTGAGGATGTTGGCTAGAGGGGTCATGTAGATGTTAAAGAATGTGGGGCTGAGGGAGGAGCCTTGTGGGACACTGCAGGTGATTTTGGTGGCAGGTGATTGGAAGGGTGGGAGACAGACTTTTTGGGTTCTGTCGGTGAGGAAGAAGGTGAGCCAGTCCAGGGCTTTGTGTCTGATCCCGGCGTCATGAAGACGTGTGCGGAGTGTGTGGTGGCAGACAGTGTCAAAGGCTGCGGAGAGGTCCAGGAGTATGAGTGCTACGTCTCACCCATGTCGACTCTGGATCTGATTTCTGCAAGCGATGAGCGCGGTTTCTGTGCTGTGGTTCCTGCGGAACCCAGATTGGGAGGGGTCGGGTGTGTGGTCTCGAGGAAGTGGGATAGGCGGGAGTTGACTATTTTTTCTGTGACCTTGGCTGGGAATGGGAGGAGGGAGTTGGGGCGGTAGTTGGAGAGGTCGTCCTGGTCGGCTTCGTTTTTTTTAGGAGCACGGTGACTTCCGCATGTTTCCAGAGGTCTGGGAAGGTGGCAGTTTCGAATGAGCTGTTGATTATGGCTCGGAGTATGGGTGCAATGGAGGGGCTGGCCCTTTTGTATATTCGGTGGGGGCATGGGTCGGAGGGGGAGCCAGAGTGAATGGAGTTAATTGTGTTTTCAGTTTCTTCGTTGGTGGTAGGGGCCCAGGTGGTGATTAGGTTGGGTGGTGTGTGTGGAGATTTAGGCCCTCATTCTGACCCTGGCGGTCGGCGGAGAGACGGCGGTCGGACCGCGAACAGACCGGCGGTATTAAAAATGGCATTCTGACCGCGGCGGTCCCCGCCGCGACCGACCGCCACTTCTCCACTCCGACCGCCACGGCGGTCATGACCGCCGGGCTGGAGTTTGCGCACTCCGGCCCGGCGGTCGTCCCAAGACCGCCAAGGGTATTATGACCCTGCCTACCGCCGCGGTTTCTTGCGGGCGGGAACCGCCGTGCGAACCATGGCGGTAAGCACTATCGGGGCCAGGGAATTCCTTCCCTGGCACTGATAGGGGTCTCCCCCACCCCCCACTACCCACCCGAGTCCTCCCCCCACACCCTCCACCCCCCTGCCACCCCCCAGAGGTGGTACGAACCCCCTCCCCACCCCCACCCCGACATGCACATACATGCACCCCGACATGCACACACCCCCAACATGCACATATACACACCCCCTACACACACATACACAACGGGGACACATACCCGCACACATACATGCAGACACGCGCACCTGCCGAACAGCACACATTACCCATAGACACAGCAGCACCCCCCGCCCGCATACACGCACTCACACACCCCCTCTACACACTCACACGCACACCCCCATGCACGCCCACATCACACAACACCCCCCCACCCCCTCCCCTCACGGACGATCAACTTACCTTGTGCGTTGGTCCTCCGGGAGGCGACGGGAGCCATGGGGAGGTGACCGCCAACAGAAGACCGCCAACAGAAGACCGCCACACAGAAATGTGGGTCGTAATTCTGTGGGCGGTGTTCTGCTGGCGTGGCGGTGGAGGTTGACCAGTCTCCACTTTCCCGCCGACCGCCAGTGTGGCTGCTGGCGGTTTTCCGGCGGAACGCTCCCAGCGGTCAGAATGCGCACAGCGGCATACCGCCGCGGTCGGCGGTCTTCACCGCGGCGGTAACTCGGCGGTCTTGCGAAAAGACCGCCAAGGTCAGAATGAGGGCCTTAGTGTTGGGTGGGTGCAGGGCACGTGTGGGGGGGGGGGTGTGGTGTGAAGCTGTTATGTATGTCCAGGATTTTGCGATGGAAGTGGTTTGAGAGGGAGTTGCAGAGGGTTTGTGTGTGCGTGGAGTCTCGGTTGCTGGCTTTGGGTTTGGAGAGCTCTTTGATGATGGTAAAGAGTTCTTTGCTGCTATGTGAGTGGTTGTCAATGCGTTCCTTGTAGTGTGCTCTTTTGGCGGTGCGTATGAGTTGGTGGTGGATGCGTGTGGTGGTTTTGAGGGCGGAGAAGTTTGTGGTGGAGGGTTCTTGTCTCCAAGTTTTCTCTGCTTTGCGGCATTTGCGTTTGGACTCGTGGAGTTTAGTGGTGAACCATGGGGTGTTCTTGATATTGCGGGTGGGGGTGTTTTTTCTGAGGGGCGCGAGGGCGTTGGCACAGGTGGTGATCCATTTGTTGAGGTTGTGTGTAGCGGTGTTGGAGTCGGTGTTGTGGGGGGGGGGTGTCAGTTGGGAGTTCAGGAGCTCAGTGGGGATCTTGTCCCACATGCGGTAGGGGGTGGTGTGTTGGTGGTGGTGTGTGGGTGGTTTGTTGTAGGAGAAGTGGACGCAATGGTGATCCGTCCATTGGAGTTTGGTGGTATGGGTGTAGGTAACGTGTTGGCTTGACGTGAAAATAGCGTTGAGTGTGTGTCCGGCCGAGTGGGTGGGGGCACTGACCAGTTGTTTGAGTCCCAGGTTGGTGAGGTTGTCCAGGAGGGAGGAGGAGTTGTGGTCGTGAGTGTTTTCCAGGTGGAAGGTGAAGTCGCGAGGAGTATGTAGTCTGTGGAGGTGAGAGCATGCGTGCTGATGGTGTCAGCGATGGTGTCACAGAATGGGGTGTGTGGTCCTGGGGTCTGTATGTGAGTGTGCCTCTGAGGGTGGTGGTGTTGTTGATGTGGATGAGGAAGTGCATGTGTTCTGCGTTGTTGAGGGTGTGGAGGGTGTTGGTGGTGACCTTGATGGTGTCTCTGTGAAGGATGGCGATGCCGCCTCCTGGATTGTTGAGGCGGTCTTTGCGTTGGGGTTTGTAGCCCTCTGGGGTGGCTATGGCTATGTCTGGCTCGGATGTAAGGTTTGTCCATGTTTCTGTGAGGAAGACAATGTCAGGTGAGTGTGATGAGGTCCCAGAGTTCTATGGCATGTTTGTGTAGGGACTGGGTGTTAAGTAGCAGACAGCTGAGATGGTTGCGGGTGGTATGGTTGTTGTGATGTGTGATAGTGTTAGCGGGATGTTTGTGGTGTTGCTGAGGGTAGGGGTGGCGATGGCGTGGGGCTTGTGTGGGTTGTGGGGTTTGTTGGTGGGTGCGGATGTTGTTGTGTGGAGGATGTTGTGTTTGGTGTTGGTGTGAGGTGCGTGGGGGGTGGAGCAGGAGAATAGGCAGTTGCGGCAGGAGAAGGGGCCTTGTGTGTGTGAGGGGGTGGTTTGAAGGCAGTTGGGGCGGGCTGCGGGGTTGAGGGAGAGGAGCGAGTGGGGGTGGTAGTGGAGTCTGGGGGGAATTTGGCTGGTAGGGACAGGGGGACTGGCACTGGGTGCGGTCTGGGCGCGGACAGGTGCAGACAGGCTTGCCTCCGGCGCGGCCGCGCAGCGACCGCCAATAAGAGGGGGAGGTGGGAGGGAGGGGCAGCTAGGAGGTGGGCAGGAAGGGAGAGCGAATTGGGGCGGGAGGGGGCGGCCCGCAGGGACGCAGTGGCGGGGAAAAACAGAGCCGGGGGAGTGCACAAAGGTCGAGATGGCACAGAGACGGAAAAAAAGAGTGGAAAAAAGGCGAAAACTAAAGGAAACAGACAATGCACAGAACGGCAGAGTACAGCGGAGAAGGGAAGGTAAAAGAGATCAGGTCAGAAAAAGTAGGAAGGCACGATAATAGACACAGAATGCACAGAACGGCAGAGGGCAGTGGAGAAGGGAAGGTAAAAGAGATCAGGTCAGAAAAAGTAGGAAGGCACGATAATAGACACAGAATGCACAGAATGGCAGAGTACAGCGGAGAAGGGAAGGTAAAAGAGATCAGGTCAGAAAAAGTAGGAAGGCACGATAATAGACACAGAATGCACAGAACGGCAGAGTACAGCGGAGAAGGGAAGGTGAAGAGATCAGGTCAGAAACAGTAGGAAGGCACGATAATAGACACAGAATGCACAGAACGGCAGAGGGCAGTGGAGAAGGGAAGGTAAAAGAGATCAGGTCAGAAAAAGTAGGAAGGCACGATAATAGACACAGAATGCACAGAACGGCAGAGTACAGCGGAGAAGGGAAGGTAAAGAGATCAGGTCAGAAACAGTAGGAAGGCACAAATAACACAATGTACAGGGTAGAAAGTGCTGAGCAATTGGGTCCACTGCGTTTTAGTAAATTCCCCGAGAATCCCCCCCAGCCCCCATCTGCAGTGGATGGTCTTCCTGGCCATGGTGGGTGAGTGTTGATTTCTGCCTGAGAAAGCAAAGTGACAATGACATGGTGGGTCCAGGTGAACTCTGTGGTGTTGGTGAACTTGATTCTGTTGCTGGAGAAGAAGATGGTGTTTAGTGTGTGTTGGAATTTACCCTTTTGCAGGGTCATCCCCAATCTTTTTGCCTGCTGCCTCCTATTTTTTTCCTGACCTGTTTCTGTTGGCTTTTGAACTCTGCGCACTTTACCACTGCTAACCAGTGCTAAAGTGCATATGCTCTCTGTGTAAATTGTATGGTTGATTGGTTTATCCATGATTGGCACATTTGATTTACTAGTAAGTCCCTAGTAAAGTGCACTAGAGGTGCCCAGGGCCTGTAAATCAAGTGCTACTAGTGGGCCTGCAACACTGGTTGTGCCACTCACATTAGTAGCTCTGTAATCATGTCTCTGACCTGCCACTGCAGTGTCTGTGTGTGCAGCTTTAAACTGTAAATTCGACTTGGCAAGTGTACCCACTCGCCAGGCCTAAACCTTCCCTTTTCTTACATGTAAGACATCCCTAAGGTTGGCCCTAGGTAGCCCCAAGGGCAGGGTGCAGATTATGGTTAAGGTAGGACATATAGTAATGTGTTTTATATGTCCTGACAGTGAAATACTGCTAAATTCGTTTTTCACTGTTGCAAGGCCTGTCCCTCTCATAGGTTAACATGAAGGTTACCTTTAACAATGATTAAAGTGTAGATTCCTTTGGGAGCGGATTGACATGTGGAGTTTGGGGTTCTCTGAGCTCACAATTTAAAAATACATATTTTAGTAAAGTTGATGTTAAGATTGTGCGTTTGAATATGCCACTTTTAGAAAGTGAGCATTTTCTTGCTTACATCATTTCTGTGACTCTGCACGTTTGTGGATTCCCTGTCTGGGTCAGTTTGACAGCTGGGCTGGTTGCACTTCTCACTAGACAGTGACACAAAGGGAGCTGGGGTGTAGTCTGCATTTCCTGATGAACCATCTGTGCTGGGAGGGAGGTGTTATGCCATTAATTGTGTTTGGCCAATGACTTTGTGTTTCACCACTGCGCATATTAGTTGCTCAATGTTCACCAGTAGCACATTACATGTTGTATTCAGTTTAGCTGCCTATTGGCTTTAACGTGGCATTAGACATTACATTTGGTATTTAGGTTAGGTGCCTATTAGCTTTAACATGGCATTAGACATTACATTTGATATTTAGGTTAGCTGTCTATTGGCTTTAACATGGCATTAGACACTGCATTTGGTATTTAGGTTAGCTGCCTATTGGCTTTAACGTGGAGTTAGGCATTGCAATTGAGACATTGCAGATGAGCTGTGTTTTTCCACATGGTTGACCAAGCTGTGTTTTTCAAATTGAATTCACACGAAACCTAACGTGATAACAGAGCGTATATTTGGTGTTTTCCTTTCTGCTTAGGCTTGGGAAGAGGAGGGGCCTAGGAGATCTGGCCAATCTCCAATGGCTTGTTTTATTTCCCGAGTCTGAAAGGAAGGGGCAGGTTTTTGTAACAGTGGCCCTGTGGCAGCAGCTGGGAGAGATCTTCTAGGACTTCAGTCAGGAGCGGACGTCAGCTACCTGGCTCCCGTTTGGGTGGAAAGGGTCTTTCTCGCAGTTGAACAGGAGTCATCAACTTGAAGATAGGAGAATGACAAGCAGTGATAGGCCCTACGGTGATGCAATTTTGACTTTTATTCTTTGCTTTGAAGTTATGCTATAATATAATCACATGTATTTGCTGTGTACATTGCAACTGAGAAGTACTTTGATATATTTTGCTTTCATTGCTGTGACTACTTTTAAACATGTGCTTCCAACCTACTAATCTCGTCTTTCAGGAACCTTGTGGTGAAGTATTAATAATAAATGTCTTCTTTAAACTAAGCATTCCAGAGAAGTTTTGTCAGCTCGGTCATAAGATAAGAGAAGGAAAGAAAAACTTGAGGGGGGGGGGAGTGGTCACTCACACCTGAAAGGTCTGTGCCTGCCCTCACACAATGCAGTCTCCAACCCCCTGGTGTGTGTCTGGGGCCTGGCCAAGGCAGGATTTCACTAACAAGAGAGACTTTCCTTTGAAGTAGGCCTACCTCAAAGGGCAAAATGGGTATTAGAAGGGCACCCAAAACCACAGACTGGAGAACACTTCTGGAAACCAAAAGGAACCTCTGCCTGGAGAAGAGCTGAAGAGCTGAGGAAGAAGAGCTGCCCTGCCTGTGATTGTGCTTCGTGGAGCTATCCTGCAGTTGCTGCTTCTGCCTGTGCTAGAGGACAAAGGCTGGACTTTGTGTTGACTTTCTTCTTGTGAAGAACTCTCCAAGGGCTTAGTTTAGAGCTTGCCTCCTGTTGTTTGAAGTCTCAGGGACAGCAAAGACCTCTTTCTGCCAGCACCTGGAGCCTCTGCTGAGACTCCTACTCTGCCAAGTGGTGCCCATCCAGTTCCTGGGACCCTGAAAGGAGAAGCTAGCAGCCCAAGAGTGAGAAATCCACGCACAGACTGCCGTGCGGTGAAAAGATTGACGCAACTGCGATCCGCGGCTAAATAAAATCGAAATGCCGCCGGCTTCGTGAATGAAAATCGCCACTTACCTGCAACACGAACAGAAGATCGATGCCCACGGCTGGAGAAACGACACACAGCATCGGTGACGGAGGCTGGTGAGACTGCAACCAGCACTGTGTCATTTTGGGATCATCGTGTGGCTGAATTTCTGACGCAAACATCGCTGGGCGTGCAAAAACGACGCAAGGCCTGCCCGGACCAAGAGTGCTGGCCGGATTGACGCATCGCACTCCTGCGGAGAGAAGAAACGGCGCTCGCCGACCCGACTGAAGTTAAGCCTGCCTGCTCGTGCCAAGCTACCAAGAGGGTGAGCGGGGGTTAGCTGAGGGTGATTCTCTTTTATCCTGGCTAGAGTGAGGGTCCTTGCTTGGACAGGGGGTAATGTGACTGCCAACCAAAGACGCCATTTCTAACATGTGTTTCCGGCTTTGAGCGTGGGTGCAGCGACTAGTTGAGCAAGGTCAATGTTGTTGAGGTTCTCTAGGAGGGGGGCAGTGTTGTCATCTTTGGGGTTGTCAATGTGAAAGTTGAGGTTGCTGAGCAGGATGTAGTGGTGGGAATCCATAGCCGGGGGGGGGGGGGGGGCAATGATGTTGTTGATGTTGTACCAGAAGGCTGGTTGGGATTCCAATGGTCTGTAGACAAAGGTGCCTCTTATGGTCTTGGCGTATGTATGGAGTTGGAAGTTGAGGTGTTCCATGAGGGGTGTGAGGCCATCTATGGTGATGGTGAATTGAATGGTTTCCTTGAAGATTATGGTATGCCTCCAACATGTTTGTTTGCGCTGTCTTCGTGTGTCATCTTGCAGCCAGTGGAGGTGGTGATGCTGGGGTTCGTGGTGGGGCTGAGCCATGTTTCGGTGATGAAGTTCTTGTTAGGGGAGAGGGTGGTGATGATGTCCCAGACCAGCGTGGGTTCACTTACACAGGATCTGGTGCGGTCCGAAAGTCTAATGCGGCAGAGGAAGCCTCCATTGGTTGAGAGGGGGAGGCACTGAAGCAATTATTGTTACAGGGTCTGGGGTTTAAATCCAGGAGGTCCTTGGCGGCGTAGCGGTGGATGGTGTGAGAGCCAGGGGTCCTAGTGCTGAGCATAGTCTAGGCATGGGCAGGTGCAGATGTGCTTGCCTTAAGCGCACTGGTTGCGTGCCCATTTCAAGCATCCATTGTATTCAAGCATCCACTGTACGTGTCTGCAGTGCAGTGCCCTCCATAAGTAATGCTCTGGCCTCATTTTTCTCCTAAAAAGTGGAAAATATCTATGCTTCCTTTCCGGGGGAAGCTAGAAACCAACCTTCGCTGAAGTCATGGTTTGATTCGTCAGCTGACAGTGTCCTGCACTTTAGTCCAATTCAACTTGAGGAGTTGATGTCCTTCTCATCTGCGATAAAATCTGTCTCCTCATTAAACTCAACATCTCCTCCCATCTTAGAACAGGGCTGTGAGAATTATTTAACTGCTCTCTGTCTCCTAGCTGTGTCCCCCAGCATTGGTAACACACTATGGTGGTGCCACTTCCGAAAAAAAAACATTTATTCAATCCCTCTAAGCCTGAAAACTATTATCTTATCTCCCTGCTACCAGTCTTCTCTAAGAATGTAGTGAAGCATGTGAATGGGCAAGCTTTCCAGCTTTATGGTGGATAATGAGCTCCTCCATAGGACGCAATCAGGTTTCTGTCCCTCTTACAGTACAGAATCCACCTTGCTGCTAGCTTTCACTCATCAGATTATGATTGATGGCAACAATGCAGCTATCCTACTGCTGGACCTCTTTCCCTCTTTCAACACTGTGTTCCTTAAAACATCCTGGTCGAGAGGCTCCAGAGCTTCAGTATAGGCAGTAAAGTGCTGATTTGGCTTGCCTCATTTCTGCAGGGACGAACCTTTCAGGTCTCCCAAAAACCTTTACACTTGAAGGAGCATCCCTTGCAGCAGACAGTGCCTCAGGGCTCTTCATTGAGTTCAACCCTCTTCATCTATGTCCTCTGGCTGAGGTTATTGACCGTTATCAGTTTCCCATCATCTCATATGCAGACGACACACAACTTGTCATCACATATCTCAGAATAATGAACATATGGCCTCTTCTCTTTATCTTGGCCAGTCAGAGGTTGTGGCATAGATGGACTCAAACTGCCTAAAGCTGAATGCAGGGAAGATAGAGGTGTTGGTTTTGTGCAAGCACCTTAACATTTGGTCCAACACCTGGTGCTACAGTCCCTTACCCCCTCCCAAGCTTAAGGTCAGAAATCTGGGCATCTGGTTCGATCGAAAACTCCACTTGGACAGACAAGTCACCTCTTTCGCAAGGAAATGTGTTGGGATGCGGAGATCTCTGACAAAACTACTTCACCTATTACTTCAATCTGTCTAAAAAAAAAACCGCACACAAGGCCTTGCTTATATCCAGGCTGGACAATTGTAATGTCCTTTATTTAAGTGTGACTTGATTGCAAATTACCATGCTGCAACAGGTCCTGAATGCTGCAGCACAGGTACTGCTCAATCTACCTAAGCGTGCCTCTATCAGTACCACGCTTAGGAAACTGCACTGGCTCCCAGTGAGGCAAAGAATCACCATCAAAGCTCTCAGTTACTGTTATAAGTCCCTTTCCTCTCAAGGTCTATCCTATCTTCAGGCGATGGTTAGACCTTACAGTATATCAGATCCAGAAATCTAAGCTCGGCCAAAGCAAACCAGCAAATTTTAAAAGAGTTAGAATGAAGGCAACTCTTTTAGCTACCTTGCAACTAAAATCTTGAACTCTCTTCCTGTTGCAATTAGGCATGCTTTATATGAAACTCTTTTCAGGAAAAAACTGAAAAACTGTCTCTTTGGGTCTAGTGAAGAAATGATCAGCATGTTGGGTTACTTTATCCCCAGGTGCCAGAATCCTAGCACTGAGACACTTCGTAATAAGTAGCTATGCACTTTACAACTCTTATTATATTAAGTCTTATTATTATGCTATAATCTTGTTCCTATCTTTGTTTTTTCTTGCCAATGGCTTAAGCAGGTTTCTATTTGCAGTGAAACAGAATGAATCAAACCAGCTTGGAGATACAGTCTGCATGCAAGTGCAGGGTTTTAACCCCTTAGCTGCTTGGCATTTTACTGGGACATACCCCATTTTTACAATTTTTGTGTGCTTTTAGCCTCCTTCCAGTTAGAGACAGAAATGGGGGTGAAACCAAGGCTGGACCCAGGACAGCTAAACATTTATGAAATGTAGACAACATTCTGTATTCAGTAAGGGGTCATTTGTGTAGATCCTACAAGGTTCTCCTACAGAAAATAACAGCTGAAATAAAGAAATATTGAAATTGAGGTGAAAATAAAACGCAATTTTTCTCCACATTTTACTCTGTAACTTTTTCCTGCGATCTCATATTTTCTAAAGTAATATATTATTACATCTGCTGGACACTTCTGGTTGCGTTGATCTATAGGGCTTATCGGTTCATCAAGAACCCTAGGTACCCAGAGCCAGTAAAGGAGCTGCACCTTGCAATGGGTTTTCATTGTGTACTGGGTGTACAGCAATTTATTTGCTGAAATATGAAGAGTGAAAAATAGGTATCAAGGAAACATTTGTATTTTCACAATGGGCACAAGATAAGGTGTTGAGAAGCAGTGGTTATTTGCACATCTCTAAATTCTGGGGTGCCCATACTAGCATGTGAATTACAGGGCATTTCTCAAATAGACGTATTTTCTTTTTTTTTTACACACGGTCTTATATTCGGAAGGAAAAAATGTAGAGAAAGACAAGGGGTAATAATGCTTGTTCTGCTATTCTGTGTTCCCCCAAGTCTTCCGATAAAAATGGTACCTCACTTGCGTGGGTAGTCCTAATGTCCGCGAAAGGAAACGCAACATGGACACATCACATTTTTACATTTAAATATGACGTGTTTTTTGGAAAGTGCCTGGCTGTAGATTTTGGCCTCTAGCTCAGCCGGCACCTAGGGAAACCTATCAAACCTGTGCATGTTTGAAAACTAGACACCTGGCTGAATCCAGGATGGGGTGACTTGTGGGGCTCTCACCAGGTTCTGTTACCCAGAATCCTTTGCAAATCTAAAAATGTGGCAAAAAAAAAAACACTTTTTCCTCACATTTCTGTGAAAGTTCTGGAATCTGAGAGGAACCACAAACTTCCTTCCACCCAGCATTCCCCCAAGTCTCCCGATAAAAATGGTACCTCACTTTTGTGGGTAGGCCTACTGCCCGCGACAGGAAACGCCCCAAAATGCAACATGGACACATCAAATGTTTACATTAAAAACTGACGTGTTTTTTGGAAAGTGCCTAGCTGGGGATTTTGGTCTCTAGCTCAGCCGGTACCTAGGGAAACCTATCAAACCTGTGCATTTTTGAAAACTAGACAACTAGAGAAACACAGGATGGGTTAACTTGTGGCGCTCTCACCAGGCTTTGTTACCTAAATTCCTTTGAAAGCATCAATATTTGGCAAAAAAAACACTTTTTCTTCACATTTCGGTGATAGAAAGTTCTGGAATGTGAGAGGAACCACTAATATCCTTCTACCCAGCAGTCCCCCAAGTCTCCGGATAAAAATGGTACCTCACTTGTGTGGGTAGGCCTAGTGCCCGCAACAGGAATAGATCACACAACGGTCAATGTTGGTCCCTACATGAGGGCAACTGTTGACCCTGGGGTGATCTGTTCCTGATGCAGGCACTAGGTACAAGCACTCAAGTGGAGCAGAGTTTTTATCAGGACAAGTAGGGAAACACTGGGTGATAGGAATTTTGTGGTTCAAATGCATATTCCTGTAGTTTGTGTGACAGAAATGTGAGACAAAATTGAGTTTTTATTCAACATTTCACCTTTGCAAGGTATTCTGGGTAAGAAAACTTTGGGGAATCTACATAAGTTACACCTCTGTGGACTTCCCCGGATGTCTAGTTTCCAGAAATGTCTGGGTTTGGTAGGTCTCGCCGAGCCCAGGACCAAAAACGCAGGTACCTGCCTTACAAAACCAGGTTGTTTTGTGATAGATAATTTTAATGTCTCCACAATACGATTTGGGCAGGGGAATTGGATTCTGAACTAAATTGGGGAGCACTCTCTCTGTGCTTGCCGCCGCAAGCACCTGCTCTCTGGGTTGGGCTAACCCGCTATTGTCCCGCTGCACAGACACTTCTTGTGAAGGGACAGCAGGACTGTCCGCATCTCCTCCCTCATAATCAATGGAAGAGGAGTTATCGAATGGGACTCCTCCGACTGAAAAATCACTCCCAGAGTCTGCACCATTGTCCTATCCATCAGAGCTGTCCTCTATAACCCGAGTGAGGGCTTGAGCAGCAGTCATTCAATGAGATGCCATCTCTGCTACGGGCTAAACTGTTGCTCTAAAACACTAGCCTACACAGACAGTCCCAAAATTGCTGGTGGGTGTGTGTGTGTGTGTGTGTGTGTGTGTGATACGTGCAACAGTAGAGGTCACCTTACCTTTGCTTCATCCCTCAATCAGCACGTTCTTTCAAGACACTCAAAAAAAGACACACTATTACTTCACCTTGTCACATACCAATCATCAAAGTCTTTAGCGCCTCTAGTGCCCAGTCCAACAATCATTATTGGTGCTCCCACTCCTATGACCTCCTCCTCAGATTCCCTCACTACCACCCATCAAAAGTGCCCTTTATCTCTCCATAACCCCCCGCACATAGATTTCATTAGTATTATAGCACAGGCAATGGCTGACTGTAAAGCAGTTAAAGCGGCCTGACTTATACACACACACAAATAAATAAAGCATTCTTTGACCTGGGCAGGGCTAGCATTGTCAGAGAGTCACATCCTTAAAATGTTAAGATTATGGAACTGGTTTATATGTTAGCGGAAAGTGTACTCAATTGCAACGGTGACAGAATACCCTTCACGACAACATGATGGTCCAAAAACCCAATTTAAATGAAAGCGGACCTTTGGAGTAACTACAGAGGAGACTACCCAGTCTCTGCTGTCGTTACCACCCTCCGATAGCTCCCCTTGCGCGCCGCCCGCTCCTTCACCGTCACGCGAGCCACGACTGACTATTACTAAAAAATAGTTTGGCCACAAAAATAAACAGTAACAAAAATATGACCGGGTTCAAGTAACATACAAAATCGTTCTGAAATCCATGAGTAGTGGACTTGGGGGGGTCATTCCGACCTCGGTGGTCTTTTCAATAGACCGCCGAGGGACCGCCGTACGGAAGACCGCCAGTGCTGGCGGTCTTCCGCGTGGGCCATTCTGACTGTTGGCAGCGCTCCGCCCGTTTCCGGACGAAGAGCCGCCAACAGCCATTCTGGCGGCAGGCGGGGAAGTGGAGGTAGCTCCACCTCCACCGCCACGCCAACAGAACACCACCCAGCGAATCACGACCTGTGATTCGCTGTGGCGGTGTTCTGTTGGCGTGGCGGTGTTGGCAGAGCTGCCCCCATGGGTCCCGTTCCCTCCCGGAGGATCACCAGGAACAGGTAAGGTGATCGTCCGCTAGGGAAGGGGGGTGGGCGGGGTGTTGTGAGATCCCCCAAGGATCCTCCCTCAGCCCTACGTTGTTCAACGTCTACATGATCCCCCTCGCCAATCTGGCCCGCCAACATCACCTCAGCATCATCTCCTACGCCGACGACACCCAGCTCGTCCTCTCCCTGACCAAAGACCCACTCACCACCAAAACCAACCTCCACGAGGGACTGAAAGCCATCGCCGAGTGGATGAACGACAGCCGCCTGAAGCTCAACTCCGACAAGATGGAAGTCCTCATCCTCGGGCACACCCCTTCGGCCTGGAACGACTCCTGGTGGCCCACCGATTTCGGACCCCCACCCACCCCAGCCAGCCACGCAAGAAGCCTCGGCTTCATCCTGGACTCAGCCCTCACCATGTCCAAACAGGTCAGCGCCGTCTCCTCTTCCTGCTTCAACACCCTTCGAATGCTCCGCAGAATTTTCAAGTGGATCCCAACAGGAACCAGAAAGACGGTGACCCAAGCCCTCGTCAGTAGCAGACTTGACTACGGCAACGCACTCTACACAGGCATCCCAACAAAAGACATCAAACGACTCCAGCGTATCCAAAATGCATCCGCCCGCCTGATCCTTGACATACCCCGCCGATGTCACATCTCCCCTCACCTGAAGGACCTCCACTGGCTCCCCGTGGACAAGAGGATCACCTTTAAACTCCTCACCCACGCTCACAAGGCTCTACACAACACCGGACCTACCTACCTCAACTCCAGACTCAACTTTTACGCCCCCACTCGTCAACTCCGCTCTGCCAATCTCGCCCTCGCCATCGTCCCCAGGATCCAGCGCAAGACCGCCGGCGGCAGATCCTTCTCCTTCCTCGCCACCAAGACCTGGAACTCTCTCCCCACCTCACTGCGCCAAACCCAGGACCTCCTCGCCTTCAGGAGACTCCTCAAGACCTGGCTCTTCGACCGCTAACAGCTCACCCCCCCCCCCCCCCCCCACCAGCGCCTCGAAACCCTGACGGGTACATAGTGCGCTTTACAAATGTTATGATTGATTGATTGATTGTGTGCGTGCATGGGGGTGTGCATGTGTGTATGTTGAGGGGGCGTGTGTATGTGCATGAATGCGTGCGTGTATGTGTGTATATGTTGGGGATCGGGGTGGGGGACGGGGTTCCTGCAACCTTTTGGGGGTGGCAGGGGTGGTGGGGGGTGTAGGGGAGGGAGTCGGGGTGGGGGTTGGGGGAGACCCCTATCAGTGCCAGGGAAGGGATTCCCTGGCACTGATAGTGCTTTCCGCCATGGATTTCATGGCAGTCCCAAACCGCATGAAATCCATGGCGGTAAGCCGGGGTCAGGTGGGTTGGAATACTGCCGGCGGTATGTGAGGACCGCCGGGCTGGAGACCCAGGTCTCCAGCCCGGCGGTCGTTACCGCCGTGGCGGTCGGAACGGTGAAGCGGCGGCTGGCCATGGCGGTAACCGCCATGGTCAGAATACATGAAAAAAGACCGCCAGCCTGTTGGCGGTCTTACCGCCGCTTCACCGCCGACCGCCACGGTCGGAATGACCACCTTGGTCTCTTTACAGACGATGGCGATGACATCAAAATTATTAAGTGATTAAATCCATTCTTGTTATTTAAACCTCGAGTGCAAATCCGCTACATTCCAGCTAAATAGGTCTAATCAATTAAAGAATATATTTATGCGACAAGCTACCTCAGATGATACAGGTTCAGGTAAGCTACATGTGTCTGAAGAGGGACCAACCAGTGTTTGAGCGCACATGTGTCAATCTGCTTCTGTCCCATTATCGAGTACAGTGAACCTATTTTGAGTGCTGACCCCGAAATCTGACACAAATATATTATTATTTTGATTGTTAGCTATAGGAAGGCTGTTTGGTAGCAGAGGGCTATGGACCTTAATAGACACTTGGGCAGGGAGGTCTATAGAAAAGTCCAAGTAGCAATGCTGTGACAAAACCATATTTCGGAGCAGAATGTGCTATGAAGAGCAAAAGAGTACAAATATAAATAGGATTTTTAAAGTTAACTCAATCACCACCCAAAGACTTTAATGACGGTCCGAACTAGGGGACCATTCTCTCTTAAATTATGTGAATGCTGTTGTATGTTTAAAGTTCTTGTGTATCGACAGCCAATGAACAGTTTTATGCAATAGTTGTTTGTGATCTTCACTCTGTACAGCATTTAATACAGGCATGCTGACCAGTACTATCACATAGAGGCAAGCACAGGGTGGCAGATGTAGTGTACTTGGTTCGTGCATAGCTTTTGCTCTGGATTTGAAGAATAGACATGTGATGACAGACTACTCCCCCTGTTGGGAAATCCAGCAAACATTCAGCATGGGGAGTTATGATGGACCTTGGAACATGTGGGCAAATTTCCCCCCAGCAGAGACAAAGTAAGAACATACTGGTGTGAATCAACAGTTGCCACAGAATTAATAGGTGCCTGTGTTTTTGTTGTATGATGATTCAATTTCCGATCAATAGAATCCAATCTAATATAAATTGGAAGCAAAAGATCGTCTAATAGGGCATGCACGCTAGAACAAAATTTTATCGAGAGAATTTGATGCGGCTATTGCAGTGGGAATTAATTGTCCCAACATCTGTCTTCTTATCTAGCTTTCCAGCAGCTGACCCTGATGGTGCTGACCTTTCTTTTCCCGCTTTACTGCGGGTTCATTTGGTGGGAGGTGACAGAACTGAGAACTTCAGGAGCATGGACAGGGACTGGGGAAACAAATATGACATTCAGCAACCAAGCAATCTATGATGATTCAAGGACACCTAAACCAAATAGTCTAGTTCATGGGAAAGACGCATGTGCTAGGGATGGTCTCCTGTTGGTCAGTTCAATTTCTTTCAAGATTATCCCAACAGCCTGTTGTTAAAAAACATCAATAGTGGTAGTGTTACCTCCCTGTACTTGGATGAGTGGAGGTTCCAGCGTCACATGTCAGACGTTAGGGGTTAGTGTGGTTAGAGGAGTGGCCATGCCCAAGCTCTGTCATGCGCAAAAGGTCAGATCTTCGCCCAGGCCATGCCCGGTCATGACCTATCCTGTGCTTCTGGATGCCAAAAAGCACTGCAAACGCTTTTGCAACCTTGGCTCTGCCTCCTCCACCTCCAAGTGGGCTATTTGACCAAGAAGAATTGCATGCAGTGAAGTCCTTGTATCCCCGCTGTGTAAAGTCTGTCATTACTGTGGCCTCATAGTGCTTTTGACAGTCTTGGTAACTTTTCACATTTTCATTCTAAAACAAAGTTTTGCTCAGCTTGAGAATGAGTGATTAAGATACTGCGTTTTCTTCTCTTAGTTTGAGGACAATTGCCCAGATGTGATACCAATGTTGAAGTGACAAACACTCCAATTCACAAAATCGGAATGACTGCGACCCCCAAAATAGGTATTTTTGTGTTAAAAACCATAATTAAGAGTTAGTAAACTTTAACTGACTTCTAAAATGAGTATCCGCCTGGTTACCGATCTGGAAGTTGGAAGGTCTGTGCTGTGGGGGGCCCATCCAAATTGCGAATCAGTACTAAATTAAGCTATGGTTTGGGACAGAATATCAGATGCATACCACTGAAGAGTTACCGACTATTAAATTTGGTGGCAACTTATTTGCAAATAGGAACTGATCCCTTCTGGACCCCTCCTCTTTTGTCAATCGGGCGGAACGTTTCAGGGAGAGTAACTCACTGAAACTTTTTTAAAAACGTAAAGAAAAAATACCCCCGTTTCCTTTAAGAAAATCACGATGCTTTAAAAAATGTTTTATTTAAGAACAATCACATATATGGTGATCTGCTGACCTTTTCAGTCCATCATCCCTGAGTTTTTGAACAATCGGATTAAGTCACAATTTGTGACCAACCTAATTAATATTAGTCAGACAGGTCAGACTGTGACCATTACAGTTCCTGATTTCTCAAACTGATGTATTAGTACATAGGTCAAGTCACAAAATCCGTTCTCAGCTGCAAAAACCAGGAGTAGTTGCAAACTGTGACCCCTTTTTGCAACCAGAACAATACTACATTGGTCCCAACGTCTTTTTAATTGAACTGCAGAAAAATGATGTGGTGTCAGAGAAATGTGCTGGACGACTGTACAACTCTTTCATGTTCGGTTGACATGCCTGTTTCCTGGCAGATGGTGATATTCTGTGGGTCCTTTTACTTAATATGTGTTTTTGGTTTTCTGTCTAACTAGTGCTTTGTGTTTGAGGATGTCACCATTGAGGTTGCATAGGTTGGTGTCTCTGTTTTATCTGTGGAACTTAAACGGAATTGATGTGTACAATGGGTTTGGTCAAAATTACTTTTGCTGTGCTTGGACAGATATTGGAGAAAAGGCTAGCAGGTTAGACAATCATATGGTTTGCTGCTGGCTGAGATGTGTACCAAATTTTCTCTGACAAAACGTTTTCTACTTATAACTTACAGAGAGAATTATTATGTTGTGCTGTGCTTTGTGTACCTTACTTTGGTGGCTAGTGTCAACATGAGTGACCCCAGAGCTGCCAATATAGTGATATTTTGCTGTGTTGGTGTCCATGAAGACCCAATACTCTGATAGCAATATTGTTTGTCCCTGTGATGCCTATTTACATTGAAACATGTGGGGATAATGTTAGTGTTAATCAAGCTGCTCCATTTGCAGGAATGTCCATGACATATACTCATTTACAGTGCATTCAATATATATTGAGTTGTGTAGCAGAACTAGCCTCATGTGATACATTCTTAATAAACAAGTGAATGATTCTGTTACCAGCCTCTTCACATAAGAAAATAGCAGAAGATAGACTGTTTAAGCCATTCTTCAAGGCGAGTGTTATATTAAGGCTTTGTGATGGAGGTCACATCAGGGTTGTGACAGACGTTCTTGCCCTACATAGCCCGAGCCACAAACCGTGGAGAAGACTCATGGAGTCTGCCTTTGCCACACTGCCGTAGTAGTGGAGCTTAGATTCCTGACTAGTAAACATGTTTGAATGCTATGATAGCCCTTGGAAAGCCAACTGTCACAGAAAATGCAGAGGTAACCGTATGCATTTTCAACCATCCTAGGTACTGAGTGCAAAGATGTGTTACACAAGGAGGACTCATGAAATAACTGGCTCATGCCTAACGTATCAGATGTTCCTTATTTGGTACTTAGGAGGACTGAAATATGACCAACCTCTCCATACCTTCAGGTGAACTAAAGTGCAATCATAAAATCCCTGTAAAGAATGACCTTAACCCTAAAGGACTATGGGGGTCATTACAACCTCGGCGGTCTTTTAATAAGACTGCCGAAGGACCGCCGTGTGGAAGACCGCCAGTAGTGGCGGTTTGCCGCTCTGCGTATTATGACTGTTGGCTGCTCTCCGTCCTTTTTACGACGGAGAGCCGCCAACAGCCATACTGGCGGGCAAGTGGAGGTTGCTCCACCTCCACCGCCACGCCAACAGAACACCGCCCACCGAATCACATCCTGTGATTCGGTGCAGCGGTGTTCTGTTGGCGGTGTGGTGTCGGCGGAGCAGCCCCCATGGCTACCGTCCCCTCCCGGAGGATCGACGGACAAGGTAAGTCGATTGTCCGTTAGGGGAGGGGGGTGGGAGGGTGTTGTGTGGGTGCATGGGGGTGTGCGTGTGTGTATGTAGAGGGGGTGTGAGTGCGTGGATGCTTGCGGGTGTGTTGGGAATGAGTGTGTGTATGTCTGGATGTATGTCTGTATGGATGTGTGCGTGTATGTCTGTATATGGGTGTGCGTGTCTGACTGAGTGTGTGGATGTAGACATGTATGTTGGTGTGTGTGCTGTATGTGTGTTGGTGGTGCCTGCGTGCGTGTCGTGTGTGAGTTATGTGATGTTGGGGGTCGGGGTGGGGAGGGGGGGCCCTGCCACCTTTGGGGGGTGGCAGGGGTGGTGGGGGGGTGTATGGGAGGTAGTCGGGGTGGGGGAGACCCCTATCAGTGCCAGGGAAGGAATTCCCTGGCACTGATAGAGCTTACGGCCATGGATTTCATGGCGGTTCCTACCGCTGGAAATCCACGGCGGTAAGCCGGGTCGAAATACCGGCGGCGGTATTGTGAGGGCCGCCGGGCTGGAGACCCAGGTCTCCAGCCCAGTGGTCGTCTCCGACTTGGCGGGCGGAACGGTGAAGCGGCGGATGACCATGGCGGTGACCGCCATGGTCATAATACAAAAAAAAAGACCGCCAGCCTGTTGGCGGTCTTACCGCCGCTTTAACACCATCCGCCAGGGTTGTAATGACCCCCTATATTCTTAGGAATTTCCTAAATGCAAAGCCCTCATTTAAATATGTACATGTTCATTAATTTTAATAGATGTATTGTTTATCACCCATAAACGAGGAGAACATTTATTGTATGGTCCATGGCTTTTACTAATAACAATAGTGGTCCACCTTTGAACCCAAGTGTGAACTGGATACCTAGGAAACATAGAATATGTAACATAAGATGTTTATTGATAAAGCAAATGTTCATCCTTGGGGCATCTTGGTGCTGAATAACAGATGCTTTTTTGTTTTCAAACTCAATGGAAACAGGGGCACAGGCTTCACTAGCAGTCAAAATATATCACATTCAGTAGACACTTAGGGCTGGATTTAGAGCTCGATGGATGGGTACTCCCAACATAAACTTGACGGATATCCTTTCTACCCTATTACAAGTACATTCTTAAGCACTATGATATCCGTCAGGAGCATGGAATATACTGAGGATTTAGGTTGCTTAAACTCAGGCGGTGAGGGCATTAGACCATCAATTCCAAGAACGCACATAACGGTGACCATTGTTAGTAGTCACATGGGTAATCAATCCTCTTGGTGAGAGACACTCCAGACATAAAACTGGTTGATTATTAGCAAACAAGTGCTGCAATTTCTTATTCACATACACTTGTACCTAAAAAGCCTCCACACTCCCTGAAAGAAAACGTACAGGAAAGTCTGGGAAGTGGTAGCTTTTTAGCTTTCAATCCTTTTCCAACTCAAAATGCCCTTGTATTCAGAGTCAGACTGGTACAGAAAAGAGACCGAGACACCAGAATGCAAGTGGCCCCCATTAGTGAATCAAATAGTTAAAAAAAAGTACCCCACGTTTGCAAATCCGGACAATTTTGACCTTGTAAAGACAAACTGTAGGTGCTTTGCAAGGTAGAGGAGACTGCATGCATTTGTATGCGCTGCAGGCAATGTTTCTGGAAATGTTATGGAAATCAATACTAAAAAACCGGCCCACTAGATCGTAAAAAGGCCCACAAACAGCCAAAAACCAGGCCCACACACTGGCCTGTCAGACCAGTTCATCAGGCACTGCTTGTTTTCTTGGTGTACCTCTCCAAATATATGTTTCTGCATAGATCTGTTCGAAAATTAGTTCAAAATTATAAGTGATCAGCTTCCATTAAAAAACATTACCCCACATGAGGGCAATTACACAGGTAAGGGGACAGCGTAAGGTCACCAAAGGCAAAGATATCTAACAAGAATATATGCGCAATATCATATACATTATATCACCCAATATATTTACCTAATCACTACATTGCAAGGTAAGTATAGGTAAATGTAAAAGACAAATAAAGTAGTGAATGGGGTTAACAAGACGGTGTGGAGGCAAAAATACTATTACACTGCTGTACTGAATAGAATATTATTATAGGTCGATTCTGCTGACCTCGTTACAGCCTCCCTCGGTGGGGGCAAAGAGCAACATCATGCATTTCTGAAAATAAACCCACTTATGAGGCATGTTGACTTGCCTGCTCTACAATATTTGCTACCCATTGTAGTCTCCACGGAGCAGAGATAATCACAATACGGCAATAAACTGGCAAGACTGCTCAGTAAGAATCTGAAGTACACAGGTTACAATCCTGCGGGATCCACTCAGCCTTTCATCCTTCTAAGGTTAACAAAAGGAGGCCAATTTTGATAGCGTGAGTATAATCCTGTCTAAAAATGCTGTCTTAAAACAGTATGAATTAAAGTGCCAGATAAATAAATAAAAATTATAAGTACACAACAGATTCACTACATGATCGCAAAAAAGAGGGCACCTCCCCCACCCGTCCTTGTGAACTGCGAGATGAATTGAGTCATACACTGGCACATAGTGAAACAGCTTTAAGTAGCAATATCTCTCGAACTTCTAAAGAGTGTGAGGGCTGGTTGAACAACGTATCATTCCAAGGTTTGAGGGATTCACGTTTCACTCAAGTCTCATGGAGGAAAAGCCAGTTTGACTTAAGTGTCAGAGAGAAATATCAACAAATGAAATGTTTATTAGAATACTGTATACAATAGGAAAGGAGCATGAGGTGCATGCGAGAAAGTTAGGTGGGTTAAGGTGTTTGTTTGTGGGTGAAAGGTGTTTATACACTTGTGCACTCGCGTCCTGGACAAATAACAATATACTTGGGTGACAAGTGTCTTTAAGGATCACACAATCAGGGCTATCACCCCAATTTAATTTCAACTGGGAACACAGGGATCTCAAATAAGTAATATCCAAGTAATGCTCTACAGTGTTATTGGTGTGCTGTTCTCAACTCTCAGCTTAAACAAACTTCTCCCTAGTCATGGCCCTTTATGTAATCTGTAACATGGTCGATGCTGCTCAGATAGACAAAGGCTCCTCTGTCCAGAATTTTCTTTAAAGCATTAACTGGGGCACTGGAGAAACTAAAATGTTACTGGTGATGGAGCAGATGTCAAATTCTGCATGGTCATGGGATTAGAGATCTATTGGTCCCAAAGTACCCGGACTGCTTCTTATTAAATTCAGATTGCAAACGCATCAAGAAGGGAATAGTGATATATCTGTGATCATCAGCCAGAAACAAGAGATGTGGTATTACAGAAAAAGCAATGCCAATGTGTATACATCAATCAATCAATCAGTGTACTTGTAGATCGCACTAGCCACCCGTAATGGTCTCAAGGCACTGAGGGGAGGGTGGGTGCTGCTACTGTTCAAATAGCCAGGTTTTGAGGCGTTTCCGGAGGTCAGCAGGTCTTTGGTCTGTCGTAGGGGCAAAGGAAGGGTGTTCTGGGTCATGGCAGTGAGGTGCGAGAAGGATCTGCCTCCGGTGGTCGTTCTTTGGATGCGGGGGACAGTGGCGAGAGCGAGGTTGGTTGAGCGGAGTTGGCGGGCGGGGTAGAAGGTGAGTCATCTGTTGAGGTAGGCTGGACTGGTGTTGTGGAGCGCCTTGTGTGCGTGGGTGAGGAGCTTGAATGTTATCCTTTTGTTGACGGGGACCCAGTGTAGGTCTCTCAGATGGGGAGTGATATGGCTGTGGCGGGGGCAGAGGATCAGGCGCGCGGAGGCATTTTGTATGCATTGCAGTCATTTGAGGAGTTTGGCCGGGGCTCCTGCATAGAAGGCGTTTCCGTAGTCAAGTCTGCTGCTGACGAGTGCCTGGGTGACTGTTCTTCTTGTATCTGTGGGGATCCATCTGTAGATCTTGAGGAGCATGTGGAGGGTGATGAAGCAGGATGAGAAGGCAGCGCTGACTTGCTTGGTCATGGAGAGTGTTGAGTCGAGGATGACGCCCAGGTTGCGTCTGTGGTCGGTGGGTGTCGGGCTGCTCCCAGAGTGGTCGGCCACCAGGAGTCGTCCCAGGCTGAGGGGTTGGCGCAGAGGATGAGAACCTTCGTCTTATTGGAGTTCAGCTTCAGTTTGCTGTTCTTCATCCATTCGGTGACGGCCTTCATTCCTTCGTGGAGGTTGGATTTGGCGGGGAGGGGGTCCTTCGTGTGGGAGAGGATCAGTTGGGTGTCGTCGGCGTAGGAGATGATGTTGAGGTTGTGTAGCCGGGCGACGTGGGCGAGCGGGGCCATGTAGACATTGAACAGCATAGGAGTGAGGGATGATCGCTGGGGGTTGCCACAGATGATCTTGGAGGCTTCAGATCGGAAAGGGGGGGAGGCGGACGCTCTGGGTTCTGCCGGAGAGGAATGAGGTGGTCCACTCCAGAGCTTTGTCTCGGATCCCTACGTAGTGGAGGCATGTGCGGAGGGTGTGGTGGCAGACAGTGTCGAAGGTGGCAGAGAGGTCCAGGAGGATGAGGGCCGTGGTTTTGCCGTTGTTGAGCATGGACCTGATGTCGTCAGTGGCGGCGATGAGGGCAGTTTCGGTACTGTGATTGCTGCGGAACCCTGACTGGGATGTGTCCAGGATGTTGTTTTCTTCGAGGTAGTGGGTCAGTTGTCTGTTGACGATTGTTTCGATGACCTTGGCCGGGAATGGGAGCAGGGAGATGGGGCAGAAATTATTGAGGTCTCTCGGGTCCGCCATGGGTTTCTTGAGTAGGGGATTGATCTCAGCATGCTTCCGGCTCTCAGGGTAGGTCGCGGTCTCGAAGGAGATGTTGATGACTTTGCAGAGGTGGGGTGCGATGGTGGCGCTTGCTTTGTTAAAGATGTGGTGCAGACATGAGTCTGATGGAGATCCAGAGTGGATAGTGCTCATGGTTTTGATTGTGTCATCTTCATTCACGTTGGCCCAGACGAGCAGGGGGTCGTAGTTGAGGGTGGGAAGGGAGTCTGGGGAGTCGGTGGTTGGCGGGGTGGTCTGGCTGTTGAAGCTATCGTGGATGTCTGTGATCTTGTGGTGGAAGAAGGTGGCAAGGGAGTTGCACAGGTCTTTTGATGGTGGGATGTCGTTTGTGCTGGAGCTGGGGTTGGAGAGTTCCTTCACGATGTTGAAGAGCTCCTTGCTGTTGTGTGCGTTGTTGTCAAGGCGGTTTTTGAAGGTGGTTTTCTTGGCAGATCTGATGAGGTGATGGTGTTTGAGGATGGCGTTCTTGAAGGCAGCATGGTTGTCCGGTGTCTGGTCGAGGAGCCACTTTCTCTCCATTTCTGGCAGGTTTGCTTGGAGGCTCGAAGGTCTGAGGTGAACCAGCTGGCTCTCTTGTTGGTGCCTCTGTTGGAGGGTTTATTGAGCCGGGCGATAGTGTTGGCGCAGTCGTTGATCCAGCGCCAGAGGTTGTAGGCTGCGAGGTCGGGATTGGTGGGTTCAGTGGGTGGTTTTCGGGTGAGGCTGGTGTACATCTATGCAGGACCAAGTTGCAGCTCTTTCTATAAGAAATTTCAGCCCCCTATACAAACCTAATTACACGCGATCTACTGCATCCAGTATCTTTAAATTATTAACAGATTTTATAACAAATAATGGATTTGATTCTTCCAGAGGTCGTTTTTAAGGAAGTCTAGTGTCACATAGGGTGAATGGCTGAATACTGATGATCTACGGAACTGGTTCTAGATATTGTGAAGATTGTGCTGAATCCTTCTGCAAATCATAGATAACTAGGATAACTGATTGATGGAATGTGTGACATGTCAACTATTGAGTTTGAGACAGATCTGAGATAGAATGATAGATACAGTGTAGACGCTAAGAGTAGTGCATTCTTAGAGAGGTGTGCAATATATTTGTGTAACAAGGGCACATACTCTCACAGACATTAGGAGTAGAATAAGAGACAAAGATGAAAGAGCATGTATGAAAAAGTTTGAGGACAGATTTCGAGAAACAATGGAGAGAAATGAGGCACAAGAAGGAATCTGAGGAAGTCGGGGCAGATTTATATAGAGATTATTGATGGACTGTGAGAGAGGCCAGAAATAAATTCTAAGAGAACAGAGATTGCATCACCCTGTTCTGATCCCGTTATTACATTTTCCTCAACAGAACATCTAGAAATTTGACATGATCTCTTTTAAAACAATTAGAGGTGTATTGAGTCTTCACTTTTCAAGGTCCCACCCCACACTGACTTAATACCACTGGTTTTGTTTCAGCATACACTGCTTCCCTGTGGCGACGGTGCACCTACAGGGGTTGGGGGGGCTGTTCTATAGTAGTTGCACAATGGAATGTCACGTCGCAGACTAGCTTGAGAATAATAGACGGCACGCCCCCCATATTAGGAGGAGGCTACCTGGTGCAGCAGCATCATTGCTGCCCTATCTAGGGAGAGGCACGTTATTTGGGACTCCTGCCACCCACAACGGGGAGTGATAGGAGTTCCACCCACTTTCAGGGATGGTTAGTGCATAGCCATACTTGCACCCTAATACGCAGGATTACTCTTTTTATTCACCTGTACAGCAATCATATTCACGTATTGACTACATATTCCTTGCACATTCCCTCCTATGCCGTTTAGAAACTGCTCAGATAGCTGATATTTCTATCTCTGATCACCTGCACATTACATTAATTTGGCCTCCCCGGACAGAGTCTGCGACTGCTCTCCCTCGTTGGATACTCCCACCTCATAATTGATAGACAGAGCAACCCTTGCTGGCACGAACAAAGAATAATTTGAACTTGATGCTTTAGCTGCCACCCCTCCTCACATGCTATCGGATGAATGGATGGATTTAAGGCAGCGATTCTGGGTGTCATTACCTCCATAGAAACAGCACGCGCCCGAGAGGCCCGCCTCTTCGAGCCCAACTCACAGATGACATTAAAACACTGAATAGCTCAGGCAAACATACACCCTCACAACATACTAAACAACATCTTACTCTGCTGCGTGGACAGTTAAAAGGCCATAGGGTCGACAGGGCGGAACGTTCGTTCTTCATCCTTAAACAATGATATTATGATGTTGGGACAAGGTTGGTACCCTTTTGGCCTGTTGCATTCTACATCAATATCCTCGATCTCGCATCGCCAGACTCCACATGGTACACTCAGGCTACGCGGTTCGGTAAATTGACAAACAAGAGACCTTTCTCAAGATTATTGAGATATTTATGATGGTGGGGGAGAACACCTGGCAGCTGGCCAGACCAATCCACAAGTTGTTCATAGCCACTCCTGGACCCCCAACTTGCCCCCGGGACTTGGAGTCATCCTTTACGATGGATTAACTTAAAAAAAGCCTTTGGGAGATAGTCAGTAGAGAACGCTTCGGGCCCCGATGGCCTGCCGGTCTCCTTTTATAAGGTTTTCTGCAATATTTGAAAGAACACCATCTTGCGCTCTTGAGCACTTTCACACATACCACTGATCTCACTCTGATGATGTCAGTGGCAGAAATATTGCTTTTAC
Source organism: Pleurodeles waltl (assembly GCF_031143425.1). Taxonomy (NCBI): domain Eukaryota; kingdom Metazoa; phylum Chordata; class Amphibia; order Caudata; family Salamandridae; genus Pleurodeles; species Pleurodeles waltl. Next base: position 200,904,099 of record NC_090440.1, on the reverse strand, counting down.
TCAAACCTGGCAAAGATCCCAATGAATGCTCCTCCTACAGGCCGATAGCCCTCTTTCATACTGATGCTAAAATATACACCAAGGTATTGGCCAATCACTTAGATGGACCATGATTAGGTGGGCTTCATACAACGCCGACAAGGGCCGGATAATACCAGGCACATCGCCCACCTAATAGAAAATGCCCCCATGCATAACTTTCCCCCCCTTCTCCTGTCGTTAGATGAAGAGAAAGCATTCAACAGGGTCAGCTGGAATTTCTTATGTGCTGTCCTCCAAAGAATTGTGCTGGGGCCAGTTATGATTTGCGAAATATGGCCTCTTACACCGCTCTGATGGCTACCATTAGGGTTAACTGCCTTCCTACTGCCCCCTCCCGAATCAACAGGGTACGTGGCAGGGTTGCCCTTGTCTCCTCTTTTTTTTTTTTTTGCTCTGGTCATGGAGCCCATAGCAATTTGCCTTTGTCTGGCTCCAAACATCACAGGCCTTCCATTTAGACGGTGGGAACACAAAGTTCTGGTATACGCAGATGACCTATTACTGGCTAACCCCAGCTTGACCCTTCCTTTTGTGGTGCAGAAATTGCAAGAATTCGCAGGCACGTAGGTGTATAAAATCAACATGTACAAATCGCAGCCACTAAACCTCACCATACCACCACAGCTTCTCCCGGAGTTGCAGGCCTTAGCTCCTTATCAATTGGCCACAAAGTCTATTTGTTACTTAGGGCTCAATATCACAAACTCCCTACACTCCATATCTCATGGCTGGGTCAGATTAATGTGGTCAAAATTAATATACTGTCACACATACTCTATCTATTCCAGACCCTACCGAATCCTATCTTGGCAGAGGATATCCACCAACTACAGAAAGACGTCCGTGACTTTATATGGAAAGGGAAAGACCCCCGCATCTCCAACACCATACTCATGCTGCCCAGAAACCACAGAGGTGTAGCCTGTCCCAATTTTCTCAACTATTATCTCTGCTTCATCTCCGAATGGGTTGTCAGAGAGAGTGAAAAACATTGGCTACATATGGACTGAGCGGTGGCATGCAGGCCTCTTTGGGACTTGTCTTGGTTGCCAAATTCTCATTGCCCTCATAGTGCCCATCTCGCAACCCCCTCTAGGACGGTGTTGGAGATTTGGGGCAGGATTGTGCTTGCTTATGGCCTTAACTCGTTTCCCTCCCAAATACTGCCATCTTAGACAACCCAGACTTTACACCAGGACTGCTTCCAGGATTCTTTCACTGGGAGGATGCCGATTGTAGGACATTGCGGGATCTATTCCAGGGCCCAAAACGTAAATCATTTGAGCAATGCAAATCTAAGTTAAAAATACTCGACAAACTTTGACATCAATAATTTCATCTCCGCCATTGGGTACTTTACCCTTCTTATCCGGAAGGTGTGATATGCTTTTATGCCTTTTGAGAATCTAATCCCTCACTTTATAGAATCGAAGGGTCTAATCTCTAAGACCTATAATGTCCTCCAACAGTCTTGCCTCTTGCTGAGACATTCCTACCAGGTGAGATGGGAACAGGATGGCTACCTGGACCTCAGATTAAAACAGTGGGAGCTCCTATGGAGGGAAAAACCCAAGACACACCATAGCATACCCCAACAGGAATCTGCTTACAAGTTAGTACTCCAGGGGTATTATAGTCCGGTCAGCCTGCATTCAATGTTCCCTTCAGCTTCTACCACTTCCTGGAGATGTGGGACATAAAATGGTACCTTTCAGCACATTTGGTGGACATGTACACAACTTACTCTTTTCTGGAAAGAAGACTTAAGCCATATTAAAGGCACTTTGGGGTTCCCTGTCCTGGCAGACTACTATACGATCATTTTAGGCATATACCCAACTACTCTTGTGGCACTAACTTATGCAAATTGGTGCCCAATCCATCATATGACGGGTGCAGCCAAACAACTGATCGCCCTGGCCTCGAAATCTCCTACTCCCCCACATATCACCTCCTGGTTCACCAGGCTTTGGCACACATTGGCATTAGAACACTTATCACACAAGCTCTCTTTCACAGATGATAAATTCCTGTGATTATGGCGACCCCTCCTTGAATTCTTCTCACGCTTAGAACACCTTTGCTTCCAACCGCCCAGGCTGCGTATTCATCAACTTTATGACTAACTCTCTGGTCTCCCAACCACTTATGCTTTTGGTTTCCTGATCCGTCTGTTAATGGAAATCTTTTTTTACTCCCCCGATACCCCTGCGTCAAGGCTCTCACCCTCCTTTGCCACCGTGCCCGATGTCCAGCTGTGTCTCTGTTTTTTTTTTTTTTTCACCTGGTGGTGTAGTTCTCCCCCCCCCCCCCCAATCCTCAATAGCAGTGGACTATTTCCCTCCCTTCCCCATTTGTTGCTGAGTTGCTGTTATGTTTAGTTTCTTTGAGGCAGGACTTAGTCAGACCATTATTTTGGACCTAACATGGATGCAGTTATTTGTACATACCCAACTTAACATGGATTGTTTGCTAAAAATGTTGTACTACAGATGTTTCAGTACCCAGGTCTGCACCTCATGGGGGCATTATGATCTATACTATTATCTTTTCTTAGCGGACTATATGGTCTTTCTGCAGTATTGCCTATTTCATACTTTGCATTGATTTTGCCACAATAGCATGTTAAATTGCACTAACTTTATATCCTAACTCCCCTCAATGGTCCTCTACTTGAGGTCCCTTTGCTACAGCTTGTGTGTATTGCATTGAAGGTCAGATCCACATCCACACTGTACAAATGACTATGTATTGTTTATTGTTTGTCCAGTACTTGTCTTTAATGTATTACATTTCAATAAACAGATGACAAAGAATAGAGACTCCAAACTTCATCCCCAACGTCTTACTTATAGCTAAACTATGGACTCCAACAACTCATCCCATTTTACCTTGAGAGAGTGCTGAGAGACTTCAGCCAACGATGGTGTTGGAGCAATTTTCAGGAAGACCCACAAAACTGAACCATATGATCCCTGAAACATACCTGCGGGTTCTTCCGGAAAGAGATCATGCAGAGGCCAAAGAAGGTTTGTTGGGACACTGCTGGACAAATACTCCTGGCCTGACGCTGACCAGGCACGATGTTGCATCACTAGAAGAAACCTAATTTCAGCAGCTTCCAGGCGGTTTGTGAAGGATATAGGAAGAGGATGGCTACTGTTACATTTTTGTGATGATTTGCTTGCTTGGGAGGGAGAGATGAGAGTTATTTTGCCCGAATTTCATGATCAGTGTCTGCTACAAATATAAAAACTATACTGCCTTGAGAGAAGAACTTTGAAAGTCATCAAATCCTTGTTTTGCAACATTCCCTTATCCATCAAATTCCACCAACCCTGCTCCCAATTAGGAAAGAGTTAAAAACGCACCTCTTTATAGAATACTGCATCACAAATCATTAATGGTACACCTCTGCTTCCTGAATCCAGCTACCTCTCCTATGCTTTGTTAACTGTATTGATACCTTTGACGCTCTATAGCGATATGTTAATGTTTGCCTAGATTTGCGCTACACAAATGCTACATACATAGATACAGTGCAGAATGGTTGTAATGTGTGATAACTTAACAGTTAAGCCCTCATTATCAGTTGTCTAGGGTTTGAGAAGATGAACACTGACGTGTTCAAAATTTACCAGTTGTGATAATTAACATGTATTATGAGTTTTTCCTCTAAAATGGAGAATAGCATAACCAAAACCTGCATGTTTCACCATATATTGCCCATTTTCTCCCCTATGGATATCAACTGGTTTGGCCGGCTATTTATACAGAGAATGAGGTTTTATTCTCAAAACTCATTATTTCTAGATGCATGGTAAAATGAGTTACTGCATACATATTGGCACTTATCAAGCCACTGGTAATGAGGGCCTTAGTCTTCGGTGAGTGGAATTCCCTGCTGGGGGCTAAGTTTGGTGAACAAAGCTATTATTCTTCAGTGGAAGAGGTTTTATGTGGAATGCAGCAACAATGGGTGCTATGTGATAAGGTTCTTTGTTGTAGGTAGGAGTTGGAAAGTAAACAAGGCCTGTTGTCAAGGAGTGTCCTAAGGGCGATACAGAATGATATAAATTTGATCCTGATATAAATTTGATCCTCTCGACCAACCGGGAGCCAATGGAGGGATCTCGAGGCTTGTCGGGTTGATTAATGTCTGGGTACGCTGTACAGTATCCGGGCGGCAGAATTCTGTACCACCTGAAAATTCCTAATTGTAGCTATTGGGCCTCCCAAATAGAGTGAGTTGCCGAGGTCCAGGCAGGAGAGAATAAGGGCCTGGACTTCTAGCTTCTTTGAAATAGGAGGGAGAATTTTTCGGAGCATCCCGAGTATGGCATAGCAAGTGGCTGTAAGCTTTACTACTTGAGAGTCAAGATTTAAGGATTTATCCAGCCATATTCCTAGGCTCTTTATACCTGTTTTCAGGGTAGGAGGGGGCCTAGCCCGGACTCTTACAAGAGTTAAGATTGTTGCCTAGGAACATTAACTCCATTTTACCTTCATTTAGTTTAAGGCAGGAGCTATTCATCCAGTTTGCGACTTTCTCTAAGCACGAGCCTAATGAGTAGGGGAAGCAGCTTTGGCTCTGGGTAGGAGAGAAGACCGACTGAGCATTGTCTGCATAGGAGATGATCGAAATCCCAAAGGGATGGACAATATCTGCAAGGTGACCTCATATAAATGTTAAAAAGAGCCCTAGGGTGCACAGCATTTTAGAGGGAATGCATCTAACGTACAGCCTCCCTCAAAGACCTGAAGGACTTAAGCTTGGAAAAGGCTAGTCCTGAAATCCCAGCATTCTGTAGTCTCTTATAGAGAATGTTGTGGTTTACTGCATCAAATGCTAAAATGAGATCTAGGAGGATGATAGCTGTGAAACCTCCCCAATCTATCAGCATTTTGGGTTCTTCTACCACTGCCAGGACAGCAGTCTCTGTATCGTGGTAGGGTCGGAATCCGGTCTGTGTGGGATGCAAGATGACATGGTTTTCTAGCAATTCAGATAGAATTAGGTTGATGTGTTTTTCTAGTGTTTTGCTTATCCCAGAGAGGAGAGAGATCGGTGGATAATTTCCTCAGTCAAAAGGATCCAAGCTAGGCTTTTTAGCAGTGCTTTGACCATGGCATATTCCCAAGCCACCGGGCTGATCCTACAGCCACAGAAAGGTTAGCAATTCATGGAAGGTGGAAAGTATTGGGTCAGCTAATTTGGCTAAGATATGCGGTGGAGCTGGATCATTGGAGAACCAGATCCAATTTTACGCATAATATCTTCAAAACTATCTGGATTCAGAAAGGCAAAATCACTGAGCATAGGCCGGTTTGTGACCCATGGGTCTTCCTTATGACTAGTATTGATAGTATCAATAAAGTGTTGAAAACTGTCATAGATTTTCTGGATTTTATTCTGAAAAGATCGGCCATTTATATTCCAGCAGGTTTGAAGTGGAAATTAACCACATCCAGTGTGTACTGGGTGCAGTAAAAAACACACAGTTCTGATATATGCAGTATCAAGTGTTACCAAACTTATCAAAAATGATTGGATCACTCGTAATGAAGATTGTTGTATTAGAAACCTGGCAAAGGGGCAGGAGATTGTGATTTTACTAAAGTAAATGGTTCCCACTGTTCATACTGAGGCTGGGTAATTTGTTTAGAAGTAAAGCCTGAAAACTGTGTTTGGAAAGTAGGGTAATATTTTCAAGATTGATTCTGTGCAATGGACGTTTGAGAGCAGGAAATGGCAAGAAGTGCTTCATTGAGGTATTGCAATCTTACAGGTTAGTGAGACTCCAATGGGAGCTCGTGGTTGGAAAACAAACTGAGTGACACTCAATGGCTTCAAATGAATCAGCATTTCAAGCACCATTCGTGTCCCTGTGAATTCGCTCTGGTAAATGGAGGGCTAAAAGGGAAATCAAGTATTGTGAAGGCACTACTGACAAGGTGAGAGTCATCGGGTTAGCGTATGCTACAGAAGGCAGTTAAGGTTGCTTGTCTCTTACTGGTCCATGAGTGGAGGGTCTTAAATTCTTATAGGACATTGAGGCAAGATGCTGAAATGTATATAGTGAAGGATGTCAGCACAGTTTGAAAACTAATTTCAGATTTGGAAGCAAATGTAGTCAGACACTAGACTTGGAAGTGGAGGATCATATTTGAATGTAGAAATCCAATCGGCAATTGGATAGAATTGACATTGCTATTAACATATTTATTATATCACAACATTTTGGGAAAAGTATTCAAGGACATTGTGTGTCCTGAAACTTGGCGGGGACTGAAATTGTGACAGTAAATATGTGGTGGGTTGTTGATCATGAAGCTGCATGTCAGAGTGAAGACTGGCTTCTTTAATCAAGTCTAAGCCATACCCTAAGCATGCTATACTGTTCCGTTTACAGAACATAACATATTGGGATGCCCACGCTGAAATAGAAGATGTTCCTTAGAGCGTGTCCTTGCAGTGCTGAGCATCTAAAAACAAACACAATAAAGGTGAAATATTCTGGGACTGAAGATGGGTTTAATCTGTGATAGATGTATATGTTGTGTTAGCGATGAGGGCTAGATCTGATGCAGATCAGATGAATTATCAATAGGCAGATGAGGGGTGAATTTTGTGACTGATGAGCATGGGCTGATTCCGTGAAAAATGAGGGGTAAATAGTGAGAAAGATCAGAAGTGGTACTTCAAGGCAGATGAATAGCAGATATCATAACAGCAGAAGGAGTAGGTTCTTTCTAGATCAGAGGTACAGTCAATGACTGATCAGTGATTCTGTGAAGGATCACCAGGGGGTTCCTGGAAGGGTGACAGCCTGGCTCCGAGGGAAGGTTCCGAGACAGAACAAGTGTAGATTCTGAAACCGATGGTATGATGATGATGGTGAATGTACCGATGAAACGGTACATTCTGAGGTAAAGGGTGTTGATTCTGAGAAAGAGGAGGGGTGGATGCTGAGCTAGAGGAGTTGGCAGTTCTCAGATAGAGGTGGGTCACTCCTGAGACACAGAAGATGATGCTGAGAGAGTGGACGAGCCTGAGAGAGAGCGAGGAAGGGTTGATTGCACAACAGGGGAGGCATCATTTATGAGAGTTCGAGTAGATTCAATGACAGATAAAGGACATAAAGACAGAGGGGTCAGAATCAGTGACAGGTGATGGGTAGATTATGTGACAGATAAGGGCTAACCTTGTGAATTATCAGGGGTAGATTCTATGTCAGCTAAAATGTAAATTTTGTGGCCAATGATGCTAGATTCTGGCAGACAAGTGGTCAGTTTTGTGAGAAATAGAAGATGATTCTGGAAAACGGCTGCAATATGCACATTCAATTTTAAATATAACATGTTTTATGTGCATTTAATTAGCATACAACAAATGTTCAGTTTCACAAGTTTTTATTACCCTTCGTTATGAATATTCACACAACTTTCATTCCTATCCTCCTGTTGGGTTGGCAAATATGACATCTGTCACATTCCACAGGCTGCTAATGCGCAGCACAGTGTTCAACTCTCAGAACAATGCAGGATCCGATTATAGAAATGAACAGGTGACTCATTCTCTGTTATGAGCAAATATCAAAGAAATTAAAGATGGGTCCTGTCCCTGTTGCACTCTTTATAAGATAAACCGGATGCCAACTGGCAGACGGCCCACGGGCACCATTCACTTCACTTCTGAAGACAGAGCTATATCAGAATGGCATAAATCCTGTATCTTTAGATGCTACTAACACTAGAAAGTTGTGTTGTTTATTTTTGTTTACTTTACCCAGTTGCGTTCCCGGTCTAGAACACAAAAAAATACAATGATAAATTGTACCTCCTGATAAAGGGGACAGCGGTAACCAAGATGTATTTAGTATTGCGTAGGACTAAAACGCTGGAAACATATTTTCCTAACTGGTTGCTTATGGAGGAATCGTGCCGTCCGTTCACAGGAGCCATAAAATTAATTGCACGCTGGACAGAACACGTTCGAAGGCCCTGCAGCATCCCCACAGCTAACCAGTATTGCCAATGCACCTCCATCCTGGTCTTCAGCACCCCGTATTATTGCATTACGTGTGTTACCCTACACAGTTCTACCAGTGGACTTCAATGCATCCCGGCGTGTGCACTTCCTGTTATTACAGTACCTGTCACTCACAGTATACTTGTACTCGACACAAACTTCAGCCAATACGTGCTAACCATGCAGCATCTCCCCATAATGTACTTATGTTACTAACACAATGTACTTCTGTTTCCCTAACAGTTCTCGTAATGCACCTCAATTCTTCCATTGTTTCTCAATCCTGGCACGCAGCACCACCTGCCATTGCAGTATTTACTTTACTCGCCCAGCCATCTCCCACCTCCCACAGTTCTCCCAATGCACCTGAATCTTGGTCTGCAGCACCCCCTGCTATTACCAATGCACCTCAACCCTGGTATGGACCAACTCCTGCTACTGCAGTTCTCCCAATTAACCTTAATCCTGGTCTACACCACCCCGGCTATTACCATTGCACCTTAATCCTGGTCTGCACCACCCCCTGCTATTACAGTTCTACCAATGCACCGCAAACCTGGTATGCATCATCCCCTGCTATTACCTATATACCTCAATCCTGGCCGACACGACCTCCTGCTATTACAGTTCTACCAATGCATCTCAATCCTGGTATGCACCACCCCTGCTATTACCAATGCACCTCAATCCTAGTCCGCACCACCGTATCCCATTAAAGTTCTACCACTGCACCTCAATCCTGGTCTGCACCACCCCCTGCTATTTCAGTTCTACCAGTTCACCTCTATCCTGGTCCGCACCAACTCCTGCTATTATAAATATACCTCAATCTTAGTCTGCACCACCCCCTGCTACTGCCAATGCACCTCAATCCTGGTCTGCACATCCCCTGCTATTTCTGTTCTATCAATTCACCTCTATCCTGGTCTTCATCACCTCCTGCTATTATCAATGTAACTCAATCCTGGTCTGTACCATCTCTGCTAATACAGTTCTACCAATGCACCTCAGTCTTGGTCTGCACCACCCCTACTAGTACAGTTCTACTAATGCACCTACATCCTGGTATTCCCACCCCTTGCTATCACAGTTCTACCAATGCATCACAACACTGGTCTGCACCACCTCCTGCTATTACCAATATACATCACTTCTGGTCTGCACCACCCCCTGCTATTAGCAATGTGCCTCTGTTCTGGTCTGCACCACCCCTACTAGTACAGTTCTACCAATGCACCTGAATTCTGGTATGCATCACCCCTGCTGGTACAGTTCTACCAATGCACCTGAATTCTGGTATGCACCACCCCATTATTACAGTTCTAACAATGAACCTCAATCCTGGTCTACAGGGCCCCATTATTACAGTTCTACCAATGCGCCTCGATCCTGTTCTGCACCACCCCTGTTAGCACAGTTCTATAATGCACCTCAATCCTTTCTGCACCAGCCCCTGCTACTGCCAATGCACCTCAATCCTGGTCTACACCACCTCTTTATTACAGTTCTACCAATGCACCTCAATCCTGGTCTGCACCACCCCTGCTAGTTCAGTTCTACCAATGCACCTTAATCCTAGTCTGAACCACCCCTGCTATTACCAATATACCTCGATCCTGGTCTACACCACCTCTGCTATTACAGTTCTATCAATGCACTTCAATCCTGGTCTGCACCATCCCCTGCTATTACCAATATACCTCAATCCTAGTCTGCACCACTTCTGCTATTACAGTTCTATCAATCCTGGTCTGCACCACCCCCGGCTATTACCAATGTAACTCAATCCTGGTCTGCACCACCCATGCTATTACAGTTCTACCAATGCACTTCAGTCCTGGTCTGCACCCTCCCCTGCTATGCACTTCAGTCCTGGTCTGCACCACCCCCTGCTATGCACTTCAATCCTGGTCTGCGCCATCCCCTGCTATTACCAATGTAACTCAATCCTGGTCTACACCAACCCTGCTATTACAGTTCTACCAATGCACCTCAGTCGTTGTTTGCACCATCCCTGCTAATATAGTATTTATTTATATTATATTTACATACGATACATCTGTCGGTTATCTATACGCAGGTAATTGTATTTATATAGCGCTTACTACCCCTGGCGACGCATTCAAGCGCTTTTCGTCGAGTAGCAAACTACTCCGGAACCCACAGGATAAGTGGTCGATTAGTACAGGTCACCCAAAACATCTCAGTCCTGGCCTGCAGCAATTGCTCTCAGCGATGAAGAGTGCACGCAGCTGACACGAGACACAAGAATTGTGACGTGTGAACCTCGATCTGCTTCCCTTTCCCTGTGGAGATGTACACAGTTTTGACATCAATGCATTGTTCAGGCACACACACTGTAATGACAATGTATGAATGTAATCAACTCAAACGCGCAGAGGCAGTTGGAGCCAGAGAGGTAATGCCACACACAAGCCATCCATCACACTGCGCACACGGAGATGCACAGAGGCCCATCAGACAGCCTGGCATGCACTGTACCCTGCTCTACAACCAAGACCCATGGGTTTTCACCACTTCCCCCAGCCCAGACAGGCTATATTCTGCCAATCTTCAATAATCTGATTAGACTGCCCATTTAGGTGCCGAGGATCAAATCAGCTCTCTATCTCAGCACGCCTCGCCTGCAAGTCTTCCTCTCGCTCCGTCCGATTTCCTTCTTTCCGTGGATAACCGCAACCCTTTCCAAACACACCCAGCCCACAATGAAGTATGTAAATAATACATAACTCCCAGGTGGCCCTTCGTCACGCGTAGCACCCAGCCTGTTCTGTGTTTTCGCTCAAAACAATTTTGAAACCTGGGACATGTAAACCCATAGGTGTAATGAGTAAAGTAAAACAACAAACCCCAGAATGCATGCAAAGTGCTATTAGCAAAAACAAACAAACAAAACAGCAGTGACTGAAGGTGTCACACACGACGTGGGGTCACTTGGCGTCTACACCCACGGTGGGAACGAATCTGCTACTAGTTGATCCGAGTTCAAAGCAGAACTACCTTGATTAAACAGTGAAGCACTGCGCACATCTCTACATCCGCTTACCGAGCAGATTCCTAATTTGCAAAAATTGGCAGCGCTAAAAATGTACAGGGTTAAACGATGCTACTGTAACCAACTGCTCAACCCTGAGTCATTATCGAACTGTATTGTGGGAAATGTAGTCTTAAGTTATTTTCAAATAACCAATGGGAGTTAAAACACCAAATCACTTTACTTTATTGGGACATACACACGGCAGTTCAGTGGCAATGGGTGAAAAACGCACGTTTTAGCAAAATAGAGACTCGCGTTCACAACAGCCACGATGGAAGAGCGTCACGGTGTCTCTACTGAATACACTTACCCGACCAAAGCACGAAGATGCCCACGCTTGGCACAGGGGTACCGAAAATAACGGTCCACGCCGTCTCTCCGGTCACTATGGTCTCACAGTAGCCAATAAAGAACCATCAACCAATATAATAATAACAAGCAGCGCCCCCTCCGGGCAGCGAGCACCAACTTCGGCGACCTCCGATCTGCTGTAATCCACCAGCTGGGGCGTCACGTTCCTCTTGGCCGAAGCCCGTGGCAGTGTGCCACCCTTACTCCAGTCTGGGCTGGGGGCGCCGTCCTGCCTGCTAAGTCCCCCCTACTGCCGTGGGCTGCTAGCACCGCTCTTGCAGCGAGTGGCGCTGCACCCCTCCGGTGCTTTCCCAGCGCCTGCAGATGCCGATGCTGCTGTGCAGGGGCGGGGTGGCGCACGGCAGCTGTGGAGGGAGACGCTGGGATTCAAGGACGCTCAGCGGGTGGAGCCGCCGTCCTCTGCCTACCGCAGGCGCCTCGCGCCTGGCCGGCTACCGCTGCGTCCCTCGCCTCACCGGCGGCATCGAGATGCTCCGCTGCAGCACGGTGCCTCCCGTGGGATGCCGGCCAAGTGGAGAGGTGGTACAGCCTGCTGATGCTGTGGCCACTGCTGCGGTGCCTTCTCACCTGCAGGTCTGCTGCTGATACCTCACTCTCTGCACCTGGTGCTGCCGGGTCCCTCGCCTGCTCCCGTTCTGTGGCTCCAATGGCAAAACCCTCGCCTTCCGCCCTGCTGCGAGTTTCGGTTACAGACGCCGTTAAAGGGGCCGCGTGTCTGGGCCGGTGCAAGCGCCCAGAAACACAACCGCTGGAGGAAAATGCAACCAGTACCAAAATGCGGGGGTGTTCGGAGGATATCCTGTATCGCGAGTGGGGCCTCCTGCACTTCAGTGCGTCTTATCCGCTCCTTGGGAATGTGTGTTGTAGGTGCGTGCACTGCGTGCTCCGAGCATTGATGTTTCAATGGCCAGTTACACTCGAGCAGTGGCCGGTCTCATTTCAACTAGGCAGCACTCCTTCCCTACCTCTGCTGCCAGCAGGCCACAATGCTCTCTCTTTCCAGCAGCACTGCCTTTCCATTATTTTCACCTGTTCCCGTATCCCCACATTCTCCAGTTTTCAAAGGACATTCCACTTTACCCTCGTCCCTCCTTCACTCCTTCATGGCTACATGCCCCCCACCCTTCCCCCGGACAAGCTTACGTTTGTAATTAGTGCCTACTGAGCCTCCCCCCCCCCCCACTATCCTAAGAGACCTCTGTGCCCACATCTAGAACAGAGGTAGATGGGCTGGGAAGGGCAGAAAGTTTCACTGAACTGTGAAGGCAAATCCACCTTTTCATATCTTGGTTAAGCTCATCTGTGTGTGTGGTGGAGCGCTCACGTTGTCCATCTCATGACTCATGGTAATGATGTTTTTTTTAATTTAGCTTTTTGTTGTCACAATTCTGAAATTTCATACTGATGATACTACTATTAGGTGTGAGGCCACCCTGGCTTATTTGCCCTTTGTGTGGCGTGACACTCTCGCCTATGGGCCACGCACGCAACAAGGCCTCACTTTAGAGGAAGGATGCACACACACTTATATAGTGAGTACCGCCGTGCTAAGAACTGCCCAGAGCTCGGCGCGTACCTTTATTTATAACAGACCGCATCATCACCCACGTGTCCCGATACAGCTACATTGTATAGAGGAGCCAGAGTAGCGCTCTACATCCCTCCAAGGCTTTAACCAGATAAACCAAACCCCAACTTGAAACAAACATGCTAAAGGTTAACAGTAAGTAACCCACCAGCTCGGAGAATAGGTCAGACAGCAAAGGCAAAAGGAGGAGAGAAAAGAAAAACATGTGGATATCACACAGTATCAAAGATACAGAGGCATCCAGTCCATCAACCTTAGCTGGTTCAGCCATCAGCTCAGCACGCAAAATCTCGGAGTCTTCGGCTGGGGACAGGATTGGGGCATAGATGATACCTCTCGCTTCCGCCTCCCTGGTCCATCACACGGCTTGCATCCGTGTCCTGCTCAGAGACCGGACGGAGACCAGTACCACTTTCCAGCATCTCATTCTCCATCATCGCATCGTCTACCCCATTGCCCTCATCCCCAGCGTTATCCGGAGTATCATCATCAGACGTCTCCACACATTTAAACCAGGATACATTTCAAGCGACTCGCTGAGCTCCCCTCTGGGCTGTGACCATGGTCCCTCACACGTCAACCACTCTCCACAGATCAGTTTCAAAGGACGTTCTAAATTTCCATCCCGGATACCTGTCCTTGACAACAACGGTATCCCCCACTCGCATGTCAGGGCACAAGGTTCATCGTCTGGCACTGGCCTTTTGGTTGGTCCTTCTCCTTTCCTGAGCACTTTCCGGATCAAATTCAGCAGGTCTCCACCTCGAGTCTGAAGGAATGCAGTCCCTTGGAGGCTGCTTGAACATCAAGACTGCTGGGGCACACCCTGTAGTGCTATGGGGGGTTTGCCTGTATGCCCTTAGAAACTGCTGCATGCATCTCTCCAGGTCTTTTCCTTGCTCTACACCTATCCTCTGGGCTCTGTTCAAAGTTCGCATAAATCTTTCCACGTCGCCATTAGCCTGCGGCCAGTGTGGGGTGATGTGACGATGGCGTATAGCTGAGCAGTCTAGATAGTCTTTGAAGTCTTGCCCATGGAAAGGTGGGCCATTATCGATCCTTACCACATCGGGAAGGCCAAACAGCACAAACGTCTTGTCCAGTACAGGTCGCACGTTATCAAATGCTGTTTATGGAACGAGCTCATCAAATGGAAACTTCAAGTGAGAGTCCATCAGAACTAGCATCAGCCGCCCATCTGGGAAGCTACCAAAATCCATGCTAACCTGAGACCAGGGACAGGTGCTGGGCACCTCGGTGATCACTGGAGCAGTAGGCTGTTTAATAGCATTGACAGCGCAAGGGTGACATCTCCTCACCCGCTCATCAGCAAAGGAGTCCCTGCCAGGGAACCACACCTTACTTCGCAGGCAAGCTTTAGTCTTGGCAGCACCTTGATGGCCTTGAAGGGCCAACTCAATCAACTCGATCCCAAAGGCAGCGGGGAATTACCAGCATACGGCCACGTAAGAGCAGGCCAGCACTTCCTACGGATAGTTCATCCCGCTCCTTCCACACGACCTGCATGGCTGCCTGTTCATCCGGGTCCAGAGCCTTGATGCCTTCCAGGAACCTCTTCCACTGTTGTCTCTCCAGGGCTTCTTTGGCCCAGCTTATGATCTTATCTTAATGGGAGGCATCAGCTCTCACCAGCAGGGTGAGAGCTATCGGGCAGGCAGCTTGTACCACCCTCCTGATGAAACTCTCCATTCGGTCCCCTTCATCTCCTCGTGCTCCTCCCGACAGGGATGCAGCAGGGTGCAGTGAAAGGTAATCCACAGGGTTGTTCACCGCTGGTTGGTAGACAACGTTGGACTGATAGGGCTGCAGTAGGATAGCCCACCTTTCAATCCTTGGGGGAGCCAAACGTGTCGACCCCGTAAACATCGAGACTAAGGGCTTGTTGTTGGAAGGTGGGTCATTAGTTGTGTGGCCTGCACAAGTAACGAGTCCGCACACGACCGCCACTGGGAACCAAACACCCCATTGTAGCGCTTGACTCTCATAGGGTAGCGTTGCAGAGCAGTCCAAGGCTTACTCAAGGGAGGTGGTGTGGGCTAGTAATCCCCATTCACAAGCACACAAGCATGACTCTCAATAAATGAATGTCCAGTCTGTGCTTTTTCTTTTGATAAAGTAAAAGTACATTTATTATTCACACACACTACTCAATACTATGCAACAATATACAAATATATACGAAGTGATAGAATCACTCTGGGCAAACATTATGTAATCTCTCAGGTCTCCTCAAGGGAGAATATAATCCAACAATCCACATGGCAAAACAATCCCAGTGCCCCCCTTGTGTCATTTGAACATTTTGACAATATTCAACAGTACAGTGCAATGATGACACCTACATTTGTGATTAAATACTTTCATCTTGCCAAGAGGTGACTGTCAGCTTCATTATTCAAATTAGCATAATCAGGGAACATAAGAGACCAAATTCTAGCATTATAACCAGGATTACTTTAAGATTACTTTAAAATTACTTTTGGATTTCTCCTAATTAACCATAAAATAACAGTAGAATACCGGGGGACATACCTACCTACACCTATGGTAGGTACCCTTGCATAAACAAGAACAAAAGTTCACTGAAGCTCATGCTTCAAATATCCATCCAACCCTTGAGTGGTTATCTCTCATGTGTCCCACCCTACCTAGGGTGGGGACACCAACCGAGGTTGGGGGGAGGCTGCGCTGTTATTGCAGCTCCCCCTGTCTCCTAGTACTCCGTTGGTGGTGGCCCCCATCTCCCTGGGACCACCACAGGTGTTTTGGGGTCTCAAACAGCAGCCCCCCGCCCCGCAAAGCATGCTGGGGCGGCTACATAATTGATGAGCGGCTCTCCCGCTGCGTTGGGGAGAGCCGCAGTGCCTTTTCCTTGCTGCCTTTCACCTTGGGGGTGCCGGTCCCACCCGGACACCCCCGCACCACAAAGAGGATCCCTCGTTGGAGGGCGGCCCAGGGAGCCCACCCCTGACCGCCCCGCCGGCTCCCCGCACGGCCAGCACCTCCGGGGGCTGCCGCGGGAGCCGGCCTGCTGCCTTCGAGTCTGCCCGCGGCCAGACGGGCCGTGGCACTCCCCCCTTTCCTCCTCGCATCTTCTGGGCCCCGGGATGGGGTCCGGGGCCCCTCCTCCTCCTGGCCGGGAGTGCGACGGCACTCCCCAAGGTCGTCGTCTTCTCGGGGCCCTGGGATGGGGTCCAGGGCCCCTCCTCTCCTTGGGGGGAGCGCGACGGCGCTCCCCCAGGTCCTCTTCTGCTCGGGGCCCCAGGATAGGGTCCGGGGCCCCTCTGGCCACTTTCACAGGGAGCGCGACGGCGCTCCCCGACTTCTGCTTCGGCTGCGCGACGGTGCACCCCCACTCCTACCTCTTCACGGGGCCCCAGGATGGGGTCCGGGGCCCCATTTTGGCCATCTTCACGGGGAGCGCGACAGCGCTTCCTGACTTTCCTTCTGCTGGGGGGTGTGCGATGGCGCCCACCCCATTCCTCCTTCCTTCATGGGGAGCGCAACGGCGCTCCCCGGCTTGACTCCATCCCAGGGTCCCTTCCCACAGCGGCAGGGGGGTGCGCGACCGCGCCCCCCCATCTGATGTACAACACTGGACCAGGGTTCATGGGGCCCCGGGATGGGGTCCGGGGCCCCTTCCTCTTCTGCGAGGGGGAGTGCAACGGCACCCCCCTTGCTCCTCTTCCTCGTGGGCAGCAGGGGGGCACAGTCTCAAGCAGCTGCGGAGCTCCACGCGCTTCGTAGCTGGTTTCCCAAAGGTCGCCATCCTTTGCCTGGTGATATCTCGGGCCCCCAAGGGCCGATTTTCATCATTCTTGTCTCATTCCGCTCCTGGTGACAAGCCCTTGCCACCAGGAGCACTCTCCTTAGGCCTCCTGGCCTGGAAGGGTCCCAGATCATCAGGGAGCCAGTCCCACTGACTCCTGCGCCAATCTTTCCTGTGGGTTCCCTCTTTTCCTTCTGGGCAGCGCGCTCTCCTTGCGCTAGCCCAGTCCTTCCCCCAACTAGTCGTCTGGGCGGGGGGTAAGGGTGCCAGCTTGCCTGGCCCTAGCATTTGCCTCACTGGCCTGGAATCCTTCAGGGGCAGAGTCCCTGCCCCAAGGGCAGTCAGGAGGTTCTTCCTTCCAGTTGTCCATGATGCCCATCTGCAGTCCCAGTGTCCAGCAGTGAAGCACAGCCAAGAGAGAGAGCTCTCCCCTGTGCAGGACCTTTTAAGTGGGGGCGGAAGTGTCCAGCAGGTCTGCACCACTGGCCTATCCAGATGTGCCACATCACTTCCTTGCCCCCGTCCCCTCCTTCTTGCACAGTCTTCTGGGATAGCCCAAGATGGCATCCTCCAGGAGTTAGTTGCCACATGTGCTCTGAAAGTCTCAACCCCTCCTCCCTGACATTCCTCGCAGGGCTTCTCCAGCCTGCTCCTGGCACGGAATGACAGCTGGCTGATTGATGCTAGGCCCTGCTCCAGCAACTGGACAGAGCAGTAATTGGCCCTAATCCTGAGCTGAGTCAAAGAAAGATGACATCCCTGGATGACCCATAAGTTGTTCAACTATGCTTTTGTAACCTACTGCATCATTCTTTTCTTACAGGTTACAGTATACTTTGGTGTGACTCTGGTCTCGGTGGACCCCAGAGAACTGGAGTTGCACCCTAGGCCCTCCTTTCCCATTGACATTCAATGGAGTATCCCCCCAATGCAAATATCTTAAGCACCCTGACATTGGCATTGAACTGGGTGTCCCTACAGTGAAAAGACAGTAATCACACTGACTCTCCCTCGCATGTATACACCCCTCTCATGAGACCTACTCCAGGTCACCACCCACTCTGCATAGTTCCTCCTGCACCAGGACTACCTAAGCGCAGTTCTTGGGCTGCGCACACTAGGAATCCTCCTCCCATAGCCCTCACATGGGTGAACATCCATGCGCACACATGATCACATGTAACCTGCCCGGGGCCTCCTGCCTTGCTGCGCCACAGCAGCCGTTCCTTAGCACGGCGACACCAGCGGTAAACACGTCCAGTCCATTTTACCATGTGTTTATTGTGCGGGAGTCACCTCATAGGAGGCTTCCTCACAGTAAACAGTCAAAAACCAGGTGGTCAAAAATCGAAAAATCAGGGCAGACCTGATGGTCAGAACCGTCCTCTAACACTTGTGATCTGTGACAATTTGCAACTCCTGACCATATACATAAAGGTGAAAATGCTGGCATGCCCAGCGAATGGCCAACGTCTCTCTCTCGACCTGGGCATAGCTAGTTTCAATAGCGAACATGGCCCGGCTCGCATACGCCACGGGGACCTACTCCTGATCTCGCTGCTCCTGGAGGAGCACGGCACCCAAACCTACGGGACTGGCATCCACCACCACTTCCGTCCTTTTTCTGGGGTGGAAATAGGGCATCGTGGCCTTATCTAGTAACGCCTCCTTTATGGCTCTGAAAGCCTCATCCGCCTCTTGGCTCCAGTTTCACAGCACCTTGGCCCTGGTAAGCTGCCTCAGCGGTTCTCCCATAGTCGCCAATTGAGGGATGAATCTGCCACAGTACGTGGCCATGCCAAGAAAACTGCGTACTTCGCTGGCATTTTGGGGCACCTGTGCGAGGCAGATGGCGTCTTCTTTCTTTGGGTCCACCTGTAACCGTTCACGGGAAAATATATATCCAAAAAAATCAATAGAGTTTGGTAAAGTGCACACCTTTTCTTATGAAGCGTGAGACATTCATCTGAAAGTCTTTGGAGCGTTGCATACAGTCTTAGATGGTGGTCTTCCAGAGTCTCAGAGAATATCAGAATGTCATCACTGAGGTTAAGTACTCCGCCAAGGCCGTACAGCGGCTCCCTTATGGCATTCTGAAACACCTCAGCAGCTGAGGACACACCAAAGCTCAACCTTTTTACCTCCTCAGTCCCACATGTGTTGAGAACGTGGTAATGTTCCTGCTATCTGGATGTGGCTCTAGCTGATGATATCCAGAGTTTAGGTCCAGTTTTGAAAAACATTGGTCCCCATTCAAATCCACAACAATGTCATCGATGGTGGGCGTAATATGCCTTTCCCTCTTTATGGCTTAATTAGGCAGCCTCATGTCGACACATAGGTGGCTGGCTCCAGGCTGCTTGGACTTTGGAGCTATTACCAGTGATGATACCCAAGGAGTGGGGCCCGTGACTTTCTCTATCACCCCTTGGTCTTCCAGTGCTTGCAACTTCTTCTCCACCGCCGGCCGGAGGTGGAATGGAACTCTTCGGTGTTGCAGCGCCATGGGCATCACTGCCGAATCACTATGTAGCCTGAACTGTTTCCCTTTGAGCTTTCTGAGTCCCCAAAACAGTTGAGGAAAGTCACTCAGTATGGTGTCCGCATGGACCTCATGGACCTGTCGTGCAAAAAAAACTATCCCAAGGTCTTCAGCCGTGTGGCACCCCAGGAGGGTTCCTCGGTCCCCTTTTGCAACATGAAAGCGGCCGTGGCTGGTGACAGTCACTTCGATGGCACTCCTCAAAGGGAGAAGGTCACGCCCATTGTAGGTGTGTATCCTGGTGGTGCATGGTGCCGGCACAGGCCGTGGGATTAGCTGGTCATAATGAAAATCATCGATCACATTGACTGATGCACAAGTATCAATAAGGACCGCAGCAGTGGTGCCCAGGATGTCCACTGTGCACATGGGGGGGGGGTAGACGCCGCTTCTGCTGTCTTCCTCCTGCAAAGGAGATGACAAAGATGTCCTCCTCCTCTTCATCTTCGGCATACCAAGTGCTACCTCCTTCCCCGGTGCCACCGTCCGCACTCCCGCGCTCCTCTGGCACCAGTTGTTTCACTGCCGCTGTCTTTGCTGTCGCAGCCGTCTGTTTGAATTAGCCTCCCCGACAAACTTATCTCGCAATTATTCGCTCTCCTGCACTTGTTGCAGCTCTTTCCTTTCACAGGGCACACACCTGGCATCCTGTGCTCCATCCCACAGCTGCTGCAGTCCCTTCTGCCTAGCCTCGGGTGTCGTGGCAGGCGTTGTGGCTCTGGAAATGTATGCAATGCATCTACCTATTCCTGTTTTACGGTCACCGGGCGGGGTGTCCCTGATGCAGCCACAGAGTGCCATTGGACGACATGGCGGGGGGACGCTCGACCGGCAGGGAGTTTGTGGGAGCGCACCAAGATTAAGATTTAGTCTGGCATGATGCCCAGCTGTCAAAGTATGAGTTACCTCAGCATTATGGAATGGCACCATTGGATGATCTGCACTCTGATCTCTTCGTGCTGGTTGAGGCCTATGCAGGTGCTGCCCAGCTTCCATAACCTAGCGTAGACCATGTCCACTGATTCAGTGTCAATTTGCTTCTGATTTCTATAATCAGAATTTAGCTGGGGGTCAAAATACAAGTTCAAAGCAGCCACTGCCGCACTGAAGTCACCAGCCGCTCCTGTCTTGGGAAGTGTGCCGAAAAGCTCGTACAGCTCATCACCTCCCATATGCAACATGAGTGACCGTCCAACAGCACCATCAGTTTCCCTTGTAGCACAGAAATAGTTATCCAGCCTGACAGGCCAATGGCGCCATCGTGGTGCTGCCGGGGCTGGGTCTGCCAATTGACTAAAGGTAGGTAGTGCTGCTACTGACGAATGGGCCCCCGACGGGTTGGGGAGACTGTTGATCCCTGTGCTGCTGTGAAGCACTCATTGTGCTTTGGACAGTCTTTTGGCCTGTGCTGCACCCCTACAACATCCTACTGGGTTGCCTGGTAAGTGTCACTGTTTTATTTCTTTAATGTTTTGTTTCTCCTCACTCTCCTTGTTGTTTCCTTATTTATTTTTTTCTGCTTCCCAGCACCGCACCACTCACTTACTGATAGCCCAGCTATTCCTTTCATTCTGCCCTTCTCGTGGTTCGTGTACACTAGGTGTCCGCTCACCTCACAGCAAACCCGTCTGGAATCTCCAAGCTGCAGCCCTCTGATGTCTCAGCGCCGGTGTGCGCCGAGCTCTGTTCGCACCCTTCGCATTGGATCACCGCACACACTCCACCTTCATAGGCCGGAGACCAGCACACCCTCAGCAGTTACAGGGTGGGGCTGGGGCCTTCCTTCCAGCACTGCCGATCGCGGCACACGCAGAGCACCACAGCCTCCCCTGTGGGGATGGATCAGTCGAAAGCGTGGTCCCACGCCTGCTAGGGAGCCTCCTGCTCCACTGGCCCACTTTGCGAGCTCAGGCGTCAGCCAACAGGTAGGGCCACGCCCATCCTCGTGGCACCGTTGTCTTCCTCCTCGAACACATCGCAGTGGGGCACTCAGACCCCGCTCCACGGGTCAACGCACGGTCTTGGTTCGATGTCACCCCTCGTCGCCAATGTGGCGTGGCACTCTCTTGCCCATGGGCCACGCACGAAACAGGGCCTCACTTTAGAGGAAGGACACACACACTTACATAGTGAGTACTGCCATGCTAGGAACTGCCCAGTGCACACCGCATACGTTTATTTATAACAGAGAACGTATGATCACCCACGTGTCCTGATACAGCTACATTGTATAGAGGAGCCTGAGTGGGTCTCTATACGTTGCATTTTCCTTCGTTTACCACTACAGTTTGAAAGAAAAATAGTTATGTATTCATAGTGAGAATATTAATATACAAGTTTCAAATTGGAAATTCATACCTGTACTGATTCCTTTTCTAAAGCCGGGTGGGTTTGTCCATTTCATTGATATGACTGTGTCCATCCTGGATGGTTTTCAAAGAGACTGGATATCTCTATTGAGTTAGAGAGAGTTTAGAGGCTCAGGTGCTGGAATATGTGTGATATTTATACCATCTAGTAATTTCATAATGCTCTGTTCCTATGCCACAAACAAGTAGTTTAGATAGACTGTGGTTATTTTTGCCTCCCAGTATTTGCAGTGTAGCACATTCATTAAAAGTGTGAGGCTTTGAGGCCTAATTAGGAGTGAGCCTGAATGGGGTGGTGTTAGACCTGGCATCCTTGGTGTGGTTTCTGCTAACTTTTGGCCTGCTGACAACCTGTTTTCTGACTTCACTTTTGCTGGCTTATAGGATTCTGGTCACTTTACCACTGCTGTCTAGTGCTAAAGCGCAGACGATTTGTACTCTAAACATGGTAACATTGGCTTCTCCACCACTGGCATTTTAAATTTACTTGTAAGTCCCTAGTAAAGTGCACTATATGTGCACAGGGCCGCGGGGCCTGCAGCACTGATTGTGCCACTCACTACAGTAGCCTTTCAAACATGTCTCACACCAACCATTGCAAAACCTGTTTGTGGAGGTTTAAACTGTCATTTCGACCCACTTGCCAGGCCCAAACCTCCACCAAAGGTACTGTTCAGCGGACCCTGTGTGGGTTCTGTACACAAGCTATCTTCCATGATGGTCAGCCTGGAATTTGGATTTGCACAGTTCCTGGTGACCTCAAGTAACCTTTTGACCACTAGTGACTGCTAAGCACTGTTTTCACATTTAATCTTTGAAAATTCATATATTTTTCTACTTATTGGATTCTTATCATTTTGTTTTTGTTTTACTCAGATAAATATTATCTATTTTTCTAAACTGGTGTCAGACATTTTGTGGTGTCTCTGACTGTGTTGCACTGGAACTCCTCAAAAAGCTATCTACGAGTTGTGTGGCACACCCCTCCCCCCCATCCAAAATTTTCCCTAGGTAATTTTTTAGGAAGTCAACCCTGCTGAAATACACTGGGGGTAAAAATGCACTGTATAGTTTCATAAATCCAGAATTTTGTGGGGAATGCAAGTGGAGTGTTGCAGAACTTTAGACATTGCCTCTTAAGTTAAGCCCAACCACTCTGTGCCAAACTACTAGAGACTGAGCACAGGTTAATTTAGGGTGCGTATCTGACTTAACTCAGCTAGGATTGTGGTCCCTACGTAGACAGGGTGCATACCTCTGCCAACTAGAGACCCAATTTTCAACAGGTGGGGTATGCATTGCACCTGGCAAACACCTTTAACCTGTTCTGGAGTATCCTTTGAATGTGACTAATACCTCCTATTCGAAGTATTGGGAAGAAAAATTGGTAATTATATGCGGAATTGGTGAATTCCTCACCAATTTTTGGATTTATGAAACTATACCATGCATTTTTACCCCCAGTAAATTTCAGCAGGGTCGACTTCCTCAAAAATTACCAGGAGACAATTTGGGATGTGGGGAGGGGTGTGCCACACAACTTGTAGCTAGCTTTTGAGGGGTTCCAGGGCAACCAGGAGTTATTGGGCTCAAATTGTCCTGTTAGGGACTAGCCCTATTTACTAAGCTTCAAACTGAGCATCAACCCCCTCATCCCCAATCCACACCTTTTACAACTTGACACTCTTTTTAGTGAAGTTGACCAATCCTAGGCGTACTCAGTGAGTTGGTGTGGGTTAGAAACTTAAAACTCAGCTTACAACCAATAAATCTAAGTCTGATCAGTGCTTTACATAAGAAAAAAGGTACTTTACTTTCTCACCTACAGTGCTATTCTGTTAGTAAAAGTTAGATGGTAACAGTACAGTGTACAATTAACAAGAGAATAATCATTGTATGAACAATCCTAGGCTGATGTCTTTGGCAAGGTATCATACAGATACAGTCAGACCAACATAGGGTAAGTTGCTCTTTGGAGATCATAGTAGTCTGGGATCTCTAAACTGCATTTACTGTCTACTCCTGAATGTGAGTATGGCTAGGTTGATGGTGGAGAGTAAATTGTATTACATTTATTTAGTTCTTTCAGCAATCTCACTCTTTTGCACTTTACTTTGATAGTCTTTTCGTGGACTGCACATGTTTCTGCCAGCTGCATTGCTCCAACCGAAGAGGCCACACCGATTCAGCAAAATGCGGTTGCCATCTTCACAAAGCATTCATATGCACTCACTGGTTTAATAGGTCATCTGTCTAATTGACGCAATTCTTCTTGGCACTGCATTCATTTAGGTGGTTTTAGTCTAGTCTGTCCTTACAGCCTGAAGTCTGCAGTCCTTTGTGGATTGTTCATGGAGTTACTCTGAGTCCCCACTTGCAGGCATGGAGCCATCACTCAAGCAGTCTTGCTCCAGTAAACACTACATGGGAAGCCAGTGTTGCAAGGCCTCACCTCGTGGTCTAGTGGTCCAGATACTTCCTTGGGCTGCACAGTCTACTTCAGTCCTTTCTTCATCAGCTTCTCACAGTCCTCTTTTACTAGGCAACCTTTCATTCATGCAAGATTACCTGCAGCAGTCATCCTAAGCAGCCATTCAGCTTCTTTCGTCAAAGTTTTCCAACAATAGCACTTTGTAGCAATACAGATTTTACAGGTTCCAGCTCCCCAACCTGGCAAAACCTCTTGCCAGTCTCCAGCGGTGTGGTGGCCCAGGTAATGACTGGTAGGAAATCATGGTACCCAGACTGGCAGTTTCGGTCCCCTACTTAAACAAGGTTTGTTGACAGAGTATGTGTATTTCACATTTCCCGCGTGGGGACTGCATTAATAAATTCATGGCTTTTCCTTATTCCTCTAAGGCTGGTCAAGCCACAGCCTTTATCGTGTTGTGTCAGCTAGATGGTGGAGTAAGGCTAGGATCTCTCTATTAAGTGAACCCAAAACAAAAAAGCAAAACCCAGCTAACACTCCACCTATTACTAAAACACTTAATGAGTAGAATGAATCAGGAAAAAGGTCCCTCCATTTCTGTCTCCCTTTCCTCCACACCCTGGAGTTTGGCCCACTACAAAAGACTTCAGGATGCTTTGCAGAATATCTGCAATTTGTATTGTTGTTTGGCAGACCTTCTCCTAACTCCATCTCAGGCACCACTAATTTATAGGAAATCAAAATGAATTCCTAGGCAGCCACAGTCACACACTCCTACTGCACATGCAGATGGTAATCATACATAGGGCATCAGTGTCCCAAACTGAGGGAGAAAAGGACCTGGTTGCAGGGGACTTACAGTTTACAACAGAAGATAGGTGTCAATACTCCCTGACAGGTGGCATGTAGAAAGGCCTGTCTTGCCACTAGAATCTGTTACTGCTGTGACTCCCAGTCCTCCACTTCCCTGTGACAGCAGTCATGCTCACTAAAGGAGGGTGGACATGGTGTGCCTCTCCAGACCACAGAACCAACCTGAGTCTTGCTCATGGCATACAGACATGTTCCTTGTGTGCGCCAAGGCCAAAAATAAAATACCCAGAAGTTCACTACATGGAACTTGGGGGAGGAGGGATCATACTCTCCAGATTCATGTTAGGGGTCCTTTTCCATCCCAACACATGCTCCAACACTGTGTTTGCATAAAAATGTGAACTTAGGACCATACTCTGAATCAGAATCTCAGTATGAGGATGCAAACAATATAAATGCTTGTTTGAGGTACCCACTCATGACACTGACCAATTTGAGATCTTTGGGATTTCTGTTCAAGTATAATTTCCATCACATATGTTTCTGTAATGATTCCAGGAGATTTGTGGGAGGCGTTTCTATGTAAGTCATATATAACTTTCAGCCATTTAGGCAGATACATTTTGGGATGAGAGTGGAATGTGTGTAGAGCTGCTCGATATCCCCAAGTTTATTAAGCAATGAGATGTTTATAGTTGTATGTGTAGGTGTTTTGTGTATATTTCATGTGATTGAGAGATTAGTTTGATATAGTAGAGCGAGACAAAGAGAATCAAATATAAATAATAAGATTGAAAAGAAGAAATTATGTTCAGTGATTAATTGATATTTTCATTGAGATATAAAGTATACATGTATTTATCCCCACTGTATATTGATATTTTTGTGTTGATACGTTGTCCAGGTACAGCGGGGGTATAAGGGCTCCCCTATATGGTATTGATCTCCCCAGGTCAGCAGAACACCATGTTTCCTGACTGGTATTTTCATTTGACAAACCAGTGCATTCTGGGAGCTGTAGTATTCATTTGCTTCAATTGGGCTAATGCACCTATTGACAGTCATCTGTAAATGAAAGCCCAGGACTGGAAAGATGGTCTCCTGCAAAGATGGAGTGATCTGGAATCCTTCAATAGGAAAGGCGGTCAGTTTGAAGGGAGGTTGGTGTATCCGTAGCGAAGGAAGGAGATTTTGTGTTTGTGTGCCCATCTGAATGTGTTGTGGGGCTGATCCTAGGGTGACTGACAAGGGCGGCTGGTATTAAAGGACAAAGTGGATGTTTCCCCACTAACATATAATAAAAAGAAGAAAAAGTGGATGTTGCTACCAATGTTCCTGGCGGGGCGAGAGTTTCCTCACCCTGCAGGCACAAGACAGTGCTGTAACATCAGGGCACTGGCTGCAAAATTATTTGATGGCTATGACTTAGTTTGGTATTGGGCGTTAAGTTCTTTGACCCAGGACAGAGGCTCACAACGCTATGGAGATGACAGGCCGGGCTGCCCTGGTGCAAACAAATGTGCAAGCCTCTCCTGCTGCTGGTATGGTTTTGCTTCGAAGAGGATGGCAGGAGGAGGAGCCCACAGTGTATTTGGGTCATGTGAGGGAAGATGTGAACAGAGAACTCCATGCTGTTTTGGGCACAGTGGACAGTGCAAAATAAAAACCGAAAAGTGGATGCTTTGCTCCCTACTCTGTCCTTCGTTCACAGCCAGGGGTGGCTCCTTCACTGTGGCAAAGGAGCGTCGCCCCACTGGCTGTGCCAGAAGCAGACAAATAAAACGATAGATCATTTTATTTGTCTGCTTCTGGTTCAAGCCAGCAGGTTCAGGGAGGGGTGGGGCTGGGTCACGGGAGGTGGGAGGAGGGGAGAGTGCAGCCTAAGTGCACATGTGCTTGGCTGGCCTTTTGAGGTCATCCACACACATGTGCACTTAGGTTTCTCAAGCCCGGCTGTGCACACAGTTGGGCTGGAGAAACTGCACAAACCCCAGGGCTGTGTCTGAGCGTCAGTCACTGCCGCTCAGACCAATCCTGGTGCTGCTTTCATGCTAGGTTTTGCATGTAAGCAGCACCAGGATTGCTGGGGAGCCTGCACTGGTGTCCCAGCAGTGAATGCTGTGACACCAGATGAAGAGGAGCGCGAGGCGGCAGGGATGGAGACAAAGTAATTATTATTATTTTTTTTTACCTGTTTTCTGTCCCTCCCCCCTGCCCACCCTTGAAACCCCTCCTTTTGCGCTTTGTGGCGACCACCGCTGCTCAGAGCAGAACGGCTCCTGGGGTGACAGTTCTGCCCACCCCATTGCGGCTTCCCAGTGACTTTTTTCGATTGTACCCTGGCTGCACCCTCAGTCCGCTCGTCTCCATTTATTTGCCTTTAAACACCTGGCATGATCGGCTATGTCAAGTTTCCCAGGTCCATGAGTGATGTGCTGCTTCGGTTAAATTTTTTTAATTTAAATTCTGGGATTTGTATGCTTGATTATCCCGTTATAAAGCAGAGCCACCAGGCCCAGAGTTCAAAGGAGATAAAAAACGTAGTTGAGCAGCACATCACGCATGGGCCTGGGAACTTCGCAGCTTACGCATGATATTTTAGGGTAGCTTCATATAAATCGTGTGTATCGTTTCCTATCGTTTTTTGTTATCTTTTCGAGTTAGGGCCCATTACAATAGCTCTAGAGGACGTTTTATAATGCCTTCTTTTACAATTGCTGTCTGAAGTATTGATAAATTGTAAAAACACCAGCTTTCAGTGATGTAACTATTTTTTTAGCTAGTGGAGACATCGGATTACCTGTCATGCCAGTAGAAAACTGGCCAGGTGGTTGATAGACCCAGAGTGACTAAAAGCCTCACTTCTATAGTCCCCCACCTTTAAAAAGACTCCTGCAGCATTGGAAGGGGAGGGAGGCAGAGGACTGAACATGTCAGCTCTGCTGGCCTCAGTGTGCACTTCCCAGGAGCTCGCCATCGCACACCTACAGGCTTTTGTTGCTCTGCTTGGCATCTAAAACAATCCCCCTCCACAACACACTGCAGGGCTCTGCTTGAGCGAGAGAGGGGACTTGGAGCTTGCAGTCTGGGGTCTCATAGTGAATGTCTGTGTGGGCGCGGGGGTGATGAGCTTGTGTGACTGCAGGGTGAGTTGTGTGACAGTATGAGTGCAAGGTCAACAGTGTCCATGTATGAGTGCAGGGTGAGTGATGAGACACCATTGGGTGAGTGGTGAGACTGTATGAGTGCAGGGTGAGTGATGAGAGTCCACTGGGTGAGTGGTAAGGCTGTATGATTGCAGAGTGAAGGGTGTGACTGTGTGAGTGCATGGTGAGTGATGGGCCTACGGGACAGTATGAGTGCAGAGTCAGCGGAGTGCATGTATGAGTGCAGGATGAGTGATGAGAGTCCGCTGGGTGAGTGGTAAGGCTGTATGATTGCAGAGTGAAGGGTGTGACTGTGTGAGTGCATGGTGAGTGATGGGCCTACGGGACAGTATGAGTGCAGAGTCAGCGGAGTGCATGTATGAGTGCAGGGTGAGTGATGAGAGTCCACTGGGTGAGTGGTAAGGCTGTATGATTGCAGAGTGAAGGGTGTGACTGTGTGAGTGCATGGTGAGTGATGGGCCTACGGGACAGTATGAGTGCAGAGTCAGCGGAGTGCATGTATGAGTGCAGGATGAGTGATGAGAGTCCGCTGGGTGAGTGGTAAGACTATATGATTGCAGGGTGAAGGGTGTGCCTGTGTCACTGCTGAATGAGCTGGTGACTGCTTGAGTCTAGGGAGAGTAGTGTCCATATATGAGTTCCGGGTGAGTGATGAGAGTCCACTGAGTGAGCGGTAAGACTGTGTGAGCACAGAGTGAGTGATGAACATGTGTGTGTGCAGAGTGAATTTATGACTGTATGAGTGCAGGGTCAGCGGTGTCCATGCATGAGTGCAGGGTGAGCAGTGAGAGTACACTGAGTGAGGGGTACGACTGTGTGGGTGAAGGGTGTGCCAACGTGAGTGTTGTGAAAGGTATGCCTGTGTGAGCACAGAGTGAGATGTCTGATTATATGAGCGCACAGGATGAGCGGCATGCCTCATGAGTGCAGAGTGAGTCAGTGCAGGGTTGAGTGATGTGCTTGTGTAAGTATAAAGAGAACGAAGAAGTGCGCCTGTGAGTGTAGGGTAGAGTAAACAGGGTGCTATGTGAGTGCAGGGTGAGTGATGCACCTGCGTGACAGAAGGGTGAGTGAATACATTTTCACATTTCTTTAAAAAAACAATAGTTATAGCAAGATTTCTTTTCTGAAATGTTCTTGCAGGGAAGTGCCCCATCACTTTTTAGAAGCACCAGCCGCCACTGGCGACTGAGTTAGGAAAAGTACTCTGACTTGAGGGAGACAGAAGCTATCTGGAGCAAGTAATGTTCTCATCTGAATGCGCCATGGGCACGTGCGAGCTCAGTACGTCCCTGCTGGGAGGACTCCAGTGCACGATCAGCAGTCCTGCTTCACTGTCACACACCCTTCCTTGAAATGTTCTAAAATAGAAGTATTTATGAAAATTCATACCGGGAAGAGAAGTCCTGCAGAGATGTCTGCGTAGCAGAACAACTGAGGCATAAGATGCAGGAAACCAGGCAGAACTGAGTTCTCTATAATGCTCCAAACACACGTAGAGCTCTCACACAAACTGGAATTAAATAGTCCCCCAAATAAATATCAGTGGACCACAAATGGGAGCTGAATGGTCCCCCAAACAATAATTAATGTGGCACAAGCAAAATCTGCGTGTGTTCAAACAATGGCTGAGCATTCCTCGAAGACTGAGGTGGCCAAAACAAAGACTGCATGTGCCCTCAATACTGACTACACAGGAGCCGGATGAGTACAGTGTGTGCAACTAAAACTGCAGAACTCCCCTTAAACTCAGATTGTGTGCTTGTGTACAAGGGCCGGACTGGAAACCCAAAGCAGCCCTTGCAGATTTTGTCACGCCAGCCCTTATAGACTGTATAGCGAGCGATCCTGAACAATAGAATGGGGCTTGAGGGGTTTTCACCCCCCTAGAAAATTTGGGAAAAATTACAGAAACAACACATTCCACAACACATTTTTCATTATGCATTCAGCCGTATTACGTTTTAAAGCGTAGTAAATGATGACTGGGGGGGGTGGGGGGGCTTAGCATAGTACACTGTGCATGGGACCTTGACTGACTCCAGAGAAGGGGACCCCCACTAAGTACTTTGCAGGGGGGCCCCCTCCAGTTTAGTTACGCCACTGCCTCTAACAGTGCCTCTTATGTCTTCATAGCCCCTCTCTTATATGTATTTCATTTGTTTTATAGCGCCTCTCTTACCAGCTTAGGGTGTTGGAGCACTTTACATCTCACACACACATACAGAGACAATGAACCATACGTGTGTAAATCAGTGCATAGAAACTGTTACTAAGCACAAAGGGGACTACAAGCTTTAGAATTCACGTCATCCATACTGGTAGGCATTTCTTGAGAGTGCATGGTCTAAGGAGGCTGAAACTCAGGTTCCAGAACATAACACTGTGGTTAGGGTTGACTATACTAAGGACAATTTATTTCTACCCAAATAAACCCTTTTTTAGCAAAATTAGGATATTTAAAGACTGGAAAAACATAACTTTCTAACCTGTACCATGCAGTTTGCATGAAGTTCTTTGATGGTAGTCCATAACTCACTGTGCTTGATTTTGATTGTAATTGATAAACTGCACAGTAACAAAAGTATCTCTGTGACACAAGCAGTATACCACTGAGCATTGCACATAAAATGCTGTTCTGTGATCTGCATAGTGCACGTTCTTTGCAGCAAGCATATTAACCCTCTGCGCTACCTTATATGTGTCAAAACTGCCACTAGGCAATAATCCGATCTCTCTCCAGCGGGTACATTAATCACCAGAGTTACCTTGGCACTTTTATTGTTACCCAAAAACTGTAAAATATATAAGGAACTCTGCAGTGCTTTTAAAACTGCTGCACTGCTACAAAGTGGCCTCCAGTAACAAAAGCAGCCCCCACCATGCCTGATGCCTGCCTTAGCCAGTCTGGCATTGTTGTGTACCTTAAAATACAACTGCAAAATCAATAAAAGACCTGCATATTCTAAATATGCGAACTATGCATTTCACACTTGGCTACAGATGTCCAAAAAGCAATCTGTGTTCACTGTACTGTGCTGTAAATACATTTATATAGCTCTTACTAACCTGACAAGGTGTTGCTGCACTTTATAACGAGTAGCAGGGTACTCCGAAATTCTAGTAAAGTGGTTCATTCAGTGGATTTTTGATTACTGGGATTAGTATTGTGCTTACAAAGGCATTATTACAAGCAGTAGATCTAGTGATTTTTTTTGTTGGACTACATTACGAATTGGGTGATCCTTAGTGGGCCTATGTGAGTTTTTGCAAGTGGTTGGTAGAATGACGAGGCAGGCTAGTGAAGATTAGCTATTGTTAAGTTGCAATGGTATGGTTTCATAGTTATGGCCTAACAAATGAAGTGAAGGCAATTTGCAAAATACTGAACAGAAGATTAATGGAAACAGGCATGCAACTTAAGCTATATTCAGAGACAGAAGGCATGTACAGGATTGTGATAAGGAGAGGGCCATTCAAAAGAAAGAAGAGGGAATGACAGAACATTTTAAGTCAAGGTCAAATTTTAATGAAGGGTTTTAGAATATAGTGGGAGGAGGCTATTTTAGGATATCATCCAATCGCTGGATTAGAAACTGCTAGTGAAAACGGTACCCCAAACGTGAAATGTGAGTGGCTCAAGGTAAAACTCCAGATGCGCCAGAAATATGCATGTTTCTTCTGATACTGATGGCTAAATATAATGCTATCATGTTATCATCTCCATTAACACTATGAATGTATCCCTTACTGAGCTCTTAACATTTATTTTGTAAGACACCGTATGTAACGTACATCTAGAAACAGAAACTGCATCTAAGTGACAGTCATCTCATACTTGGTTTGAAGTGGAGGTCATGGTCCATGCCTGGTTTCAGGCATATATCAAACAGCATTGAGCCTGTGGACACCAGAGAGCCAGTGCGCGAGATGTCAAAACTTAAGTGACCTTTTGCAGTCAGAGTTGAGACCGCACAGGACTCTTGTCCGATGGAACTTTTACATTGGTCACGATACACAAAAGAGCTACAATAATAAACAATTTATCTTTCCACAAAGCCCACGTGGCCCCACATTAAGAACCAGGAATCACTTATTGAGGTTAAGTTAATTTATTCTCAATTAGTAATCAATCAAATATCTATGCATGTCATGAAATGTTGTAAAGATATAGAATTACAGCTAGCAAGCGGAAATATCGCAATCAGTTCAATCTTAATAAATTAGATACAAATCAATTACAATTACAACAATACAGAAGCTGAGAATTAGAAATTGGTGTTCCATAAATAAACTCCTGTTACCTCCCTTAAACATGAAATAATTTGAAGTTATTCAATCAGAGCTCTAAGTAATGTAAAGGATGGTTGGAATAGAGGCTCAAGGATGAGTGGAGAGTTACTTAAGGCAATTTCGGAATGCAAGAAGATGTCAGTATAGTAAAGACTTCAGTAGAAGTTTTCTAAATAGGAATAAGTGTTTAGCATATTCGCTCTTGCAAAAATAACAGAAGTGACGAGGTCTGTACCCCTCGAAGTCTAAGGGAACCTGCCTTAACTTCTAAGAATGTAAGCACTAATTAAAACAAACAGAATGTTCGACATCAGTGAAATTTTACCCTACCTTCCAGGGACCAATGGAATTTTCTTCTATCTCGTAAATTGTAACATCACCCAGGTTTCTCCTCCCACCGAACTCAAACAGTCTTTGCAACCCTGAATGTCCCAAGTTCTTGGTACACAATGAATAGGAGACTTCAGCTGCTCATTAAATCTTCACGTTTCGTGCCAAGATTTTTTCTTCTCAGGCCTTACTATCAGTGAAACAATACACAAGTTATACTCCTGTCTACTGCCGAAGCCTTGAAACGCACCTGCAAAGAAAGAACACGCTAACCAAACAAAATGCATCTCAGAATTATGGCCTTTAGTCATGCTAATTTTAACTAAACATTTAATGTGCATTTCAAATACATGGTTATACATGTGTACTTTCAGCTTTTCATAATAAATGAAAACGTTAATAAGAAAAAACATTTTACTCCAACTAATGCAACTTAAAGTGTAAATGTAAAGCGTGAATAATGAATACATATAGGCATTTTAAATTAAGATTAGCGTGCACCTTTATAAAGCTTCACTCTTTCAGTGGTTACATTTTATTTATGTGTCATGGTATGCAAGTTAATAATATTTAAACACACAGTAAATAGAATGTCAAATGTAAATGTATAATTGCGCAATGACTGAAGTGTAAAGGATGGAGTCTAAAGTTACGCTATTCTAATTTCTGCTCTGACGGCGATGTAAGCCATCACAATAGCACACAAATGAATCCATATCAGGTGAGGCCAAGTCAAATCCTTGACGTTTTAATCAACTTTGGTCTAGTATTTTCATGTTATCATAGAATCTACACTGATTCTCCTTCATTTTCATATCTCATCTAGTTCCTTTCAATCTCTTCAATTGTTGCTTTTCCTTCCTTGCCTTTACATATTTATATCCCTCAAAAATAATGAACAGACAAGTCGCACAGATAGCAATAGCAATAAAATGTCTCAGTATAGAACTTATTATTCCACTTCCCAGGTTTCCAAACTATCTCTCAATCCTAGAAAACCCATCTAAAATTGCTTCCAAACTCCTGTAGCTTCTAACTCCTTTAAATCTTCCTTCAAACCTGTAATATTCTTGATGTATGCCTTCAAGTCTTTGCTTTTGTCAGGGATGTAGATACAGCATTGCTGGACTTTTAACATCCTGCAGACTCCGTCATCTTTGGTGAGGCGAATATCTAATGCAAGCCTATTTTGCAAAACCATGGATCTCATAGCTACAATTTCAGTATCTACACCCTATAAAGCTCCTACCACACTAGTGGACAGTGTATCCACTAGGGTAGACAATTTAATTTTTTTATGTAATTTAAAACCACACCTGTGGATGGAATCATTGCACCAAAGATGTCTTCCACTACTTCTCCAACACCAGCACTCATTTAGGTCTGGAATTAGCTTCACATACATGATCATTAAAACGTTCCATATTATATATTTTAGGGAAAACTACACCTAAATAACACATGCCATACCATCCTTTGGGCAACTTGAAATATGCATTTTCTCCACAAACATAGTAAGAGCTTAGGGGTAACACTAGCCCAAAGCCTAACTACTGTGGAAGGTGTAGATGAGGATTTAGTTTATAGTTTAGTTATATCCTTTCCTTGGCATTACAAAAATGGATTGTGTATTAAGTGGGCTAAAGTGGATACCACAAACTTTTTTTAATGTACTATTCAACAAAAGCTTTTAGAGGTTGCTGTCTGCCTTGATATCCAAGGGGAGGCCATTGCGAAAAGATCTGCTTTTATAGACATTCTGGCAAACATTGGGCAGTCTTTAAAAAACGATTGCAGCCCCCTTCCACAAAATCCATGTGACTGGTTCGATTGTGCCTCAACTAAAGCCCATAAGGCCCTCCACACTGCACTTCAGGCCCTGTGCTGTGGAGTGAATAAGGAAGACCCATGCACTTTATAAATCTGCTTTGGCACCTAGGAAAAAGCAGCTGAAGGTAGAAACCTGGTATGCTCTCAAATTGGCCACGTTGGAGAAGAATGGTGTTGCTTTCTGGCAGGTGATTAATACCCCCTACTTTAATGATACATCAGACCCTACTACAGAAGTACATATCCCGCAACCTCAGTGGGTAGTACACTTTTCTAACATTCATATCATCCAAGATTCCCCAGTGGATCAAGATGATGATGGGCAAAGAGATTTTACAGAGACCACTTGATTTTTGAGTATGCTGGGTCTGTAGGGCACTGATTGAAGGCAAAAAGGGTATGGCACCAGACTCAGATAGGGTTCCACTAGACATTTTTACTGATAGTCCGGATTTGTGGGCCTCTCTGCTCACCAGCATGTTTAATGTAGTTGCAGTTTGTAGCCCTCACCCGACATGCAAAACATAAGTTATAAATCCCATTTACAAAATAGGGGATGAAGCCCATCCTAAGAATTATAGGCCCATATTTCTTTGAGATTTGACTGTTAAAGTTATGGGGTGTTTTTGTTACACAGACTGGAGGATTGGGCAGCCAAGAACAGCATCTTAATCGATACACAATATGGTTTTAGGAAAGGCTTGGACACTAAAGACCAATCTCTGAATTTGAGTTTAGTTATAGGCAAGTATACTGTAGTTAAAAAGGGAGCTACCTATCTGTCCTTTATGGACCTTACTGGAGCCTTTGACTGTGTTTCACACTCTAAATTATGATGTATCATGAAAGAGCTGGGAGTGGACCAGGGCAAAACTTCGTTTATAAGACAACTATATATGAATGTTTCCGCACATGCCTGTTTTGGAATGGAGAGTGCTCCAATAACTTTAGCGTTAAAAGGAGAGTTAGACAAGGATATGTTCTTGCCATGTTTTTACTCTCTATATACTAGCAGAGTGGAAAATATTTTAAAGATGAGAGCAAAGAATATTCCTTACTTTAGGGTCCACCTCCCTCCCTATTCTTTTGCATGCAGATGATGCAGTCTTAGAGGCTAAAACAGGGAGAGGGCTTTTAAAGATGAGTTGATGCTTTAATTGTATTTGTGAACAATTCATATTTGAAAGTGAATGAGAGTAAGACGTTTACAATGATTCGCAGGGTGAGACCGGCCAAAAGACCTTCTCATCTCATTAACAAAACCAGGCTTTCATGTTGCTGCTTCCTTTTCTTATGTAGGTATTCTATTTGATGAAAAGTATATGTGGAAACCTATTTTATTAATAGGAAAGCCATTTTTGAGAAATCTATTATAGGTTTGCAAGGTTTTTGTAAAAAGATGGGCTCAAAACCAGTGAAAGAGGTTTTGGTGATTTATTCCAGCAAATGTGTGGTTATTGATTAATATGGGGCAGGTATCTGGGTTATGTCTGAAGCAAAGATGATCCAACAAGTAGAAAATATTTTTATTTAAAATCTTTTGGCGGTTCCTCAAAGCTATGTGAATGCAACCTGTCATGCTGAGCTGGGTATCCCTTCTATCGAGGAGCAAATCAAAGTATCCCCTCTCCTACTGTGGCACTCTATTTGGGTAAGGGAGGAGACCACCCTCAACAAGCTGATTATAAAGGATTGTCACCAACTTCACTCTGCCCTAGATATACCTTGGCTTGCATATGTGCAGTTGGGGTGCAAGATCATTGTTCAACCGGGATTATTTGATAATGCTGTTCTGCCACCTTCTTGAAAATGGTATTTTAGAGCATCACTTTTATGATAAAGTTGTGTCGAAGAAGCCGCTTTGGATAACCTTAAAACCACGGTGCACTCTTATAATCGAATGCATGTCTACGAGGCTCTCCAACAGTATCTCTTTTTTTGTTCTTAACAGATGTCAGTGTTATGTCCTCACCAAGTTTCATTTTAACCTTATACCCCTCTTGGTGGGATTCCTGCCTAATAGTCCCACTCTACCAGATTTGAGCCCCTGCCTCTGTGATTGGAAGTCTGTCCGTTCGACCCTGCATATCATTTTCTTTTGCTCCTTTTATCAAGTGTCTAGAAAAACGTTTATATTATCAATTTTTAACAACTTTAAGTTTAGACAATGTATACCTGAGCTGTTATTGTAACAAGAGTTACAAAGCCCATTAAAAATAAGGAGTTGTGCAATACTGTGATTCTTTTATTTTGCATTATGTATAGCTCTTTTATTTTTCTTCATTTGTTTGTTATTTATGTAGCTTGTTTGCACTGTGTTTTTCTTATGATGCTTTTATGCTACAGAAATGTGGTGAATAAAGATATACTTGCGATACTTGAATTAATTTGGGAACCATTTGCATTTTGTTGTGGCATCTAGGCTTGTGGAACCTGCATCACTCAAGCTTGGGGCGCATTAGTGTTTTGCACTCTCGGTCTCTATACATTCTTTGATTGTACAGGATTGTTGCTCTGGAGGGTGAACAAACCCTGAATTCTGAACCTGGTTCTCACTCATCACCCTAGTTGGATTAGGATGACATTACCGCTTCTAGTGGCCTAACTTGTTGCAATAATGACAAGGGTTTGACCTCTTCAAAGTAACCACATCAATTCCAGTATACGGATCAATTGGAACACCGCGTTGAGGTAATTGATTTCCAACTTACATAAGAGGAACTCCCTGCTGATGCACCCTTTGCATAGAACCAATGTTCCCTACAAAAGGTTGACTCTGACTTGCTCTCCATGATGCTTTCATTTGTACCACACTAACTTCTCCTTCAACCGCTTCTGCTTCATTTTGAATTTATCATTACAATATTTTGCATATCGCAGAATCTCATCGACTGACTTATTCTGCCAACAGATTAAGGGACACATTACAACCCCGGTGGTAAAAACCACCTACAGCTGCGGCGACGGCCGCCAAATGACTGTCGCCCTGGCTACCATCCGTCTGCCATATTAAGACCACAGACGGATTTCTGCCAGAAGGGTGGCGGACATCTGGCTGTGGTCATGCTGGCGGATGGTGGTAATGGGGCGCTGCTTCCAGCAGCAGCACCACGGCAGTAGACCGACGCAGACCGTATCATGACCCATGATACAGCCTGGCGGTGTTCTGCTGGTGGACGCTGCTGCTGGCAGCAGCGCCCCGTCCCGTCTCCTGCTGGAGGACCCCCTGACATCAGGTAAGTCGGGTGATCCGAATGGGGAGGGGGAGTGGTGGGTGTTTGTGTGTGTGTCTGTTTGTATGCGGGTTTGTGATGCGTGTTGTATGTGTGTGCATGGATGTGTGAGTGCGTGTATGTTGTATTGTGTGAATGTGTGTGTGTTTGTATGTATGTCAGTGTGTGTGGATGTGTGTGAATGGATATATGCATGCGTGGATGAATATGGGTATTTAGTGTGTGTATGCGTGTGTTCGTGTGTGCATGAAGGTGCGTATATGTAGTGGGGGGTCTGGAGAGGAGGGGGGTGGTGGTAAACCTGGGGATGGGGAGGAAGAGGGGGGCGGGGAAGACCCCTATCAGTGACAGGGAAGGGATTCCCTGTCACTGATAGTGCCTACCACCATGGTATTCGTGGCGGTAAGGTTGCCACGAAAACCATGGCGGTAGGTGGGGTCATAATCCCGCAGGCAGGCACGTGACGGCCACCGGACTGGAGAGTGAAGTCTCCAGCCCGGCGGTTATTACCGCCGTGGCGGTCGGTGTGGTACATTGGCAGTTTGGCTTGAGCCAAATCGCCAATGTCATAACATGGAGAAAAGTACCGCCAGCCTGTTGGCAGTACTTTCCTTCATATTAACGCCATCCGCCGGGGTCATAATGACCCCCTAAGTGTTGCTGAATCATCAGGCTTATCCCAGGCCTCAATCCTGTAACAAACCGGGACACAACAATCTCTCATAATAGATGTACACTGACTCTTTAGGCTTTTGGTTCGTATTTTCATTTTTAACCCTGTCAATGTTATTAGCTGGTATTTTCAGTTTTGAAAAGGTTATCACCTGCTGATACGTTTTCATCCCCAATGGAGACATTTGTTATCATATTTTTCTCAGGTTTCCTCTCTGACCACTCTACAGCCACTTTACATTCTACCCACAGGTCGCTCAGTACCGCAGTGTCAAAGAGGGTATTCCAATCCGCCCACAAGACTTGTGAAACCTTCACAAACCGGTTAACCCGTTTGTATCATTCCACTGGTTTTTCTCTTAATTTTGGAAAATCATTAGTGAATGCCGCAAGATCACTCCTACTCCAGGTACATGAACATAACTTCCATGAGAAAATCCCACAAGTGGAAGTTTGAAATGACCTCTCCATCCTTTGAAGACGGAGACGGCTCTCCTTTTGGTTTCTTTTGTTCTTTCTTTTTCCTCAATCTGCTCTCTCATTTGACTAACTCACTCCACTTTTTAAATACTTTTAATTAATTCCTTAACTTGCATTTTCATTCCTGATGCTGTCATATTGCAAGTGTCACTCTCAACAAAACACACACAATAGCTTTTCTGCAATTACTTTGTTCAATATAAATCTATCTCATATGCTTGGGCTAATTTAGACAATTTATTATGAGCTTGTGCTGAATGTTCAGTAACATCCTTATACATAAATACAACCTCATCCTCTTGATAAGTGTCTAAAGGGGAAAGATCTAGATTTCTGAGTATCATCTCATCCAGTTCTAACTTTAATTTGACCATATCCTCAGCATTTTCCCTCCCCAGGGTCTGAATTATTTCTCAGCCTGATCCTGAACCTTCAGTCTCTCCTGGGAATCCATTGAAAAATCTAATCACATCATCAAATGCTTGTGGATTAGTAATGTTCTGTATTCATTTGCTGGGGCAGCTGTTTACCACCCCTGAAGGTGAATGCCAAATTGGTATGTTAGTATTTTGTGATCTAGGAGTAGACTCTCCCATAGAAGTATTCATCTTAGCTGTTACTAAAGGAGTTCCTCCCAATCCTGGGATCACAGAAGTAATAGCTAACATACCTCCTCCGGTAGAGACTTTCTAAGTATGTGTCTTGGTTCCTGCTGAATCAGGTTTATGCATGGGAACTGCGGGACAAATAGTGACTTTGAACAGCAATTACATCTGGAGTAATGGGAACTGTTGAGTTAACAGGGACACTAATCTCTGAACTCTCTCCTGTCTGATTCTTACTCGTATTTATTGAAGGAGTAGCTATTCAAGAGCTTACACTGGTTACTGCACCACGCATTCCACAAGGTTGGGTCACATTATATGGAGGTGGAAGTACTGATAACAACATATCTAGTATATCATCACTAGAATCACAATTACTGTCTTTGCCTGAGCTTTCTCATTTTCCTGCCATTTCCTTTTTCTTCTTCCCTTTTCTTTCTTTCTTTTTCTCAGATTCTTAACTCGTCAATGTAGGGTAAATTCTAGTTCGCTCTATCATGGCAATCCTCCATCGCTTCTGTTGTGCATCCCACCTAGGTTTGTCACAACTACACAATGCCTTTCTAACTCACCCCCAATATTTGTCCCTTTCCCTAGCATGAGCTGAGTGCTCCCAAACATTAAGGGGAAGATTTAGGAGCTATTACGGGAGCCCAAACAATGACGCAAAGAAATCTAACAGAATTCTTTGCGTCATTTTTTTATGCAGTTTTAACACCTGCTCAGAGCACCATTGTTTACAATGGGCCTCAATGGGCTTTTCAGGATTAGCATAATTTGTTTTATGCTAATCCTGCAAAGCTCCAAACTAGTGTAAAAAATTCTGAAGCTAGTTCCCCAACTACCGCTATGGTGCACCGTATCTTAGATTAGGGTGAAAAAAAAGTCCGCTGCACTAGGTAAAGCGCCACTTTTCTTAAATCTGGCCCTAAGTGCTTCCAACTGTGCAGGTCAAGGAGGTGGGTTCATTTCGTACAATACCTTTCTCAAATTTTCAATGATTCTCAAATTGAATGTGCCACAGTGTGGAAACATCAATGCACCTTCTTTCTCTGTAATTCTATGCCATTGACTCAGCCAAATACATGTGTGAAGTCCTACATTTATAGCCATATAATGACTTGGAGAATCTTCAGGAGGTGCCTTCTCTCCCTCTCAAACAGGTATACTCACATCTCCCCTAATCACATTTCAGATAGCCTTACAAAATGCCATTTTTCCAACATTAATATAAAACAACCACATATAGAATTTAAATTTTTGACCTGGAAACAGTATTTTTCGTCCACAATTCTTTTTCAATGTTAACAACTATAGCAGCGCAGCACTCGATGGTGTAGTCAACCAAAAACAGTGCAGCACCAACGCAAACTGTCCAATCTCAGCGCAGCACATTGTGACGTCTTTCTCACTCATCGCAGCCGCTCACCCTCCTTTATAATTCTTCACAAAAGTTGCAATCCAAGCACAAAATAAATGCAAAGCAAATTCAACAACTTGGTCTGCTCCACTAAAGAATCAAAAGCATTCAATCACACAATAAATGGTCTGGAGTGACACTTTTAGGCCTACTCTGACTCGCACTCAATTGAAACCTCAACCAGCAGGGAATCTCCTGGATTAGTGCAGCTTCAACCCCTGCTCAAAAGGATCCACTACACCAACCACACCTTACTCTCAACAAAAGTATTTGTCCCTATCTCAATTGTGTAGTCAATATTGCCTCACGACTAACACCACCAAACTTAGCAGACAATGACAACACAGTGTCTCCTACACTGATAACTCATTACTGTCCCAGGATCTTAGGCTACATCGAGCCCGATAACTACTTTAACTTAGCATTTAGTGCTTCCACATCCACACAACAACTTAAAACTACCCCACATCATCTTACACAACCTCAGCAAGATATTGCAAGCTACACATAAGCAATTGTAATGCATGACCCTATTAATAATCACTCCGAATCGGGACATGGGCCTTGGACTTGGGAATGGGCTTGGGCAAACTGGGCTCTTGCATGGGTATAGCAACTTGTGATCTCAACAAGTGAACCCTCTGAGAAGCTACCATTTGAGAGTGCGCAGGAAATTGATTTTACACTCTTGTATGATGGACCTTTTTACTTTGGTCAAGATACACAGGAGAGTTTCAATATTAAACAACTTAATTTTGTGTGAAGCCCACGTGGACCCACAATAAAGACCAGGAATCACTAATTGAGGTTAAGATGATTTATTCCCAACTAATAATCAATCAAATATATGTGCATGTCATGAAATACTGAAAAGATTCAGAATTACAGCTGGCAAGCTGAAATATTACAATTGGTTCAGTCTCAGTAGATTAGATACAAATCAATAACAATCACAGCAGTGCAGAAGCTGAGAATTAGAAATAGGTGTTCTATAAAGAAACTCCTGTTCTCTCCCTTAAACAGGAAAAAATTGTAACTTTATCCAATCAGATTTCTAAGTAAGGATGAGAACGATTTGGAAATACATTTTAAGGATGGTTGGAATAAAGGCTCATGGATGAGTGGAGAGTATGCTTAAGGCAATTTGGGAATGCTAGGTGTCAGCATAGTGAAGGCTTCAGTAGAAGTCTTCCAAATATGAATAAGTATCTAGCATAGAGCTTCACACCTGCAAGAATTAAGGAAGCGGAGAAGTCTGTATCCTTGAAGTCTCTGGGAATTGGCTTTAAATTCTAAAAGCTTAAATACTAATTTAAACAAATAGAGCCTTCAACATCAGTGGTATTTTCCCTTACCTTCCAGGGACCAATAGGATTTTTGTCCATCTCGTAAATTGTAACATCACCCAGGTTTCTCATCCCATGGAAGTCGAACAGTCTCTGCAACCTTGAATGTGCCATGTTCCTGGTACACAATGAATAGGAGACTCGAGCTGCCTATTAAATCTTCATGTCTCGTCCCAAGATTTTCTCTTCTCTTATCAGTGAAACTAATACACAAGTTATACGCCTTTCCTCTAGCTACCGACGCATTGAAATGCGCCCGAAAAGAAAGAACACCCTAACCAAACAAAATGCATTTCAGAGTTAAGGCCTTTAGTCATGCTAATTTTAACTAAACATTTAGGGGGTCATTCCGACCCTGGCGGTCATAGACCGCCAGGGCCGGGGACAGCGGATGCACCGCCAACAGGCTGGCGGTGCATCCAGGCCAATTATGACCGCGGCGGTAAAGCCGCGGTCAGAAAAGGGAAACCAGCGGTTTTCCCCTGGCCTGAGGAATCCTCCATGGCGGCGCTGCAGGCAGCGCCGCCATGGGGATTCCGACCCCCTTCCCGCCATCCTGTTCCTGGCGGTTTTTACCGCCAGGAACAGGATGGCGGGAACGGGTGTTGTGGGGCCTCTGGGGGCCCCTGCAGTGCCCATGCCAGGCATGGGCACTGCAGGGGCCCCCTAACAGGGCCCCACAAAGATTTTTAGTGTCTGCATAGCAGACACTGAAAATCGCGACGGGTGCAACTGCACCCGTCGCACCCTTTCCACTCCGCCGGCTCCATTCGGAGCCGGCATCCTCGTGGAAGGGGGTTTCCCGCTGGGCGGGCGGGCGGCCTTCTGGCGGTCGCCCGCAAGCCCAGCGGGAAACTCAGAATGACCGCCGTGCTCTTTCGACCGCGGTTCGGTCTTCTGGCGGTTCCTGCCAGGCCGGCGGCATCCGCCGCCGGCGGGGGTCAGAATGACCCCCTTAATGTGCATTTTGAATACATGGTTATACATATGCACTTTCAACTTTTCATATTAAATACAAAAGTGAATAACAAAATACATTTTACTTAAAAAAATGCAACTTAAAGTGTAAATGTAAAATGTGACTAATGAATACATGTAGGCATTATAAATGAGCATTAGTGTGCATGTTTATAAAG
The DNA here is from genome assembly GCF_031143425.1 of Pleurodeles waltl. Lineage (NCBI taxonomy): Eukaryota > Metazoa > Chordata > Amphibia > Caudata > Salamandridae > Pleurodeles > Pleurodeles waltl. The sequence goes on along the minus strand of NC_090440.1, from coordinate 200,860,550 downwards.
CTTCAGGGTCTTAGTGGGTACATTTCATTTATGTGCCAAGATATGCTCACATAATAATATTTGAACACACATTAAATATAATGTCAAATATAAATGTATACTTGCACAATGATTGACGTGTAAAGGATGAATCTAAAATTAAGCTATTCCAGAATCGAACATCCACCTAAATCAGCTCTCTTTGTGCACCCTCAGCCTGCTTTAATAGCATGAGATGGACAGACCACTGTATGTATCACACAGCAATAGCCTTATTTGAGTGTTGTTTTGCAATTTCTACTGATGGAACTCAAGTGATTGCTGGCCGAAATGTGCAGTAGCAAAATGGCGAGTAGGAGGGCCACCCATCGAGGCCTAGGTTGGTTGGAAGCACAGGTACCCAACATGGGTCCACTCAGAGACATTGAACACATCCATGTCCCTGAAACACCTCAGATCAGGGAGTGGACTTGGGCAGCTCCAGTGAAGTGTAGAAGGGACTGCATGTTGAAGACTTGGAGAGCTGCTGTGGAGATCCAGGTGAGCAAGGACTATGTGCTGGGACACCGCAAAGGGCAAAACAAAGGGCTGTGCTTGCCAGCTGTTGGAGGCTGACCCGGGAGTGCATCGTCAACCGGCTTTCAGGAGATAGGTGATTATATCAGACTCTATGACCACACTGGATCAGACCAGGGCAAGCTGACTAACTCCCTATCCATCTGCCAACCTACTGACATCAAACAATGTAAATATTAGACTTGAATTTTAACAAACTTAGGACTAAGCGTGAGCTATGAAAATCCTATTTACTCACAGGCCGACATCATATGACTCAAGCTCAGGGACTGCAATTGGAAGATCCAGTATGGGACAGCTTTCGGGGTTCATAACTAGATGACCATGTCCTGAGAACATGCTCACACACCTCCAAGCTCTGTCAGCTGGAAAGGAAGCATTCAAGAGGTGAAGCAGGACCTCTGTTGGTGGGTTGTGGCTGACGCCTTTAAAAGTTGACCATATACACTCATTACACCAGAACAATTAGCAAAACTACAGTGGTGGACTTGGACAATGGCCGTGAGACGTTTATTTGCAGGCAGGTGTGCCACAATTAACTAGCAGAAGTTGCCCCATCCTTTGCAGACAACATATGAGAGACTGATTGGGGTTACTTTGTTGAACCCCTGGTGGGTTGGGCTGCCAGTGTGGGAAGGATAGTGGTGTTGGACACATGAAGGGAAGTTTGACAATTTACTAGCGCCACAAGGCATGCATGATATGCAAGTTAGGAAGGAGCTAAAGACTTTACACCAGCGGCGATATACACAAATGCACAGCAGCGTTTTCCTGTATAACATGCATGACTAGGCTGAACAACACTTCAACCATGACCTGCCTAATATGCAGTGTACGAGATATAAATAACTCCAGAAACATTTGACACATACTAGCAAATTTGGACAGGCACTATGTACAAGAGACAGATCTTACTCAGAGAACAGATAGCACCTTTGCCTGCATAAGGGGTCCTGTATTGTGATTTTCACCCTTTCCTGGTGTGCCCATAGAGTAGCAATTTTAGTTAAGAAAGGCAAAAGGTGCACCTTTCATACCAACAGTCTACATTCAAGATAAGCAGGTTCCCTACATAACAATGTGTGGCACAGTAGCCGCGGTTCACCTCACTGTTGTCAAATACTCATATATTACAGGAAAGGATACTCTTGACACAACACAAACCACAAAAAAGGGGTTGCAACTTTAAATGCACATTAGATGAATCCGTACCATCACACTGTAAATGGAAGGCCTACTGCTTGTGTCCATTGGAAGGCCATGATGGAAGACCATGACCTTCTGGACATATGGAGACATAGACATGCACTAGCTTGGGAGGGCACATTCTACTCTGCTGGTTATTGGGTGTTGTCAAGGCTGGATTATTGGCTCAGGTCTAGGTATGGAGGGGCATTGGACAGGTGAGGTGAAGGACCTAACATGCACCCTTTCAGATAATGCCCCAGTGCTCCTATCCCTAATGGTTCTTGGAGACACCACACACGATCCCACTGAAGGCTAAACCCAGAACCTCTTTTTAATGCAGACTTTCTTGGTGAAACCATACTGGAAATTCTAGAATACTTTGAAAGTAACTTGGGTACTGTTGAACATATGAGAACAGCGTGGGGTGCCTTTAAGGCAATCAGAGGGAGGTGTATGACGATGCAAATGGAACACTAAGGTCCCTAAAATTGAATTTGTTCTGGTTGGAGACAGAATTGAAAGCACTGGAGCCTCTACTAACACAGGATAATGATACATCCATTTTGGCAAAAATCAGGACCAAACATTCTGAGTTTGCTGAAGTGGCAGAGAGAGAGTGCAGATTTGATGGGAAACATGCACAAGCTAGGGTATACAGGGACGGAGAATGCCTGGGCAAGTCTCTAGATGTCCATAATTAAAAGACTTTGGGCTGCTAATGATGTCTTGGAAATTGAGGATGCATATGGCACACATAATCAGGATACCAGCCAGATCCTTAATACATTCTTCACTTACTACACAGGCTAATATTCCACCACAAGCATGAGAAACCCAACACAGATAGTAGAATACCTACAGAATTTTGCAATGGGATGGCTGAGCAGTGCCAGCTCAAGTTCCTAGTGCAACCATTCAAGTTGGACAAAATTGTAATAGTCATATGGGGATTTCCCACTGGTAAATCTCTGGGAACAGAGTGGGTTACCTGCTGAGTTTTAGAAAGCATAAGCTGGTATATAGGCCCACCACATGCTGACAGTCTTCGAGGAGGCTTGGGAGCTCCTTCCTTCATCAATGAGAAAGGCAGTGATACTTACACTACATTAGCCGCGCAAAATGGAAGATCACTATGAATCATACAGTCCACTGTCTCTGATTAATAGCTATATTAAAATGTTGGCCAAGCTGATTACCAGTCTCATTGGGCTCCTCATGCCTGATCTAGTTGGGCAAGATCAGTCTGACGTCATTCCAAGCTACTAAACATCTAATAACTTATGCACCCTCTTCACCATACTTCAAATCCTTGATCCAAATCTAGATTCAGGGGCAATTTTTTAGATGCTTCCAAGGTATTTGATTTCCTAGCATGGGAATATCTTTTCACTATTCTCCAATGAATAGGTATGCCACAGCTATTTGTGATTTGGATCCGACTTCTCTATACTTTACTGTTAACTAGAGTTTACATCAACAAAGCCTTATCCAAACCAATCACAAGTGGGACAAGGCAGGGCCCCCTTCCACCTGTCATTTTTGCGCTGGATTGGGGCCTCTAGCCTCAACTCTGTGGCAGTGGTATTCTGAACATGCACTGCGTTACACCAGCAGAAATATCTTGATCTCCATATTTGTGAATGATATGGCATTATATATTAGGAAACCAAGTGAGTGGCTCAAGAACATCATGAGAAAATGTATGACATTTGGATCATTATCAGGTATCAATTGGAATAAATCCCAGAGTTTCCCCCGACTGACAACATTGGAAAATTCATACTGGACCACCCATTAGAGTGGGGTACAGATACCATAAAATAACTATGGATACAAACTAGATAAAATAACTGATCAGATGAAAGCTGGATTTCATTGCCACTTTCACTTGCAGGCCAAATTGGGGTACTGAAGGTGGTAATACTCTGAAGTTGCTTTATTACTTTGAGAATATACCCTCCCCACCCTCTTCCTCCTTTTTTACGAATGCTCAAATCACAACTAATTAAGCTGGCCCGGGCAGGCAATCAATCCTAGAGTCAAAAGGGACACTTGTGTATTCCCCTTTCATATGGGTATGGTTTGCAGCCCCAGATCTAGATGTATAATATCTCTTTGACCAGGCTCACTTTGTGATATATTGGTATCAGCCATCACCCTGTTTACCACACCTGGCGGTAGAGAAGGATGCAGTGTCCCTGATCCTCCTCTCATCTTCGATTAGTACACCAGTCCCACATAACACTCAGGACATAGCCACTACCACATGCTCTGTAGTTGCTTGAGATAGAGTATGCAAGAAAATTGGGTTAAATCATGATTATTCACCCCTCCTTCCTCTTGGCCATCACACCCTACTGCTGGTTACACTTGAAGTAAAGGCAATATCACAACTAACCGCTTCTAGCTTCATGACATGGGGGATCTCTATAAGAAAGCCATAAATGTAGTATGCTTGGCACATGCTGAGGTACAAACATGTAAGACATGTAAGACATGGAATGCAAAGCCGAGTAGTTGTTGCATGTTAATATGAAATGAAGCACTGGAAACCTGAAAGTTAAATTTACTGAAATGTTTATTCTTCAAGAAGAACCCACGACTGCTCCTTAACACTTCAGCAAATCCAATGACTACATTCTAGAACAACAATGACCTAGGTACATAGTGACATAATAACATTCTTTAATAAATAGCTAACCAATATTAAGTACTATTTCCATATAACAGTACCCCAAGTCAGTTGGAGGAGCAGTTGATGGCTGCGCGACGTTGACATTGTGGCAGCTCTCATTAAGAAATAAATTTGAGAGAAAACGTACCTTCACGGTCTTGCTATTTCTTCAGTGGTGTATGGAGCATCACAAATCCATTTTACCACACTAAATGAATTCAAGGGAAATAAACCATTCACATCTCTCAATATGTTCCTATATTACAGTGTGCAACGTATCTGCAAAAAGACAGTTCCAGACTTCTCTGCTGGGAAAGCTATTGGGAGCCATAACCAACAGCCACTTAGGCCCATATTTATACTTTTTGATGCAAACCAGCTGGTTTGCGTCCAAAAATTTACTGCCGGCTAACGCTATTCCAACGCACCAGGCAGGTGCCTTATTTATGGATTGACATTAGCCAGCGCTGCAGGCTGGTCAGAGAAAAAAAAATGCCTCTAACCAGGCAGCGCCGGCGTAGGGGAAAATGGGGGTTGTGCATCAGAAAATGGTGCAAGTCAGGTTAGAGTTAAAAATCATGGCTCTAGCCGGACTTGCGCCATTTTTTGACGAACAACCCCCATTGAAATGACTCCTGTCTTAGCAAAGACAGGAGTCATGCCCCCCTGCCCAATGGCCATGCCCAGGGGACTTCTGTCCCCTGGGCATGGCCATTGGGCACAGTGGCATGTGGGGGGCCCAAGTTAGGCCACTCTATGCCACTAAAAATGTTTTAAAGAAATACTTACCTCAACTTACTTGTACTTACCTGGGATGGGTCCCCCCCATCCATGGGTGTCCTCCAGGGGTGGGTGGGGGTGAAAGGGAGTGTCCCTGGGGGCAGGGAAGGGCACCTGTGGACTGCTTCCATGGTCAGAGACCATGGACATGAGCCCACAGGTCCCTTAACGCCTACCCGCACCCAGACGTTAAAAAACGGCGCACATCAGGCTGGGTGCCTTTTTTAAGGCCCGCCCCTCCTGTGCGTCAAAATCACGCGGGAGTATAAATAAGGCACACAGTCCTTAAAGTCATTTTTTGGACGGGAACACCTACGTTGCATGTCATTAACGCAAGGCGGTTTTCTGCATTCAGAAAATGACGCACACAGAGAAATTTTTATGTTCGCGGGGTTGGGCGTCATAGTATAAATATGGTGCAAGGTTTGCGCCGAATGTGCATCAAAATGTTTGACACACATTCGGAGCAAACAGAGTATAAATATGCCCCTTAATGTCCACACTACGGCACATATTTATGGTGGCCTTGCGCCATTCGAATGCCACAAGAGCGTAATTTCTTTTACGTTAATGTGGCGTTGGAAGGGCAGAAACACTGCACCATATTTACAAAGTGGCACAATGCTTGCATTGCGCCACTTTGTAACCCCTTGCGCCACATTGTGCCAATTTTATCGGCATTTTTTAACGCCTGCTAAATCTAGGCGTTAAAAAGAGGCTCCTATTGGTTACAATGGGCCTCTGGATACTTTGCAAGATTAGCGTAATCATTTTTTATGCTAATCCTGCAAAGCATTGGACTATCCTCAAACATGATGATGCTAGTCCCCCTCACTACCGCCATGATGTGCCGTATGCTAGCGCACACATTGTGGTGTTAGAGGGGAGCTAAAGGGTGCAAGAAAAGTGGTGCTGCACTAGGTGCATCACCACTTTTCATAGATCTGCCCCTCTATCGCTCAGCAGAGGAGGATCTGCACTTGGCAGTACTTTCACCTCATGCAGGATGGGAAGGAGTACTGGGCATGGAGCTATCCAAGGAAATGAGGAGGTATTTTTGCACAGGATCAGGGCTGATGTCATTTAGCAGTAGGCTGCACGTCATACCCTTCTTATTCCTTCAACAAGCATAATATACTGTTTCATTGCTCTGGAGGCTTGGCCTCAGAGAAAATTAAACTGTTTGATTCAGCGCTCCAGAGGCTGGATTTCTACATCTGGGGTGGCCCTGAGACACAGTTCAGCTATATTGGTGTGAAATTCTGGCAGCCCATCATGGCAGAGTGTAATATCTAACTGGAATCTAAGATCACTTTATTGAGATGGATGATAGAATTAGAGTCTCTACACAGGGGGTTAATTGCACTGGCTCTCTGATTGGATAAAGGGCAGGTGGGCTGCCACTGGGGATGAGGCAGATCTCATATAGTTGGACAATGGCTGTCTGATCTTTTTCAGTGCAATGAGCAGCTATAATTAGTTATATGTGGTGTGGAACTGATGTCACCATCATCCAGGGACATCTGGGATCCTCTTAAGGCATAAGTACTCATCATTATTGCATGATATCATTGTCAGGCCAAAAGTGCAGTCTGATGTGAAGACCAATTCTGTAACATCATGTATCCAATATGGTTAGATTGTGGCTGTGATGGATAGGCAGGTCATTAGCCCTTAAGGACATGAAAACTGTGCCTTGGGTAATAGATTCATTTTTAACCTTTTTATATCTTAATGTCATATAAGGATCTACACTAAACAAACATTGGCGCGTGCTCTGTGAAATAAGTGATCATACAATGTTTTTAGATAAGGCAACAGAGACGTGATTATTGTGCTTTCTAGTCTAGTGAGTCGGGTTCCTGAGCTGTAACAAAGGGCCGAGTCCTGCTGACAGCAAATCTGTGTTAGAATACTATTTTACCATGGAATTTGCAATGTACGTTTGATTACATTACACCACCTACGGTGGGGTTACATTGAGATGCATATTGACATCTCCCATTTATGAAAAAATAGGACAACAATTTCAAGCTCATGAAACAAACTGTGCTCTCTTTGGGTGAGTGTTTAACAGACAGGTTTGAAGAAATGGGTAAAATGGGCCATTGCCTAGAGCCCCTACTCTCAAGGACCCATGTATAAGTGATCGGTACAGTAATAAGACACTCTTTCCCCCCTTCTTTTTATCCATCTCAAGGGGCGTAGCTTGGTTGGTAAGACTGGGGGGGGCGATGTCAGCTTCAGATTTTTGACAATCAGGCTGGCATATAGGCCCTCATTATGACATTGGCGGTAAGTGCCGCTTACCATCATGCTGACTGACGCCAACATACTGCGATCGCGGTGGTATACCGCTACGCGTATTATGACCCACACATAGAAATCTGCCACTATACAGACACACAGACAAGTCCGCCAGCCCAAAGGTCAGTGATAAAATGTCGGTACCACAACCCACACTGTTACGCCAACAGAAATACGCCCACAGCATGAATCACCGCAGCGGACATTCAACCGCGGTAAACCATTGGCGGTACATACCGCCGCGCTCAAAATACACACACACTATCAAAACAATGCCACATTGGACAATTCAAACTACACACACCTGACACACATACACACACCACACCCATACACCCATACCAATATACAACACACACACACACATTACCCACAACCCTTTACGACAAAACTTTTTTACAACTGAGAGAGAGACAAGCCAGGAGCACCCACTGAATCAGAGCCACAAACCACCATTACCATACATCATCCAGGCACCTCACAGAACACACCCCAACACATCACCCCACACACCCTCACACACACCACTTAAACTACACCCATGGCACCACAAAGACACCCCAGTCATCAGAGGAGGGATTGCTAGCACAGGTGTTTTAATAAAAATATTAATGAGTATTGATGCATTATGAGTAATGGATTTGCGTAGAAAATGTAATAACGTAGAAAAATAATGCACACATTTGAAAATATGATCACGATGAGTGGGCGCAAATGTTCACAAAGTATACTTATTAATGGTTTATTAATATGAAATGTTGAGTATATGTTTGACTAATGTAGTAATCTGTCATATTAAGGGTTATGCATCATGTATTAGCTTTATTAATTGTAGGCCTTAACTTAGTGGCGGTCTTGGCCTAGTTGCCCGGCCTCATGTCAAACTGTATTTCTTAACGTTTAATAAAATGGCTGTTTAGAGAGTTAAACTGTGATTTTCCATTGTACTGTCTAAGCTCATAGGTAAAAGTCTTTTCTCATGAGAACCGACTACTAGAAGATTCTGTTCTTGCTAAATGTAACATTATGGCCCTCATTATGACATTGGCGGCAAGTGCTGCTTACTGCCATGCTGACTGCCTCCAACATACCGCGACCGCGGCGGTATACCGCTACCCGTTTTATGACCCACACATAGAAATCCGCCACTATACAGACACACACAGAAGTCCGCCAGCCCAAAGGTCAGTGATAAACTGGCAGTAGCAAAACCCACACCGTTACGCCAATATAACTACGCCAATCACATTATGACCCACGAATCACAGTGGCAGACATTCAACTGCGGTAAACCATTGGCGGTACATACCGCCGCCCTCAAACTACACACACACATACAAAACAGCACTACATTGGACAATTCAAACTACACACACCTGACACACATACACACACCAAACCCACACCCACACACCACTTAAAAACACCCACCCACATTACCCACAACCCTTTACGACTACAAAACATTTACAACTGAGAGAGAGACACACCAAGAGCATACTCAGAACACCATCACCCATACACCATCCATGCACCTCACAGCACACACCCCAACACATCACCCCACACAAACTCAAACACACCACACACACTACACCCATGGCACCACAAAGACACCCCAGGTTCTCAGAGGAGGAGCTAGGGGTCATGGTGGAGGAAATCATGCGGGTAGAGCCACAGCTATTCGGATCATAGGTGCAGCAGACGTCCATTGCTAGGAAGATGGAGCTATGGCGGAGAATCTTGGACAGGGTCAACACTGTGGGACAGCACCCAAGAACAAGGGATGACATCAGTAAGAGATGGAATGACCTACGGGGAAAGGTGCATTCCATGGTAGCAAGACACCAGATAGCTGTACAGAGGACTGGCGGTGGACCCCCACCTCCTCCCCCACAACTAACAACATGGGAGGAGCAAATCTTGGCGATCATGCATCCAGAGGGCCTGGCAGGAGTAGCAGGAGGACTGGACTCTGGTAAGTCAAATCTTTACCACTTTATCCCCCCCACCTGCATGCCATCACAAACTCCAACCCCTACCCTCACCCCCATCACTCCACCACTTCACATACACCCCACCATCACAAGCCACCCATCCCAGTACCAAGCTCTGCATGCTACACCAATGCATGGACCCCCCATCACAGACCTGCATGGACACCCATCACCACAGCATGCACACTAGTGACAATCACTTAGCCACCCAAAGCACAACTCACACAAGCCGAAGCTGCCTTGGTAATAACAACCATAGAGGGGAACATACCCATGCACAAGATGTCACACGCTGAAACAATAACACTGCATTTACATCCCCACAGGACCCCCACACAATGTCACCAGAGAGGAGGTGCCAGCAACATCCAGTCCCCCCACAGAAGAGGCCCACATTGATGACAGCAGCCCTGCATGCCTAGATCTCAATGACCATCCTGGCCCATCAGGGACCTCTGGACAGTCGGTGACCCAGCCAAATTCTCAAATCACCACAGGGCCTCCCCCTCAGGAAACACCACCACAGCACCCACCCAGCGGGCCCATCCCTCTGTCCCCAGGACATGTCAATCAGAAGTGTGTCCACCACTACAGGGACCCCAGACAACCCCACAAGCACAGGATGATTAGGGACCTGGGGTCAGTGGCAGTGGGCACACAGTTCAAGGGACAGAGGCACAGGACAACAGGGAAGCTGGGTGGACTGCTGTGCGACAGGGGGAGGACAGGCCCAGGGAAACGACTCTCCACAGGGCACTCACCAACATCCTGGGAGCAGACCACCATTCCCAGGAGACTATGGGCCAGATACTGGCCAAGCTGCAGGAGACCCAGCGGCTGCAGGAGAGACAGTATCTGGGGATCAGGGAGGACCTGAGAGACATCCACACCACCCTGGTCACCATGCAGGGGTGCTGGCAGACACGGCAAACACCATGAGGGAGGCAGTGGCACACCAATGGGCCCTTGACACTAGCCACACCGATGAACAGCTCTCCACCTCCGCTGACGCTAGTGGACAGGAGGCCCTGCCACTGGAACAACAGGCCACCAGCACCCCACCCCCTGCAGAAGAACCACCAGTCAAAAGGTCCCTGCAATCCAGGCAGAAGCCAGAGAACATTGCCAAGACCCCCGCCAAGAAATAAGACTCCCCTGAATGTCACCCTTGTGTCCCACTCTGTCACCCTGTCCACCTTCAACTGCCATTGCTCCACGTCCTATGCCCCCTTGGACAATGCACCTGTGATACAAATAGACTGGAACTTTTCCTCCACCATCAACCCCGCCAATTGCAATACCCCCTACACTTATTATCACAGAAATAAACATCCTTGGAACTAATACAAGTATGGAGTCTGTCAATTGATTGAAAAATGTACTAGTTTTACAAGCTGTAAACATTGCAATTCAAATGTACAGTTACATATACATAGGTATGACCTGTAGTGGGCAGCAGTAAACACACCAGGAGCCAGAGTGGGGCACTATTATCTGAAAATAGAGATGCCAAAGGGTATAGTAAGTGGCCATAGAAATCAGAAATCCAGGCTTCCATGTACAATGACCAACACAAAACTGCAATGGAAGGTGAAGTTACCTGTGTGTCACTGGAAGTACTGTTGAATTATAGTAGTTCTGTTGTCCAAATCCTCTTCCTCTGCCTCCTCTTCGTCACTGTCCACAGGCTCCACTGCTGCCACACGACCATCTCCAGCCTCATCCTCCTGCAGAAAAGGCACCTAGCGTCTCAAGGCCAGGTTGTGCAACATGCAACATGCAACGATGATCTGGCACACCTTCTTGGGTGAGTAGTACAGGGATCCACCTGTCAAATGGAGGCGCCAGAATCTGGCCTTCAGGAGGCCAAAGGTGCGCTCAATGATCCTTCTTGTTCACCGATGTGCCTCATTGTAACGTTCCTTTGCCCTTGTCCTGGCATTCCTCACTGGGTTCAGTAGCCATGAAAGGTTGGGGTAACCAGTCACCTGAACATATCGAGAGATACCTGTTAGCCAGACACTCACCCTTAGGGCCAAACCCACACCCATATACCTACATCAACTGGGTGGGGACCATGGGATCACCTATTAGCCACACCCTGTGCCTCTGGAGTTGAGACATCACATATGGGATGCTGCTATTCCTCAAGATAAAGGCATCATGCACAGAGCCAGGATACATTGCATTCACATGGGAGATGTACTGGTCCGCCAAACACACCATCTGCACATTCAGAGAGTGAAAGCTCTTTCGATTTCTGAACACCTGTTCATTTCTCCGGGGGGGGGACGACAAAGGCAATATGTGTACCATCAATAGCACTAATGATGTTGGGGATATGTCCCATTGCATAGAAGTCAGCCTTCACTGTGGCCAAATCCTCCACCTGGGGAAATACGATGCACGTTTGAGAACATAGGCTTTGACATCCCTGATGCCATGGCCACAGTCGCTTGGAAGGAACCACTTGCCAAGAAATGGAGCACTGACAGGACCTGCACTAAGGGGGGGATACCTGTGGGGTGGCGGATAGCTGAAATCAGGTCTGACTCCAATTTGGCACACAGCTCTTGGATTGTGGCCCTATCAAGTCTGTAGGTTAGGATAATGTGCCTGTCCTCCATTGTCGCCAGGTCCACCAGGGGTCTGTACATGTCTCCATCTCCTATTCATCCTCAGCGGTTGAACTCCAGGGTGAATAACGGTGAGCAGATGGTCATAGTTAAACTTATACTCTGATTAGTATGATATTTTTGTTTTACAGAAACAGTATGTGAACTTGTAAGTCAGTTGATGTGCCTATGTCTGCTGTGACGCAGTTAGGTGCCGTGGCCTGAGCCCCCCTGAAATGGCGGCCGTCTGACCTGTGAGGAGCGACAAGTGGAAATGAGGTAATTCCGCTAGCGTTGTGCGCTGTTGCGGGTGGCGGTCGATGACCGCCGTGCAACACCGCATTGGTTATCATTGGGCCTACGGGTTTCAGGAGCCAATGGTGATGTACGCCGGCGGTGACGGTACCCACCACCACGGACATGACCGCCATTTTCTATCTGTTCACTCACTTGCTACCTGACCTTCAACAGGAGAGGACCTACACTGCAAGTGCTGCTGTGACCTGTGTCTGGAAGCGACCATGGCTCGAGTGTCTGGGGAAAGGGCCCCTACCTTCACTTCGGAGGGGTTGGAGAGACTGGTGGATGGGGTCCTACCCCAGTACCGTTTACTTTATGGTCCTCCAGACCAACAGGTGAGTACACTGCGAGCATGATGCGTGGGGCATGAATGTATAGAGTGCTGTGTGTGTAAGCCTTGTGTAGGGGGGGCTGAGGGGTCCTGGGCAGAATGCTGCATGTATGGTGGTCAATGTATGTGCGTAAGGGGATTGGAGGGATATGTTGGGCCATGAGTATGACAATCCGGACGGATTGAATAATACCTTTTCTGCAGGTCAGCACCCATCAGAAAAAGGGTATTTGACGTGCCATCGCTAAGAAGGGTCTTTTTACAGGCGGAGCACCGACTGCCGCATACGGTGGGAGGACCTGCGCTGCTGGGCAAGGAAGATGGCGGAGGCCCAGCTGCGGCTGGCCTCCCAACTCGGAAGGGGTGCCAATCATACCCTGACCCTACTGATGTTCCGCATCCTGGCGGTGGCCTATCCAGAGTTGGATGGCCGCTTAAAGCCATCGCAGCAGCCACAAGGGGGTGAGTACAGATTCAGAATCATGACTTTGCGCGCGTTAAGGTGTTACCTGGGTGGGGGATGTGGGCTGTGGGTGCCCCTAGGCCAGAGCAAACATGGCAGGGTAGGTTCCATGATGGGCAAGCTCAGATGCAACCCCAATTATGTTAGTGAGCATCTACTACTGGGCAGGGTTCTGTGGGTTTCAGGTGTGCAGCTAATGGCGTTAGGCATTGTGCCCCATGGCCTGGTGACTAGCATTGTAACTGGTAGTGCATGGCCTAGTGCATAGGGCTGTCCCCTGTGAGTTGTGAACGCCAACGGTAGTGTTGTTGTTGGCATTGACCAAGTGTATCCTCTGTCTCTTCCCCCCCTTTTTGTTTTGTCACCCTGTATTTGTGTGCATCAGCATCATCTGGCGGAAGAGCAGAGGCACCGGCGATGGAGAGAGCTGCATCCCACATGGGCCTGGAGGCCGAATCCACCGACGGTGAGGGCACCAGTGAGACGGAGGGTGAGGGGAGCACCACAACGGAGACAGGAGGGGACAGTACCGACATCAACTCCTCCTCCGATGGAAGCTCCCTGGTGGGGGCGGACACCTCTGTGCCCACCCCAACTACAGGTACAGCCACCACCCTCCATACCAGCACCTCCCTCCCAGAAGCGTGTTTCCCGTGCCTACTCACCCAGGAGGGTGGGCAGCTCCTTCATCCCAGGCACCTCAGGCCGTGCCCCAGTCAGCCCTGCTGCCCTCAGTGAGGAGGCTTTTGACCTCCTGAGATCCCTCTCTGTTGGGCAGTCAACCATAGTGAATGCCATTCAGGGTATTTGCACAAACAAATGCAAATCTGGAGGGCATTCACTCTGGCGTGGCAGCCCAACAGAGAGCATTCCAGGCTCTGGCCAACTCACTGATGGCAGCCATCGTCCCTGGCTCCAGCCTCCCCCTCCAACTTCATCTACCCAGTCCCAATCCCCTCAACCCCAGCCTAAACCAAGCACACCTTCAGACCTGCATTCACCCAAATCAACACACAGAAGTGGCTCGGGCAAATACAAACACCACACTTCATCCCACAGGCACTCACACAAGCACCATCCAGATGCAGACACACCAACATCCACTGCCTCCACTGTGTCCCCCTCCTCCTTGTCGTCCACCTCCCTCCCAGTAGCGTCTACACACACACACCTGCATGCACTACATCCTCATCCACTATCACCATCACGCCTATCACTACCGGCCCCTCACTGGCAGTCACCACCCCCACATCCATGCACACGTCCCCGTGTCCTCTCCCACTGTGTCTGTGCCCCCTCCTCCCAAAGTGCACAAACGCAACCACTCAGACACCCAACAGCCATCCACCTCACAACAGCATCCAGCCCATGCACCTGCACCCAAACCAGCAGACAGACACCTCCTACCACCACTCTCCACCTGCACCGCAACTGCCATCCACTGAGCAGCGCTCGCCGTCGGCGAACAGTGTGTAGTTGTGATTACATGGGCTGCAGTGTGTCCTGGCTCCTGCAACACCTGTAGGTGTGACACCCTGGTGAGAGACTGTGACTTTGCACCATCCAAGATGAAACTCACTGGGCACAAAGCCCCCTCCTGAACCAGTGGAAGAAGGCATCCATTCACCACCTCCTTGCCAGGATGAAGCACACTGGGCACAAAGCCCCCTCCAGAACCAGTGGAAGAAGGCATCCACTCACCCCCTCCTTGCCAGGATGAAGCATACTGGGCACAAAGCCCCCTCCAGACCCAGTGAAAGAAGGTATCCACTCACCCCTCCTTGCCAGGATGAAGCACACTTGGGCACAAGGCCCCCTCCAGAACCAGTGGAAGAAGGCATCCACTACAGAGACTATGGCTTTGCACTCCCCAGGACCAAGCAGTGGGCAAACTACCCACTTGAGAGACTGTGGCTTTGCACTCCCCAGGACCTAGCAGTGGGCAAACCACCCACTTGAGAGACTGTGACTTTGCTCTCCCCAGGACCAAGCAGTGGGCAAACCACCCACTTGAGAGACTGTGGATTTTCACTCCCCAGGACCAAGAAGTGGGCATGTAGTCCCCTCCAGGAGCAGGGGGGTTGTACCATCTTCCGGCTGAGGTGCCCCCTCATTCCCCGTCCCCCTGAAGTGCCTGTGTGTTTTCGACTTGATGTCCCTGCAGTGTTCTCTCCGCATTGAGGCAGGAGTCAAGTGTGGCCCTTGCCTATGTGTTATGGCCCCGTTGGCCATGGACATTTTGGAGTGGGCATTGTCCCTCCATTTGTCTATATTGTACATACTGTTTATTTATTTAAGGGCGTATTTATATAATATTGTGCTATTGCACTCAATTTAATCAATTTCTTTTGTTCTTGTGTTATTCCTGAGGGTCACGGGGTGTATATGTAATGTTGTTGCATCTGTTTGTGTGTATGGTGTTGGGGGTGAGGGTCAGGGTGGGGGTGTTGCATGTTGCATGTGTGTGTCACTCTCATTTTCCTCCTCCCCTCCCTTGTGTGCTAGGTGCGGTACTCACCGTGGTCGTCTTTGCCGCCGTTCATGTTCCTGGTGTGTGAGGAGGTAGACTAGCATTGGAAAAATGGGCAGCTCGGGCTTCATGGCGTTGTGTTTCTTCCTTGAGTGTCGAGAGGTGAGTTGTTTCCCTTCTGTGTACTGTTTCCACCATGCTTTTGATGGCGTTGGTACCGCCCCGGAAAAGCTGGCGGATTGGCCTCTTATATTACTGTGGACAGTACATTGTCTTCCGCTTGGCTGCTGGCGGTTACCGCTGCGGTGTTTATTGCTACCGCCATGGCGGTCGGAGTGTTAAAGTGGAGTCTATGTTGGTGGTTTTCGCCATGGTCATAATTCCATTTTTTTTACCGCCGGCCTGTTGCCGGTATTACTGCCGAATTATCACTGACTGCCAGGGTTGTAATGAGGGCCTTAATGTTTAAATACAATATAAGGCAACCAGGGTGAATGAGAGGGGTCTAGGGCCAGTGGAAAGGGAGTCAAATGCGGCTTGGTAGATGTACTAAGAGAGAAAACACAATATTTTGTAAAATAACCAAAATGTTTGAGAACATTAAAAACAGAGGGAGAGAGTGTGTGTGTGTGCTTTTGTCTGTGTGTATAAAAAAAACCCTAGTGAAACCTGACAGCCATCTCACCATAACCGACTGAGAGCATCTGTACCCAACTATTTATCTGCAAATACATTTATTTAGGGAGGATGCAACACCCCAAACACCCCCCTGAAGCTATGCCCCTGATCTCAAACTCTTTCTAACTACATCTACCTGTAACTATCCATATCACACCAATTCCTTATTTCTATTTACTTCTCTCTGTCTGTGTTATCTAGCTCTCACTCTGTCATCCATGTTCCTCTACTGTGTTCCCCTCCATTTATCTCTCTTTCTACTTCTGCCTACTCTCTTTGTCTACCTTGTCTCTGTTTTTATGTTTCTACACTCTGGCTCACTTTTCTCTACTTCACCTCCATCTCTCTACCTCTTTAACTTGTTCTATCTCATCTCTCTTTACCTCACCAATAAGTAAATGCATGCCTTAATTCACAACTGCCCATTCTCTCTGGAAAACATCACATCTTTCTACCACCCTGTCTTTCGCTGCCACACATATCTTTCTCTTATCTCTGTTTTTCACTTCACCCCTTCTGCCTCACCCCTCTTTCTTTACTCCTCATTCTACATATCTGTCCTCCTACCCCTACCCCTTCAGCACCTACACCTACTTATCTATCTCTACTTTCACTACATAACCTCTACCTTACTTCTGTACTCCACCTCACTCTACCTGTCTCTCGCATCCTCACCTGCCTCTCTACCAGCCTCTGTGCCTACTTCTACCTGTTGTCTCTACATCATCCCTCTCTACACCTCCTCCTCCCATCTCTTCTGCTCACCGCTCTATTTCTATTTCACCTCCCCATATCTCTCCACAAACCTCACTTTTCTCTCAATGTCATCTTTTTTTTACTTAACCTCTCTATCTCTGTGTTCATCTCCTTATTCCTCACCCCTCTCTCAACACTCTCTCTATTTTACTGCACTCTACCTCACCTCTCTCTCCTCGTCTGATGCCAGCTCCCACTTCTCTTACATTGAGCCAGAGGTTGTGTTTGGGCAAAATATTGTTTTAAAAATATTGGGAGATAGAAATATCGGAAAATAAATATTGTGACACACAAATATTGTAATGCCTAAATGTCGTTAACAAGAAAATCGTTTTGTGAGATCAGTAAAATTGTTGTAAATAATATTGACGTTTTTTAATATCATTACACTAATATAGTGATTAAAAATATTAGTATTTAAAATTATTTCAATGTGTTTTAATTGATATATTAATTTTATGTGTTACTATTGATTGTATAAATGTTACTAATTGTTTTTAAAACATAGCTTGTAATTTTAAATGATTTATAATGTTTTATTAATTTCTAATAATATTTTATTGTGGTGTAGTGGGTTGTTGGATTTGTAGGATGATAGTGTAGGAAGCTAATTAGGTGATACATAAATATGAATTATAAAGTAATTTTATTTCAATTATATGGTTGATATTTAGTGTATAATTTATGTAGTACTGATTTATTTTTTAGGCATGTTATTTGCCAACTGTGCTTTCAAGGGGTTTAGGGTGGGGAGTTAAGTAATAATTGTTTAACAATTACGTATTAATTGCTAATTAACAATTATTAATTGTTAATTAATTATTTAAATAATTTCATTTAAAAAAATGTAAGTTATGGATTAACTATTTTATAGGTATATTTTAGGTGCAGGCTGCCAGATTTATAAAGACACAGGGTTGGAAGTTGATGAATTAATGATTGAATAAACATATTTATTAATTGATAATTCATTCTTTTATTGAATAGTAATTATGTAAATGCATTCATTACTTTTAGTTTTTTAATATATATATATATGTATATTCAAAATAAAGCACGCCAAGAGAAAAAACGACGCGCACTCAGCTGGTGCGAGGCAAAGAGGGTGGCTGAACCCTCAATTAATTTTGTAAGCAAGAGATAAATGCCACGCACTCCGTTCAGCTCCTCAAAAAATAAATCAAGTTTAATCGATGCAAAAAGAGAAAGCCAACGCGTTTCGACTTTACAGTCTTCTTCCTGGTTTTTCAGTCCTTGCTCCCCAGCAGAGATTAATTGGACAAGCGGACGCTCAAGGAGGCTCATTAAATCAACAAGAGCTTTTGTAAACCTGCCTTCTCCGAGGGGAGCACGGCCCTTGTACTGTGTGACAAGCTCCCGGGTTCTTGGCTTTGATTAAAGGACCGGGATATCAGCGGAGACCAACACGAAGGGAGACAAGACCAAACACGTGGCCGAGGGGCCTGGAGGGTTTCGCGGCCTGTGGGAACGCAAGGAAGAGGTTAATTATATGAGAGTATACACAGAAAAACTACTCGGACCATAATGCATTGTAATGACTTTGGGAATAAAGCACTATAAATAGTGAGAATGGAGAAAGGACTGTAAAACCAGGAAGAAGACTGTAAAGTCGAAACGCGTTGGTTTTCTCTTTTTGCATCGAATAAACTTGATTTATTTTTTGAGGAGCTGATCAGAGTGCGTGGCATTTATCTCTTGCTTACAAAAAAAAATATATATATATATATATATATATATACATATATATATATATATATATATTATGTTGGTTATTATTTTTTTGCATTACATTTTTTCCTACATTCATTCAGTATTTAGCTAATTTTGTTTAAACTGCAGTACGAATAGTAAAATTAACCTCTTCGTAGTTCGACACTTTACCTACTAGTGGGCTGTTTGGAGTGGGATTAGTACATTTCACCCCTCCAAAATTCCATGCTTTCCATACTATTAAAGAGTCTTGAGTAGGAATAGTAAATTTCACCCCTCTAAAGTCCAACACTTTCATTGGAATGTTTAATCATTCTTAATGGTTGTAATTGTAATTGTATTTATATAGCGCTTACTACCCCTGACGAGGCACCAAAGCGTTTTCGGCGAGTAGCATGCTTCTCCGGAACCCAACATTTCACTATCGCAGTATTCATCTATTTTTTTCTTCAATAGAGGTACATAATTCAGCACCATAGAGTTTCTTCTTATAATAAACATGGAGGGTTATTTACTACTGTTTAGCCCTGGTGCTGGAGCCTGCGTATAGCTAAGCATTGCGTCAGTTCACTTACAGTAAAAAACGCCGACAAGTCCAATGCAAAATTGAGCAGTTCTTCAGGCGCGCAATCTTTATTAAACATAGGCTGTGGCTTATAAGGTTAAACAAGTTTTGGAGGTCACTGAAATAGTCTACAGGTAGGAAGAAGATAAGTCTATGCACAACCGTTCTTCACTACCTTATTTCAGGCACTGAAAGGTACTTGACAATGTTAAAAGTGCATAAGAATAAACTGGTCCCAATGACAGATTCCCTATAACCCCCTTTGAAACATTCCTTTAATTTATGACCACAATAGAAACTGTAGTTTTCTTGATGCTTTAAACGTCCATTGTTTACTGACTACATTTAGACCTACAAGGGAAGTGATAACTTGAATGCTAAAAACAAATGACACATTGACAAATGCGCCTTTATTTCTATGGGATGTCACATGTATGTACACGATTGATAGGTAACCATGCCAACATATAATGTTTCTTACTGCATTTTAGATTTGCTTGTGTGTGCCTGTAGTATATCGAAAAACTCACTGGCCCAACAATAAATTAACTTGCCTCTATACCAATGGGGGGCCTGTGTACCTCAGAGGTGCCTGAATATCTATGGGTGCTCTTATTCTCCCTGGTGCTTGTAAACATACACATTACAGTTTTTTCAGTGCTTTCAGCGGCATTTGATGCTTTCTTTAGTGCATTGATGAATGTAAACAATGTCATTGGTTGTCACTGGATGGAAAGTCGGTGGATACAAAAATGTAAGTTTGAATTTTCTTATAAAAAGCTCTCCTCAGGGCTCCTCTATACACATGACATTTTTGATACGTCTATGAGCAAACAAGGTGGCCTTGGTCTCCTATAAACTTGAAGTTTTCTGGGAATATATGAGTTCCATTGATTGTTCTTTGAAACACAAAAGTTATTCCGAGTAATCATATTAAGTTGGATTGTTGTGTGGATCCATGTCACAAGCAACACAATGTATGATAAGCTACTGTAATCTGCTACTTTAGTCTAATTAGTCCAAATGATGTGGACCACGACTACAACCCCCATGCTTCCCTGTGAACATAACCAATGCTTGCCTATTATCAAAACCAAAGCCTCCCTCTGAAGATTTAAGACAACACTCAGCTCTACCTCTCCTTTGCCGACAAGTACACCATCATCAGGAACAACTAAACCACCTGCATGACCGACATAGCAAACTGGATGCAAGAGAACTGCCTCAAACTCAACATAGATAAAACAGAGGTGCTTATCTTCGGCAATAAGATCCCCCCTGGGACTCCACCTGGTGACCATCTGACATGGGTCCTAAGTCCACTCCGACAGACCATGCCAGAAACCTTGGCATCATCCTTGACAAGAAGCTCTCGATGAACAACAAGTCAACATTGTAATATCATCATGCTGCCAAATCTTCAGAATACTTCAGAAAATATTCAAGTGGCTCCTCATAGACACCAGGCCCCAAGTCACCCAAACCCTCATCAGCAGCAGACTCAGCTATGGCAAGGCATTATACATCAGTATATTCAATCACCTACCTCAAAGACTCCAAACCATCCAGAACTCCACCTCCAGAATCATCCTAAACATCCCCAGAAGGGCACAGACCATGCCCTACCTTACGGAACTGCACTTGATATCCATCTAGAAACACTGCAAACCAAAGCTCCTCACCAACACCTACAAAGCACTCCACAACACAGGGCCAGACTACCTCAACAACTGACTTCAACTCTACCAAACCTCCATGCACCTACTCTTTACTTCTCTCTGCCTCTTATGAATCCCCCACATATGCAGAAGCAAGACAGGAGGTCACTTTTTCTCATTCATCGCATCCAAAAACTGAAACGAACTCCTTCTACATACATAGCCCACCACTCCACTCCTCAACTTCTCCAAGAAGCTGAAGACCTGGATGTTCAACTAGGAGCACCTCTAGACTTACACTCCTGCTATGACACCTGGATATCCTCATGGGTGATAAGCTGCGTCCTACAAATCTCCATAAGATCACATAACATAACCCTTCATGCAAAATGCATTGCCTTAAGGTATGTCTAGCAGTGGCTGAGCACGGGGTCCTTCAACCAGGTCTTGTGCCCTGCCTCAGTAATGACATAAGCCACTGTACATGAACTTCGGCCAGCGGAAGATGGGTGCTGGCATGGCCTTTTGCCAAGTCTTCCATCCTGCCTTACATGGACCCCATACTTAATGACAAAAACACACTTTTACATCTGCATCCGGAGTTTGGCAGCAACCTGAAACACAAAAGACCCAATTTGCTAACACATTTTTAGCCATAACCATATGTCTACAGCTGAAGAGGCCTCATTTACATCTGCCAGGAATTCAAAAAAGTATCCATTATAGTCGGAAATGGATGTTCTACTGAAGATATTCCTCCCACAATTGCATGGAAATCCACAACGTAAATTCCACTCAAGAAGTGAGAAGTTGGTGTTATAAGGTATGGTTTTCCTTGTAATTTTATGAATGCCTACAAGCATGTATGTATGTCAGCATTCACAAACTGAAATTCAACTGTTTCTTAATTTGCAATGGTCAGAAATTTACTCCAGCTTCCCCTTGTCCACGATTGGAAGGGAAATGGACCTCCTACAGATATAGGAGAAGGGCATTCTCCATGGAGGAAATATATTTCTCAACAAAGAAAAAAAGAAAAAAAAATGCATTTTTGCACATTCAGTTGCCTTTCCCACTGAACAGAATCATATGCTATGTACAATTCCACAGATGGGGAATAGGCAATATTTAGATAGTCACGTGATAGATACAGTAGTATACATGGAAATCTGCACCTGAGACAAACACAGAGATACCTATGTGGAGCCAGCCAACCTAAAATCAGTACCTGTGTCCCTGCTTGTCTACATTACGTGATTTTAGGCAAATATTTAATGCAAAATAGTATTTTTTAGTCATCATATATGAGTACACTTTTAAGTACTCAGGTTAAGGATGTGAGCTGTTCAAACACTGCTTATGTTTGCTTAAATAGACTATAATGTTGCTCCATCTATAAACAAATGTAGGCGTCGTTCCGGGTTTACATTACTACTGACTTGCCTCTTTGTTCACTAATGTCATTGTTGTTTTAATAAATATTTGTCTATAAAGTGATATAATCTGATGTACTAAGGTAAAATGCTCTCATATGTTAAAGAAATAGTTGTTTGAGTTTTGGAAAAATTATATTATATTTTACATTATGTTTGTTGCACCATATACTTGCCAACCTGTTTCATAACTTGTCTCATGCCTGGACTCTTACAGCCTAGTCAGACCTCAGGCTTAGCTCTGGCTTGACTCACCCTATTAATTAATTACCTTTGCACTCTCCACTATTTGCAGTTCAGGCTTAGTACATGGGGCTGCCACTCAACTAATAAAATGATTTGTAATAGGCGAGCACTAGAAACAAGGAGCCCTGCCCACATGCCTTTATTTGATAACTCTGCCATCAAGGCTTCTTATGGCAGAGCTGAAAAACAGTGTGTGCAGTGAAAATACATTTAAAATAAGTGATCCTAGGCGTGTGCAATGAAAATACATTTAAAATAAGTGATTACAGGGTTGATGTGTTGTATGTGACCGTAGTCCTGAGTTTCAAGGGAGAACAAGTGTTTTGTTGATCAAGGAAATGCCCAAAGGCCACTTTAGCAATGAACAATTAAAATAGCTGAATGACATTTAGTGCATGGCTCCGTATGGTGTTTTTCATTGTTTGGTCTAATTTCAATCAGCGGTTTCAAATTATAAGTAAAATATAAAGTGGCCATTGCCCATTTACACCAGTTATGGATATGCTTGTTCGTATTCACAAACATCAAAAACATTTTTAAAACTAAAAACAAGAGTTATATTTGGATGAATTTTCCCAATGTTCGGGAGAATCACATAATGTTATTAACTAGAGTCCTTCTGAAACATTTTCAGAGAGCATTCTTTGCTTTGCTTCACATTCATGAAAATTAACATGTTCACAAATGAAAGCAGGGGAAAGAAGAAACATGATTTGTTTAATTATGAGCAACCTTTGGCAAAGCCAATACATTTCACCTTTATACTGTGCGCGCCAAGCTGTTGGCTTTACCAATGTTTGTCTGTTATGTTGATTTGTATAGCGCACTAATCACCTGAGAGGGTATCCAGGCACTTGGTCAAGGTGTGTGGTCCCAAGGTGCTCATATGAAGAGCCAGGTCTGCAGCTTCTTGCTGAACTCCAGAAGTGATTAGGAGGCTCTGATGGATTGAGGGACGTTGTTCCAAGTCTTGGGTGCCATGTAGGAGAATGAGCGACCTCCAGTTTGACTTTTGTGGATGCGGGTAGTATGTGTGAATGTGAGTGAGGCAGAATGTAGGTGTCTGGTGGGTTGTGTAAAGTTAATGCGGCTGTTCAGGTATTCTGGTCCTCTGCTGTGTAGGGCTTTGTATGTGTGCGTGAGAAGTTTGAATTGGCAGCACATGTGAATAGGGAGCCAGTGAAGCTTCCTGAGGTGCAATGTGATGTGGGTGCGGAATGGGAGGACGAGTATGAGTCTTGGGGCTGCACTCTGGATATCCTGGTGTCTGTGCAGGAGTTGTCTGGAGACTCTGGCATAGAGAGTGTTGCTGTAGTCCAGCCTGCTGGTGATGGGTGCTTGTATAACAATCCGTCTGGTGTTCTGAGACATCCATTTGAAGATCTTTCGCTGTTAGCATTGGATGTAGAAGCAGGAGGTGCACATTGCATTGACTTGAGCCATCATGTTGAGCTCGTTATCTAGGATGATCCCTAGTTATTTTGCATGGTCTGTGGGTATTGGTCCTTGCTTTGACGGCCACCAGGTGGAATTCACATGGGTAGGTCTTGTTGCCGAAGACCAGGACTTCAGTTTTGTTGGAGCTGAGTTTCAGGCAGTTGGTTTGCATCCATGCTGCTATCATGGTCATGCAGATGGTGACGTTAATTCTGCTATCAGCGAGAGGATGAGTTGTGTGTCATTGATATAGGAAATGATGGTGATGTCTTGTGATTGGATGATGTTGGCGATGCAGTGTCATGTAAATGTTGAAAAGAGTGGGGCTGAGGAACAATACCTGTGGGACACCACATATCAGTCTCTGATGTGAAGGGTGGCAGCCTGACCCTTTGGATTCTTCTCATGACGAAGGAACAGATCTCCCTGAGAGCAGATCCTTGAATGCAAATCTCGTGGATTCTTCTGATGAGGGTGGTGTGGGAGATAGTATTGAAGGCTGCAGAGAGCTCCAGCAGGATAGGAACTGCTGTTTGTCCTTGGTCTAGGATGTTTTCAGTGCTCTCTGTGGCTGCAATGAGTGCTGTTTCGGTGCTGTAGTTCTATCTGAATCCTGATTTTGTGTTGTCTAGAAGATGGTGAAGTTCAAGGTGGGTTGTGAGTTGCTTGGAAGAATGGCCTTCTCAATCACTTTGGCTTGATAGGGAGGCAAGGAGATGGGTCGGAAGTTGCTCAATTGATTCCGGTAAGCTATGGACTTCTTGAGGAGGGCATTGATTTCTTCAAATTTCCATTCATCCGGGAAAGTGGTGAATGTGACGTAGGTCTTGATGATGTGGGTCATGGTAGTGCTGATTAGTGATGTTCCCAGGTTGTAGACATCCTGGGGGCATGGGCCCACTGGGGCCTATGGGTGGATGGTTCACATGATTGCTGCTGTGTCATTTCTGGTGAGGGCTGTCCTTTCAGTCAGGTGGCTGTCTTGCTTGGTGGTGTGTAGGTTAGCAATGAGTTCCCTGGGGCTGGGTTGGTATGCAAAGTTGCTGTAAATGTGCGGCCGTGTAGGTAGTTTTGTTGTTGATGTTGTGACTTGCTCTCCTTTTCCTTTTTAGTTGTTTACAGTGTTGTTTTGTGTCTCTTAGGTTTTCTGTGTACTATTTGGCCTGCTTGTTTTGATCTTCTATGCTTATTGGGTCTGATGGGTGCGAGAGAGTCCGCACAGTTCTTGATCCAGTTGTTGAAGTTGTTGATGTCCTTGTCGAGGTTGTCTACGGGGCTAGGCTGCTCAGTGCAGAGGGTGCTGAGCCAGTCTGCTTATGTGATTTTGCCTCAGCTTGGAGTGCTGAACCAGGTAGGGTGGTTGACTTGAGATGGGCTCCACTGTATGTCCTCCGATGTGTGTTGGTCCTAAGATGAGCTGGGTGAGTCAGATGTTGCTCAAGCTTTCAAGGAGTGCTGTGGAGCATGGGTCATTTTGGTCTTCCAGGTGGGATTACGGTCACCAAGGAGAATGTAGGCTATGGAGTAGACGTGAGCAGAGTGACAAAGTCGGTGTTGAGGTTGGTAAAGGGGGCTCATGGTCTGGTTGGTCCGTAGGCGAGGGTTCCATTCAGGGTGATTTTTTTTAGATTTGCAGCTTGAAGTGTAGGTATTCCCTGTGGATGTTGTGCATTCGATGGATTCCTTGTAGAGAGTCTTCCTGGCCTGTGAAGGTGGTCCAGTCAAGCAATCTTGCAGTAGCAATGTCGGTAGCCGATGAGGGGTTGAGCCACGTTTCTTTGGTGAAGATGTCAGGTGCATTGCGGCTCAGAAGGTCCAATATTTCAGTTGTGTGTTTGCTGAGTGATTGTGTGTTGAGAAGCATGCAAGTGGGTTTTGATGTGAGGGTTTGGTGTGGCATGTGGTGCAGAGTGGGAGTGTAGGCATTGTTTTGTTTTGTGTGGTGTGTGTGTTGGGAGAGGGCATTGAGGGCATTGTTAGCATTTGTGTGGAGGGTTTAGGTGGGTGGCTGTTGGAAAACTGGCAGTGAGTAGAAGGTAAACATCCCACCGTGCTGTGAGGTCTGGCGTGACAGCAGTTGGTGAAATGGCATCTGGGATATAAAGACCAAAGGAGTGCTGCTATCGCTGGGCGGTGATCGGGCCAGGGTTCCTGGTGCTGGGCGCAGTCCAAACGTGGATGGGCATGGATGGGCTTGCCTTTGGCGCACCCGCTGTGAGTCCATGTTGCAGCTGTCATTTAGTAGGTCCTGTGAGGGGGAGGAGTCCAGGGTGCCATGATGTCATTACCTGTACTGATGGGTGATGGGAAATGAAGTCCTCCTTTTTGGCTTCTTCTTTTAAAAATGGTTTTGGCAGGAAACCCAACAATTTCACTTCCTGTCCAGATGGATGAAGTGAGATCCAGTGATTCCACTTCCTAGACTGATGGATGGTGGGAAATGAAGTCCTCTTGCTTAGCTTCTTCTTTTAAAGACGGTTTTGGCAGGAAAACAGTAATGTCACTTCCTGTCCAAATGGATGTTGGGAAATTCAGTGATGTCACATCTTGTGCAGGTGGATGATGGACGACCCAGTGATGTCATTTACTGTGCTGATGGGTGGTGGGAATAGTCTGCCAACTATTGTTAAGTAAATGAAAGAAACATTATTGGAGAAAAAGCAAACACCTATCTAATGGGAAGTCAAAACTGTATATTGAATTGAGTATTTTCCATCTTTGTATGTCATGGCTTATTCTTCGAATACTTTTCATGCTGGAAAGCTGACCAGAATTTAAAAATAATAAGGAAGTGTCAGAATGTAAAATGAAACACTTGCCAAGGCCTACTTCCCTTTTCGCCGGATTCAACCATTTCGTCTTCTGCAGTAGCCCAGGGAGCACATGTATGGGCCTCCGTAGACGTTTCCTGCTAAGTACACTTTTTGCCTCGGATGCAGGCTGTGTGAGTGCCTCAGATAGCCAATCCTACAGAGACATACAGGCTTTAGCGTGCCAAAAGCTTGTGATTTCATTTAATATGAGCAAAGCAGGACATAAAACGCAATCAACCCCTAAATCTGCTCTTTAGCCAGACATTAGCAAAAATATCTCAGTTGCTGTGCTTTTACAGACAAAGTAGGAGGAGTGGCGAGTAACACAGCAATGGAGAGCGGATATTGTCAGGGGTAAAGATGCACACGAGAAAGAGAGCAAGGGAATACATGTACTCTCAAGAAGTGCTGAATGGCAAAGTACTTCCCTAAGTGTGAACAACGAAGGGATACAAGTCAGCTAATCAAAAAGATCATAAAGACACTATGTACCAGGGAGAGACAAACATAAATAGAGGAAAAGGAAGCTTTCGAATAAGAAGCATGCAAGTGAGACTGGCAAGAAAGCCAACCAATGGTAAGCAATCAGAGGGCTTTAAAACCAATGTAGTTTCACAATAAGTATTTCGCAGCCAGACAGTGTGCTCTATCGAATAGTCGAGACCTTAAAATGGTGGCCATTGTATAGCATGTGCGAGTGAAAAAATCCCTTTGTAAAACAGAAAAACTCCGAAAGTTCACAGCAGAGCCAACGTGGGATGATACTTAAGTGGGTAGCTATCACAAGCCCCAGTCCTGCTTGAGCCACAAAACTCTGCAGGCCTTGGTGGACCATTGCAGCTAATAGCTGTAGCAGCCCCTTGTTCACAGCTATGAACAGGAAGCTGGTACTCCTGCAAGCTGTCCCAATAACATTTTTTGTCAATAAATGGCAGAAATCAGGGCCCCTCTCTCCCTTGACAAGACAGAGGGTTAAAGCTGGAAGGTGCATGCCTTACATCTTCCAAAGCATGGCTTTCGTTCTGGGACTTTTCCAGACGTCCCACGGCAATCAGGACTGAATTGCCTCCGACTGAATCGATGAGAACCTGGGGCTTTATGTTACTGCTGAACCCACTTAGCACCTGACCCTTAGCACTTGGTCCTAATAGCAGAGAAGGTGGGCAGTCCAATACTTACTCGGGGAGGTGGTGTAGGGTACAGACAAAGAAGTCTATCAGCAATTAACAATGGTTAATAAATAATTGCCCAGTGTCTTTAATTGAGAACAAAAATAACTTTAGTCACATCACGCAATTAAATACTAATATTAAATAGTCTGAAATGAAAAGGACACAGCAATGGTCACAGCTATACATGGGGAGTAATCGCTGCATGGGGGAAGCAGCTCGTGCTGACTGAGCTTGTTCCCTAGAATGTCACTGGTCAGAGGTGTTGCAGTAGTAATACAGTCAGTGTAGACCGGGACGGATTGCCGTCAGGGAATTGGTTGTAATCTTTTGACACTCTCCTGGGACAGTGACCAATGCTTTCAAGATAGGTACAGAATGGTTTTCTAGAAAACATACAGTTGTCTGACTGTCTGTAATAAGCACTGCAAAACCTCAATTACAACCTATACAATTAAGAAGCCTGCACACACTGAGCACACTTCGGATGGCTGGGGGTTGGAGTTAAGCCACTCCTGCTGATGTGTGTCCTCGCACAAAGTATGGGAAAGGCCGTGCTGACTGTTCCCTAACTCTGCCGATGTCTCTGGTCGCCACCAAAATGTGCGGGAGCATGCCTCCAAGCTGAGGAAAGTATGGGGAAACGGCACTCTGCTCACTCCGATTAGACAGTGAGACCTTCTTTCATTGTTCTTCTTCAGGGCCTAGCATAAGGCAACCACAAAAATTGAAGAACCCAAACCTTGTCATAGTGGTTATCAAGTTAGAGGCACAGAGGCAAACCACTGAATGCCTAGTGCTAAGCTGTAGAAAGGGATTTCTCATTTTTTAGGAAAAACTGCCAACCACAGTTGTGATTCCTCTCTGCACCCAGCTGACCCAATATGGGGGCTGTTTTAGAATTTGGTAAACATAGTACTCTATTGCAAAAGCGATGGAATGCCTTGTCTGCAAACTCTCAGTCTGTCCACCTCATTTAGAGATCGCTGGACTGTAAGCGTTCCATCAGAAGAGTCTTCACTGGCTCTTTTAACAAAAACCTAACTCATATGGCCTGACAGAATGAGGGGTCATTAGGGTATAGCCGTCACATTATCCACTCTCTTTAGAGCAGACAGTGTGATGTGTGTTTTTTTCTGTCTGTTACTGACAGGAAAGGCCTGGGGGTGATGGACACAAAACACAATGATGAACCTACACCTTGAGGGAATATTCCCAGGGTATGGGGGTCATTAGTTTTTATTTGCCACACTCCCACTTTGGGAGTTTGTTTCTGAAGAACAAAAAAGTTAAAAGTTTGGAGGAAAGGCCATCAAAACCGATGGCAGCGTTCTCCAAACATCTTGAAAAATTAAGGGAACCACCATGACAGCAGTTACTTTCAAGGTATAGAGAAGGCTGGTGATCATCGCTATATTTAACAGTTGGAGTACTATTGGGATGGGGGAGGTACTATCCTTCTCCATATTGATGAACTGTCTGTCAACCACTAAATGGGTCCCTAGGATTACCTTTGATTGCTGGTTGGGAACCTCACTGGTGACTGTCATAGATCTCTGCAGGCCAGTTACAGGAGATGCTTCAAGTTCCCAATAACAAGCACAGATCAAGGGAGTAAGCAATCTCACTATAGGGCTCAATGCAGGGGACCGAGGGTCACAAGGCCTTACCACATTGCTGACAGTGCAGATCCTCCCCCGCACTACAGCACGCCAACCTCTAGGCAGCCTTTCCTTCATGCTAGGGTACAGCTAGACTCCTTTCTCAGCAACAGGAGGCCACCGTGCTTCATAGTGATTCCAAGGTAATCCCAGATGAGAAATCCTGGCTAGAGGTTTCTTTCCAAAAGTATTTTAATTTGTAGATAAAAGTTCTCTATTTCACAGTTCGAGCTCTTGGATCGGTTTCAAGGAATTCCTGACTTTTGTGTATTCCTCCCAGACTAGTCAAACCACAGCGCTGCCCGGTCCTTTAGAGTATCCAGGATAGAGGGGTGGTGCTTACAGCTTCATGTCATTGATTCTGCTCCATTTCAAAAGACCTAAGGAATGCTTTAGGATCCCTGAAAATTCAGACAGTTGTCTTTCAGACTCCCTCCAATCTTCTATCTCAGGTAACATTCACATTCAAGAGACTAAAAATAGGTGAACTGACAATAGTCACTCAGTAAAAAAAGAGCATGTGGTGTGCCCCTCCGAGCCACAGATCCCAGCTCTGCATTTCAGGTCACAGCAGCCCCTTGTGTACATTCATCATTGTTGTATGTACTGTGGCCAAACGAAAGTCCTAAGTCTCCCTGTGGGGAAATCAGGGCAGGGATGGGGAGAGAGGTTCTACTGAGCCATGCAGGGTGGGGGGTGTACAACACTGTACACTTTTAGCGAACATATATATATATTTGTTTTTAAAACAGATAAATACTGTGTGTGTCTTTCCTCCTGACAGAGTTGGTACACCCTGAAAGAATTATTTAAAACAAGTATTTTTATAAAACGTTTAAAGTGAACTTGGGGAAAGATAACAATGTTGCTAAGCATTTACAGCAGATGATGAAGTATCAAAGATAGAATGATGAATGTAATTGATGAAAGCTTCACCTTACTCTACCCTAAACGAAACATACTAACACTAAAGCAGTTACTAACAAAGTTTTGACTTTTTCCTTAATTCTAGTTGTTTTAATACACTTTGGCCAGGACAGAACTTCTGAGAGGTTCCAACTAAGACACGTTATCAGGAGATGATTAAAAAGATACATAGAGCCTATTGCGGTAGTATAATGATAATTTATAGGTAAAATAAAACATTTCCACTCCAATTTATTCACTATCTGAGAGGGGCGTGAAAAATCTGAACAAGGTTCTGCAAAGATGGGATGATAGTGCTAGGACAGGTGTTTTATTAATGTATTATGAGTAATGGATTTGCGTAGAAAATGTAATAACGTAAAAAAAAATTGCACACATTTGAAAATATGATCACGATCAGTAGCCGCGAATGTTCATGAAGAATACTTATTAATGCTTTATTAAAATGAAATGTTGAGTATATGTTTGACTAATGTAGTAATATGTCATATTAAGGGTTATGCATCATGCATTAAATTTATTCGTTGTAGGCCTTAACTTAGCGAAGGTCTTGGCCTAGTTGCCCGGCCTCATGTCAAACTGTATTTCTTAACATTTAATAAAATGGCTGTTCAGAGAGCTAAATGTGATTTTCCATTGTACTGTCTAAGCTCAATCAATCAATCAATCAATCAAATACATTTCTTAAGCGCACTACTCTCCCGGTAGGGTCTCAAGGTGCTGGGAGGGAGGGGTTGGGGGCTGATTACTGCTCGAAAAGCCATGTTTTGAGGTGCTTTCTGAAGGTTAGGAGGTCCTGGGTCTTGCGTAGGTTGGTGGGGAGGGAGTTCCAGGTTTTGGCGGCAAGGTGGAAGAAGGATACGCCGCTCGAGGTGGTACGTTGGATGCGGGGGACTGTAGCGAGGGCGAGGTCGGCGGAGCGTAGCTGTCGAGTTGGTATGTGGAAGTTGACTCGTTCGTTGAGGTAGGCCGGTCCAGTGTCGTGGAGGGCATTGTGAGCGTGGACAAGGATTTTGAAAATGATCCTTTTGTTGATGGGCAGCCAGTGTAGGGATCTGAGGTGGGTGGATATGTGTTCGTGGTGCGGGAGGTTGAGGATGAGATGTGCGGCTGTGTTCTGGATTTGCTGGAGTTTTCTTTGAAGCTTGGCTGTGGTCCCTGTGTAGAGGGCGTTGCCGTAGTCCAGTCTGCTGCTTATGAGGGCGTGGGTGACTGTTCTCCTTGTTTCTAAAGGAATCCATTTGAAAGTCTTGTGTAGCATGCAAAGGGTGTTGAAGCAGGAGGATGATATGGGGTTGATTTGCTGGGTCATGGAGAGAGACGAGTCCAGTATGATGCCAAGGTTGCGTGCGTGGGTGGTGGGTGTTCGGGGCGGTCCGAGGGTTGTGCGCCACCAAGAGTCGTTCCATGCTGCCTTGTTGGGGCCGAAGATGATGATCTCTGTTTTGTCTGAGTTCAATTTGAGGTGGCTAGCTGTCATCCAGTTGGCAATGTCGAGGGGTCTGGCGTGCAGGTTATTCTTGGTGGTAGCTGGGTTCCTAGTGAGGGAGATGATGAGCTGGGTGTCATCAGCGTATGAAATGGTGGTGATGCTGTGGGGGCGGAGGATGTTGGGGAGAGGAGCCATGTAGATGTTGAAGAGGGTGGGGCTGAGGGAGGATCCTTGGGGGACCCCACAGATGATCTTGGTGGCTGTAGACTGGAAAGGAGGGAGGCAAACTCTTTGGGTTCTTTCGGAGAGGAAGGAGGTGAGCCAGTCCAGGGCTTTGTGGTGAATTCCGGCGTCGAAAAGGCGTGCGCGGAGGGTTTTGTGGCATACAGTGTCAAAAGCTGCAGAGAGGTCTAGGAGGATGAGGGCGGCGGTCTCACCCTTGTCCAATCTTGTCCTGATGTCATCTGTGCAGGCGATGAGGACTGGGGGACGTCGAGTATGTTGTTGTCTTCTAGGAAGCGAGACAGTTGTACGTTTACTATCTTCTCCACGACCTTTGCGGGGAAGGGGAGAAGAGAAATGGGTCAGTAGTTTGTGAGGTCTTCAGGGTTTGCTTTGATTTTTTTTAGAAGATCGTTGACTTCGGCATGTTTCCAAATATCTAGGAAGGTTGGGGTGTCGAAGGAACTGTTGATGACGGCCCAGAGCTGGGGAGCAATGATTTGGCTGGCCTTGTTGAAGATATGGTGGGGGCAAGGGTCTGTTGGTGAGCCTGAGTGGATGGAGCTCATGGATTTGCCGATTTCTTTGTCGTTGGTGGGGGTCCATGTGTTCAGTAGGTTGGTGCGGCAGGGTGTTGTGGTGTTGGTTGTATCAGTGGTGGTGATGGTGGGTGCTGACGATGTGAAGCTGTCGTGTATGTCTACAATTTTGCGGTGGAAGTAGTTGGAGAGGGAGTTGCAGAGGTCTTGGGAGTGTGGAGGGTCGATGGTGCAGGATTTGGGTTTGGTGAGTTCTTTGATGATGGCAAAAAGTTCCTTGCTGTTGTGCGTATTGTTGTCTATGAGTTCTTTGTAGAAGGACTGTTTGGTGGTCTGGATGAGTTGGTGGTGTTTGCGCATGGCTGTTTTGAGGGCAGAGAAGTTGCTCATTAAGGGTTCTTGGCGCCAGGCTTTCTCAACTTTTCGGCATTCTCGTTTGGAAGACTGAAGTTCTGTGGTGAAGCAGTGGGCGGTCTTGATGGTGCGGGTGTTGTTGTTTGTTTTCAAAGGGGCGTGGGAGTCTGCGCAAGTTTCTAGCCATCGTGTGAGGTTGAGGGCGGTGGTGTTCGGGTCGTTGGTGATAAGAGGTGGAGCTTGTGTGAGGTTGGAGATCAGGTGTTCTTTGTAGATCTTGTTCCCCTTACGGTAGGGTATAGGTGCTGTTCTTGGTGGGTGGTGGGTTTCAGGAAGGAGAAGTGAACGCAGTGGTGGTGAGTCCAGTGGAGTTCGGTGGTGTGAGTGAAGGTGATGTGGCTGCTGGAGGTGAAGAGTGTGTCCCGTGGGTGGGTGGCTCATAGCTAAAAGTCTTTTCTCATGAGAACCGACTGCTAGAAGATGTGGTTCTTGCTAAATGTAACATTATGGCCCTCATTATGACATTGACGGTAAGTGCCGCTTACTGCCATGCTGACTGCTGCCAACATACTGCGACCGCGGCAGTATACCACTACCCGTATTATGACCCACACATAGAAATCCGCCACTATACAGACACACACACAAGTCTGCGAGCCCAAAGGTCAGTGATAAACTGGCGGTAGCAAAACCCACACTGTTAAGCCAACAGAACTACACCCATCACATTATGACCCACGAGTCACCGTGGCTGAAATTCAACCACTGTAAACCATTGGCGGTACATACCGCTGCCCTCAAAATACACACACACATACAAAATGACACCACATTGGACAATTCAAACTACACACACCTGACACACATACACACACCACACCCCACACCCACACACCACTATAAAACACACCCCCACATTACCCACAACCTTTTAAGACTACAAAAAATTTACAACTGAGAGAGAGCCACACCAAGAGCACCCACAGAACCAGAGCCACATAACACCATCACCCATACACCATCCACGCACCTCACAGCACACACCCCAACACATCACCCCACACACACACACCACTCACACTACACCCATGGCACCACAAAGACACCCCAAGTTCTCAGAGGAGGAGCTAAGGGTCATGGTGGAGGAAATCATCCGGGTAGAGCCACTGCTATTTGGATCACAGGTGCAGCAGACGTCCATTGCTAGGAAGATGGAGCTACGGCGGAGCATCGTGGACAGGGTCAACGCCATGGGACAGCACCCAAGAACAAGGGATGATATCAGGAAGAGGTGGAATGACCTATGGGGGAAGGTACGTTCCGTGATTGCAAGACACCAGATAGCTGTACAGAGGACTGGCGGTGGACCCCCACCTCCTCCCCCACAACTAACAACATGGGAGGAGTAAGTCTTGGCAATACTGCATCCTGAGGGGCTGGAAGGAGTAGTAGGAGGACTGGACTCTGGTAAGTCAAATCTTTACTACTTTCCCCCCTACCTGCATGCCATCACATACCCCCACCCTCACTCCCATCACTCCACCACCTCCCATGTACCCCACCATCACAACCCAAACATCCCAATACCAAGCCCTGCATAGAACACCAATGCATGGACACCCATCACAGACCTGCATGGACAACCATCACCACGGCATGCACACTAGAGACAATCACCTAGCCAAACAAATAACAACTCACACAAGGCAAAGCTGCAGTGGTAATAACAACCATAGAGGGCAACATACCCATGCACAAGATGTCACTCGCTGAAACAATAACACTGCATTTACATCCCCACAGGACCCCCACACAACATCACCATAGAGCAGGTGCCACCAACATCCAGTCCCCCCACAGAAGAGGCCCACAGTGATGACAGCAGCTCTGCACGCCTGGATCTGGATAACCAACCTGGCCTATTAGGGACCTCTGGACAGTTGGTTACCCAAGCACAGTCCCATCCCACCACAGAGCCTCCCCCCTCAGGAAACACCACCACAGCACCCAACCAGTGGGCCCATACCTCTGTCCCCAGGGCACGTCAGTCAGCAGTGTGTCCACCACTACAGGGACCCAAGGCAATCCCACAAACACAGGACAATCAGGGACCTGGGGTCAGTGGCAGTGGGCACACGGTTCAGGGGACATAGGCACAGGACAACAGGGAAGCTGGAAGGACTGCTGTGCGACAGGGGGAGATCAGGCCCAGAGAACCGACTCTCCACGAGGCACTCACCAACATCCTGGGAGCATACCACCATTCCCAGGAGACCTTGGGCCATATACTGGCCAAGTTGCAGGAGACCCAGCGGCTGTAGGAGAGACAGGACCTGGGGATCAGGGAGGACCTGAGGGATATCAACACCACCCTGGTCACCATTGGACAGACATGGCCAACACCATGAGGGACGCAGTGGCACACCAACGGGCCCCTGACACTAGCCATACTGATGAACAGCCTTTCACCTCCGCTGACGCTAGTGGACAGGATGCCCTGCCACAGGAACAACAGGCCACCAGCACTCCACCCCCTGCAGAAGGAGAACCACCCCGCAAACGGTCCCTGTGATCCAGGCAGAAGCCAGAGAACATTGCCAAGACCCCTGCCAGGAAATAAGACTCTCCTGAATGTCACCCTTGTGTCCCACTCTGTCACAGTGTCCACCTTGAACTGCCATTGCTCCACTTCCCATGCCCCATTCGACAATGCAGCTGTGATACCAATATACCGGACTCTATCATGGACTTTCCTCCACCGTCAACCAAGCCCATTGCACATCACCATTCAATTCTCGGCACTGAAATAAACACCCTTGGAAAAATACAAGTATGGAGTATGTCAAATGATTTAAGGATGTTGTTGTTTAACAATCTGTAGACATTGCAAATAGACTTACAGTTATGTATACATAGGTATGACCTGTAATGTGCTGCAGTCAATACACCAGGAGACACAAGAGGGAACAAATATCTGCAAATAGACATGTTAAGGGGTACAATAAGTGGCCATAGTAGTGGGAACAGCAGCCAGCCAGAGAAAATTCACTTCACAAAACAGCAATGGAAGGTGGGGTTACAGTGTCTTACCTGTGTGTCACTGGAAGTACTGTTGTATGATAGTTGTTCTGTTGTCCACATCCTCTTCCTCTGCCTCCTTTTTGTCACCCTCCACAGGCTCCACCGCTGCCACACGACCATCTACAGCCTCATCTTCCTGCAGAAAAAGCACCTGGCGTCTCAAGGCTAGGTTGTGCAACATGAACCTGGCCTTCAGGAGACCAAAGGTGCGCTCAATGATCCTCCTTGTTTGCCCATGTGCCTCACTGTAATGTTCCTCTGCCCATGTCCTGGCATTCCTCACTGGGGTCAGTAGCCATGAGAGGTTGGGGTAACCAGAGTCACCTGCAAATATCGAGGGATACCTGTTAGCCACACACACACTCTTAGGGCCAACCCCACACCCATATATCAACATACACTGGGTGGGGACCATGGGCTCACCTATCATGCACAGAGCCAGGATACTTTGCATTCACATGGGAGATGTACTGGTCTGCCATGCACACTATCTGCACATCCATAGAGTGAAAGCTCTTTCGATTTCTGTACACCTGTTCATTTCTCTGGGGGGGGGGGGACAAAGGCAATATGTGTACCATCAATAGCACCAATGATGTTGGAGATATGTCCCATTGCATAGAAGTCAGCCTTCACTGTGGCCAAATCCTCCACCTGAGGGAAAACGATGTAGTTGCTCATGTGTTTCAACAGGGCAGACAACACTCTGGTCAGCACGTTTGAGAACATAGGCTGTGACATCCCTGCTGCCATGGCCACTGTCACTTGGAAGGAGCCACTTTCCAAGAAATGGAGCACTGATAGGACTTTCACAAGGAGGGGAATCCCAGTAGGCTGACTGATTGCTGAGATCATTTCTGGCTCCAATTGGGCACACAGCTCTTGGATTGTGGCCCTATCAAGCCTGTAGGTGAGGATAATGTGCCTGTCCTCCATTGTTGCCAGGTCCACCAGGGGTCTGTACACGGGGGATGTCTCCATCTCCTATTCATCCTCAGCGGTTGTACTCTAGGGGGAAAAACGGTGAGCAGCTGGTCATATTCAAACATATCCTCAGAGTAAAATGCCTTGCATGTTGTGACAGAAACAGTATGTTAACGTGTAGTCCCATAAATGTGCCTATGTCTGCTGTGACGCAGTTAGGTACCATGGCCTGCTCCCCCCTGAAATGGCGGATGCCTGACCTGTGTGGAGGGACAAATGGAAATGAGGTAATTCCGCTGACGTTGTGTGCCGTTGCTGTAGGCGGTCGAAGACCGCCGTGTAACTCCTCATTGGTTATCATTGGGCCCTATGGGTTCCATTAGGTATGGTGATGTACGCCGGCGGTGACGGTACGCACCGCCGTGGACGTGACCGCCATTTTCTATCTGTTCACTCACTTGCTACCTGACCTTCAGCAGGAGAGGACCTACACTGCAAGTGCTGCTGTGACCTGTGTCTGGAAGCAACCATGGCTCGAGTCTCTGGGGGCCCCAGCCTTCACTTCTGACTAGTGGATGGGGTCCTACCCCAGTACCGTTTACTTTATGGTCCTCCAGACCAACAGGACACTGTCAGCACGATGCATGGGGCCTGAATGCATGGAGTGCTGTGTGTGTAAGCCTCGTGTAAGGGGGGGATGGCTGAGGGGTCCTGGGCAGAGTGCTGCATGTATGGTGGTCAATGTCTGTGAGTAAGGGGATGGGAGGGATATGGTGGCCCAGGAGTGTCACAGGCCAGACGGTATGGCTGATATGGTTTTCTATGTATCTTTCTCTGCAGGTCAGCGCCCATCAGAAAAAAGGGGGAGGACCTGTGCGGCTGGGCAAGGAAGATGGCGGAGGCCCAGCTAGGGATGGCCTCCCAACGAGGAAGGGGTAACCGTAGAACCCTGACCCTCCTGATGTTTCGCATACTGGTGGTGGCCAATCCGGAGTTGAATGGGCGCTTGAAGGCATCACAGCAGCCACAAGGGGCTGAGTACAGTTTCAAAATCAGCAAATTGCACGTGGTGGGGTGTTATCTGGGTGGGGAATATGGGCCTGTGGGTGCCCCTAGGTCAGGACGAGCATGGCTGGGTAGGTTCCATGTTGGGCAGGGTCTGATGCACTCCAGCCCCAAACATGCTAGTGGGCATCTATTACTGGGCAGGGTCCTGTGGGTTTCAGGTGTGCTGCTATTGGCATTAGGCATTGCACTCCATGGCCTGGTGACTAGCATTGTAACTGGTAGTGCATGGTCTAGTGCATAGGGCTGTTCCCTGTGTGTTGTGTACACCAAAGGTGGTGTTTTTGCTGGCATTGACCAAGTGTATCCTTTGTCTCTTCCCCCCTTTTTGTTTTCTCACCCTGTCCTTGTGTGCATCAGCATCATCGGTCGGAGGAGCAGAGACACCGTTGACGGAGGGAGCAGCATACCACATGGCCCATGAGGCCAAATCCACCGATGGTGAGGGCACCAGTGGGACGGAGGGCGAGGGGAGCACCACGGCAGAGACTGGAGGGGAAAGTTCAGACTGTGACACGATGGAAGCTTCCTGGTGGTGGTGGAAAGCTCTGTGGCCACCCCAACTACAGGTACAGCACTGTACCAGCACCGCCCTCCCAGCAGCCCCTCAGCATGTTTCCCGTGCCTGCTCACCCAGGAGGGTGGGCATCTCCTTCGCCCCAGGCACCTCAGGCCCTGCCCCAGTTAGCCCTGCTGCCATCAGTGAGGAGCCTATTGACCTCCTGAGATCCATCTCTGTTGGGCAATCAACCATAGTGAATGCCATCCAGGGTCTGGCATGGCATTTGCAACAAACAAATGCATTCCTGGAGGGCATTGACTATGTCATGGTGGCCCAACAGAGATCATTCCAGGCTCTGGCCTCCTCCCTGATGGCAGTCATTGTTCCTGTCTCTAGCCTTCCCCCTACAACTTCCTCTACCCAGTCCCATTCCCCTCAACCCTAGCCTATCCCAAGCACACCATCAGACCAGCATGCACCCAAAACAACACACAGAAGTGGCTCAGGCAAACACAAGCACCACACTTCATCCCACAGGCACTCACACAAGCACCACCCAGATGCAGACACAAAAACATCCACTGCCTCCACTGTGTCCCCCTCCTCCTTGTCGTCTACCTCCCTCCCAGTAGCGTCTACACACAACCTGCTTGCACTACATCCTCATCCACTACCCCCATCAACATCACGCCTATCACTACCAGCCCCTCACTGGCAGTCACCACCCCCACATCCATGCACACGTCCCCGTGTCCTCTCCCACTGTGTCTGTGCCCCCTCCTCCCAAAGTACACAAACACAACCACTCAGACACCCAACAGCCATCCACCTCACAAGAACATCCAGCCCATGCACCTGCACCCAAACCAGCAGACAGACACCTCCTACCACCACTCTCTCTTCCTTCACTCCCAAACCTTCACCCTCTTCCAGCCCCAGTGTCCCTAAAAAGCTTTTTCTCTCCACCCTTGACCTATTCCCTGCCCCTCCCCCCGTCCTTCACTTCGGGCCAGGGTGGTCAGGAGCCAGGCTAGCACCTCAGCCAACCAGGCTCCAAGGAGACACCCATCAGCACAGCCAGTGTGACCGCACCAGCGGCCAAGGGCAAGGGCAAAAAGGGACCACCAGCTGGCAAAGCCACAAAGGTAGCACCATCTGGCAAAGGCAAGGAGGTACCACCAGCAGGCAAAGGCAAGAAGGGGCCACCAGCTGCCAACGGCAAGAAGGGACCACCAGCTGCCAAGGGTTATGACAAAGGCATAGACGCCGCAGGCAGGATGGATATGGTGCCTGGTGTTGGAGCAGCATCTGAGTAAACAACACCAGCCATAGCACTTCAGCTGTCCAAGGGTGCAGGGGATGGGCTGGAGCTTCCCCCCACCACAGGCAGCACTGTCACCAGCACCGCCACCTGCACCGTCACCAGCACCGCCACCTGCACCGCCACCAGCACCACTGCCAGCAGCAGCAGCCCCAGGTGGCAGCCGTCCAAGGCTGCAGGGGAAGGGCTGAAGCCTCCCCCCACTAATGGCAGCACCTCCACCAGCCCCGCCACTGCCACCACTGAGCAGCCGTCACTGCTGGCGGGTAGTATGTAGTCGTGCCTCCATGGGCTGTAGTGTGTCCTGGCCCCTACAAATCCTGTAGGTGTGACAACCCAGGTGAGAGACTGTGACCTTGCACTCCCCAAGATCTGCATCACAGGGCACATAGGCCCCTCCAGAACCAGTGGAAGAAGATATCCACTCACCCCGTCCTTGCCAGAATGAAGCACACTGGGAACAAAGCCCCCTCCAGAACCAGTGGAAGAAGCCATTCACCTGTGAGACTGTGGCTTTGCACTCCCCAGGACCAAGCAGTGGGTAGACCACCCACTTGAGAGACTGTGGCTTTGCACTCCCCAGGACCAAGCAGTGGGCAGACCACCCACTAGAGTGACTGTGGCTTTGCACTCCCCAGGACCAAGCAGTGGGCAGACCACCCACTAGAGTGACTGTGGCTTTGCACTCCCCAGGACCAAGCATTAGGCAGACCACCCACTAGAGAGACTGTGGCTTTGCACTCCCCAGGACCAAGCAGTGGGCAGACCACCCACTTGAGAGACTGTGGCTTTGCACCTCCCAGGACAGAGTGATGAGCATGTGCCCCCCTCTAGGAGCAGTGGCTTTGTATCATTTTCCGGCTGAGGTGCCCCCCATTCCCCTTGCCCCTGAGGTGCCTGTGTATTTTCGACCTGATGCCCCAGCATTGTTCTCTCTGTATTGAGGCAGGAGTCAAGTGGGGCCTTGGCCTATGTGATATGGCCCTGTGGCCCACGGACATTATGGACTGGGCAGTGTCCCTCCATTTGTATAGATATGTAGCCACTGTTTTATTCTTTGAGGATGTATTTCTAGAACTTTATATTATTACACTCACTTTAATCACTTCCTTTTGTCCTTGCATTATTCCTGAGGGGTACGGGGTGAATATGTAATGTTACTGCATCTGTTTGTGTGTATGGTGTTGGGGGTGGGTATGGGTGTGGGGGTGGGGGTTTTGTGTGTGTGTGTGTTACTCTCTTTCCCCCTCCCCCCTCCCTTGTGTGCTAGGTGCAGTACTCACCATGTTCGTCTTTGCCGCTGTTGGTATTCCTGGTGTAGGAGGAGGTAAACCAGCATGGGTAACATCTGTAGTTCGGGCTCCATGGCTTCCTTGAGGTGAGTCGTTTCCCTTCTGTGTACTGTTTCCACCGTGGTTTTGATGGTGTTGGTACCGTCCCGGAAAAGCTGGCGGATTTGTGTCTCGTAATACAGTGGGCGGAACCTTGTCTTCCGCCTGGCTGTTGGCAGTTCCCACCATGGTGCTTGTTGCTACCAGTCGGTGTGTTAAAGTGGCTGTCTGTGTTGGCGGTTTCCGCCGTGGTCATAATTCCATTTTTTTTACCGCCGGGCCTGTTGGCACTATTACCGCCGATTTATCACCGACCGCCAGGGTTGTAATGAGGGCCTATGAGTGTAATGTGTGTAAGACTGATTTTCTCAGGATAAGAAATAATAGAGACACTGACTGGAGTATAGGCTGCAACAATATTGTTACCTGGCCAGCCGGATGATGAGGACATAGCAAGGGAAGCCAGTCAGCGACATGTGAACGGAGTAGTGGCAGAATTCACAGATTTAAAGTTTTAGTTTTATTGGACAAAGTGTAAACATGTGATCCTTTGACCAATAGGGACTTGAGAATTAGTCGACCTATTTGCATCCTCTTGTAAGTTTCTTAATCACGTCAGACGCACTAACAATAGTAAGCAGCTGTGTGTTGTTAACCAGAAGGTCCTCACCATAGACCAATCATACATTCTAAAACAGTACCGATCTGGCCAAAGCCTTGGGCTGCTCAGACTGATAAAGGACCTTTAATTAGAGCCCCAAACCCCTTCGCTTGATGCTAGGAAAGTGTTCAATCTTGAGGTGTGGGAGTACTTGACACCTCTTCTCTCCCTACAGACACTTGAACCCCTATCTGCCACAATCTGACAGACCAAAAGAAATACACAGAATTCCCACATTATCCAGGCTATCAAAGCATTCCTATGTACTGATGAGGTACCACTCACACTCAGAGAACAGCACTGATGTCCCTGGTACTCTTGTTCTCAGGGTTTTTCAGCCACATTGAGAGAAGTGTGAGGCCCTTTCTCTGAGGCTCATCACAGCCGAACACTGTCTCCTTGATTCTGAGATTAGATAGATTCCCAGAGGACTAAAATATTTGGTGATCTGGATTATTAGAGAAGTAAAAAATACAACAATTTGAACACCCTGGTGGACACACATCAACCTAACTGATTTGGGAAAGATACAAAGAGACATATTTACAACAAAGTGGTGCATTAGTTGTGATGCTCCACTTTTCTTGTGTCGCCCTGCACCCCCTAACAACACCATGTGTGTGCCGTATTTATAACATCACACACCATGGCACACATTAGGACAATAGCATAAAAAATGTTTATGCCATTGTGGAGCTTTGCAAGATTAACGCCAAAAATGATGGCGCTAATCCTGCAAAGTCAAGGGAGGCCCATTGAAAACAATGGCAGCGTCACTTTGACGTCCGCCTCAGACAGGCATTAAAAATGACACTAAAAATGGCGCAGTGAAAGCTTTTAAATTTCACTGCGCCATTTTTACAGGTCTCTCTGTATTGGAACGCCCTCCTTGCATACATTATGCCTGGCGCAGGCATTATGGTGGTCATTAAGACATTGATGGTGACTGTTAAAGTGGTAGTAATACCGCCAACAGGCTGGCGGTAATTACCGCCAAATTATGACCATGTCGGTGATGACACCCATAGGCAGTCAATGTATCACACCAACTTCCAAGGCGTAAGCTCCACTGACCACGGCGGTAGCCATCAACAGCCAGGCAGAAGACAAGCTACTACCCACCATATTATGACATAGCAAACCACCAGGATTTCCTAGGTGGTACCAATGCCATCAAAAACCTGGCAGAAACACATTACAGAAAACGAAAGACCCACCAATAGAGACACAGAGAAGATCAAGGCCGCCATGGAACCAGAACTTCAAGTCTTCCCGATGCTCTTCTACGCCTTGCTCCATCTGGAACTCCAACGCCGACGGGCTGCTGTGTCCCAGCTGGAGGTGAGGGCTGCTGTGTCCCAGCTGGAGGTGAGGGCTCCTTGTCCAGTGCTGTTGGAGGGGTAACCCTGCCAGCCTCTGCTGGAGGCAAGGGCTGCTGTGTCCCAGATGGAGTTGAGGCCTGCTGTGTCACAGCTGGAGATGAGGGCTCCTTGCCTACTTCTGTTGGAGGGGAAACCCTGCCAGCATCTGCTGGAGGTGAGGGCTGCTGTGTCCCAGCTGTAGGTGAGGGCTCCTTGCCCACTGCTGTTGGAAGGGAAACCCTGCCAGCCTCTGCTGGAGGTGAGGGCTGCTGTGCCTCAGCTGGAGGTAAGGGCACCTTGACCACTGCTGTTAGTGGGGGGTGGGCTCTTGCCTCTCCTAGTTGGTGGAGTGGGAACCTTCCCTTTCCTTGGTGGTGGAGTGGGATCCTTCCCTCTCTTGGGTGGCCACCATATTGTCCATGTGACAAGATATACATGAGTCACTGTTACGAAAGCGCCAATGGCCAGTCCAAAGTACAAAAGGCGCACATGGCCACAGGGCCCAGTCCAAGGCCTAACTCGTTCCCTGACGTACTCCGCACTACATTGTGCAGGGGCCTCTTGTTGGGAATGGCGAGGCACCTCAG
The DNA here is from genome assembly GCF_031143425.1 of Pleurodeles waltl. Lineage (NCBI taxonomy): Eukaryota > Metazoa > Chordata > Amphibia > Caudata > Salamandridae > Pleurodeles > Pleurodeles waltl. Next base: position 200,816,416 of record NC_090440.1, on the reverse strand, counting down.
GAGAAAGGAGAGTGGGAGGCACCTTAGCTGAAGTGGGGAACATGCCCACTGGTTCTGGAAGGGGCTCCTTGCCCATTTCACTTTGCTTGAGAGTGCAAGGTCACAGTCTCTGAGTTGGGGTACTTGCCCACTGGTTCTGGAGGGGGCTCCTTGCCCATTTTACTTTGCTGGGAGTGCAAGGTCGCAGTCTCTGAGGTGGGGTACTTGCCCACTGGTTCTGGAGGGGGCTCCTTGTACAACAGTCCCTGGGGGGTGGCCTACATGCCCCCTGCTGGAGGTGAGGGCTGCTGTGTCACAGCTGGAGGTGAGGGCTGCTGTGTCACAGCTGGAGGTTAGGGCTTCTTGCCCACTGCTGTTGGAGGGGAAACCCTGCCAGCCTCTGCTAGATGTGAGGGCTGCTGTGTCCCAGCTGAAGGTGAGGGCTGATGTGTCCCAGCTGGATGTGGGGGCTGCTGTGTCCCGGCAGGAGGTGAGGGCTTCTGTGTCCCAGCTGGAGGTGAGGGCTCTTTGTCCACTGCTATTGGAGGGGAAACCCTGCCAGCTTCTGCTGGAGGTGAGGGCTCTGTGTCCCAGCTGGAGGTGAGGGCTGCTGTGTCCCACCTGGAGGTGAGGTCTGCTGTGTCCCAGCTGGAGGTGAGGGCTCCTTTCCCACTGGTGTTGGAGGAGTAACCCTGCCAGCCTCTGCTGGAGGCGAGGGCTGCTGTGTCCCAGCTGGAGGTGAGGGCTGCTGTGTCCCAGCTGGAGGTGAGGGCTCCTTGCCCACTGCTGTTAGGGGGGGACCCTACCAGCCTTTGCTGGAGGTGAGGGCTGCTGTGCCCCAGCTGGAGGGGAGGGCACCTTGACCACTGCTGTTGGGGGGGGGGGCTCTTGCCTCTCCTAGTTGGTGGAGTGAGAACCTTCCCTTTCCTGGGTGGTAGAGTGGGATCCTTCCCTCTCTTGGGTGGTGGAGTGGGATCCTTTACTTTATTGCCTCCATGACTAGGAGGTATCTCCCCTGTCCCCATGGACTGTTTGGCTGAGGTGCTGGGCTGGGTTGTGACCCTGCTCTAACGGGCAAGACGGGGAGGGTGGAGGGAGAGGGAAGAGGTCAAGTGATGGTGATGGTGGCAGTGGCTGTGGCTGTTGATGCAGTGCATGCAGGTGTGAGTGCGGATGTGACAGTGAGGGAGGACGAGGACACACATGGACAGCATGACAGTAGAAAAAAGGAGAGAGAGAGAGAAAGGGACCACTGGGTCAATTGCAGCACCAACACCACAGATGGCATACACATTACCATCACACAGAGGGGTCAGGATTGAGCACCATGCATCGCACTGGCATTACATTGGCTAGGTACCGCAGCAAGATGTGAGCCATCCCCCACCAACTACACCCCTCCTGGGAGTCACTAATCCCTGTCTGACATGGAATGCAACCTAGCTAGGTTGCCAGATTTAGCAATACAACCATTACCCTTGAGCTGTATCACGCTGGGATCTCTGACCTGGCATTAAGGGGCACCCACTAACTGACACCCACCACCAGGTTTCCATGCCATCTACTAATCATAGTTGTATCGCACACTGTACTCAACCCCTTGTGGCTGCTGTGATGCCCTCAAGTGCCCTTCCAGCTCTAGGTAGGCCACCGCCAGTATGTGGACCATCAGAGGAGGTCAGGTTCCGACGGGCACCCTGCCCTCGTTGGGAGGCCATCCCCAGCTGGGCCTCTGCGGTCTTCCACGCCCAGCATCTCAGGTTCTCCCACCTCTTCCTACAGTGGATGCTCCACCTGCTGTAGACCCCAGGTTCGGCGCATCCTTGTTGATGGCACACCACAATCCTTTCTTCTGATGGGTGCTGACCTGCAGAGGAAATACAGACAGGAGCCCACCATTACACATAGAATCCAGCCTGTCACACATATGGCCCACAAATCCCCTTCCATCCCCATAGGCACACACATCACTCAGCACCCACCATGTACACTACCACCTGACATAAGACCCCCACAAATGACACTATGCTTGCACACACATCTCCATGCAACCTTGTCACATACCTCGTGCCCAAGGTGTACTCACCTGTTGGTCTTGAGGCCCATACAGCTGCCCATACTGGGGTAGGACCCCATCCACCAAACGCTCCAACTCCTCCGAAGTGAAGGCAGGGGCCCTTTCCCCGGTCACATAGGTCATGGCAGGATCCAGGCACAGGTCACAGCAGCACACGCAGTGTAGGTGTTGTCCTGTGGAAAGTCAGGAATCAATTGAGGTTATGGACAGAAAATGGCAGTCAAGTCCGCGGCGGTGTACACGTCACCGCCGCCGGTGATCCCCATTGGCCAGTGTACTGCATAGAGCCCCATGTTATCCAATGAGGAATTGCATGGCGGTGCATGACGCGCTACGCCGGCGGAGTTTAACCTCACTTCCACCTGTCCCTACATACAGGACAGGCAGTCACCATTTTATGGTAGTGGACAATATTTAGATAAACGAGAACAGCGTAATTTCCATATTTTGCACATACATTGCCATTCCCAATGTCCCATCACTTTCCTGCTCTATGTACACTGAGGTGGTGGTTCCATTGTACAAATCGTGACAGCCTACTCACTCTTGTGTCCCTTAGGACAAGCTTCCGCGTACAGACCCCTTGTGGACTTGGCTACACTGGAGGAGAGGCACATAATACTCACCTAAAGACTGGACAGGGCCACAATCAAAGAGCAGTGTGCTCAATTGGAGCCTGATCTGATGTCAGCTATCCGTCATCCCACTGGGATCCTCCCTCTAATGCAGGCTCTATCATTGCTCCATTTCCTGGCAAGTGGTTCATTCCAAGAGTGTTGTCTGCCCTGATAGAAAACATGTGCAGCTACATTGCATTCCCCCAGGTTGAGGATTTGGCCACTGTGACGGCCGAGTTTTATGCAATGGGACATATCCCCAATATAATTGGGGCGATTGATTGAACACATATTGCATTTGTCCCCCCCACCAGAATGAACGTGTGGTTAGGAATCAGAAGAGTTTTCACTCACTCAATGTGCAAATGGTGTGTCTGGCTGACCAGTACATCTCCCACGTCACTGCCATGTATCCTGGGTCGGTGCATGACGCCTTCGTCCTGAGGAATAGCAGCATCCCAAATGTGATGGCACAACTACAGAGGCACAAGGTGTGGCTAATTGGTGAGGCTGACTCCTCACCCAATGTATTTCAGTGTATGCCTTCTGGTTTTAACCACATACCATTGTGTAAGGCTAATGTTTGTCCCTCAATACTTGCAGGTGACTCTGGCTACCAAAACCTATCATGGCTCCCGACCCCTGTGAGGAATGCCAGGACAGGGGCTGCATCATTATGCACATGGCAAACCAGGAGAATTATTGAAAGGACCTTCGGCCTCCTGAAAGGCAGGTTCAGATGCCTCCATCTAACTGGTGGTTCCCTGTGCTACTCCGCTGAGAAGGTCTGTCAGATAGTAGTGGCATGCTGCATGTTGCACAACCTGGCCCTCAGACGGCATGTGCCTTATCTGCAGGAGGAGGAGACTGAAAATGCCCCTGTGGCAGCAGTGGACCCTGAGGACAGTGAGGATGAGGAGGCAGAGGATGAGGATGTGGAAAACAGAACATCAGTTATACGTCAATACTTCCAATGACACACAGGTGAGACAGTGGAACTGACCCATTCCTCTTTTTATTGATGTTTTCTGTGTGGCTGTAGCAGGATGGCATTCACTTCCTGTGCATCTCTATTTACTGTCACCTATGGCTTCTCATTTTGTAGGTGTTTGTTGGAAAATGGGTTATTGGTAGGGCAGGTAGGTACCTACACCTAGCAACAAGCCACAAACCTCCACATAAGTACAGTTAGGTCTCAGTAAATTAATCCCAGCTCTACCCTTGGTAGCTTGGCATCGAGCGTCAAGGCTTAACTTAGGAGACAAAGTGTAAAGCATTCAAATATCACAAAACAGTAATTAAATAAAACACAGGAAACAGTTTAAAAATCCAAAACCAATTTATAAAAATAGCTTATATTTTTATCTTTAAAATGACACAAAAACGATTAAAATCGGTTCAGGGGAACCGGAGATATGAATTTTTAAAGTATTATTATTTTCTAGCGCTTAGAAACAAAAAGCGCCAATCGGGTCATCTGGTTGCACCAGGACCGGGGCAAAGTCAAACTTTCAGGCCGACCGCGATGGAGCCCTGCTCGGCTACAAGTCGCGGGAGGCCTCGGTTAAAAAGTTACCTTCTGACTTAGTCTTTATTTTGAAGTTTTTCTTCACCGGGACGAACCTGCCAGTTGAATCCGACCTCCTGGAGCCCTTGTCCGGATATGCGAAGTCGGTTTCCTCGGTGGTGATTTTTACCTTCGGACTTAGTCGTTTTTTCGAGATGAAAATCCTTCGACCGGGGTAAACCTGGATCTTGATCCGACGTCCATGGAGCCCTTCTCGGATACGATGGCTGGGAGGTCCCGGTCAACTTTTTACGTTCGGACTTAGTCTTTTTTTTGGATGTTTTTCTTTACCGGGACGAACCATGAAGTCAGGCCGGGTCGCGGTTGAGGCAAGCCGGCTAGAATTTCCGCGTCGGGTCGGTCACTTTATGGAGCTTTTTTTCAAAAATTCTCCAATCTTTTCCAAACTTCTGGGGCTTCACCCAGATGTTCTTTCAAGGTTCTTTTGGGGTCCACAGCTCACCCCAAGGGTCCAGAAGTTCTGTGATGGTCCTTGGGGGTGCGGACTTCAACTCCCAGAATGCACCTGGCGCAAACTCCTTTTTGGCCACTGGACAGTGGTCAGCTGGTCGCTTTCTTCAGGAGTTGGTGCAGGGGACTCTGGTTTAGCAATTTGTCACCTGTAGCAAACAGGGAGTCCCTCCTTGAACCAGTTGAAGCCAGGCAAAGTCCTTCTTGTGGTGAAGCCCAAGTGTGCAGCTGGTGCAGTCCTTCTGAGTGCAGGATCCAGGTGCAGGCCAGGGGTCCAGCAGGGCAGTCCTTCTTCTTCTTTAGTTCCTTTCTTGTTGAATTCTGGAGGGGACCTGAGGCGTGGGTGCAGGTCTGCCAGTTTTATCCTTGCTCCTGGGTGAAAAGCAGGGGGGTCCTGGTCCTCCAATCAGGTACAGGGTCGTCCCCCTGTGATGACCACTTCCTGGGAAGTGTGGCAAAAATCCATCCCAAAAGGCAACAGTCTCCAAAAATCCAACATGGCTGAATCTGATTTTTGGAGGTTACATCTGGCTGAGCCCACCCACTGGTGTGGCTAAAAATCATAAACACACCCCTCTCCTGCCCTCTCCTAATCTAATCAAGGGGGCACCTAGCTGTCTGGGGTTGCAGGATGTGGGGGTGTTGCTGGGTGCTGCAAATGTCCTTCTCTGCCTTTGAAGACCAGTTTGGCAGCCCTCCCCCTTCCTGCCTCACCATCTGCTGAGGGGAGATTCTCTCCCCCAAGCACATTCCTTTGTGTGAAGTCAGGCCACTTCACACCTCATCAAGGTAGCCTGGCAGAAGCTGCTGCAGGCTGGCCAATCAGAGCACAGCAGCAAAAACAATGCAGAGCTGAAATTGGCAACTTTTTAGGTAAAGTCTAAACTTTTTACCTGGACAAGTTATATTAAATCCAACAACTGGAAGTTGTAGGATTTATTACAACAATTAATTTGATACCAAATTCTTGGTATGCAACATTTAAGGAGACTTTAAAATTTAAAATAAAGTCTGCCCATTCTAGCCTATGAAGGCCATTTACTTCAATGAGGGAAAAACGAATTTGGCTGTTTTTACCTCATCAGGGCTTATAAATCTATTTTTATAAAGTCCCTGCTTATAGTTACATGGCACCCAGCCCTAGGGGCACATAGGGCACACCTTAGGGGTGACTTATATGTAAAAATAAGGTAGTTTAAGACTTTGGAAGTACCTTTAATTCCAAAGTCGAATTTGCATATAACTTTAATTTAAAAGCAGCCAGCAAGGCAGGCTTGCTTTTAAAATGACACTGGGCACCTCAGCAATGCACCTAGGGGTGCACCACCTATGCTGTGGTCCCTAAACCTACATGCCCTACCATATACTAGGGACTTATAGGTAGGTTAACTTAGCCAATTATAATTAGCCTAATTTGCATATCCATTTTACACAGAGCACAGGCCCTGGGACTGGTTAGCAGTACCCAGGGCACCATCAGAGTCAGGAAAACACCAGCATAAAGTGGAAAATGGGGGCAAAAAGTTATGGGGCCTCTGCAATCAGCCCCAGTTTCTCACACAACCCCCCCCCCAGCCCACACGCCCAGGAGACTCAGCCCAACCCTGGGAGAGTCTTCCTGGCTTGTTAGGCGAGGAAGACAGTGAAGAAAACTGGCTGTCCCTTTGCAGGGCCTACTCTGCCTTATATCCTCCTGTCAGGGTCACTCCCTCTGGGTAGTGAAGCCATCCCAACAGTAAAAGGACCCAACTCAAACTGAAACTTCCCTCTAGGGGGGTCTTCCTCCTCTCTCTCTGCCAACTTGGGTAGTGAGGTGCCCACCTCCCCTACTCCTAACTTTGCTAGGGCAACACCTAGCTTACCCAAAGAGGTCACCCAACACTTGAGCAACCCCACCATGACCAACAGGGTCAGGGGGCCTACTTTGCTATTGGCCTTGGGGTCTGCCTCCCAGGCCAAGTACAGTGCTGCCAGGAAGGCTAGCACCCAGCAGAGGCTACTGACAGCTGTCAGTACCCAGAACCACACCCTAAGCTCTCCACTGACAGGTGGCTGAGCTGCTTTAGGGGCATCTTTGGGGTCCTGGCACCCCTCTTGCTGTCTAGAGTGGGGGGCTACCACCTCCTGTGGCAGACACCCTCCTTCCACTCTCCCTTCTGTCAGTGCAGGGGCAACACCTTGCATCTGGACAGCTGCCTGACTACTCAGGACTTCCTTGGGGTCAGGTGAGGCCTCACCAGTGCCAACTCTGGGCTCCCCCCCTACTGGGGCAGAAGGCCTTTGGCTCCCTGGAACTCTCTTTAAGAGTGGCCTACCCTTCCTTTTCTTTTCTTGGGGACCCCTGTCTCCTAACTGTAGGGACTGACTCCCCAGGACTTTGGGTTGGGGGGGCGCCCTGGGCGACCACCCCATCTGTGACCAGACTCACCTCTGGGAGGTCATTGCCCAGGATACAATCTAGGGGAAGGTCAGCACTGACTACCACCCTAATCCAGTCAAGGATACCCTCCCTCTCTAGGGGCACTATGGCTACAGGTTTGGAGGTGACCTCCCCTGTGGCTATCCTGACTTTCTTTGTCTTTCCTGGGACATACATGTCTGGGGTCACTAACCGGTCACTCACTATAGTGTGACTGGCACCGGTGTCTCTCAGGCCAGTGGTAGGGATCCCATTCACTTGAATGTGGTGGAAGTGCCTACTCCCACCCTCAGGGATCACCAGCTTACCATCTGGTCCTGTCTCCCAGCACAATGCTAGGAGGACTTCATCATCTGAGGAATCCTCCTCTATGGCTACACTGGACAGCCCAGTGCTAACCACCTTCTTTGGACAGGCTGCATCTCCTCTGAAGTGACCTGTCTGCTGACAGTCAAAGCAAGCCCTACTGTCCAAGAGCTTTTTTAACCCTGGGTCTCCCTGTCTCTGCTTGTCAGAGTGGGAGTGGGATTTACTCTCCTCCTTCTCAGGGTTCTGGGGTACAGAGGGAGTCTCTGTGGTGGGCTTACCACCTCCCTCCTTAGGTTTTTGGGGACCTATCCCCCCCTTCTTGGAGTCTCCCCCCTGGGACTTGACAACCACCCTGGTTCTCAACCACTCATCAGCTGCCTCCCCTAGCTCTCTAGGGTTGGTCAGCTTAGAGTCCACTAGATGCTGGCGTAACCTTTCTTGGATACAATTGGTCAAGATGTGCTCTCTCATGATCAGATTGTATAACCCCTCATAAGTATTTACTTTGTTGCCAATAATCCAGCCCTCTAGTGCCTTTAGTGAGGTGTCTACAAAGTCAACCCAAGACTGGGTACTGACCTTCTGGGTGTCCCTGAACTTCATTCTATATTGCTCTGGGGTCAGACCAAACTTCTTGGCTAAGCACCTCTTCATACTAGGGTATGAATATGCCTCCTCCCCCCTTAAGGTCAGAAGCCTATCCCTCCCTGAGATGGGGACCAACTCCCACAAAAGGGAACCCCAGTATTGAGGCCTAACCCTTCTCATTTGGAGTGCCCTCTCAAAGGCCTCCAGCCACTTATCTATGTCATCCCCCTCTACATAAGCAGGAACCACCCCCTTGGGTAATCTGGGGCAAACTCCCCCACCCATGGACACCTCAGCTTCTTTATCGCTGCTTCCATCTCTTTTCTCTTTGTATGCCCACTTTTTCTTTTCTAGGGCCAGCTTCTCTGCTTCCAAAGCTATGTATGCTAGCTGGGCCTCCAGCTCTCTTTCTCTGATGGATGGGTTCTCTCCTCCTGAAGGGACCCCCTTCCCACCACTAGCTTTGGGTCTGCCCCTAGTGACTGTATTTACTGAGGACCGTTCTTCCTCATCCTCACTTAGGCTCAGATGCCTTCTCTCCCCTGAGTGGTTAGAGCTTGCATCCTCCCTTCTTTCTCCCTCCTCTAGAGCTTCTTCTGACTCTACCTCTTGGGCCTCAGCCCATGCTGTCAGGGATGTGATCAGGATTTGCTTCCTGAGATCAGTGGTTGCAGGCAACCCTCTTTCAATACACAACCCCCTAAGCTGGACTACTGTCAGTGTGGGTAGGCTAGCCAGATCAAGCTCCATGGTTCCCTAGTTTTGTGTCAACAAAAACTTTTAGCAAAAATTGGAAACAAGAATTTAGAAAAATTAAAAAAATTCAATAATTGAAATTAATCCAAATTAAAAATTAAAAACATTTTTTGCACTAGGACAATTTAAAGGATTTTTAATTTGTTTTACCTAAAACTGTAACGTGATATTGAACACAAGTACAGGATCCCGTCGCTGCTTCCAATTATGTTGGAAAATGGGTTATTGGTAGGGCAGGTAGGTACCTACACCTAGCAACAAGCTACAAACCTCCACATAAGTACAGTTAGGTCTCAGTAAATTAATCCCAGCTCTACCCTTGGTAGCTTGGCATTGAGCGTCAAGGCTTAACTTAGGAGACAAAGGGGGTCATTCTGACCTTGGCGGTCTTTTCGCAAGACCGCCGAGTTACCGCCGCGGTGAAGACCGCCGACCGCGGCGGTATGCCGCTGTGCGCATTCTGACCGCTGGGAGCGTTCCGCCGGAAAACCGCCAGCAGCCACACTGGCGGTCGGCGGGAAAGTGGAGACTGGTCAACCTCCACCGCCACGCCAGCAGAACACCGCCCACAGAATTACGACCCACATTTCTGTGTGGCGGTCTTCTGTTGGCGGTCTTCTGTTGGCGGTCACCTCCCCATGGCTCCTGTCACCTCCCGGAGGACCAACGCACAAGGTAAGTTGATCGTCCGTGAGGGGAGGGGGTGGGGGGGTGTTGTGTGATGTGTGCGTGCATGGGGGTGTGCGTGTGAGTGTGTAGAGGGGGTGTGTGAGTGCGTGCATGCGGGCGGGGAGTGCTGCTGTGCCTATGGGCAATGTGTGTAGTTCGGCGGGTGCGCATGTCGGCATGTATGTGTGCGGGTATGTGTCCCCGTTGTGTATGTGTGTGTGTAGGGGGTGTGTATATGTGCATGTTGGGGGTGTGTGCATGTCGGGGTGCGTGTATGTGCATGTCGGGGTGGGGGTGGGGAGGGGGTTCGTACCACCTCTGGGGGGTGGCAGGGGGGTGGAGGGTGTGGGGGGAGGACTCGGGGGGGCAGTGGGGGGTGGGGGAGACCCCTATCAGTGCCAGGGAAGGAATTCCCTGGCCCCGATAGTGCCTACCGCCATGGTTCGCATGGCGGTTCCCGAACGCCAGAAACCGCGGCGGTAAGCAGGGTCATGATACCGTTGGCGGTCTTGGGTCGACCGCCGGACCGGAGTGCGCAGACTCCAGCCCGTCGGTCATGACCGCCGTGGCTGTCGGAGTGGGGAAGTGGCGGTCGGTCGCGGCGGTGACCGCCGCGGTCAGAATGCCATTTTTAATACCGCCGGTCTGTTCGCGGTCCGACCGCCGCCTCTCCGCCGACCGCCAAGGTCAGAATGAGGGCCAAAGTGTAAAGCATTCAAATATCACAAAACAGTAATTAAATAAAACACAGGAAACAGTTTAAAAATCCACAACCAATTTATAAAAATAGCTTATATTTTTATCGTTAAAATGACACAAAAACGATTAAAATCGGTTCAGGGGAACCGGAGATATGAATTTTTAAAGTATTATTATTTTCTAGCGCTTAGAAACAAAAAGCGCCAATCGGGTCATCTGGTTGCACCAGGACCGGGGCAAAGTCAAACTTTCAGGCCGACCGCGATGGAGCCCTGCTCGGCTACAAGTCGCGGGAGGCCTCGGTTAAAAAGTTACCTTCTGACTTAGTCTTTATTTTGAAGTTTTTCTTCACCGGGACGAACCTGCCAGTTGAATCCGACCTCCTGGAGCCCTTGTCCGGATACGCGAAGTCGGTTTCCTCGGTGGTGATTTTTACCTTCGAACTTAGTCGTTTTTTCGAGATGAAAATCCTTCGACCGGGGTAAACCTGGATCTTGATCCGACGTCCATGGAGCCCTTCTCGGATACGATGGCTGGGAGGTCCCGGTCAACTTTTTACGTTCGGACTTAGTCTCTTTTTTGGATGTTTTTCTTTACCGGGACGAACCACGAAGTCAGGCCGGGTCGCGGTTGAGGCAAGCCGGCTAGAATTTCCGCGTCGGGTCGGTCACTTTATGGAGCTTTTTTTCAAAAATTCTCCAATCTTTTCCAAACTTCTGGGGCTTCACCCAGATGTTCTTTCAAGGTTCTTTTGGGGTCCACAGCTCACCCCAAGGGTCCAGAAGTTCTGTGATGGTCCTTGGGGTGCGGACTTCAACTCCCAGAATGCACCTGGCGCAAACTCCTTTTTGGCCACTGGACAGTGGTCAGCTGGTCGCTTTCTTCAGGAGTTGGTGCAGGGGACTCTGGTTTAGCAATTTTTCACCTGTAGCAAACAGGGAGTCCCTCCTTGAACCAGTTGAAGCCAGGCAAAGTCCTTCTTGTGGTGAAGCCCAAGTGTGCAGCTGGTGCAGTCCTTCTGAGTGCAGGATCCAGGTGCAGGCCAGGGGTCCAGCAGGGCAGTCCTTCTTCTTCTTTAGTTCCTTTCTTGTTGAATTCTGGAGGGGACCTGAGGCGTGGGTGCAGGTCTGCCAGTTTTATCCTTGCTCCTGGGTGAAAAGCAGGGGGGTCCTGGTCCTCCAATCAGGTACAGGGTCGTCCCCCTGTGATGACCACTTCCTGGGAAGTGTGGCAAAAATCCATCCCAAAAGGCAACAGTCTCCAAAAATCCAACATGGCTGAATCTGATTTTTGGAGGTTACATCTGGCTGAGCCCACCCACTGGTGTGGCTAAAAATCATAAACACACCCCTCTCCTGCCCTCTCCTAATCTAATCAAGGGGGCACCTAGCTGTCTGGGGTTGCAGGATGTGGGGGTGTTGCTGGGTGCTGCAAATGTCCTTCTCTGCCTTTGAAGACCAGTTTGGCAGCCCTCCCCCTTCATGCCTCACCATCTGCTGAGGGGAGATTCTCTCCCCCAAGCACATTCCTTTGTGTGAAGTCAGGCCACTTCACACCTCATCAAGGTAGCCTGGCAGAAGCTGCTGCAGGCTGGCCAATCAGAGCACAGCAGCAAAAACAATGCAGAGCTGAAATTGGCAACTTTTTAGGTAAAGTCTAAACTTTTTACCTGGACAAGTTATATTAAATCCAACAACTGGAAGTTGTAGGATTTATTACAACAATTAATTTGATACCAAATTCTTGGTATGCAACATTTAAGGAGACTTTAAAATTTAAAATAAAGTCTGCCCATTCTAGCCTATGAAGGCCATTTACTTCAATGAGGGAAAAACGAATTTGGCTGTTTTTACCTCACCAGGGCTTATAAATCTATTTTTATAAAGTCCCTGCTTATAGTTACATGGCACCCAGCCCTAGGGGCACATAGGGCACACCTTAGGGGTGACTTATATGTAAAAATAAGGTAGTTTAAGACTTTGGAAGTACCTTTAATTCCAAAGTCGAATTTGCATATAACTTTAATTTAAAAGCAGCCAGCAAGGCAGGCTTGCTTTTAAAATGACACTGGGCACCTCAGCAATGCACCTAGGTGTGCACCACCTATGCTGTGGTCCCTAAACCTACATGCCCTACCATATACTAGGGAATTATAGGTAGGTTAACTTAGCCAATTATAATTAGCCTAATTTGCATATCCATTTTACACAGAGCACAGGCCCTGGGACTGGTTAGCAGTACCCAGGGCACCATCAGAGTCAGGAAAACACCAGCATAAAGTGGAAAATGGGGGCAAAAAGTTATGGGGCCTCTGCAATCAGCCCCAGTTTCTCACAGTGTTGGTGATATGACAACTGTGTACTGATGACTACAGACAGATGCAATCACAGTTTTCAGATCATTTGCACATGATGTGACTTTTTCCATTAATGCACATTTTCATCATATAACACACCATCCCTCAGGTTGTGTTCAAGGGTGTTTATTGTAGTGCAAATAATTGACGGAAAAGTGCAATGGAATGGGGTGATGGTTGAGGAAAGTTCAGGGTATTGTTGCAGTCTGTTTGTAGAACAGGTCCAGTGTCCAAGGGTCCATAGGAAGGGGAGCAAAGGCAGTTCAAAGTGGACATGGTGACAAGGATGGGACACAAGGGAGACATTCGGGAGGGTCTCATTTCCTGGCGGCGGACTTGGTCTTGGCAAGTGACCCTGCCTTCTGTCTGCGTCGCAGGGAACATTTGCGGGGTGGTTCACCTTCTGCAGGAAGAGGGGTGCTAGTGGCCTGTGGGTCCTGTGGCCTGGCCTCCTGCCCACTAGCTGCAGAGGAGGTTGTGGGCTTGTCAATACACTGGCTAGTGGTAGGGGCACGCTGGTGTGCTGTCCATTCCCTCATGATGTTGGCCATATCTGACATCACCCCTGCTATGGAGACCATGGTGGTGTTGAGGGCCTGCAAATCCTCCCTGATCTCCTGATGGTGTAACTCCTGCAGCCGCTTGTTCTCCTGCATGTTGGTAAGGATCTGGCCCATCTTGTTCTGGGATTGTTGGTAAGCCCCCAGGACATTGGTGAGTGCCTCCAGGAGAGTCTGTTCCCTGGGCCAGTCCTCCCCCTGGTGCACAGCAGTCCTCCCAGTGTCCCTGTTCCCCTGTGCCTGTGTCCACTGAATGGTGTGCCCACTGCCACTGACCCCAGGTCCCTGATTGTCTTTGGTGTGAGGTGTGGACTGGGGTCCCTGTACGGGGGGCACACTGCTGATTGACGTGTCCCGGGGACAGAGGTCTGAGGATGTTGGGTGGGTGCTGTGGTGTTGGATATTAATGGGGGAGGCTCTGTGGTGAACTAGAATTGGGTTGGGGTGGCCGACTGACCAGTGGTCCATGATAGGCCAGGTGGTTCATCCAGATCCAGAAGTCCAGAGTCACTGTCATCACTGAGGGCATATTCTGTTGGGGGACTGGTTAGTCGTGGAACCTCCTCGCCACTGAGATTGGCTGGGGCACCTGTGGTGATGTAAGTGACGTATTATACTTCATGTCTGTGACATATTGTACATCCCTTGCTTCCCCTCTTTTCTTGCTGTTGCCTTGCCCCCTTTGTTTGTGTATGGTGCTGTTTTGTGTGATTGTTAATTCTCCATGCTGTGCATACTTTGCTGATGGGTGTCCATGCAGGGCTTGTCATTTTGGTTAGTCAGATGTGTAGGTGCAGTGTGTGGGATGGAGTGGAGTGATGGGAGTGATGGGATGCAGGATTGCCAAGACTTGCTCCTCCTATGCTGTTAGCTGTAGGGGAGGAGGTGGGGGTCCACTGCCAGTCCTCTGGATGGCGAGCTGGTGCCTTGCTGGTGCCTTGCTGCTAACGGAACGTACCTTCCCCGTAGGTCATTCCACCTCTTCCTGATGTCGTCCCTTGTTCTTGGATGCTGTCCCATGGATATTTGCTGTACCTGTGCTCCAAACAGCTGTGGCTCTACCCTGACTATTTCCTCGACCATGACCCGCAACTCCTCATCTGTAAAACGGGGGTGTCTTAGTGGGGACATGGTTGTTGTGTGGTGTGTGTTGTGCAGAGAGTGTTAAGTGATGTGGTGGGGTGTGGGATGTGGGGTGCGTGACGGATGTATGGGTGCTTGTGGTGTGTGTGTAGTTGTCTCAGTGATCTTCATGTAAGTCTTGTGGTGCTTATTCGTAAAGGGTGGTGTGTGATGTGGGTGTGTGTTTTATAGTGCTATGGGTGGGTGGGTGTGGTGTGTGTATCAGTGTCAGGTGTGTGATTTTCGTTTTGGCCAATGTTGTGTTGTTTTGTATTTGGGTGGCCATTGTGTGCCACCAATGGTTTAGCACCATTGAATGTCTGCTGTGGTGATTCGTGGGTCATTGATTGGTGGGCGTTGTTTTGTTGTTGTAACGGTATGGGTGTTTGTACCACCACTTTAGCACTCACCTTCGGGCTGGCGGATTTGTGTATGTGGCAGTATTCTGTTGGTTTGGTGTGTGTGTGTGTCATAATATGGCGAACGGATATTCGCCACAGCGGCGGTATGTTGGCGGCAGTCACCGTGGCGGTCAGCGGCTTTTACCAGCAAAGTCATATTGAGGGTCTAAGTGGTGCAATGGGTTACAAAATGGTGCAATTCATTGCGTAAATATGGCGTGGGGAAATGGCCTCCTCAATGCGACATTAGCGTAAAGAAATGATGCTAGTGTGGAACAAGCCAGGGGCTTGTAAATATGCCCCCAACTGCCAAGATGAACATAGGCCCAACTATAATTATGTTCTATAGATGCTGCCAATACTGATCTGAAGACATCAAAAGATTTATCAGTGAAGAGGCCCGATCTAGATGGAAACCTCACAAGCTTTCGGTACACACTACATCTGGAGGACTGAGTCTGCCACACACTGAGTCATACTCCCCCAACACATAGAAGCACATACACACACACAAGCACACAACACATGCACACATATACACACCACCTGCCTCAACTAGCCTATTTCC
Organism: Pleurodeles waltl; assembly: GCF_031143425.1. Classification (NCBI taxonomy): domain Eukaryota; kingdom Metazoa; phylum Chordata; class Amphibia; order Caudata; family Salamandridae; genus Pleurodeles; species Pleurodeles waltl. Next base: position 200,801,258 of record NC_090440.1, on the reverse strand, counting down.
TCCCCTGTGTAACCCAAGGTCCACATGGGTTCACTTAGGCTGCTCTTGAGTTGTCCTTATGACACTGGATCAAACCTATCTACATAACCCAGTGATCGATGTAAAATGTCAGATGGAAAACAATTCATAAACTGCTTGAAATATGCCCCTTCCTACATTGGTTAATCCTCATTTGGAAAAATGTGGGCCTGGTAACAGAATGCCCTTGTTATGGAGGGAGCATTCTTCTATGAAATTCTCACCTTATGAATATGGTTGCTAGAAAAGACACCCAAAAGTATCCAATTTCTGTGCCATGAATGTGTATTGAAACATACCTACCTATGGCATTATAGATAAATTGCTAAGTTGTATTAGACACCACCTGGAGCCCTTCTCGATTGGCCTGTCCAAATTCCTATATTTCAGATTATGGTGGCACTGTCAATTATTGTCTCTGGGTCACAAGGGGGGCTTATTACTGACTAATATTGAAAACCTACTAAAACTCAGTCAGAAAAAAGTTTCAGACTATGCTACAAATGGATTACTGTGAAGGCAGCTCTATTGCTTGCTCAAGGTTATCAATGACAGGGTTGAAAAGGATGCCTAGATAAAATATTTATATTTTATGGTTCTGCAGAGCAGGTCCTAAAATTCTTCCTGATCTCAGGGAACACTAGAGGGAGCAGGCATATGTAGATAATGTTACATATTTTAAATTATGTATTGCCCACAAATCTGTCAATAGTCTGCAATAGTCCACAGATCATTTTAATTAGGTAATAATAATTAGGTTACTTGCAAATTGCATTGCACTCCAATCGGCCACAATTACAGGAATGGTGGTCTGCGCAGGGGTCCACAACAGACCCCTGGAGCCCACTTCTTTGTCCTGGGAACAAGAGGGAGCAGACCTAGTCTTTCGGGGCTCCTCTCGGGTCACAGTCAGCAGGTCTAGTCCTCTTCTGATCCTCTGTAGGTCCAGTACTGTTGTTCTGAGGAGGGTTGTGGATTCACAATTATGGCTGTCACAAGCTAGTGGGTGGGGTCTGTGGATTCAACATGGTGCATGTAATTGATGGCCATGACAAGAATTCTACATATTCAGCCCAAGTAAGATGACGCCTTAAGCCCACAGTCTAATTGTCTAGGCCGTGGACTATGCTCTCCATCTTGGTTGTATTAAATCCATGGCTCTGTTGTGGATACCATGGACTAAAGGCTCCATTTTAGGTGAGTCAAGTGTGCAGTCTTGAGAACCAGCCCAAACTAGCCTCATGAATGATTGTTTTTTTCAAGTTGTAATTTGGCGTGCTCCATTAAGGATCCTAAGGACTGGTTGCCTGGTTGTACGCTGTCAGTCACCAGATCCTCAGGGTCTGCGCATGTTCCCAACATGTCAACCACAAGACAGCTCCAATACTCTGATTAGAATATCACAGAGTCTAAGAGAGTCCAAGTGGGGAAAAGAGGATTAGGTAGGGAACAGCTGGGGAGGAGACCTGTAGGAAGCAAAAGGTTAAACAACTCAATTTCAGACTATAATCACATTGACTTTCACTAGAATATGGTTCTAAGCATTGTCTTACGGTAACCATGGAAAAACTAAGAAGTGACTTAAAACTAGGCCTCAAGAACTCTGGTTACCTGGAACAAATCAAGAATGATTAATACAATGTTTCATATGAGCTTTCATAAAATGTCACATAATGCTTAGAAATACATGAACCTTCTGGAATACAGTTTTCAGAATAAACACTGCTTTTGTAACATGAGGACCGAAGTCAATCTGAAAAAGGTTCCTGAAAAAACAATTGGAATTGTACCAGGGACTAAATATGCACAGGGAACATCACATTTTAAATTTAGCGTCTTCACAGGAAAACCATAGACTCAGAATAAATGTGTGCACTTCAACACACATTACATATCAAAGTTTTAGTTGCCATGAAATGATCGTGCACACCTTTTCCGATTTGAACAGCAAGTTTAACATGCGGGAAATGAATCGCGTACACAGCCGATTCTAACAAGAATATGTAAATGCCGTGAAATGATCGCGCAAGCTTTTGCCCATCTGAACATCAAGCTTTACATGCGGGAAACGAATCGAGCACTCTGCCTATTCTACCAAGAATATGTAAATGCCATGAAATGATCGTGCAAGCCTTTGCCGATCCGAACACCAAGATTTACACGCGGGAAATGAATCGCTCACTCTGTCGATTCTAACAAGAATATGCAAATGCCATGAAATAATCGTGCAAGCTTCTGCCGATCTGACCATCAAGTTTTACATGCGGGAAATTAATCGTGCACTCGGCTGATTCGGACAAGTATATGCAAATGCCATGAAATGATCGCACAAGCCTTTGCCGATCTGAGCACCAAGATTTACATGCAGTAAATGAATCGTGCACACTGCCGATTCTAACAAGAATATGCAAATGCCAGGAAATGATCGCACAAGCCTTTGCCGATCTGAACACCGAGATTTACATGCAGTAAATGAATCACACACACTGCCGATTCTAACAAGAATATGCAAATGCCAAGAAATGATCGCGCAAGCCTTAGCCGATCTGAACACCAAGGTTTACATCAGAGCAATGATTCCCGTACTCTAAAAGTTTCACGGGTAGGCCCAAAAACTCAAGAGTCTTTTTAGAACAGGGTCAGGGGCCCAGCCCGACCTCTGCCTTATCACCCTGCTCAAGGATCACCAAGATAATGCGGGCAGGCCTGGAACTTCAAGGTAGGCCTCTGGAACAGGAGCTCAGAAATAGTGAGCACGTGGAGCTGGGCTGGCTCCCTTATATAGAGTCTGGCCCAGCCCACAAACCACACTTAACTTCTAGAAGGTCCTAGAAGGGACCAACACCCTGCAGCAATACCTTGCAAATGAACAGTTATTGCAAACATCATTAATAGTGTTTTTCAAGGTTAAAATCTGCAATGCAAAAGGTTAACAAACTGCATCTAAACACAATGCGTGAATTATGCTTTTGCATAAAGGCTGGGTTTTTGCATTTTTGTCGCCCGTAGAGCGCACACTGTCCTGATGTTGATAACGCACCCTATACTCTTATGCAACTCTATTATTTTTGGGATACATTGGCCTTGCCCCATGACCTATGATAGTAGCATTGAGATACAATTTTCATTTATGGTTAGCCAGCCATAACTTTCAGGTCCCTGTCCTCTACGTTTGGTCCTGAAATGGATGATGACATCAAAAAGCTCCCCTGTTCATTGGGAGGCCCTTATCTCTTTTATAGTTGCCTGCAGACTATCACAGACTTATATGGTCAAGATATACAAAAGTGTTTACACATAGAAACTCCCCCAGCACCTTTTCAACACTTTTTTCACAAAAACTGCCCATCTGATTTTCACTATAAAGTCCCTCTGGATCATAAAATGCAGTTTATATAGGGAAATAAATATGTTGTAATGGAAAAAGTCCATACTTTCTTTCACCCTCTCTTGTTCTGGGACTGGTTTAGTGGTATAGAAAGCTAACTTGTGCACTTATAACCAAAGCCACTAAGTCTAGGGCTTATTGCACATTTACCATTGATTTAGCTTGGATTCACTACAGTGGTGAATCATAAGTGTTATCCTTCTAAACCTTTCCTTACTTGTTAGGGGTACTGCACATTTTCATTTAGTGCAACTTAAGAACTAGACACCCAACTAAGTAAACCAATCACTGTTTCGCAATATGGGGCAGGATCAACTAATGTTCTGGTTACAAAAGCAGCCACAATTTGTGATTGGTCTTTTTGTGACCAGAAACCTATTTAGTGAACCCGCTATTTTTGATTCACAAAATAAAGAACAGCAGTAGTTGCAGTCTGACCTACCTAATTAATATTAACTAGGTTAGTTTCAAATTGCATCTCATTCTAGTTGGTCACAGTCACAGGGATGGAGGTCTGCAAGGGTCCACAACTTACACTCAGAGCCTACTTCTTTGTCCTGGGTACAAAAGGGCGGTGGCCTAGTCCTTCAGGGCTCCTGTAAGGTGACACACAGCAGGCTCAGTCCTCTTCTGATCCTCCATAGGTTCAGTACGTGCTCTGTTGTGGGTTCCTTGGGGAGTCACATTTATGGTTGGTACTAGCTAGCGGGTGAGTGTAATCCTAGGCACCCCCATCCAATGGAGTAAAAGTTTCTAGAGTGAAGCCTACCCACCTTTTCAGCAGTACCTGTCTGCCCTGCTGTAAGCAATCCCATAGTACTCCTCAGTCTCAAAATCCAAGCTGGGTAAACACTTCTCCCTTTGTGCAGAGTCTGTGTGCCCACCAAGGTGTGCGGTCAGGGATTTCCCATGTGCCCACCCTAAAACATTTCTGAAGGTAGCTTCCCTCCCATCAGTTTAGTACCAGCCTGACTATGGGACAAGGGTTTGGCGTTTCCAAGTGTCACCCAGCATCTGCTTGTGACAGGACCAGCCCTTTTGAAGTTAATGGAGTTCCTTGGTCCCCCATAAATGGCTTTTTTCGAAGGGGAAGGAAACTATCTCACCACACACAAGCAATTGCCTCTGCTCTGAGAAAATTTTTCATACTTCTTTCTCATTTCATTCAGGCCATGTGCAGGCTTTACAGTTGCTCGAAAGATAATACAAATTAGCCTCCAGTAGTTTCAGGCAGACAACGGTAACTTTCTCAAATCTATATTTCCCATACATTTAATAAAAATGCAACTTCGCCATACAATTGGTTTTCTAATAAGTATACAAATAAGTGGTAGAATTGGGTCTGTGGCTATTACAGGTCAAAAGGCATAGATTACAGTATATAATCTATTTGTTGACTTTTCCTATGTGAATTTACCAAGGACATTGTCACTTTGGGTCCAGTCACCCTGGGGAACATTCCATTTCTAATGTCACATAAATTAAACTCTTAAATATTATGCACCCTACCTTATGTGCCCCAAGGTGTGCTTTGTGGTGACTTATTTAATACATAAAATCAGGTTTTACTACCTGTAAAAATTGTGATTTATTTTGACAGGTTTCTGCAGTAGGGTTCTAGCTGGTAGTGTCAGGCTCCACAGGGTAGGTCTGAAGCCATGTTTGCAGTACTACTGTAGTGGATGGCTCAATAGGTGCTGCAATCCACATGTGGTATTTATCTTTCCATGCCAGGGGTGTATTTCTGCATCATGTACTATGGCCAAAAAGGAAAGCAAATTGTGCAATTTAGGTTTAAGCCAATTTTGACATCTTGAAAGTGGGAGCGCAGGCACTTTAAGCCTTGTTAGCAGGAGTAAGGTGCACAGTAAAAGGTGAAAAATCTAGGGTAATCATGCAGAAAAAGTGGAGTTCCTACTGTTTGCTACCAGACTTCCGGTTGCAAAACATTGATACATCTGGTACTCATCACAATTTGGAAGGGGTACCCACAATATACTCCTTCCAAATTACGATATCTGGTCACAGACCCATTTTTGAAGTGACAAAAACTTTACAGACAAAAATGGATCTGGTAAACGCCCCAATTCTTTTTTACTGTTGTATATTGCAAATTGGAATGGTTGCTACCTCAAAAAACAATGTTTTGTACATCTGGCTACTAATCAGGTAGATTAATAAACAAATAAACCTCAATGCAAAACACACTTTAATCAAATTGCACAAGTTCAAATATCTAATATGACTGGTATAATTCAAACTGCACTTATGTGCACTATTTTCTCTGTGTGTAAATAGGGTCTCCAACCTTTTGTGTAATAAGAGCTACCTATGTTCAATAAAAATCATTGTGAGCTTCTAATATTGTTATTGTTGCAATAGTAACCACATCAGACAAGATCACTTTAGTGGCCAGTATGTGCAACATCCCTAGAAGAGTGCATCCAAAGCTTCAGCAGTAATATAAAACAAGCATTGGCAAAGCCTATATCTCTCCCCTATACAAAAGCTATTGGTTTTAGCAATGGGTTTTTGCCATGTTCTACACCAATGTGGTTGCTGTTCAGCATGGCGAAAAGTTAGAGGTGTGTGGAGTGTCGTAGAGTGAAATGTGGGATTGGAGTGGATTTGTTGGAGTAGAGTGTCATAGAGTGGAGTAAAGGGAGTCGAGTTTAGAGAGTGGGTTAGAGTGGAATGAGGTACTGGGGTAGATTGTATTGGAATAGCGTGGTGTGGATTGTATTGGGGCAGAGGGGGTGGACTGGATTTGGGTAGAGTGGGGTGGATTAAGAGGAGTGGGGTTAATTGGAGTGGGTGGACTGGATACATAGATTGGATTGAAGTGGGGTGGATTGAAATGGGATGAGGCAGTTTGGATTGGGGTGGGTGGATTTGGATGGGGTGGATAAGGAGTGAGGTGGATTGGACCAGGGTGGATTAGATTGGATAGGGTTGGGTGGATTGGATTGGGTGGATTGGACTAGAGTTATAGGACTAGGGTGGGGTGGATTGAGGTGGGTGGATTGGATTGGAATAGGATGGTTTGGCTTGGAGATGGGTGGGTGGGTTGTAATGGGGTGGAGTGCTGTGGAATGGGGTGGATTCGATTGGAGTGGTGTGGATTCTAGCAGATTGGACTGGACTGGAGCCGGGTGGGTTTGATTGGAGTGGGGTTGGATTGGAACTCACACTCATCACCCCAGTGGACCTGCCCCTTTCCCCCCCAAAACGATAATAAACAACATTTATTATAGTTTTTGTGGAAAAGGTTTGCAGCTGCTGCTGCTGGCGGGGGTGGATTGGATCGGATTGGGTTGGATTGGGGTGAGATGGATTGGCTCTGGGGTGGATTTTTCTGGGTTTGGTGGATTGGAGTGGGGTAGATTGCATTGAAGTGAGGTGGATTAGATGGGGTGCAGTGGATTTAATTGCAGTTGGATGGACTAGATTGGAGTGGGATAGGCTGGGGTTGTGGGGATTGGATGGGGTGGGGGTTTATTTGAGTGGGTGGATTGGAGTGCAGTGGATTGGAGTTGGTGGATTACAGTGGGGTGGAGTGCAGCGGGGTGAACTGCAGTGGAGTGGAATGAAGTGGGGTCTCTTGGAGTGGGGAGGGGTGGATTGGAGTGGGGTTGGATGGGGTCTCTTGGATTGCAGTGGGCTGGACTGGATTGGAATGGAGTGAAGTGAATTGGATTGAGTGGGTGGATTGGGCTGGAGTGGGGTGGATTGAATTGGAATGGATTTGGGCAGGATCGATTGGGGTGGGGTGTATAGGATTGTGTGGAGTGGATTGGAGTGGGATGGGGTGGATTGGAGTGGGATGAAGTGGATTGGAGTGGGGTGGATTGCACTGGAGTGGGGTGGATTGGATTGGGATGGATTGGATTGGATTGGATAGGGATTATTTGGAGTGGAATGGACTGGATGCGAGAAGGGAGGATTATGGTGCTTTGGACTAGATTGGAGTGGGGGTGGAGTGGGGTGGGTTGGATTGGAGTGAGGTGGATTGGAATGGAGTGGATTGGAATACTGTGGGGTTGATTGGAGTGGGGTGGATTAAGGTGGTTTGGAATGGGGTGGTTTGGATTGGAGTGGGATGGATTAAGGTGGACTGGATTGGAGTGAGGTGGATTGGATTGGATTGGACGAAGTGCAGTGCATTAAGGTGGATTGAATTGAAGTGGGATGTGTGGATTGGGGTGGGGTGGATTCTGGTTGCGGTGGATTAGACTGGAGTGGGGTTAATTGTAATGGAATGGGGTGGAATGCATTTGAGCGGGTGGAATGGATTTGAGTGGGTGGATTTGAGTGGGGTAGATTGGATTGGACTGGAATGCAATGGATTGGAGCTGGTTGGATTGAAGTGGGGTGAAGTGGATTGGACTGGAGTGGGATGGATTGGATTGCGGTATGGTGAATTGGTGTGGGATGAGGTGGACTGGACTGAATTGGATTGGGGCAGATTGGAGTGGTGTGGACTAGATTGAGGTGGATTGGGTTGGATTGGATGGACTGGAGGGCAGCAGGTTGGATCATGGTGGATTGGTGTGGGATGGATTGGAATGGGTGGGTGGAAGTGGAGTTGGCAGATTGGAGTAGTGTGGATTAGATTGGACTGGGGTGAATTAAACTGGACTGGGGTGGATTGGACTGGAGTGGAGTTGATTGGATTATAGTAAGGTAGATTGGTGTGGGGTGAGGTGGGTTGGACTGAATTGGATTAGGGCAGATTGGAGTGCAGTGGATTGGATTGGGGCGGATTTTGGATTGGGTGGACTGGAGAAGAGCAGATTGGATTGTGATGGATTGGTGTGGGGTGGATTGGATTAAGGCTGGTTGGATTGTGATGGGTTGGGAGGATTAGAGTGTGGTGGATTGGAGTGGAGTGGTGTGAGTGATCTTGATTGGAGTGGGGTGGATTACAGTATGGATTGTGGTGCGGATTGGAGTGGGGTGGATTGGAATGGAGTTGGGTGGATTGGATTTGTGGGAGGTGAATTGGATTGGAGTGGGATGGATTGGATTGAGTGAAGTGGAATGGGTTGGAGTAGATTGGAGTGGGGTGAGGTGGGGTGGATTGCTGTGCATTGGAGTGAGGCAGGTTGGAGTGAGGTGGATTGGGGTGTACTGTATGATTGTATGTTAAAGTATAATTTCAGAAATTACACAGAAGAAAGAATCAATGTTGCTTTGCTATATTTAGAACAAGATAATCATCATCCTTTGAGAACTGCTCCCACTAGCAAAAACAAAACAAAATAGGAGTGCTAATGACAAAAGAAGACTCAGTAAAATAAAAGAAAGTTAATAAAATAAAATAAAACTACGTAATTTTGTTTGTACTGCTGAGCACATTTTGGCAGTCACACTCTTTCTCTTTTCAGGAAACTAGAAGTACAAAATGGGCTAGATTGTGAGGTGGACTGGCGTGTGGTGGATTGGATTGGGCTGGAGTGGGTTGGATTAGTGTGGGGTGGACTTAATTGGTGTGTGGTGGATTGAATTGAGGTGGTTTGGGTTGGTTGGATTGTGTGGGGTCAGGTGAACTGGAGTGAAGCAGACTGGATTGGACTAGGGTGGAACGTGGTCCACTGCATGATTATGTGTTAAAACATAATTTCAGAAGTTACACATAAGAAAGAAACAATATCGCTTTGCAATAATTAAAACAAGATAATCATCATCTTTTGAGAGCAGCGTCACAAGCAAAAACAAAAGAAAACACAAGTGCAAAGTAAGGAAAGAAAACTTGTTAAAACAAAAGAAAGTTATCTATAGAAAGTAAAACTTTGTAATTGTGTCTGTCTTGGTGGGCATGTTTTTGCCAGTCACACGCCTTCTATTTGCAGAGCACTAGAAGTTAAAAAGAACAAAATAGCACCTTAATCATTTCGGGAGCAACAGACGGGCACTGATTAAGTTGAGTTAATCAGTGTTTGGTCACTGCTCCACAGAAAGGAATGGAAATGATGCTAGGCCTGCAGTGACCAATTACAAAGCTGCAAAGAAGAGTTCCATGCAAGCCAACAAATGGTAAGCACCGGGCGGACTCTAAGTTTTTTTGTTAACAATAGTGTCTCCCAAGCAAGACCCATGCGCGAGCGCATGCCATTGCAGCAACCCTAAGACTTTGTCCATTTGTAAATGCCTCCATATAGGTAATACATAACTGTCACAACTGCAATGTCACTGTCAGACTAAAGTATTAGTTATTAGTAAAAAGACTCTCCACATGATTTATCATTCAGAAACCAGCTTTAACTATTATTTAGTAAATTTAGCCATTGTTTCCCAAACATCAGTTTATGGGTTCTGAAATACACACATTTTGTCTTGAATGCTCAATTTTGGCATAAAGACATTAATTAAGTCAAGAACAAGGTTATAATTAAGATGGCTGGAATGGAGACAGGAGAGCTACTTACAGATAGATGAGGAGCTACCAGTAGCTCACGAGATACTCGTTGGAGAAGCCTGGTTTAAAGTAATCATAAATATTAGGCCTGCGGATACCTTATCAGTGCTTTCATATCAGCTTTGCAACCCTAAAGCATTAAGTAGAAAAAAATGTAATTAAAAGCATTTCTGATCCTATCTTTTCACTTAAATGTTAAACCAGCCACAATTTGCTGTACAGGAGAAAAAAAGCCAAAAGAATAGTATTCAGTCGACCTTAAAACATCACTGGTTTACAAGCTACAGCTCCGGAATGTGTGGCACTCACTTTATTCGCTTGTACACTAAACATTTCTACATTGAACTTCGAACCATCTAAATATAATTCTGTCTCCCACAGATTTTTCTTGCCATAGTTCAGCATGTAATTGAAACCACATGATGCAGTTTAATTATCTCCCCTTCTCATTTGTTGCTGTTTTTCCACAATATAAAATAGATTAAGCGTGTTTTTTCCTACCCTTTTCTAATAGAAGTTGGTGCATGCATGCAGTTTTGTGCATCTAAACTAATTCTACAATATGAACTGACACCACAGAAGTATATGAGCTTTTTGGACCCCGGGGTGGTCCTTAGCAATGCACTTTCTAATGGGGTATTCTTGCATGAATTTGTCTATGTGGATTCTACATATCTGCAGTTTAAAGACAAACGTTGAGGACCATTAAGTATTTCTATTCTTTGATCAGCTTATTAGAACCATTTGAAATCAAAACTCGCCACCCACACAAATAATGCACTCCAGTCCTAGAACAGAGACACATTAAAATTACATTTTATCCCCCTATATACGTTTTGCTATGATTGATAGTTACCTAACTTAAGTTCTTTGAAGATTCATTCTCTGGACATCTCCTCAGGCCTACCCAGGTGTATGGAAAGATAAAAGAAATGGCCTCTATCTTTATTGCATTCAGGACCAGCTTGCCCTCTTTAGCGAGCTCCCCGGCTCTCCTTCCACTCCACACAGGCTCACTTCTAACTCCCCCTCTCCTATCTGTTCTGTTGGCTACCTTAATTCCCTGATTTTTGTTTTGATATCTTTATTGTATTTTTACAGCAGAAAGTGCTCCAATGCAGCTGTAACTCTTCATTATTTAGATCACACAAGACTAGAAAGTGGAAAACCCTTTGGTTCTAATATAGTGCCTTTATTCAAAGATAACACAAAGGTCATCTATGGTACCCGCAGTCACCTGTGTGGTATATGCACTAAACAAACAAGCATTTACAATGCAACGGGTCTCGCGTTTGCTCGAGTTAGAGCTATTTGCGTTTTAAACTCCTAACTGGACTTTTCTTGCCACATAAACTGAAAAGTAAAACAGTTTCACATAAGCGAGCCCACAGTCACCATGAATCGTGACGGAGACACACAAAAGGAAACAGAAGTTCGCTCGCAGTGAAATGTAATGGCAAAAGTGCAATTATCCATGTAACTGGCAAAAGTGCAATTAGCAATGTAACAGGGTCGATGTCATGCAAAGTGCTCAACTACTACCCAGCGAGGTTGCGCTGCCTGCAAAATAAAGAGAAAAAGTAGTCCAAAAACCATACGGAAAATATGGCGCCTCGTATGTTTTCAGTAGTTGGCCGGTGCCCTTGAGGCAGGCTAAACACAGAAAAAGGCATGACATATGCATGCCTTTCACTAATGAAATGAAGCAAATTTTAAAAGGCAAGCCCACAGACCAACCAAACTGATGGGCATGGTTAAAAGCCCATAGAGAGATTACCCCACAGACAGAGCGCTTTGCCCTCGACACTAAAAAAAAACAATCAACTATTTGAACTAGTGCATTCGACAGAAAATATCCATGTAAGACTATTTAGCACAAGCAAAGATATGAAGAAAAGACAGAAAAAAAAACTGTTGCTAATTTGACACGTCAACCAAGAAAGTCCCTGGCACAACTGCAGCACGTCTGTGGCCTACCCCAAATCCCATGTGACTAAGTTTGCAACAACACACTGGCCAGGGCCTGTACAGTAACATCATGAAAGTAAAGGTATAGTGCAAAACATTATTAAGCCAGCTTATTTCCTCTTAACTGGCCCCCAAGGCTGCATATCATCCATTCTAGGCGCCAGCTCCTCTAAATATGTATGCTATTCAGTGTGCAGTCTGGACCTTCCGCTCGATCGCACATCAACTTCCGCTTTAGGCCATTTATTCAAGTCACTGGGCCAATGTGCAAGCATAGGCGCAGGGGTGGTCTTCTTGGACATAGCTATGCAATGTTCATCAAGAACCACTGCTAGTGCTAAACCATGAATGTGATTTGTTCAATTCGTCCTTCAGACATTGATCAGGGTCCAAAGGGAGAGGCCTGAAGTCACCTCCATCACACATTGCAGTACATCAGTCCAAAACTGAGATATTACTTAGCATTGCCATACCATTTGATACAATTATGCTGTCTTCTGGGTCTCCCAGAGTATCTAGACTATTCTCCAGGATAGATTTTGCTAATCAGTTTTGGGTTCAAGCAGAAATGATATACAAAGTTAAATTTCATAAAATGGAACTTAGCATTCTATGAGACATGTTTGATTGATCCTAGACCCCTTTTCCATAACATAGTGTGAATATCATTACCCTGTCTGTGTGCCCACCATTCCTTAGGTGCCATTAATTAGTTGTCCCCATGCTACAATAGTACTCTGTATAAGAGATAATAGCCCTTCTATCTTGTCCATGCATTAGGGGAACAGAGAGCATCTGCACAGCTGTGGACATTTTGTGTGTGGTCTCCCACAGCTGGTTCACTATCCTTCTTAGAGCTGAGTACAATTAAAATTGTCCTGGACCCAATTGATATCTAGCCCTGAAAGTCTCATGATGCAATTGCAGTTTGCCGTCTTCCACATATCTGCCCATAGCTCTATCCTCACCTCTTTTCAGGGCTCAACTTGATACAGAGAACTCAAGAGTACACAGCTAGGAAGGAACCATATTGGCAACTTGGTAGATTGTGGCGCCATCCTAGTGCCTGCAAAAGCATAAGTCTTCCAGCAAAATCTCCAGCACCATCTGGCTACAACCGTCAGCATATGATCCATTTTCCATGCCATCTCGTGGCTCAGGAGGCACTCCAGTATCCATATCCCCCTAGCTCTGTATATACATCCTCCTGTAGTGTCTTGCACATTTTATAACAGAACGCTTTTGGCTCTAAACGGACACCACAGCAGTGAGACGTAATCACTAGAATAGGATGTAATGAAAGCTTGGTTAAAATGTTGGACTTCACAGGTACACACAGAGGAAGAAAGACATGCGATTTACAGCTGTGTGGCATAGTCATTGCTGGGTATCCAGGCTGAGGAAGACCCTACAACTAGCGATGAGATAGGGGATAAGTAACCCGAAGAGGGACAGTGCTCTCCTGGAGAGTTTGACATGGTCCAAGTAGACTGCTCATGAGTGCTACATGTGAGTTTGTCAAAGTGCCGAGCCAACGGTTGTCATATGTGGAGTCAAAGCGCAACTCCAGCCAGTGTGAAGCAGGTCCTTTTGCCAGCTCCCCATGGCAGTCTCCTGTCAAGCTTGCCCACTGTCACCCTCTTTTGCCCAATTTCTGCTTCTTTTTTCCTCTATTCTGCTTGTTTGTCTGCTCTTCTTTTCCTCTGTTCTGCTCATTTCTGCTCTTTTTCCACTCTTTTCTGCTCATTTTCTGCACCCTTTTCCCCTCATTTCTGCTTGTTTTCTGCTCGTTTTCCCCTTTTTTATACTCTTTTTCTGCTTTTTCCCCTCTTTTCTGCTTCTTGTTCCCCTCTATTCTGCTAATTTTCTGCTCCGTTTTCACTCCTTTCTGCTAGTTTTTACCCTGCTTGCCTTTTCTGCTCCTTCTCTCTCTTTCCCATTTCCCTCCTCCAGCTGTTTCTAGCCTCCCACCACCCAGTGCCCCTCCCTCTCCCTAGGACCTACTTAATGAAGCGCCAGAAATTCTGTGCTTCCAGCAATCCATCTCTACTCCACAGAGGAGCTCAGAGCCACAAATCCTGGGTGCCACAACAACAACTGCTGTACCACATCCCCTTCTTGTGCTACCAAAGGACTCTTCACCTGCCGAAACCGCCACTTCTCCTGCAGCAACAAGCCGCCAGCCCACACAGGACCCCGTGCAACACCCACCCAGAAGGCACGATCAACCTAGAACCTCTCCAATGTATCCTGCTCAACTCCCAAACCTTCTGAAAACAGGCCACATAAGTCTGGGACACCATCATCTCCCTCTCATCAGATGTTGCCTTCATCACCAAAACCTGGCTAACCCCCTCGAACCACGACATCACCACAGCAACACAAGACGGCTACAAGATCATACACTGAGACCACACCAACCAACACTGTGGGGGCATCACCTTCATATTAAAGAACACAATTTGATGCATTGCCACAAACAACAACACCTCACCCCTCAAGGAACACCTCAATTTCCAACTACAAACCTATGCCAAAACTACTTAAGAGGCACCCTTGTATACAGATCTCCAGGACCGCGACCGGCCCTCTGTGATGCCATTCCCAACATCATAACACCACTAGCCATCAGGTCCAACCACTAGAGTCTACTTGGTGACCTCAAATTCCACATAGACAACTCCAACTAAGCCAACTCCACCACCCTTCTCGAGAACTAGAGCAACAGAGGCCTCACCCAAGTGATCAAGGTACGTACACACAAGGCCAGACACACTCTCGACCTCTTTTTCACCTACAGCGACAGAGTCAGATTCCACCACATCACAGAACTCTTGTGGTCTGACCACAGAATCGCCCACTTCACCATCACAAAGACCCAACACACCATCAACAAGAACCTCAAAGCTGACTACTGCAACTGGAGCAGAGTAACTGAGTCACAGTGGATGCAGGCCCTCATCTCATCCAATCCCAAGGGCTACTCTGATCTCGACCAGGTCATCCTGAACGTCTCCTCCTGGATCACTGAATGCGCCAAATCAGTTGCCCTGCTGAAACCAGCCAGAACCAACAAAACCTCTAAAAATGCCAGATGGTATGCTCCGGAGCTCAGAGCCACCTATTGCAGCTGCTACAAACTTGAGAAACAATGACGATCCACCAGGAATCCCTTCTATGGAATAGCCTGCAAAGCAGCCCACATCAACTACCACCAACAACTCAAGGAGGCCAAGAGAGCGGCCATCACAATCCACATTGACGCAGCATCCAACCACACAAGAAACTTTTCAGAACAGTTAAAGAATACTCCAACCCAGCAGCCACAGAGACCACCACTCTCCCCTCCCAAGAACTCTGCAACACCCTCTTAGAATTACTGACGCATCTCTACTCACCTGCCCGGCCAAAGTACTCAAGAAGACCATCAATCAGCAGATCACCAGCTACCTGGAAGAAAACAACCTACTAGACACCTCCCAATCAGGTTTTCGTTCCAACCAAAGCACGGAGACCCCATTCATCGCAACCACTGACAACATCAGAGCACTTCTTGACTGTGTGGAAACTGCCGACCTGATTCTCCTCAACCTATTAGCCACGTTTGACACTGTCTCCCACCAAACCTCATCTACAGACTCCACAGCATTGGAATACAAAACAACGCCCTCAAATGGATCGTCTCCTTCCTGACAGGATGCACTCAGTGGATCCGACTACCCCCTTTCAACTATGCACCCAAGAGCATAATTTGCAGTGTACCCCAAGGTTTATCCCTCAGCTCCACTTTGTCCAATACCTACATGATCTCCCTGATTGTTAGATCCCAAAGACTCAACATCATCTCCTATGGAGATGATACTCAATTGATCCTCTCACTCAACCACCAGAACCAACTTCGCCAACGCCATGACCACCGTAGCTGACTAGATAAAAACTAACTGCCTGAAGCTCAACTCTGAAAAGACAGACGTCCTGCTCTTAGAAAACCCACCTCCACTTGGGACCATAGCTGGTGGCCAGCCAAACACAGACCCACCCCCACACCTACAGACCATGCTTGCAACTTTGGCATCATCCTCAACAGTGAGCTGACCATGAAGCAGGAGATCAACGCAGCCACCAGCTCCTGCTTCCACACCCTCCGCACCCTCTGCGGAATCTTCAGATGGATCCCAGCCAACACCAGGAAAACCATCACCCAGGACCTCGTCACCAGCTGCCTTGACTACGGTAATGCTCTCTACACCGGCATGCTCTCCCAGCTCCTAAAGAGACACCAGACAATACAGAAAACCGCCTCCAGACTCATCCTGGACCTTTCCCCAGGCACATCCACATCATCTTCCACCTCAGAAACCACAACTGGCTCCCTGTCCAGAAGAAATATCATTTCAAGCGCCTAACGCATGCCTACAAAGCCTTACATGATCAAGGACTGGACTACATCAACTGCCGTCTACACTTCTGTCAACCCACCAGACACCTGCGCTCTTCCTCTTTGGGCCATTACAAACACACAGAATCTGTTGTAGTCACAGAGGCGGCTGCTCTTTTTCCAACATCGCCACTAAGGCCTGGAACAAACTACTCCTCCGTCTCCAAACTGCACCCTCACTGGTAGACTTCAGGAAGAGACTCAAGACCTGGCTCTTTGACAGAGACATCGCACCCCAGCACCCAGATACCCCTAGCGGTGACAGCGATACACAGAGACATCGCACCCCAGCACCCAGATACCCCTAGCGGTGACAGCGATACACTCTACAAATGACTGATTGATTGATTGAAGATAAAGAAAGCTTCACTGAGAAATCGACCTATTGTTCGTCAAGAAGCTATGACAAAGACCATACTAAAATGTACCATGCTGCCACGCAAATAAAGTTATACATTATAGGGAGTATTAAAGCTGAAGGAGAATACAACCAGGTTTACAAAGTGCAGTCAAAGACAATCATAATTTGCCAGATAAGATTGTGAATAATGGAGCTGGCTGACAAAACAAGTAAAAAGAAAGCATACTGTTATTGCTACTTAACAGAATCTTGGTAAGCAGAGCATTAAGACCACAGCACCGGGCAGGGAGGCTCAAGAAGAAGCAATGGGGTTGAACTTACTGAGCTGTCCAATACCGGAAACAGAACACCACCAAAGCTGCCAGGGGGCGGCTCAGAACAACTTCAGAGATTTCCACAAGTGACGGGGCTCCAATGGAGACCAAGTAGAAGGTCAAAACCCAAAAGACTGTCCTGGATGACACAGAGGCCAATCCATTGCCGGGCCTCAGTGATGATGCAGATTCTGATGGACAAACCAACAGCATCTGAAAGAGATCCACTGTCAATGCCAGCCACTTCCATTAACAGTTACAATGCTGCAGCCTTCCTGAAACCACCACCACCACCTTTGAAAACTGCCAAACAGCAAAATATTGGTGATAGATGGACTGCTTTGATAGAGACATTTGAGGATTTCATTGACGCACTTGAAAATGCTGATAACAGAAAGATTATCAAGTATCTCAAAAACCTTTCTGGTGATGGTGTGAAAGAGGTTATAAAGAAAATGATGAGAACTGACAAAGAAGTCATATACTGTCAGATTAAAAATGGTGAGCGCGTTTGTCGCTGGCTCTTTTATGTGCATTTTTAATACTTTTAACTGTTTTAACATTGAATTTGAAGCTATGTACTTTTAATTACTTTTTCTTGGTGGGCTGACTATTGTTACAGGAGCATCCGGGGGTTTTCTTTTCTGGCCTTACTTCAGGAAGTTAGGGTCGGTTAGAGCCCTACTTCCGGTTTGACCACTAACTCTCTGGTTCGCGGTCCAGACGCCGGGGGTGACGTGAGCTTCGCTCTCTCGACTCGGCACCATATATTTTTGCATTTATGCGGCTGCGCAGCAGAAGGTGAGCGTGTTTGCCGCTGGCTCTTTTATGTGCATTCTTAATACTGTTAACTGGTTTAACATTGAATTTGAAGCTATGTACTTTTAATTACTTTTTCTTGGTGGGCTGACTATTGTTACGGGAGCATCCGGGGGTTTTCTTTTCTGGCTTTACTTCAGGAAGTTAGGGCCAGTTAGAGCCCTACTTTCGGTTTGACCACTAACTCTCTGGTTAGCGGTCCAGACGCCAGGGCTTACGTGAGCTTCGCTCTCTCAACCTGGCGCCATATATTTTCACATTTATGCGGACGGGGGCAGCGGGCGTGCCGATGGCGCGCCAAAGGCGCTTAAGGCAAGCCTGTCTGCGTCGGTCCGCGCCCGACCGGGGCCGGGGACTATGCCCAGTCACCTACTATTGGCGCCCTCTCCCCTGCATACCTTTGCTCGCTTGCAAGTAAACCCTGCCAACACAAGGTGGCCTCTGGTTGCTCCACGACATGGAACTCCAGGCACTGTAACTGGAAGATTCAAGCTCCCCAAACCTTAGAGGAGACCAGAGCCCAGAATTTAGGGATTACTAGGATAGGAAGTAAACATGCTCGGGATAAGGCAGTCAGCAGGAAGCCTCTAACTTATGCCCTGATAAATGCCCGATCACTTCCAAAACACAAATTGGAAATTAGGGAGATGATTGGCTCTAATAACATTGACTGCCTTTTCATCATGAAACATGGGCCAAACTGGACTCCAACCCCGATTTTATTGAGGCCACTCCCTTAGGATATGCCTTCTATAGATTAGAGAGGACAATTGGCAGGGGAGAAGGATTAGCAATCATTTGCAGGTCAGATTTCACGTGCCAATGGAATGGCACTAACCCCCCTTCTGAGATATGTGAAGCGATGTACTTCAAAATCCTTCAGCATAACTTGCTACTCCTTGAAGGCTTATTAATATATCGTCCACCCGGACCACTTTCTAATTTTATTCAGAATTGGACAGATCTGTTAGAGCCCATGGTTATGTCCACTAAGGCCATCATATTAGGT